>NC_066844.1:14561542-15761542 GCF_001640805.2 Lates calcarifer
ATCCTGCACTCATGACACACAAGACCTGAAGAGAACTCTCCCAGGAAAAATCTTCAAACAACTGCAGCTCAGTCTGGTGCCTGTCAATGACCTGCTAAAGATGAACCGTAACGTTGACACTGAATATGCGAAGGCTGACTTTCACACTTGTGACTGTCACCTGAAAGTCAGTCGCCGTTTTACTGACACGTTACAGTCACTTGATAGTTACCTGATTGTCAGCCGTGGATAATCCAAATGAAGCGTGACTGCATCACCATGTGACTTGAGAATTGCAATGTGTAAATTATAACCTTAACAGTGGGATCAGTGTGAAAATGATGCCATGTGTGGGAATAGGAAACAGAGCCATTTTCGTGCTGTATGAGTAAGAATAGAAAGACTGCACAGTTTTGATAGCAGCGAAGCCATCATCCTATCCTCAGCTGTACTCCCCAAGCACCTCTCACCTCATGTATTACTCCCACGGCCTCCTCCACTAAGATTAGCACCTCAGTGTCTGTCACCTTGCTTGAGAGCACTTCATTACTCTCTAATGTTTTGGTGTTTATCACTTTCCCTGCCTATCTTTGGTGGGAGCCCTTGTCCCCTGGAAGATCTACTGCAGTGCTGTTGTCTCTCTGACACAGTTAGGTTCAGAGTACTGATGTACATGTCAGAATGCAGAGCTAATTCCTCTTCACTGAGCTGCAAACAAGCCAGAGACACAGCCGCTGCATGTGGTAAATAAGAAGGCCAACAGCGGTAACACCACAAGTATGCTTAATGATGGATTTGATCAGGCTGTGGAGTTGCCCCAAGGCTGGATTGGAGAAGTGGTTGGGTGGGTTAAGGGATGGGGGTAGGGGGTGCATATTAAAGAGTAATGAATCACACACTCAGTCACAGGGTCGCCGACTATGAATGTGCTCTCTGTTGGTTTTCCTGGAGCCTGGAGTTTACTAACTGATGACGCAGGCTGGACTTGATCAGAGACATGTGTTGCTGCGGACTCAATGCCAGTGAGAAGCATAGCGAGAGAGAGAGGGGAGAGGGGGGAGAGGTAGAAGGATGGATGGCGCCTGAGTTCTCTGCTTTTCCTCTGTGTGTCCTAATGGGCATTGCCTCACACTGGGGCTGACGGGACGTGAGAGGAGAAGGAGGGAGAAAATAAACCCATCTTCTACCCTGGGACAGGAAACAAGAGATTCTCAGAGAGTATCCTGACCCAGCTTTCTAAACCATCATTACTCCCAAATTCTTGTGTGGCATCTCAACTAGCTGAGGAGTTGTGTGCCTGCTGGACACAAAAGCGACCCAAAAAGAAATATTCTTTTGATCTTAACAGAATAAAAAATAAAAGATGATCATAATAATGCAAATACGTCTCTTAACCAAACAGAGCTGTGCCTCGACACGGCACTGCTCTGAGCTAAAGGCTAACATCACAGCAACAATGCTAACGTGGAGATGTTTAGAGAGTGTGTTTACTGTGTTTACATCTTAGTTTAGCATGTAAACATGCTAACATGAGGCTGTTGGGAATTCAATTAATTAGCAGTTTGTTGGCCTTAAAGCAAAAAAAAATTACATCATGGAGGTGCTTTCATTAAAAAACTACAAATGTTAATCTCATGGTGGCACTACAGTAAAAGTCAGAGGATCTGTATAAAATGTAATGCCCATCTACATTTATAATTGAGATATTTCAGTCCGTCTAAAGTGGTTGACTGACCAAACAACAGTCCAACTTTGTCATCCATAAAGCCACACTGCTATCACCCTCACATATGAAGCCCATATGTAAGTCTCCTCTTCACCTGACAGTGGAGGAAATATCACCTGCTCTCTACACTGGAATGCACCTGAGCATATTTTCCCATACAAGGTGCAAAAGGACGTTGAGCTGTTGCCGGAGGCTGCGACAGTGTATTATGAAAGAGGTAATGTAGATTTGTGCCCACCTGTTGGGACATGTCACTGTGTAACAGTGTGTAAACAGCATCACACGGTGCGCTGGGAAACAGATTGTCTCCCCACAGGTTTCTTAGCTTTCAAGGTTTTGGTTTATTGAAATTTAGAAACCTGTGTGAGAAAGGGGAGAACCACCTACCTGGGCAAGCTGGATCATGCCATGATTTTATGTCTCACACACATGAATATCACTGACAGGAAGAGGACTGCTAATTGAGTCATGGTAGTCTGTAGCATGTTATTTCCCAGGAACAGCCTCGCAAGACCAGAGTCTTAAGGGCACAACAGTGCAAGAGCTGGGTATGTTCTGAGCAGGAATAGGAGTGTGGTTTGTCATTGTTGAAGGCTGAGGTGTCGAGTGCTTCCCATTTGTTCCAATGGAGATCAAAGAAAGTTCAGACTTGAGGCAGTGCGGCCCAGGAACAGATGTATGGCATCAAAACACTCCTGCAGATAGTAAACACCAACAGTCTACTCCATGTACACACACACTCACACACAGACTACATGCAGCAGCTGTCATATTGTCATTAATCACCACAGATGCTTTTACACTGTCTCCAACATCCTCAGATGCAAAGACACAAATGTAGGTGATCATGCAGGCGCAGATATTGAGGAGTGCTCTTCTGTGTGGGAGGCCTATGCAGCAGCTGGTTATGATGGAAAACACCCGGCACTCCCACCGACACCCCACAGGCTGTCCCTGTCATTGTGACGCACCAAGGGCTGCTGATTCCCCAAACGGCTCCGAGGCTCCAGACCTGGAGGAGAGCGATCTATTCATCTGCAGTCCAGCTTTCAAACAACTCCAACCAAACAGAGAACCACTTGATTGTGCACAGTTGGTTCCCAAACAATAGACACACACACACACACACACAGGCGGGTAAGCAAGCACTCGCGCAATCCCAAATCTATGCACGCACACAGACTCAGTTCTGCACATGTTGAAGCCATTATCCTGTTGCTTGTTAAGTCATTACTCTATAGCTTGTTATTTTCTCAAGCAAGAGAAAGCAATCTATCCACGAAGGAGTGCTGAGAGATTTGCCACCCGACTGAGCCTTGGGATATGGGAAGTTACCCTGAAATTTGAGGAATGTGGTGAGGTCTGAAACCTAAGGAACAGGAAAAAAAATCATCTTCTGGAACAGAGAAGCTTGTTTCCCGGCGTCTCCAGGTTGTAGCTGCAGCCAAGACTGTATGAAATGTCCACAGGGAGAGAGTATTATAGATATTACTGATGACAGTGCAGAAAAGTTTCAGTCCACCAATGGGACACGGAGGAACTGACATAGTCCGAGAGCTTTGACATATTCACGGTGGATCTCAGACATCTGGTTTCCATTTCCCTCCCTTCCCAAGACAGTGAGTGCTGGCAGCGGGGCTTTTCAATGAAATCGTCTATTCGACTTCCTGTGCTATCAGTTTAGCATAAGTGTGTGCAGCACAAAGGGTAATGAAAACGATGCTCAACACATAGGCAGTTATTAAAGTGAACTGCACTGCTTTCCCTCTAGGTTTGGGTTTCTTTTTTTTCTTTCTTTCTTTTTTTTTTTTTTTTTTTTTAGTTCCCCACCCCCAAGCCCTGATGCCACCCTCAGGGTTTATTAGCAGGAAGACCCCATGAGCAGCCATTTTCACAGCATCCTCTCCACTCACAAGGAAAACCTGCGAGCCAGCACACTCTCACCACACTGCTAATGAGTGACACATGCCCCCTAGCTCCGCCGCTGACACCTAAGATCAAAGCCCTGGAAGAGAAGGTCCAAACCCAGACCCCTTCACCCCCCCCACCCCCATCCACCTCCTCTTTGACACCCACGCGATATGTCTGAGGGCAGCCAAATGGTGACACACCTGTCCTTTCTACATTTAACACAAGCAGCAGCAGCAGCAGCAGTGTGGCTGTCTTGTGCTTCCATTCACAGCGCCAACATCAGGGGCGAAGTAATGTGTATTCCAGCTGTGGATGATAAGAGATCAGATAACACCAACTAGATGTGTTGCATGTCAGTGTGAGAGACATAGATGATACACTGTTACACTGTTCAAATCTATTCATCTGCACTAAAGCCTGTGGGCGGACAGATTAAAGCAGGAAATGGAATTGTGGAAACCTGATTGCAAAAGTCTGGATCAACACTGGATCTCTCGCTCCATGATCCCCACAGTCCGCTTCATTAAATCAATTGCTTCACCCATCTCCAGCTGAAATACTGTCCAAGCAGTTTCCATAGTGCTGAAGGGCGTCAAGAACAGAGCTGGTAGACAGAAGGAGTGAAGGGGAGGGGGAGTTAGCCAGGGCAAAGGCAGGAAATCCCAATGCAGCATGAACTATTTTCCTCCATAGTTCCACCAGAACAGCTCTTTGTACCAGTCCCCCGCCCCCCTCTATCGGGCCTCTGTCTCTGACAACCATCCACTGCTGTTCTACGAGGCAACCACACCACCACCACCACCACCACTGTGGAAAAAAACAATCCAAACCTCTGTCACACACACACACACACACACACACACACATGTACACAGTTCACTCGTGGGCTGTTACTCAGCAGTGCTAGGGGTTGTGGAGTGGGGATCAAAAGCTTGGGGTTCCCCTCCATCTCAGTCCAAAGTCCCACTGTGGTTAGGCTATAGACAGAGAGGCACCTTACTTTACACAGAGCCCCCAAATGCAAAAAACATTCAAGTATACAAAGAAAGAAGCACACAACTGCACCAAAATCTTGCTTCACAAATTCAGCACAGGAGGGAAAAACGACCTGTTGCAAATCGAGGCCTTTTTCTTTCTCGTTCTTCTCGTCAAACATTCCTTGGCAGTAACTCTCAATCCCCTCACAGTATCACTTGATCATCGAGGACACACATGCTCTTCATGTGACTCCAATGAGAAGATGGTTCTGCGGAGGCATATCGCAACAAAACTCAGTTGTGTGCGCGGCTCTCATTTCACAGTGACACACATTCCATTTCATTAAGACTGAACAGTTGGAGGAATGAGAGAAATTCAGGTCAGTGACACTCATGAACAACCGGGAAAGCAAATATCAGTGTTTGACTCCCTGCCACGGCAAAATACCCACTGAATGTGTGTTTCCATATTGCAACATCAAATCCAGACACAGTGCTGATTTGTTGCAGAGCCAGAACCAGGCCTGTGATTGACTTGGATTTATTTTATGCACCAGTGAGACCCCATGCAAAGACAGAGAGGCCTCCAAAAAAAGCCCACGACGGGACAAATTCAAGGCTGTAGAAGAAGCAAGTGTGAGTGTATGGTGGGTGGGAGTAGGCAAGGCACCTTGCAACAGCTGGTCTGAATTATCCTTGGGGCTGGGGGTAGTCAGCTCAGGGAGGTGGAGGGGAGGCTAGGAGACTCCTGGCGCCAGGATCGGGCCAGCAGGTCAGGGAGGATGACGATTACCAAAATACTAGCAGGCAGCCATAGCCCTGCAGAGAGGGGGTGTTCCTGGCTCACACCGCTCACAGCTACAGGATGGGCAGACGGGTGGACGGCCATGTGTGTGTGTGTGAAGGGGGGGAGTGTGTATGTGTGACACAGGAGAGGGACGCTCCTACTTCCACTTCCTGTGAGATAGCCCCTTCCTGTCACTGAGAAACACCATGTTAATAACTGTTAGGTGTAATGACCCTCATTCTTTAACGGAACACAACCAGACAAGTTTACTAGGATTTATATGAGCCTGACACTGACTTTAGAATATAAAATGGTCCTTTCAGAAAGTTTTATTTAGTTAAAAGTAGCTTTTGTTTTGTTCCTGATAGATTACCACAACCAGCTGTTTGCAAGGTGCAGTTCACTCATAAGGTTCCTTTTGTGCTTCCTCTCAGCCTGAGTTGACCACATGTGAACAGATTTAACTGCAATGTTACTTGGTGGTATTATAGGAGCATGGCTCCCTCTGCTTGTGAAAGTGTAACACTGCAGAGATAAAATGTCATGGAGAATGTATAGTTTGTCTATGAACATATCTTTCTTTAAAGATTTGTCTGTTTGTAACGATCACTTGTCAGGCTTATTCAGGAAAGAACAAGAGAAGCACATTGTATTTGTTAGTGTAAGTGTTCTATCTAAAATGAACAAGAGGCCAATAAATGTAGTTTTGAAAAAAAAAAAACAGGACAATACAGTTTTTTTTAAAACTATGGTAACATCTAATTAGAAAATCTACAGTTATGTATTCATTACTTTATTCACTTTGTTGTGTTTCAATGAGCCAATGCAAAAACCTTACAGGTATAAGCCAAATGATTCTTTAAAGAATCTTACTTAATCAATGTTTTGCTTGTGTCTTTGCGATGGGTTTTGTTACTGTGACCAGTTCACTTTTGTTAACATTCTCATTAAACTCAGAAAGGTGAATTAATTAACAGCCTGTTTGTTCAATGTAAACAGAACTTAAACAAGATGTAATTTGTAATTTTACAGTTTCTCTGTTAACTAGATACAGTACATGTACTTCACCTATTCTCACATTCAGCTCTACTTGTACCTCATCCCAAATAAAATATAGTAACTGTTTTTGTTATGTGTTGTGCGTGGTATGAAAATAAATACTGTATTAAACTTTTAAAACACCTTTCAGGTCACATGTAGTGACTGAATACTGGACATGGCCTGAAAGGTCTAAATGATCTTGATAAATACTTGATAAATACTTGAAATTACAATATATCAGTGGACATCAATGGCAATGGGGACACAATGTTTCATTACATCCAACAGTTGTGTCAGGGCAGGTTAGATCTGAGTTCTAAATAAATTGAAAAGAAGTTTAAATACCCTTGTAAAACTACCAGAGATAGACCTATACAGTATTTTGTTGGCAGACTAATGGAAGGCTGGAATAAAACCTCAGACCTGCTCTTTCTGAACAGGCCCTTGGTATTCCTGATATGCTAGTTGGGGGTCAAACGTCACATCCTTATTAGATCAAATTCAAGCTTCCATTTCATGAGGTGTATATTCCTGATCGTGAGCTCAGCGAGTTAACACCAGATCACAATGTTGCTGTGTTACAGCAAACCACATTTTCACCTCCAAGTAAAGGTGGAGCTATATTATTAGACCTTCAGTTGAATAAACATCACGTAACGTAAAAAAAAAAATGTTCCAACACTTTCTGGGCAGTGAGGAAAAAAAAAACCCCACATGACCAACTGAGGCCAAAACAGGAGTATTACTCACACAAACCTTAAAAAGATCTAATCTCACACTTTCTTTCCTTTCTTTTGTAGATGCTTCCTCTTCCTAGTCTGGGTTTCTGCTGGTAAATCACTCCAGGAGAGATGGATCATCAAAACACTAAACATTTTTATTTTGACATGGAAGAAAATAAAGCATGAGTGAAAACTACTGCTGTAGTGTATTCCATTAAGAACCAAAAAGTTGATGAAATAATATCATAGTGTTGGCTTTTAAGCCAATTAATTAATTAAGTCAGGTTCCCCTCCTCTAAAACAAGAATAAGTAATTTACATTTCTCCTTAAAAAAAGATTTTCAAAGTTAATGAGGATCCCTATATTTCAGAATATCACAATGTAGCTACCACAGTATGAATAAATATATATAAAATACACACATGTTATAAATACTGCCATCTCAATGGCAACAATGTGTTCTGCAGAGAAAATTGGGACATGTGATTAATGCTCTGTGGCAGTAGAGGGCACCATTGGTCAGACTCCCAACAGCCTCCACCAAAAGTACAAATTTGCTGTTCATTTTCAATCCTGTTTTAATTGACATACAGTTGAAACCAGTAGTAAATATTTGCCTCTTCATATCTAACTTTTCTTAAATTCTTAAATTCTAATTCTGCTGATTCTTTCACCTCTGTTTTTGCATCAACCACAGGTAAGAAGACTCCTCCTGAGACTCCAACCTCTGATGTTCACACTATTTTGGAACTACCAATTAGGAGATGAGAACAGACTGCTAACACACTGTCGTATTGTGCGCTAAATGCAGCATGAGTGAGGAGGAGGACTGAAACATACACACACAGTGCCAGCTGTCCAAGTGTCTGGCCCGCTGCCGGGAAGTAGCACTTCTCTGAATGCCAAGCTGATCTTTCTGTTACATCTCAGAGAGTGAAGAAGGAGCACAGGGCTTTCCCTCAAGACTCTCTTCACCTGCTCCTGCTCCAGCTTCCTACTGCTCAACATCCTGGGGCCCCACATAGCTTTGACTAGCTGTTAAATGTTGGCAGGATCTCTCATGGGCCTGGAGAGGAGGCTGAAGGTGGGACTGAGGCTGATGCCCTCTGCTGGCTGAAAAAACCAGAGTCAAGCAACAAATCACAGACGTGACAATTGCTGGAATGTGTTAAGTGTAAATAAACCCCCTATAATGCACACACAGACCGAAAGAAACTTGAATAATGGATTGTTTATGTCATGACAGAGAATGGCAGAACATCAGCGGAGACCAATACAGTAAATCTGACCTTTCACTTGGATGACAGAAGCACTACATGTAGATTAGATTTCTGTGATTACATTACTGTGATTTAAAAAAAAAAAAAAACTCTCCTTTTAAGCTTACTAGTCTATTGGATTGTTGACAATACAAAGAGAACACAAAAAATGGGATGAAGAGAAAGGGGTGACACATGGCAACAGCTGTGGGCTAGAGCCATAGGCTGTATCTACTGTCTATGGCCAGAACTAAACCCTGAATGCTTTGATAAACCAGGCTTAAACCTGGATTTTTCTCAGACCCCCCACATTCACATTCACACATTTATTACCACAATTTGGCTAAATTTATTTATTTTATTTGACATTATGAGAGGCAAAACAGTACAGTGTTATCAGTTTTTTATTCCTGAAAATAAAATGCTTTATGACTGAGAGGTTATGGATTGTATATCACATGTGAACATTTACACAATGAGCATGTGAATGAACACATACAAATACATTTAAAAAGAAAAGCAGTAATCAGAGGACTTATTTGTGTCACTGGATCAATAAAAGATAACTGTACTTATACATTCGAAATTAGGTATAAAAGCAAAAAGATATACACATTAAGTAAGAGAACAAACAATGGACTTTTACATACAGTGTTTTGAGAATTGTGATTTTCATTTGATGATTGTGAAAATGATTGAAACTGTGATCAGAAAGCACTATCCGATGATTTATCCACTACAAGCCATATTTACTGAGGACAAGATTCTCTCACTTCATAATAAACCATGAGGCCTGCAGTTATGATTGTTAAGTCGTAAATACAATTTTGTCCCCACCTCTGTGATACATCAACTGTGCGCCGCAGAGTTGTGCATAAAAAGATTTTGGTTTGGATGCTGTGCAGCATTTATTAGGCTATTATTGGACTAATTTTTGAATACATAGTGCTTTGAGAGCTGAGCCACAAGTCTCCTCAGTCTCCGTTCATGTATTTGTTTGGTGTCTGTCTCTCTCCTTCAGATGATTTTTCTCCTGCACAATCTGTGTCATTCTTGCAGTCTGCCTGGCAACTAAGTGAACTAATTGAACTCACAATTTGATGGTGTAACACATGTATCCTCAGTCAGCTGTGTCTCTCTCTTTCCCTGTGTTTGAGCAGTTGCCACGGGTGACAGGTGATGTTGTCTGCTGTGACAGAGGCGCACGTTGGTGTACGCATGAATGCATGTGCACGTGTGTATAAAGGAAATATACGAGGGCTCAGAGCCTGTGTAAACTGTGAAAGAGCTGCCACGCGTCTTGCTGAAATGCCTCTCATTGTGACAGCAGCTCTGTCTAAACAGCAATTATGGTCAGAGGCCGAACACTACCACCTGCATCCCTGCACATCTTTAACAGACCCCCAAGGGGACTGACAGTAAATTAGGTGAAGCTATGTCTACCCTGACAGTGAGATGCTGTAGGTCACTAACTGAAGGTCTTTCCAAGCAGCTAGACAGGCTTCCCTTCCAAGTCTATTTAAAGTCAAGCAGAGCAACTGAAGTCATGGCCCGCTGTTTAGAAACAGTGATTTCATTGGAACCTAAATACAAGAGATTAAAAACATGGAGGAGTGTCTTTGCATGAACAGTGCTATAGACCTGGTGGCTTTTAGCACAAATCCATTGAGGCAAATATGTATCACTGTGACTGTGATAGAAATCTGTCTGACATCAGTGATGTGGCGGTAAAAAAATTAGATTGATAAACTGTAACATTTTGTCCGTAATCATCATACAGGGAACATCCATCACTGTAAATATAATCTATGTAGTTTTCAGATATGTATTAATGTCTTTTTTCCTTTGAATGTCACTGATTTTGTATTGTCCATGTGTCTAAAAAGCTGTCCAGCTGTAATCCTCAAATAAAAAACAGTGGCGTAGCTTTGTTTACACTCCACTACATTCATGTCCATCATTACAAATCACACAACAAAGTGCTTGCTGTGGATTGTTCATCACAGTGTGTTTAAAGGAAGCCTTCGAGCTCCTGAGTGATGTGTCTAAGTGTCTGTGCAGCCTTGTTAACCCTTTGCTTCTGCTTTATTGGGCAGGAGGAGGGCTGCAGCGGGGCTCTCACTGGGATCCTGGAGTGCGTCAGATTGTCTGCGAGCCTGTGTTTGGATAAGGCAGCATGCCCATTGTCTCTGATGCCCCAGCTGGGCCGAGGTATGCCTCCATGCTCCTGAAATAGAAAGACAGCTGAGGGCTGCCATGCATACTGAGGGCAGGGCTGGCCGGGCCGGCCGGGCCCACTGACCCAGACCACAACTTAGCACAATGAGAGACGGGGTATTGTCTGGAGCCAGAGGCTAATAGCTGAGGTATCAAACCCCCCAAACAGCTCGCTAAAGGACTGATTAAGTCTGCCGTGTGTTATTGTTGCCTGTGTATGGGTGGATGTCAGCGGGAGGGTGGAGTGGGTGTGGAAGAGTAATTGGGGCTTTAGAGTGTGTTTGTGCCACGCGTCTGCCCGTCTCCACGTTGATGAACCGATGGCTAAGACCTGAGCCCACACAGTTGCTGCAAGGTATTGTGGGCAGGCACGAGGCGATTACAGAAATATCCACCAGCGATGAATGCTTTGATCCAAAATGAAACGTTGCTTCACCGCCCATTTTTAGGTTATTGCTATAGAGCAAAATAGGGAGCTTAATATTTGTTCTGTCAAGTGAGCAAGCAAACGTTATTTATGTAGCACCTTTCAAAACAGCAGTTACAAACTGCCTGCAGAGGGAAGAGTAAAGTAACAAGTAAAAGATACAGGCAATAAAAAAAACAAGGACACAAAGTGCACACAACACAAAATATACATTATAGTAACTTTTTTAAAGATGTTCTGATATGTGAAAAACAAATATTAGGGTCCCTATTTTGCTATATATATATATATTCATATATATGTGTGTATATTGAGAGTGAGCGAGAGACAGAGAACATTTTGTAAACCTCTTTTGGCAGTATTGTTTCTGATAAACAGTCCCACCTGTGCAGAAATTGAGCATGAAGAGAGATGTGACTGCATCGTATGCGATTAAACACGGCTGAGAATGACTGCAGTCATAATTCCCAATCTCTCTCCATCTCGCTGCCTAAGCCTGCTGGCATTCAGTGCATGATGATCTAAAACAACTGTGACCGACCCCCAGATCAAGTCTTGATGCCCAAAATGTCGGCTCCTCGCTTGCACATCACCAAACAGTCGGTCGGCCAATCCCCCAAGAATGAACTGAGGACTCTGTACCAATATTTTGGGGCTGAGGCCCACAGCTGGACCTCAGTTTGGTCATTTTAGATGGGTTAGGTAATTCAAAGCTGCACAAATGTCCAGTGATCAAAACATGAGCATTAATGAGCCTGGCCACATTAGGGTCTAAATGATTTTGAGGAACACTGGGGACGTAAGGAGAGCTGTTGCTCTGAGAAGTCAGCTGTTGCAGTGGGCTGCAGTATAGCGGTGCAGATAGATGTGCTGAGGGGGAACGACGCTAGCACTGCATACACTTCACTATGTGTTTGTGTGTGTGTGTGTGTGTGTGTGTGTGTGTTTACGTGCCGGAGTATGTGAACTTATTTAAAGCCAGCGGCTCCGGGGACTTTGGGATTCATCTCCTCCTCATGTGTTATCAGCATGCCAGCTTTTCAAATGGTGCACCAAGTGACACAGTACATAAACCAGCCTCTGCCTCTGAAGAGCCCCTTGTCCCAGAATAGCTCAGGCCCACTCTATCTAACTGATGCCCAAGAAAGTTTGAGCTATCACGGCAACACCTCTTAGACTGCCACGGGAACAGATAGAGTTGTCAACAAAGATGGCTGCCCCATCTTTTCTTGTTTCTGTGTGTGTGTATGTATGTGTGTGTGTGTGTGTGTGTGTGTGTGTGTGTGTGTGTGTGTGTGTGTTGAGAAAAGAGAGCAAAGCCTTTTTTTATCATGTTACAGGTGGTCCTGTCACCTTTTAGGGTTTGTAAAAGTTACAGCGTCCACGTTAGCTGTAGATGGCCTGTTTTCAGCTTATCTCCATGGCTTTTGCAGAATTCGGCGCAGCCAACAGTTAACAGTCAATCTCCCTATCAGGAATGCTGGACTCTGGCTTTGTCTATTCTGAGAAACCGTGGTCCCCTTTTCCCCCCCCCCCTCACCCTCCTCCCCCCTTCCCCCCGTGCTGCACTGTCACCCTGCTCTCATACCAGGCACCAACCTCTCCCCTTGCTCTGAAGGTCAGATCTGGTGGAGCCAGAGTGCGAGAGGCGCAGTGCTTATGCCAGAATTACTGGATACACAAAATTACAACAGCTACGTGTGACAACATGACACACAGCGCTGTCAGTGGATGGTTACCAGGACACTTAACATTTTCATCTGAGGGCCAAGGCATTAAAGTGGTAGATGTTGCTGCCTAATGGGTACGAAGAAACAATATAAAAAAATTTTAAAAAAGAGCTAAAAGTAGAATTTAAATCTTTCATCTCATCTTTTGACTGAATCGCAGCTCATGTTTATTTGTTTTAAAATCATATGAGGCACTTTATTTTCCTGGTAGGAGCCACGCGCCATGTTTCTCGCTATTAATATAATGTTGTGTATTTATAGTAGCATGTTTAATGCCACACAGCTCCTGAAATAATCTCCTCTAAGGTTGCATCCTCTGTGGCCACACACAATAGCAAACATCCCTGTTGGCACTTAACAACACAAAGGCTGCAGGGATATTACTTAGAGGCCACGATGAGTTCATGAGCATCAAAGTCACCTAAAGTGGGATGAGTTCATTTGTGTTTATCAGAGGATTAGGGTTGGATAAAAAACAATAACCCAATTCAGGATATGTGCTTAGGAGTACTGGCTGTAACTGTTTTTTCTTTTAATATTCTGTGCATTTAAATTAGTAGTTTCCCTGTGAATATTCCGTCAGATTTCCAGATTTTGTCGCCGGGTGTGGACACAAATCACTATCCTGGTAGAGACAATGATGCACTGCCCTTCAAAATCTATGGAGTGAAAAAATTCCCCCCTACAGGGATGCTCCTAATGCAACTCTCTCCCACTCCCTCGCAGTGTGTACAGTGCATAAAATAACTTGGATACAAAAATAGCCGGCTTGGGTTTAGCGCAATGACAAAAACGTAGCTTTCCTTTTGTGTCAATTGAGACAGGCGCTCAGCACCAATAGGCGTCGGAGGAGGTGGCATATGCTAATGAGGGACAAATGTCCACTGACCGTGACCTTGAGGAACACAGTATAAAGGAAGGCACATCTCACCAAGCTGTTATTTCGTTGTGATCGTCCTGAGGTCAGTGGACAACTTTTTTTGCCGTCGTTTGGTAGGTTGGTCATTACGCATTTTACGCGCGGGCTGACCGCCCTTTAAAACGTCTTACAGAGTCTTAATTTTACTCTTACCGGCGTAGTGATATTGTTTACCTTAGTTGGGAGCTGCCAGCCAACGCGCTGTGCGTTTCTAGATTTTTTATTCTCAAATGGTGATAGCGGATTTGCGCTCTTTACGCACGAGCAGCGTTTTCATCAATAGCGGGAGGCTGAAGTAATAATAATAATAAAAAAAACAGCTTTGACTCATTAAGAACCACTGACTAACACAGAGCTTTGTTTTCTTACCAAGGGAATTCCACAACTCGTCTGTCTCACTGGTGCGTCCTGCTGCGGGGGCCGGCGAGGAGTTGTCACCATGAAGCGCTATGACATGAAGGAGTTCGGGGAGGCTGCACCGTTTTTACGCAAATCTGAACTGGAGCTGCTGACGGCGCACACCGTCGCTTTTGACGGTAGGCCTAATAAGGACACCTCAAAGAAACGGAACCTTATAGGGCAAATCACATTAAAATATTAATATCATAATCAAATATGGTTTTGGATGCAATTTTAAATTTGTATCGGTTGTTGAATAAGGATGTGAAATACAGCAGGTGGTGTCAGATCATGATTTGTCATTGTAGTTTCAGGTTTTGGATATAATGTTTTAAAGAGAGAATTAACAGTCATGAAACTGGGCATAAAATACATAATTAATATCATGCCATTCAAAATAATTGTTCTTGTACTGTTGGATTGCTTCATCTTGATTTGTGAAACGAAAATCTCACAATTCTATATTATTTCATTCCAAATGTTTTAAAGAAAACGGTGTATAAAAAGAGACAATAAAACAATAAAAGAGATCAAGATGTTTTGTACCTCCTAGGCTTATTTGTGTAATATCTTTTACTGTGTGGTTATTTATTCTTAGGTTTCTATTCAGCTTTTGGATGTTGGTGAGTTCTGCAGTTTTACATCCTCCCACTAAATACACACCTCTCTGCTGTCCTATTAGGCAAGAAGCGAGCCTGGATCCCTGATGAAAAAGAGGCGTACATTGAGATTGAGATCAAGGAGCTCAGCGGTGACAAAGTCATTGTTGAGACCAAAGATGGGAGGGTAAGTGATCATTCATCCACCAACAGATTTCCTCTCATTTTTTATTATTACACACTCAAACATATTCAGTATGTAAAGAGCCCCTGTGCATGTCTGCCTGTGTTCATTACTTTAGACTCTGACAGTGAAGGATGGTGACATCCAGCAGATGAATCCTCCTAAGTATGACATGATTGAAGACATGGCCATGCTAACACACCTCAACGAGGCTTCTGTGCTGTACAACCTGCGCAGACGCTACTCCTCCTGGATGATCTATGTGAGTATCCCATTAAGGACTTATGGCACTTCCCCTGTCCCATGTTTCCATGTTCCCCAAAGGGCATAATTACCCAAGATTAAATTACAGAGTTTAACTGTGAGGCTTGAGCAGTGTCAACCACTCAGTACCAAGATTGGTCATTTTGCATATATGTGATGTATCATGGTGAGTTAATCTTGTGTCATGTCCTCCTGTTTCCTCAGACCTACTCTGGGCTCTTCTGTGTGACAGTGAATCCATACAAATGGCTGCCCGTCTACACAGCCCCTGTGGTCGCTGTTTACAAAGGCAAACGCCGCTCTGAGGCACCGCCACACATCTACTCCATAGCAGATAACGCCTACAATGACATGCTGCGCAGTGAGTGTTTTCACGCACTAAGATATTACAAGAGCATACAGAACACACATGCTTCTAACCACTAATACATAAACCAAACATAAGAACACTTTACTTATACTTATTTTCTCCTCATCAGATCGGGAGAACCAGTCCATGCTCATCACGTAAGTAGAAACTGTTTGTAGTTTATCATATTTTTGGTTTCAAGTCACAAATTAGAGAAGAAACAGACAGTTTGTAACTGTATGAGCAGCCAGACTTTCCACATGCAGCCACTTTACAAATTATATTTTTTTTCTCAAATGTTTTTTGGCTTTGACTGAAATTTGTTCTTTTTTTCTTTTTTTTCTTTTTTTTTTTACTTTTTCTGTTTTAACCTGCAGTGTCATGATTTTGATTTACACCAACTTTTATCAGTTTTGTTGACAGTTTTTTTTAACTGTACCTGTTGTATGTACACTGTATGTTATTTTTTCACACTCCTATAGCGGAGAATCCGGTGCTGGCAAAACTGTCAACACGAAACGTGTCATTCAGTATTTTGCCATTGTGGCAGCTCTTGGGGAAACAACTGCCAAAAAAGCAGTAAGGCTGATGTGGCAACCCATATTTTTTGTTTTCCTCCCCCTTTTTAAAGCTTTTTGCTGTATTTTATTTTTATTTTCTTCATTTTTTTTATTTTTTTTTTTGGTCCCAGGAATCCTTCAGTGTATTCCCTTTAAACCGTGTCCATACATTTTCCTCACTGTGAATGTGAGAACTGATTACATTCATGTCTGAGTCTTTACCCTCATCTGTTGTGTAGCCATTTCCAGCCACTCTACTATGCTTCCTCATTGATTTTTGAATTATTTTTCTTTCCCCCCTTCCATGTCATTCCTCTCTTTCCTTTTTTTTTTTTTGGCTCCAAATTTTTTCCCATTATCTTTCCCTTTGATTTGATTTTTGGTTTTTGACTTTTCTTTGTTGTTTGATGCTCATTTTTCCTCCCTTTTTCTCCCCTGTGTTCACCACACTTCATCAAATAAAACAAGGTGGCCATTGTTTTGTTTTTTTTACCACAGCTTTAACAACCAGTTTCTAATTTTCCAGTTGGTCATGGTTTTCCCCTTTGGTTGTGACAGCATTATTCAGTCACCCTTGACATAACGTCCACACTCACAGGCTTCTCACCTTCTTCTTTTGTAGCAAGGTCCTGCCACGAAAACAGGGGTGAGTTTAAACTACAGAAAAAAATGAATGCAGCTCTATTGTGTTTAACAGTGAACTAAAATACTCTGTACATTGTAAAAATAAAGTGATTGAGTGCATCTTTACATTTGACCTTTTTTGTCTTCCAGGGAACTCTGGAGGATCAGATCATTGAGGCAAACCCTGCCATGGAGGCATTTGGTAATGCCAAAACGTTAAGGAATGACAACTCATCCCGTTTTGTAAGTACCTGGAAAATTCCCAGTGTCTAGTATGTTGTACATACATTTAATAGCATTAATATTATGTTAATTTCTTTTTTGCATCTCATGAATATTTTGATCCATTTCACACAGGGCAAGTTCATCAGGATCCACTTTGGACCTACTGGCAAACTGGCCTCAGCTGATATTGATATATGTGAGTTAATGGTCACATGCTGTTTTTTTTTTTTTTTTTTTTTTGTTTGTTTGTTTGTTTGTTTGTTTGTTTGTTTTTAACACCATATATTTCTCAGTTTTGTTTAATGTCTAATATGAACATGTCACCCCTCTCACTGTGCTTCAGATCTTCTGGAAAAATCCAGAGTGATATTTCAGCAGCCCGGTGAGAGGAGCTACCACATCTACTATCAGATCATGTCGCAGAAGAAACCAGAACTGTTAGGTCTGTTCATTCTAGCCTGCTTCAGATATTTTAACTGCATACTACTGCAGGACTGTGACATGAACTTGATAACTCTTTGTTTCAGACATGCTGCTGGTGTCCTCCAACCCATATGACTACCACTTCTGCTCGCAGGGTGTCACCACTGTTGAGAACTTGGATGACGGACAGGAGCTGATGGCCACTGATGTAAGAACTTTTATCCTCTCCATACACAGAAGAAAATCAGCTGTATCCCATCAAGTTGCTCGAAAACATCTTCTTTTTCTTTTTGCAGCATGCCATGGACATCCTGGGCTTCCTGCCTGATGAGAAGTACGGCTGCTATAAAATAGTCGGAGCCATCATGCACTTTGGCAACATGAAGTTCAAGCAAAAGCAGCGTGAGGAGCAGGCGGAGGCTGATGGCACTGAAAGTAGGAGCCAGT
Source organism: Lates calcarifer (assembly GCF_001640805.2). Taxonomy (NCBI): domain Eukaryota; kingdom Metazoa; phylum Chordata; class Actinopteri; family Centropomidae; genus Lates; species Lates calcarifer. The sequence continues at coordinate 14,579,313 of NC_066844.1, forward strand.
AAATGTGATATCGGTCACAAAAGCGAGTACAGATTTAAAAGCAAGCTTGATATTCACTCTTTCCTTTGTTCCATTTTTGTCCTGTTTGTTGACCAGGTGCAGACAAGGCCTCGTACCTGATGGGAGTCAGTTCAGCTGACCTCATCAAGGGCCTCCTCCACCCGAGGGTGAAGGTGGGGAACGAGTACGTGGTGAAGGGACAGAACGTTGAACAGGTGAGGCGATGTAACATCTGCTGTCTGTTTTTGTTTGTTTGTTTTTTTTTGTTGTTTTTTTTGGTAATGTGACAGATTATTATTATATAGTGTCTATTATTGTAGTGTGAAAGGTACTTTACACTGTAGTAAGACATCAGTGTGTTCAGCTTCACTTCACTCTGGACGACTCATATGCTGACGAGGGACAGCTTCTTAATCCTTAGTCAATCAATACACTCGTCACTCCACAGATAGTGGAATCTGGTGTCTAAGCAACAGGGTATATCCATGTGAATGACAGCTGTACTCCTCCTGTGTGTGTGTGTGTGTGTGTGTGTGTGCGTGGGTGCTGTAGGTTAACTACGCCGTCGGCGCTCTGGCCAAAGCCACGTATGACCGCATGTTCAAATGGCTCGTGGGGCGCATCAACCGGACCCTGTATACCTCCCTGCCTCGCCAGTACTTCATAGGAGTCCTGGACATTGCTGGGTTTGAAATCTTTGAAGTAAGTTTTCTCTGCTCAAACTGCTTTTCTGGTTGCATGGTCACATTTTTGGTATAAAATCAACAGGTTCTCTGTGTGTATCTCACCCTCTTTTCCTCACAGTGGTAAATTAGCAGTGCTGCAGGATGAAGCTCATGTTTTTTTCGAAACTGTTCTCAAAAGCCTCCTCTGAACACCTGTTCCTCTTCCATTGCAGCTCAATAGCTTCGAGCAGCTATGCATCAACTTCACAAATGAGAAACTGCAACAGTTTTTCAATCACCACATGTTCATCCTGGAGCAGGAGGAGTACAAACGTGAGGGCATTGAATGGACCTTCATCGACTTTGGCTTGGACCTCCAAGCTTGTATTGATCTTATTGAAAAGGTAAACAAAGTATTGTATCTGTAACAGGCAAAGTTTAATCATAGATGAGTTTCAAAAAGGCGTAGTAGATTAACACGCTGCTCTTCCTCCAGCCACTGGGAATCATGTCCATCCTTGAAGAGGAGTGCATGTTCCCGAAGGCCACAGACAACAGCTTTAAAGCCAAGTTGTATGATAATCATATTGGCAAGTCACCTAATTTCCAAAAGCCACGGCCGGACAAGAAACGCAAGTACGAGGCCCATTTTGAGCTGGTGCACTATGCTGGAGTGGTAAGTGTGCTCCTTACTAAAGCACTCAGACAGCTGTACAACATTATTTGTTATATGCAGAGGTCAATTATCTGGATGTCTCTGATGCATTTCACAGGTACCATATAACACTGTTGGCTGGCTGGACAAAAACAAAGACCCACTGAATGAGACAGTGGTGGCATGTTTCCAGAAGTCCTCCAGCAAGCTGCTAGCTTCTCTGTACGAGAATTACGTTGGCTCAGATTCAGGTACGTTAAACAGGATTCTGACTATAGCATGTAGTCCACTTTAAAATGGCCAGATTAATCACCCTGCTAATCACCTCGCAGCATCTGACCCGAAGCCCGGGAGCAAGGAAAAGAGGAAGAAGGCAGCCTCTTTCCAGACTGTGTCACAGCTTCACAAGGTGAGCCTCTGTAAAATGGTCCATAATTGATAAAAGTGAATTTAGATAGAAGTTAATCCCAATAACAATTTTTCAGGTGATGTGAGAAATTGTGGGCATCTCTGGACAACTGGGATGGAGGCAGTTAAGACTTGCAGTGATGTTTAGGGCAATGATCACATGAACATCACTTTAAGTCTGTGCTGGCTCCTGTCTCCTTTTCGTCAGGGATTTCACACGAGGAACTCAAAGGGCCTGCAAATGATGTTTTCACAGTACAAAAGTCAAGGAATTTTTATTGACTCGATTAACCTAATTTTTAGTATTTCTCCTTTACTCCAGGAAAATCTGAACAAGCTGATGACCAACCTTCGTAGCACCCAGCCCCACTTTGTTCGCTGCATCATCCCTAATGAGACCAAGACTCCAGGTAACAGCACAGCACAGTCATCACATATCAGGGGATTGACGGGGACCAGGCTAATGCCTGAAACCTGTTCTGTGCAGGGATCATGGATCCTTTCTTGGTGCTGCACCAGCTGCGCTGCAACGGTGTGTTAGAAGGCATCAGGATCTGCAGAAAGGGCTTTCCCAACCGCATCCTCTACGCTGAGTTCAAACAGCGGTAAGACAGACCACACTCACAGAAAAGTCACCTCACTTTTTGAATATTGTGGGATTGGCATTCAGTCTCACTGATAATCAGTCCTGAAACACTCTTTTCATATATTCAGCTATCGCATCCTGAATCCACATGCCATCCCAGATGATAAGTTTGTGGACAGCAGGAAGGCTGCGGAGAAGCTGCTGGCCTCCCTAGATATCGACCACAACCAGTACAAATTTGGACACACAAAGGTAGAGGGCAGCAGCGTGGTCTTTACTTGAATATTAGCATTTTATGCTATTACACCTCTACATGACATGTTGTTACAGGTTAAATTACCCAACAGTATATAAAACAGTCAGAATTAGTTCAACCTGTACAAACTATAATATTAAACTGGTGTTCACACATCAATGCATCTGCATTAATAATCAAATAATATATAAACCATAATAATATGAAACTCACAGGAAACATTTTCTGCACACATAATACAGTTGCTTTGAAAACGTACTTACTTAATTTTACTTAATTAGACCTTTATTTGTAATCAAGTATTTTTTGACTGTGGTATTAATATGTACAAATACTTCTTCCACCACTGTGCAGGGTTGTGTATGGCAAAGTACTCAGACAGCATGCCTTACAATTGGCAAATTGGAAGCACAGCGTGATGATATCTATTTAAATAATTATGTCATCATAGATATTTAAAAAAAAAAAAAAAAACTTGGAACTTTATTTGATCCATTCTTGGTTGCCATGATTTTATTCATTTATTTTGGGTTATATGTCTTCTTGTTTTTAAAAGCTGTGCTGTTAACTTAATCTTTATCTCCTTTCCTCATGTAGGTGTTCTTCAAGGCCGGCCTGCTTGGTCACCTCGAGGAGCTGAGGGACGAGCGTTTGGCCAAAGTCCTAACGCTGCTGCAGGCAGCCGCCCGTGGCAAAATTATGAGGATGGAGCTGCTGAGGATGATGGAAAGGAGGTAAAACGGCATGATGAAAATGAAAACTTTTGGGATCAAAAGCATTTTTGTGAACCCTCGTGAATATAAAATGCATTCATAGGCACAGGAAAGCCTTTGAGCTTTATACCTCATAGGAAGGTGAAGACATGAGTGCAAAAAACCAGAAAGACCTCCAACACCAGTTGCTTCTGTGAACAGGTTCAATAGCAACACGATCGGCCATGAGCCTTTCAGCTTGTGATACACTATACCTTAGTGTTCACTCCCTCGCTCTAGTATGCGTGGCATGCAAGGGCAGTGTTATCGGCGTGTGTGAGGCGTGTGCTTGCCCTTGTATGGTTACCAGGCATGTGTGTGGCCCTACTGTTAATAAGAGCACTACTCACACACACCACTCTCACAGGTCTCCGTCCATTCTCTCCATCCGCTCTCTCTAAATTAAACAATGCTGACGGTGTCCTCAGAGCCAGGTGGCGACATGTGTCAAGTGGCAGCTGCTCGGGCCCTCCCTAAAAATACAACCCTCTGCCCCCTCCCTGGATGCCCAATGGCCCCTGGCCCCTTTTGTCCGCGGCGCCTGTACTTCTAAGTGAGTGCATTGATGGAATATGTGGAGGGTGACAGAGGATTAAAGCCGACCATTGGACAGAGGGTTTTAGTTTCTAAATAAACACAGACGCTCACCTTTGAGAGGCACCCGGCATGGAGTCATGTCAAACATGCAATCAGCTCCCCCACCCTTCTTCAGTCACCTTCCACCCTAGCGTGTGCACGCTCACTCAAACTCACCCCCTAAACACTGACAGAAAGTCCTTGACCAATCTGCTCTGGGTCCATATTTAGGGCTGTGAGACGCCATCCTACTGAGACTAAATCAATCTAGTAACCCTGTTTGGTCACAGTCATGAAACATCAAAAGCATCATTAGGTGTATGATTTCATGTCGCATCCCTCTGTGTATGATTAGTGCCAAAAATTAAGCACCAAGCAGAAGTAACTAAATAAGTAAACGGGGAAGTCCAGGATAAATCTTTTTGACCTTTCTCTTGAGATACACTTGCTCTCAGCTTCCCTTGCTCTGGTTTTAAAGTGTCATGTGCTCCACATCAGTGTTTTCCAACCTTTATTTCAAACTTACCCACACAGCAATATCAGATGAGCTCAAGTACCCCCTCATCCAAACGTGTTAATTTTAATTCATTTTAAACTTAATATCATTTTAATATGATATTGTGGATATTGTTACAATATTTTTAATAGAATTAAACTGTCAGAATTTAGGTTGGTGTGGTCAAGTTTGCATTCCTACAACTAGTGGCAGAAATGAGATGTTTTAACCATTTGTCTATGACTTATTATTACTATTTCAACTGTTTATCAATATTACTTTTAATTGTCTATTTTACCCCCCTTATATTTTGCTATTTCAATTTTATTCTAGCTTTATGAATTGCCCTTAGGTATATTTGGGTATTTTAACTCTTTATTTCTAACTTTATCCATTATTTTTAGTATAATTGTTTGGACCTCCACTTGTTTGCTTGCTTACAAGTTTTTCATGGACTCTCAAATGGAACTTACCTTATGGTCTTCAGTCTGTGTTGACATATATATAGATTTTTTTGTCAAATCATAATTATTTTTTTTTTTACATTAGTAAAGCTACTCCTAAAACCTTTCCATGAATCCCCTAGCAGCTGCAAAAGTAAGTAAGTAAAAGTAAAATCCTCACCCAAGCTAATCCCTTCTTTTTATTTATTCCCATTTTCAGGGAAGCTCTGATGATCATCCAGTGGAACATCCGGGCCTTCAACGCTGTAAAGCACTGGCCCTGGATGAAGCTCTTCTTCAAAATAAAGCCTCTACTGAAGAGCGCCGCCAACGAGAAAGAGCTGGCCTCTCTGAAGGAAGAGCTGGCCAAGTTGAAGGAAGCTCTGGAAAAATCAGAGCTCAAGCGTAAGGAGCTGGAAGAGAGGCAGGTCAGCCTGATCCAAGAGAAGAATGACCTCTCTCTACAGCTGCAGGCAGTAAGTGATGTACAGTATTCAAACATCCAGCATCTACTAATACAGATACTGTAGTAGCATGTGAATGCATTTACCATTACTACTATTTCTGTCTTTTATCCAATAGGAGCAGGACAATCTAGCAGATGCAGAGGAACGATGTGACCTGCTCATCAAAACTAAGATCCAGCTGGAGGCCAAAGTGAAAGAAATCATGGAGAGGCTGGAGGATGAGGAAGAGATGAGCGCTAATGTGCTCGCCAAGAAGCGCAAACTGGAGGACGAATGCGCTGAGCTGAAGAGAGACATTGATGATCTGGAGATCACCTTGGCTAAAGTGGAAAAGGAGAAACATGCCACAGAGAACAAGGTGAGAAGAGTGAAAAAGGAGAGCAGTGAGTTGCCTCCAGAGGGCACTAAAAGGCAACAGAAAGACACACAGCAGATACAATGAATTGTACTACATGACAGAGGGGAAAAATAAAAATAAACATTTCAAAGTGTCAGATTTCTTTTCTTCTTGTTCTTTGCAGGTGAAGAACCTGATTGAGGAAATGGCAGCTCTGGATGAAACCATACTGAAGCTGACCAAAGAGAAGAAGGCTCTGCAGGAGGCTCATCAGCAGACTCTGGATGACCTGCAGGCAGAGGAAGACAAAGTCAACACTCTGACCAAAGCCAAGGCAAAGCTGGAGCAACAAGTAGATGATGTGAGTTTGTTTATCTCTTTAAAAGCAGGGGAAAAATATAATGTTATATTACTTAGTCCACAGGGGGTAATATATTATATGCATATAGTAAAGTAACATTTTTACCTTTCTAATGTGACTCAGCTGGAGGGCTCACTGGAACAAGAGAAGAAACTGCGTATGGACCTGGAACGGGTCAAACGTAAGCTGGAGGGAGATCTGAAACTCTCCTTGGAGTCTGTTATGGATCTGGAGAATGACAAACAACAACTTGAAGAGAAGCTTAAAAAGTGAGAGTTAACATATATTCATGGAAAAAAAATACAATCTTGCATTTGAAGCTGTTAAGAAGTAGTGATCATCAAATATTTTTTTTCTACCAGGAAAGACTTTGAAATGAATGCGATGAGCACAAGGATTGAAGATGAACAAGCCTTGGTCAATCAACTCCAGAAGAAGATAAAGGAGTTACAGGTGAAAATTAGTCTCTTGACCTATAGAGTAGGTCAATAGAGTAGTAATGAAACATAATTTTTTACAAAGTAACTGATCATTATTGCCCCTCCAGGCTCGTACTGAGGAGCTGGAAGAGGAGCTGGAGGCCGACCGTGCTTGTAGGGCCAAAGTGGAGAAGCAGCGTGGTGATGTGGCTCGAGAGCTGGAGGAGCTGAGTGAGCGCCTGGAAGAGGCTGGTGGGGCAACCTCAGCCCAGATTGAGATCAATAAGAAAAGAGAGACAGATTTTCTAAAGCTACGGCGTGACTTGGAAGAAGCCATGCTGCACCACGAGGCCACGACAGCAACCTTGCGGAAGAAGCATGCTGACAGTGTTGCAGAGCTGAGTGAGCAGATCGACAGCCTGCAGCGAGTCAAACAGAAGCTGGAGAAGGAGAGGAGCGAGGCCAAGATGGAAGTTGACGATCTGGCCTCCACTGTGGAGCAGCTTTCCAAGGGCAAGGTATATAGATGAACATAAAACACACAGAGAGATATAAAGCAGAATGGAACTTAACTAGATCAGTCCATCAAAAATGTTAATTGTTAATTTTTTTGTCTGCAGGCTACTTCAGAGAAGATGTGTCGCCTGTATGAAGACCAAATGAATGAGGCTAAAGCCAAGGTTGAAGAGCTTCAGAGGCAGCTCAATGAAACCAACACCCAAAGGGCCCGTGCTCAGGCTGAGAGTGGTAAAAAACTTTCAGAATTCACAAATCATAAATCTCACAAACAGATTTCACAGACTGGTTCATAGCACAGATACCTTTTTCTCCCCCCATTGTAGGTGAGCTGGGCAGGAAGCTTGAGGAGCGAGAATCCATGGTGTCTCAGCTCCAGCGTGCCAAGAACTCCTTCAGCCAGAATGTTGAGGAGCTCAAGAAACAGCTGGAGGAGGAGAATAAGGTCAGCTACCTATCAGTGCATCAGTCAGTAGTTATTATCTCCAAGGCTGGTAGCTAACTAGTAGAGGTTGAGAGTTCCTCCAGTTTAGTTAACTGCTCTCCACCATCATGATTGGTCTCTAAAGGCTAAGAACGCCCTGGCCCATGCACTGCAATCATCTCGACATGACTGTGATCTTCTGCGAGAGCAATACGATGAGGAACAGGAGGCCAAGGCTGAGCTGCAGAGAGCTCTGTCCAAGGCCAATGCCGAGGTGGCTCAGTGGAGGACTAAGTATGAAACTGATGCCATTCAGAGGACAGAGGAGCTGGAGGAAGCCAAGTGAGTAAGATATTTTTGACATAATCAGGCGGTGCAGAATGATCATTTGAAGGCAGAGAGTCATATCTGTTCACCTCTCATTAGGAAGAAGCTGGTGACACGTCTGCAGGAGGCTGAAGAGACAGTGGAGGCATCCAATGCCAAGTGCTCCTCCTTGGAAAAGACCAAGCATCGGCTCCAGACAGAGATCGAGGACCTGGTCATCGACCTAGAGCGTGCCAACGCTGCAGCTGCTGCCCTAGACAAGAAGCAACGCAACTTTGACAAGGTACTGGCAAAGAGAGCTGAGATTTACACCTTGAAAAGTATTTCAGCAGTGTTTCCTGTTGACAACTATTGCAGAGGATTACAGTGGTTTCCCTTAAGGGATATTTCCCTTATTAGTCACATACCCAATTCTGAATGATTTTCTATAGTAATTTACCATATGTCCAAATCAGGACTTGGGCTCCATTGTAACTACTTTGTCCACTGAAGATGAGGTGCAGTTTAAAAGCTGAGAATAAGTCTCATTGTTCCCTCCAGGTGTTGGCTGAGTGGAAACAGAAGTATGAAGAGTGCCAGTCAGAGCTGGAGACCTCTCAAAAAGAGTCTCGTGGCTTGAGCACAGATCTCTTCAAACTGAAGAATTCTTATGAGGAGACCCTGGATCATCTGGAGACCATTAAGAGGGAGAACAAGAACCTCCAAGGTACAGCTGAGAGAAATCCCAGTTGGAAGGTTGCATTGAAGAAACTTTATGATTTGATGTGAAAATATATATTTTTTAAAATTTTTTAATTTAATTTAATTACTTCCCCAGAGGAGATTGCTGACCTGTCTGATCAAATCAGTCAGGGAGCGAAGACCATCCATGAGCTGGAGAAGATGAAGAAGGGTCTGGACATAGAGAAAAGTGAGATTCAAGCTGCACTGGAGGAAGCTGAAGTAAGCAGTTGCAAAGTTCTCTCACTTGCTCCTGTTAAGACTCTGTTGGATATTTCTGACTGAAACAAATATCTTCAAGCATTTAGTGGTGTTTCTGTCTATCTCAGGGCACTCTGGAGCATGAAGAGAGCAAAACTCTCAGGATCCAGCTGGAGCTTAACCAAATCAAGGCCGACGTTGACAGGAAGCTGGCAGAGAAGGATGAGGAAATCGACAACCTTCGGTGAGTTTTATGGTTCATGGTATAGTTTTACTATTTTCATTCTACTTTACAGCAGATTCAAGATTTTTCAACTAATCCACACACATTGTATCCTCATAATATTTCTGTTTATACCCTCTAGTCGTAACCACCAGAGAACACTGGAGTCCATGCAGGCCACCTTGGATGCCGAGGCTAAGTCTCGCAACGAGGCAGTGCGTCTGAGGAAGAAGATGGAGGGCGACCTGAATGAGATGGAGGTGCAGCTGAGCCACGCCAACAGGCAGGCCTCAGAGTCCCAGAAACTCCTGAGAAACCTGCAGGTTCAGGTCAAGGTGAGACCATACAGCAGTCAACCTGTGAGCTCACCCTCCAAGTCAGATTGAGAAAGACATTGCTATAATTTTATTATGCACTTAATCTGTGACTCCAGGACATTCAGCTGGAGTTGGATGAGACTATTCACAAGAATGAGGAGCTGAAGGAGCAGGTGGCGGTAACGGAGCGCCGAAATAACCTGCTGGCTGCTGAGGTGGAGGAGCTCAGGGCTCTGCTGGAGCAGAACGACCGTGCACGCAAGCTAGCTGAGCATGAACTGCTTGAGGCCACTGAAAGAGTCAACCTGTTGCACTCTCAGGTAAGAGGATTTATTCAATACTACCTTGCAGTGCATCTACCAATCAATAACTCCAAATAAATAAATTAGCTTATCAAAGGATGGTTGCTTTCAGTAGATGGGCATGAAAAGGGTATGTTGTAGTCTCTGTGGTTGTTCTGTAAAATTAAGTTTAGGTTCCATGGAATCCTAGCCAGTACTTTCAGAAATGAAAGAAGTCATACTTTTAGAGACAAAATAACACAGTTAAATCTTGAAAGATGTCTTTCAACCATGTCTCTTTCTTCAGAACACTGGGCTGATCAACCAGAAGAAGAAGTTGGAGAGTGATCTGACCATGCTGTCGAATGAGGTTGACGATGCTGTTCAGGAGTGCCGCAATGCAGAGGAGAAGGCCAAAAAGGCCATCACTGATGTAAGATCTTGAATAAACAATCTGTGAAGTGCAAGAGTTTAAAAAAGTACAAGACATATACAAGACACAAGATAACTAAAAAATTATCTACAGGTGGTTTGAGAGATACACTGATTATCTAACCTAATCTTAAATAAACAATGGTGCCAGAAGCCTGTTTGCGTTGCTGCTGTCAGTTCCAGTCCTGCTAGAGATTACTTAATGCCCCATTAACACTATTCCTCTGTACTTGTAGGCGGCCATGATGGCAGAGGAGCTGAAGAAGGAGCAGGACACTAGCGCCCATCTGGAGAGGATGAAGAAGAACATGGAGCAGACCATAAAGGACCTGCAGATGCGTCTGGATGAGGCTGAGCAAATCGCCCTTAAGGGTGGCAAGAAGCAGGTTCAGAAGCTGGAGGCCAGAGTAAGAGATGAAATCAGTGTTTATGTAGTCACTGTATCATTTGCTAACCCTAGTAACTGGTAAATTTGTAACGAACAGATTGGTCATTTACTCCCTGGTAGGTTAAAGAACTGGAGAATGAACTAGAGTCTGAGCAAAAGAAGAGCCAAGAGTATCAGAAGGGTGTACGCAAGTATGAGAGGAGAATCAAAGAGCTATCATACCAGGTAAACCACCACTGTCTGCACAAAGAGCATGCTGGGGTATAAAATATGAATGCTTTTTTCATGTTTTTTAAATAAATTGAAAGCAGGGTAAGAGCTCCCTGTGATGTTTCTACAGGCTGAAGAAGACAAGAAGAATCTGGTCCGTCTGCAGGACCTCATTGACAAGCTACAGGTCAAGGTGAAAAGCTACAAGAGACAGGCTGAAGAAGCGGTGAGTCCACTATCAGCTTGGTTTAAATAAGGTAACTGAAGAGACTGAGCATCCCTTCAATTCACTGAACACTAAATATTTTTATAAATATTCTCTCTGCAGGAGGAGCAGGCAAACACCAACTTGTCTAAGTACAGGAAAATCCAGCATGAGCTTGATGATGCAGAGGAGAGGGCTGATATGGCCGAATCACAGGTCAACAAGCTCCGGGTTCGCACTCGCGACCAAGGTAGCAAGGTTGGTAAAATAAATATCTATAATACATTTCATATTACAGTATGCTGCAGAACTGTATGACCTTTGGAAGAATTTATTAAAATTAGCCAGCAGGCTTCATAACAAGAACTAATCTTAGAAGAGACTGGATGTAATCCTGTTGAAGATGACCTCACATAGCTCATGTGATCTTGAGTGTGGTCATGAGTAACTCTATGACACTGTGTATGTGGTTGCTAATAAACACCCCTGTCTTGTGTATTTCAGCTTGGTGAGTGATGTGGTGAAGCTGAACGCGACAGCCAAACATATCACAGCTAGCCAGCTGCAACAGCTGTGCTCGACTGTGTGGACACACCCAAATAAAGACTTTTAAACCTCTAAATATGACTATGATTTTTTTGTGTGTGTGAACATGTGACAGAGAAATCCAACAAAGAAGATCTAAAGAAGAATTTATTATATTATTAATTTGACAAACAGTTTTTTTAAATAAGGAAAATGAAGTTCAATACCAGCAATAGAGGAACATGAGGGTTAAAGCTGGTTACAGAAGTGGTTATAGTTGTGAATGTGAAACTGAAACATGAATCTTATCTGTTTGCTTGATGGTTAAACAGGATTAGTAAGAGATTAAGAAGTGAAAGTCTAACACAACCATGAGATTTTCTGCATTATTCAATACTAACGCAAATTCAAACAATATGGGTTTTCTAAAATGGTTTAGATTTCACACCATGAATTATCCACTGTATGCATTTCTTAGTCATTGTTCTATTCCACATAATCTCCATAAATGCTGTTGATACTGGTGAGGTGAAATACAATCATATTTGATTAAGAAAAGCACCACATGGTCTGAGTTTTGAATGTGAGTTAAGAACTGGTTGCAAAATGTGTGTACTAAATATTCTCATCATGCCAAACATTACATAAATCTACAGTTAATAAAGTGAAAATACCAGCAACCTAAAATAAAAGTCAAATAGTGTGTTATATTAAACACTATGCAGCATGTTTGTGGCCAAAAGGATAGGATTTAACCATACTCTATACAAACTAATGACTGAATGAAATCTAAGGCCTACTAGGCGCGTCACACAACATACGCAGAACTGTTGAGAACCAATTCTCTTGTGCATCATACAGAAGGATCACTCTCTCAGAAATTCATATCACAAAGCTACAGAAGTCAGGGATTGTTTATGTAGTTGCTCCAGAAGAGCACTGACATTCATGTTTTTACAGCAACAGCTTCATTGACTTCCATGATGGATTATGGAAGTGATAAGAGGGGGTTCAGATCCATAACAAAACATGACCTGTTACTATGAATGTTAACACCACTGCAGGAGTGTACTGTGTCAAATCACATCATGTTAAACAGCATTTATTTCTGGCATCCAACAAGAAAGTGAGAATCTGTAAGAGAGAAGCACTTGTAAAGTGTACTTGCATTAACTTCACTGCAAAGCACAAAAGATGAACTAATTCAGAGTATGTGCACACCCATCAAGAGATTTAAGACATGCTGAATGAAAGCTAGGAAACATTTCTGGTTAATTAGCTTCGACACAAATAAAAGGCTTCAAAAGTGTAAAAGGACATGTGTGTTTGCATCCCAAGGCGGCATAGCTCTAGTAACGCATGGCATCAGGGGTCAACTGTAGAAATGCCCTTATACATTCACATGAACATTTATCGACTCAAGACATGTTGAGAGTTGTACACTCGTCATTAGAAGGGATTTGATCTGTACGGTATCAGGATAGAATATGAGGTAGCTCATTCGTTTGTACTTATCATGGGTTCGGCCTGTTTAATTTGAGACACCAAATATTTGTTTGGCTCTGCATCTTCCACTTTCACAAAACAGCTGCATGTTCAGGCTGTGGACACACTATCAGCACAGCTGTGCTCTCTGCTTCCTCTCAATACAAATTAAAGATCGAGCACAAAGAGCCATCACATAGAAAGATTGTCATTCTCAGCTTGTTGTCTGAGATTTTGAGAAATACCAGAGAGTGGCAGACTTTCAATCCAATGATGATGATGATGTTGGGTTGAAGGCTAATTCACATAAAACAAAATTTGTGTGGACTTGAACAATGAAAGTGGTATCTTAACACTAGCACCTGCATAGTTTATTCTCTTCCCAAAACATCTCTCACAGCATGGATACAAATTCTGTTACAAAATGAAGGTGTTTTTAATCAATAAATGTGTTAAAATATAATAAACAATAAAAACAATTTCATCTGTGCAATGTTTTATTCTACAGTTTATCCAGAGCTAAAAGCCATTGTTTTCAACAAGACAAAAATAGATCAGCAAAAATAACCTGGAAAAGAGATGAGTCCCTGGGTGAAGCTTCTGAAGCCACAACAGAGTGGATGGTTTTAGGTGAGAGGAGCCCCGTGTGATTTGTGAAACATGTCAGCCGGCCCACAAGCTAACTAAATGTTCCGAGTAGAGCCAGAAAGCACCAATCAACAATAGCCACCTAATAAAACAGACCCACAGACAGGTTAAAAGAAAATGCTGTTCATAGAGAAGACCCCTGCAAAAACTCCAATTTCACCAGTCCCCCTCTAAACAGGTCAGGCAGTGGAGTGGCACTGAGTCAACAGAGAGCGTGAAGGTAGTGAGAGATAGAGGCTGCTGACTTCCTCTGACGCGCCATTGACCTGTACATTAGAGTGACAGTTTAATCTGTGGCCATTTCCAAACCAAGTCCACGTGAAAAGAAACTCTTTTCCTAACATATAATTTGTTGAATCATACATATTTTTTTCATAGAATTTTGTATAGGTTATATAAAAGGCTCTATCTGAATTTCACCTTAAGCAAACAACCGATGCAGGTGTCATTTCCCAAGGTCCCTTAGTTGTCTGTTATACGATGTGGGTAGTCTGGGATGGGCATACAGGTTTACTTTGAAGAAGAGCAGTAAATCGGTGAGAAGACGTCAGCCGGGCAAATTACGTCCCTCACGTCTGTGATGACAGCCTCCATGCGTAGGTACAGACAGCAAACAGGTGAGTCTTTACATCCAGAGAAACAGTTACAAAGCACCTGGATAGCTCAGCTCAGTGGAGTCATCACCAACTTTAGGTGTCCATACTCCCTGTGACCCTCTGCCCTGTCTCACCCCCCAGCGAAATGAGTGTATACGCTGGAGGTCAATCTTCAAGCAGGTCTCTGTCCAGATCCATGAAGGGCTCATCAATGTAGCTCGCTATGGCACACAGAGAAGTCCTGTCTGAGCCCAGCAGCACTGACACTGTCTCCTTCCAGTAGCTGAAGGGGATACAGGAGCTCTGAGGAGTGAAACCAGAGAGGAATTACAACAATAAAACTCATCTTTATTTACTTCTTGTTATCAACAGTGTCTTAATCAACTAGCCAACCACAGTATCTGGTGAGCAAGAAGCTTGTGTGTAGTAATGATTAGTTGCCTACTTTTGTAAAGGGCAGTTTGCATGCTCAAAAAAAATCAGCCTAGCTTAGTTGTATTCCTGGATGTCTACTGAATAAGTACTGATGCTTACATATTTTATATTTCACCATTAACAAATAACAGTGAAGGAGTTTAAATCCAAGTGATCAACCTTGTGTTTACATGTGACAACATCTACAGCAGTGACAACCGTAGATACAAACAATAATAATGGTTAAAGGTGTATTTATACTTAAGACAATCAAAAAAACGTGACTGATAATTTTGGCCACTTGGGGGCAGTGGAACAAGCAAAAACACAACATTGATGTCACCTTATAAAGTTGTTGGGGCTTGCAGGTTAGCAGCTGACTATTTACACATCCCGCACATATGGAGCAACACTGACATTCTTTTGGACATCCCTCTGGCCAGCTGCTGAATGTCAAATCCAATATTCACTTACCTTTAATCCCCATACACCAAACTCCTGAGGGAAATATCTGGCTCCTTTAGCTGCTAAATGCACCACTCTATTCACCGGCTAGTCTCTAACTTTGTTAGCTTAAGATTGGTGTTTGGTAATTTATGGATTTATCAGAGCTTTCTCACTGAAAACAGCTGCCTGCTTGCAGCTAGAGACAATGCTGAGAGTGGTGAGAGTGAACAATGTAAATCTGTCAGCTAAAAAATCTAAATAACTCCACATGTATTTGTCTCTATGAGTGAGCCCTTTCACCATTTCACTTAAGCACAATAAGGCATTATGAGACTTTATTGATGCCAAAAAAATGGGCATAAGTTGACCTTGAATGTCAGAAAGTTGGAGTATTCCTAAAAACATATTATCTGGTGACAGTGGTGAGGATGCTAACAGCTCTGTTGCTCATGGCAGGGAAGCTAATCCTGGCCAGAACACTAGCAGCTCATTGCAAGTTTGCTAATTATTATTAAAAAAAACTGTCCCTATCAGTTGTGCTGTATTGGTTTGCATCACAACAGCCAATGCTGATGGACGCTTAAAAACAAAACCAAAAGTAAAAGTTTCCCTCAGTGGGGAAAAAAGGTACATTTTCTAAAACGCTGAAAGATTTCCTGCTTAATCTACAACTGTCAACACCTTACCAAGACTGAATCTGCATTTTTAAAGTCACTTTTCTCTTGGAATTTTTTTGGAACATTTTAACCAGTGTTGTGGTCTAAAGTGGTTGCACAAACACACAGCACTCTGAGCACTTAAAAGTCATTGTTTTTCCCAGCATGCATATACATCGTGTCTTGAATGTGTGACAGAAAAACCACTGGATGTTAACAGTGGTGACAGAGAGGAGACTCTCACTCGCTGCTTGTGCGATGCAGCTGTTGTAGACTTTGATGAACTTGACATATTAGCTGAAGTTTCAACTGTATGCGAGGAAAGGGTGAGAGCTACTCACATTCTCCAGACAGGTGCTATCTTTGTCCTTGTTGAGGTAGTGGCGCTGCCAGAAGCGCAGTAAGTTGTGGAAGTTGTTGAGCAGGCAGCCTGGGTACTTCTCAGCATACTCCTTCTCCCGCAGGGCGTTGAGGTAGAAGGGCAATTTAGCCTTTCTTCTGGCCAACATCAAGATCACTAAACTGGTGTTCAAACAGCTCACATTCTCCTGCAGGGTCAAGGGGATTGGATGGTTTAGACTAAAATTGGTTTTCATTTATTTGGTTAAAGTTGTGAGACTAAGAATTCCTTATTCTACAATTCTTTGAGTTTCTCTGAACATGTGACAAAGTGAAACAAGACCTGTGTGAGAGTCTGAACGTTGATGATGTTGATCAGTCGGAAGAGGAAGGAAAGCCTGTTCTCAACTCTGGCCATGTAGGACAACAGGCAGCACTCAGAAAGTACTTCCACCACTGGGGGGTACAAAACACTTAAATCAGCACTTAAATCAACTGCTGATAAGTTAAATAATAGCAGTGTTTTCAGCATAGACATGACCACCAACATTATCTGTCAACTTACCTTTGACATCTTCAGTCTGGCTTCTCAAAGCGGTCCAACGAAAGGACGATGCAGCGCACCAGCATGTTAGAGTCCACCAGAGAGCTGTTGATCTGTGTCAGGAAGGTCTGAAACTACAGCAGAGAAATCAAACTAGACTATTAGACTCATTTCTTCATGCAACACACAAGTTGAGAAATGGCTGTAAATTTAATAGTGTTTGGCCAGCATATACAATACATATAAGGTGTACAATTATACCTTTTCTGGAGTGTTGACATATTTGTTGAATCTTTTGAAGGCATCAATGTTGAACTTCATGAGCTCTCCCAGCAGATCGAAGTAGCTCTGTAGGACATCTCGGGATGTGCAGCCACTATCTATGATGCAGAACAGGATGTGCTGTCGAGAGATCGAGGCAGTGAGTGAGCAACTAATCAATCATTCAATCAAAGAGTACTGTACTATGTGGACTGCAATGAGAAAAACAATCACTGACAGCCGTTTTACCTCTAGTAGTCCCCTCTTCAGGAGGAACATTTGGTCTGCATAGGAGGTGGCTCCTCTGAGAAAACTTTCCACTGCCCTTGCTTGCCAGAATCTATATTCACAACAGAAAGAGTCAGCAAAGATGTAAAAAGCAAAACTAAGCCAAATCTTGAAGTCTTTTTTTTTTTTTTTTTTAAACAAAAATAGCAGAAAGCTTGGCCTATACAATACACACCTGAAGGACGAGTCTGGAGGCTCCCTCTTCATGACAGCGAGGAGGCGCGTAAGGAGGCCCTTTTTCCCATCACACACTAGGCTTCTGTCTGTGTTGACAAGAGCTTCCACCTCAGGGATGTTAGCCTTCATGGATATGGCACTCAGTTCGTTCAGCTCCTGACTATTCAGCAGGAGGTACTTGTTCCTGAAACACAAGCCACACATTTAAAAACATAAACTCAACATAAAAACACAAAGTCAGACCCAAGGTGATTAAATTAAGGGTCACTTACTCGTGGTGATCACTGAAACTCTGGAGTAACCGTAAAAACTGGATTTTGAAAGATATTTCCTGTATAATGAGAATAAAGAGTGTAAATGGCTATGTTAAACTATTCCAAAACTTTCATTCAATTACCCGGAGCCAGTTTCATAATAGAGTGTTGTGTTAAAATTTCATTACCGGACTACAGTCGCAGTTCTCATTCTGGCCATGCACCACGTGATTTGAAGCAGTGTACTTCCTCCAGATTAGCTTGTCAAACAAGTTATTGAGCCCTGGGATGAGACGAAACTCAGCCAGCATCTTGTGAACCTGTGCACAGACACAATACAGTGGTCAGTAAACTACACTCTGCTTAGAGCCAACACTTCTGCTTAACTCTCAATGAGAGAGAAGATGTCTTGTTGAGTACCTGGTTCCTCTGTCGGCCCATGAGAAGAACACATAGCACATAGAGCACTTCCACTTTATACATGATCTCATGGACAATCTTCATGGACTGGGGCAGTCGATGTCTCAGGGGACTGGTGGCCAAAGAGCTCTCATCGGATGACTCTGAAAGTGAGATAAAAAAATATCTCAGTCAGAGTTTGTAGGATTTAAGTAGGGTGAGGAAGTGGCAGCACAAGTGACTATTGTCTCACCTGTACTGCTTTGTTCAGCCTCCTCAGTAGCCATCTGCATAAGGGCATCCAGTACCAGAGCATTGTCAAGCCATGTGTACCAGTCCTCCAGCTCCTGCAGAAAGTTAGCTCCTGTGGCCTCAGAAACCTTTCTAGTGGCCAACTTACACAGCCGCTCAATGAACCCAGGGATGTTCAGCAGGGTTACTGTAAGAAAAGAACATTTGATAATTCCGTTTACTGATCCATTGTTTTGCAGTGGTACAAAGACGTTACGTAGCTTTGTACGGAAAAAAACAAAACTTACCCTGGTTCACCTCTGCCCGTGAGGGGCTAGCATTACGTTTCTGTTGGGCATTTTTGGCCAGCAGGGTGTGCTTATCATCATTTCCTACATCTGGTTCCGAGATGGTGACGGACAGGATGCGGCAGAAGTTGGCCAGCTGTTGCTGGTCAAAGCTTTGAACCAGGCCTGACAGGTTGGGGATGCCTTCTAACTGGATCATCTCCTAAAAAATGCAAACACATGAACTGCTACCAAACAGAAAGCAGACTGGAAGCAGAAATACAACACTAATCACACTTAACAATTCGTGAGATTGAACCTGAATTTGCTACCTGCTAAAACTGTAACTTTTTTCCATATTTTGATAGATCAGCATATGGATTAATGTACAAAAATATTTTAAATATGAAACACACATAATTTAGACTTTTCATTTACAAAACTAGCAAACAAATAATCAAGCATCATAAATTAAGAGTCAATTGTTTCTTGCTTGAGCAGTGGTTAATTTTTTTTTTTTTTTTTTGCCAGAATGAATTCTGTTTGATGTTTTGATCTATTTTGATCTGAAATAATGACAAATGCTTAAAGAGGATAAAAGTACTGTCTCAAGATTACTTCCTCAGGTCCAATCAATAATCCATGTAAGGTATGCCGCTGTATACATCAGCTTCTCTGGGACCCTTAATCCACAAGGCAAAAAAACTGTTGTTACAAAAGGAGGACATGTGTTTTTTTTCAAACATCTAATTCTCCCTTGCTGCATAGGGGAGAAATGTCTTCGCTAGATGCAAGATGGATCCACACACTAGGAACACCTCCTTACAGCACATGTAAGAGGCCTTAAACCACTGACATTTCTGCCAAAGTGCTGCAGTGGTTTAAAATGTCAACTGTTATAAAAGCATTGCAAATTATACAGACATGTGCCTAGCACCCTTATAATGAGGCTGTGTGCATTATATGCCTTAGTGGCATTGTAAGTGAGGAGGAGGTTAGCACAAGCACTACAAACATGACATGAAACATTTACTGACATGACCAAAATTAGGAATAACTGTGTCTGGCTTTGAGACAATATAAAAAGCAAAGAGAAGAACTACTGAGTACATAACATTTGCCAAGCAATCTGGTAAATTACAGCACTGTAACAATATAGAATTGATCAGAACCATGTTTTAAATTGTTGATTGACATCAAGAATTCAAGTGGAGCACAGCATGTTTCTAAAATTAAGGTACTGTAGTGACCTTAGGGTGTTAGCAGCACTGCAAGGCATAAATGTCCTGGAATTAAAGGTGTCTGTACGTTGACAACAGCCAGCAGATATCTATATAAATTTATCTGCAGAAGATCACTGGCTTGCTTAATGTCATAGCGTAAAGTGACTTCATAGACCTTTCAACTCTGGAGTCAAGAGGCCCATAAAAAATGTTAAATGCCCATGCTGAGGATTTAATCCAAGTATAACTCTGACCTTTTTGACTCCAAGAATATCTTCAATTAGGGTAGCAGTCTGTAGGAAGGTCTTCTTGTTTGTCATCAGGGTGAAGAGAAACAGAACAAAGTCATCCCTTGCTGCCAGGCTCTTTGTGACCCCCTCCGTCTATGAAATGAAGAAGGGAATTTGCACACTCATTAAATCCTGCCCATTCGTATCTGTAAAAATGACCCCGACTTGAGAAAATATAACTGCATGATTCAACTGCAAGGAAAATACTTCTAGCTATATGTGCTAAGTTGAAACTAGGCATGATGCACCTCTGACATTTCTCTGGTATGTAAAAAAAATGTAATAGGATACTTACACATATACAACAGTTGTAGAGAACACTAAGGCAGTCCTTGACCAAGTCATCATTCACTGTTAGTAGAAATAGGGCTGTTAGTCTAAATTCAAGCCAATTATCTTCATGTAAAGACATGTTAACTAGTGCACAGATATAATGTCAGCCCTACTTACTTTTGGGTTTTTTCTTCTGCATAGTCAGTGTAGGCCTCATCAAGATCTCCACAAGCAGCTACAGGGAAACAGTAAAATGAACATTCAATACTACTTTTTAATTTCTTTCTACAGTGTCTCAGTATGAGTTGTACTACATATAATAACTGATTCTCCACAGGTTACAAGCTCCAGTGTCAATAACAAAGCATTAGGCACGAGGAATGTCAGACTTACATCGACTCCACCAAAGAGGTCAAAGGTATACGTGTTGGGGAAGGTGGATTCCTGAGCGGTCTTCCTGTCCTCTGTGACAAAAGACATGGCCTCCATGGAGAGCTGGGATGATAATACCTGACAAAAAGCCATTGTTCAGATGTAATTTACATCACCAAGGCTCCTAAAGTGAAACATTCAGCAACAAGTGGCTAAGAGCAGTAATTCTGCTGCCTTATTGTTGCATTGCTGTGTGGCTACCTTAAGAAAGCTGTGGGCATGGGAGAGGTCACTGTTGGGATGGCTGCTCTCGTAGAGCTTCTGCAGCAGAGTAGGGATGCCATTCCACTTGGCCCGTTTATCTCGCTCCTGCAGCAGGCCTCCTGGGAGCTACAACATGTAAACAAAGTCAAACTTTAACAGTGCAATAAACACAGTGAACATATCTTTTTTGTGTGTTTGTTTCAGGGCTTCAGAAAGGTTTCAAAAGGGCTATTTTTGCTTGCTCCAGTGGACACCAGGCTGCAATTTAGAGAGCAATTTAAACTTTATTTTGGCCTTATCAACATGTTTTAGCTGTAAACAAACAAACAAAACAAAAAAAGTTAAATACTGCTTATAAAAACACAAAAACACTCCTCCATCTTCCTCCCCAGAGAACATGTCTACAAATTTTAAAACAAACAAAAGGCCCCAGACAGTTTAAATGCTGTAAGTGTTCTTTTAAATGAGATTAGAGCTGAGCCACACCTCAGGTTATACAGCAGCTTACTGCAACAAGAACAGAAACTAAAAGCTGCTTCAGCATATTTTTTGTTAAACCCCTGTGATAACTGAAACCATAGAACAAGAAAATCCTGGCCTGGCTCTCATTCAATGAGTGCAAATTAATTGTGGATCAAGGTCATAAGGTGCTGCAGAATCTTCATGTTGACCAGGTGGCAAACTGGGTGCCAGCAGTGTGATCTAATCATAGGTGTACTGTGTTGACTCATGTGGAATAAACTTTTGTTGTAGGTTGTGAATTGAGGTTTCTGAAAAGGTCACATAGAAGGGCATATTCTATATTTACCAAATTGATTTATTGACCCTACAAGTAATGAATGCATGCACACATTTTATGTCTGGTTGTGAAAGCAATACTCACAACCTTTTAAAAGGGAAGGACAACAACAGGACAGATATATGTATGGAAAATTACATGATAATGTCTCACACAAAAAATAGAAAAAGCTGAGATCTCCTGACTACTTTTACTCCTTAGACCACTGATTTATATTTCGGCAAGAACAAAATATTTAATAAAATCTGGGATTTATAGGAAGCTCACTCAGATCTCCCATGGCCTCTTTTCTTTCTAAATGCCAAATAATAAAATGCTGATACCCTATAACTCAGGCATCGGGCCATTCCATCCCCCCAAAAAATTATCTAATCATCTGTACTCATTCTAAATTTGAAAAATTATGATGCTGACCACCACTGCAGCTCTAACAGCCAAAATGGTTTAAAACTGTCACTTTATGCCAGAGTAATCATTCATATTTGTGCACCTATTTATCAGTGAGTTTAATATCAAGGTAAAGTGTAGAAACATTGAGTCTGCAGGGGGTTGCTCTCACAATAACAAAACATGGTAAAAACAGGACAGAAGAAGTAACCTGACTGAGGAATGTTCTCTGCTGCAGCTTTTAGCCAACTGATGACTGCAGATGCCTTGCTCTCTTGAGAGCCTTCCCTGCCACCAAAAATCTGTCATTAATGTGATATGATGTATCAGTAGCACTGACATGACACCAATGTATTTTGTTCAGATTACGGAAGCTGACCCAATACTCTCTAGGCATGATTAAGTTTCACTCCAAAAATGAGAAGTACTATCTATCTGACGTTTCCCCGGAAAGTGCAAGTCAGCAAAGGAGGTAAATGGAACGACACTGACATGCATAAAATATTACAGGTGCACAGGAATAAATGATTGTATTTGCTCTGTAATTCAACGGTTTAAATACCGGGTGTGTTGCAAAGAAAGTGGAGCAGATGTACTGTAGCTAAATGTGTGCAAAATGTCAGGACAGGTGCGACATCAACATTCATTTGGACTGGGGGAAAAAAAAACACCAAACAGCTGACGTAAACTAGCGCCTTATCAAAACTAACCGGACAAATTTGTTCTCCAAAAGTACAAATATTGTGTAAATGATTGCTTGTGTGGAAATAAAAATAAACATGCTAACATTAACTTGTCCAAACAGCTGTTGTGTCGTATCCATTTATGGAAACGATAGTTATTGTGGTTAGTGTGTCGTTACGTAATCACCTGAGCTGTTCAGCTGGCTTAGCTAGCTAGCTGACGTTACCCTGTTTGCTAACATTAGCAAATGTTGCTGCCGTTGATTATCACTGGGTGATTTAAGCTTCTAAAATTGAAATACGGCATCTCCAGTAACACCGACACCCCAATGCCCCATAGAAACACAAACATCCAGTTAAACCTTCAGTTCACAGTGTATTCATGTCGCGTATACCCTGGCCTACGCTGCTAAGCTAACGTGAAGCTAATAACAAAAGACCCATTTGAAGCGGAGCTTGCTTCACACTCTTGTTATAGTGCTAATGTTAATTATCTTGACAGCGAGCAAATGCTGTAATACCGGAGTCAGTGGCGTCAAAGTTTAAGGTTTGCGCTTTAAAAATACCCTGTAATGTTGCAGCTAGCCGTAAAACCAAAGCTAACATGGGCGGCTACATGTCTAGTCAAGTCTCCAAGACAACGTCTTCGTTTTCAGGCTAGACTCCAAGCGCAAGTCCCTGGTCTCAGTCGACCAACTTTCGGATGTGTTTACTGCCTTAACATGCATCGTTTCTCTTACCTGTGTCCCCCGACTGAAACTCTGGCCAGTAATTTTACTGGCTGTGAACCTTGTGACAATATTGCTGTTGCAATTTCTTCGTTTTCCTCCAGTACAAGGGGAATCGGACCCCAGAAGCGTCGCCATTATTTCTTCTTCCTGAACTGAACTGTTCGGGCAGGAAGTGGTAGGCTTTGATGAGTTATTGGAGGTAATTAAGCGGCATCTGCTGGCAGAGGAGTACACTCTGCTAGAATCAAGTGCCTTCAACCATACATACATCTTATGTACATTTTATTGTTTATTATAATATCATATATTATAATTCCAAGAAAATACAGGCCAGACTCTCTGTGATTCGGTGGTTATATTTGTTTGTATTGCTCGTTTATCACGTAGCGAACGTAATTTATTGGATTCCAATAATATACCCATGATAACAATCATATCACAGTAATATTAACACATAATATTGCATTCAAACAGCATGTAAATATTAGGTTATAAATTATACATTCAACCCTTGAACATAAATGAGAAAAAAATCTCTCTCTCTCTATCAATTTTCACCTCACAGATCCACTGTGCGCCTCTTAGGATACACAAATAGTCTCTTGCTGACATACAGTATGTCACAACTCCAGGCATTGTAGTGTCCCAGTCCTCCTGCCACTGTAGAGCAGTGTACAAAGACTTCATTTGGGGCGCGCAAAAGACCCCTTCCATTGGCTTGCCCAAACTTCAGATGAGACAGGTCAGTATTTGGCCGCTCTCTGTCTGTTCAGACTCCACTGTTTCAGACTGATGCATTGGCTTTCCTCAAGTGTCCCAGCTGTGATCATTGCCCTCTGTCATTTGGAGGTAAGAGCTGATGGCTTCCCTCAGCCCTTCACTCACCAGAGTGTTGTCTGATTCTGTTCTCTTCCTCCTGAAGATCACAGACCTAGCGGAGACAGAAAGGGATTTTAGACTTTAATGAATAAACTGATTACAGTATTGGTGATACATGGATGAAGTTTTTCTGCTTTAATTATCTGGGGTAAGTTTGCTGAACACGATCCGTACAGCGTGTACCCCGCCCTTTCACCCAGTGTCAGCTGGGACAGGCTCCAGCCCTCCTCCCCCGCGACCCTTAACGGATAAACAGTATAGATAATGGATGGATGGATGGAAGTTTGCTGAACATTAGTTTTCACTTCCAGGAGGATCCTGCTCTACACTCACACAGTTACAGACTCAAACTTGCCAGATAACCAGTGCTACCACAGTCTTATCTGTTGGTACTGTGTGCACACTCTTGTCAGTTTACTCAACACTGGAATACAAATTATTGTAGAGTTGAGTCAACATCTTTGTGACAGTGTCAACAAAACCTGAAAATGATAAGCTAAGATAGGATTTATTAATAGATTTAACCCATAAGAGCCCACAGTGACACAGGTGCCACCAACTCTTTAAATGTTGTCAAGAGTTCCTCATAATTGACTTTTAACTCATGAAGTCCCCAAGAAAATAAAAAATTATTTAAAAAATAAAACGTTGTTTACGTTTCATACATTTAGTCTGTTTTACATCCCCCATAATTGATAATTTATCATTTTTCTAAAAGGAGAAATGGGTCTGGGCTCTTATGGGTTAACCAGTACGCCACCAGGGGCTCATGCAGTATTCTACACCAAGTAACAGAGTGACATCTTGTGGCATTCATCAGTAGAAGCAAAACCAAAGAGAGTCTGCCACACCTGCTAATGTCTTTCCAGTTGATGGTAGGCCTCCTGATAGTTGTGGGTATAGGCCTGGCTTCTCTTGCATTATCTACACCCTGGATGAAGCAAGGCACAGTCAGCCGACAGCACAATCCATCTGCAGTCTCTGTAGAAGGAGGGGGCATTTTTAATGTCACTCTTTTGTGGTTTGAGGGTTGACGTGAAAAAACAGCATCACATCCCTAGTACAAACCTGAATAGTGTTCAACCAGGTGATGCAGGGAGGGGAAGGTGAGCCCTGGAGATATGTACACCCAGCCATTCTGGAGGTGAGAGATGCGGTAGTGCTTCACACTGTCTGCTGTGTATGAGGAGTTGGTTCTCCTCAGGATGGACAGCGAGAAACAATCTAAAGACGGAAATAGCACACAGATGCAGCAATTAAACTTAATGGCTCTTAGTCATTAATCCCTGTAAGTCATTTTTAGGGCAATTTTTTTTAATACCTTATTACAATGTACTGTCACTTTTATTAGACAGTTCTTGAAAAAGAGGAAACTGCTTTAGAAACCATGAAAATTATGTTGGCCCTCCAACACCTGCTCTATATAGTATGTTAAGGCTCAATTTATTTTTGTATCAAAAGAAAGAAAGAAAGAGAGAAAGAAAGAAAAAGAGAACTCTCTAACCTCTGTTTGTCTCTGACTCTCGGATCAAGAAGGCTCCAGTCTGGTTATTGGACTGCATGAGCAGCTCCACTGCTTTGTACCTGCTGATCCCTGTGAACAGCCACCTGAACAAAGAGAAAAATTAAAGAGATATTTAGACTAGTGGGACAATAAGACAGATGTAGCCAAAAAAAAAAATATGTTGCTGTTGTTTTTACATTTGAAAAAATCCACTGGAACAACATCAGAATACATTCCCCACTGGAGGAGGACTGAAACTACAGTAGGCAGAGGTTGATGTCATGATACTGAGAGAACAGAGGACTTGTTCCAAACATCTGTCTCCACTGAGGTTCACCCACACAGAGGCTCCTCCCACCTGTCAGGGAACTCCCCACCTTTCATTTCACTAATACATAACTCCTCTGATTTATCTCACACACGCGCACAGCACTGAGACAGATGTCTCAACACGTGTCTTAATGACTGTAACTTACCTGTGTGTCACCTTGGCCGTGTAGTTGGTGGGAATGTAGCTGTCACGGTCTGTGGTTGCTGATCTCACCATCATAAAATCGCCATCGCTGTTGGAGAAAATAAGCAACCATGACTAACTGTGCATGTCAAGGTAAAAACAAGGGTGAAGGTGAAACATGAGGGGCTACATGACATACTCTGATATGATGGTGAGCCTTTCACCAAAGCACATGGTCAATTCTGTGTGACCAAAAGACGGGTAGTTATAGAGGGATACAATCATACTGTCCTCAGCAGCTGCAGAGAGAAAGAAGGGAATGAATATATTAAATCATGTTCAGTTTGTTACATTTTGTCCTAGTTTTACTTTCTGTGTTGATGTCTTGGGGATGGAATCTACCTGATGATGCAGGTTCAGGTGGATTTTCAAGGATTGTCATGTTTGATCGACATCTGATGGGGCAGTTCCCCATGTTCTTTGGCTTCTTGCTGATTTGAAATGACTTGTGCCTGAAAAAGAGAGACACAGAAAAAAAGGGTGTGCATGATTAGAAAATGGTTTGTCTTCAAAGGCTTTCAATAATTCAATAATATTCAAAATGTAGTTATTCCCCAAGTTATCACATTATGACTGTCATAAACAAAACAGCTAACAACTTCTGCTCATTGTTTTGTAATCTGCAAAACCAAAATGATACAGGAAGGCGCCTAACCACAACAAGAGGCATAGATATCCTGTGTTAAATTTCCATGCAACATGTTTGTGAGGAGTAGTCTACTTATGCTACATAAGAGTGATGTTTTAAAACAATGGAAAGATTTTAGATTTTAGTGGCAAGATTTTATTCTCGCGATGCTTACTACTTTTTTGTACGGCCAGCAGCAAGATAATAAAATATCAAAAATAATCTACCAGTCTAAACACAGTCTTAACAGTTAAAACAGCTCCATTCATCAACAGTGCATTATCATTGCTAAATGAAAATAACTGATACTGTATATAATAAAAGTGATGAGGCAGCAAGTTTACTTATATTCTGGAGGGAAAGTCAGGTTATTGAGTTAAAAGAAAAAATGAAAAGTAAAAGAATCAATGAAAACTTAATTCAAGCAAAAGATCTCATCAGAGCAAGAAATATACTCACCTACTTTGATTTCTGTGTCAGAAATGTTTGCGTGAAAATGATACTCTCCAAAATTAATGAGCCAGAGTCTTCTGAGAGCAGCAAGTTAATTCCAGGTCTTCCTACTGAACGGTGTGCGTCTGCCTGAAGAGACGAGGCTTCCTGTATGGTCTTTATGTATGTCAACCAGCTTCAACTTCCTGTGACGTTTGAGACTGTGACATCGTGTTGATCTCTCAGGCTGTTTTTCAAGCAGAGGTAACTTTGCATCACTTGTTTGTGGAATTAACTGTATTCCTGCGTAAGCACAGTTTACATATGCACGCACCTGCAGTGTGGTGGGTTGAGGTAGTGACATCATTTCTCAATGACAGCATGTCAAGGGCTTACACTGGATGAAGTTACATTTACTTGCCTTTTGATTTTACAGCTGAACCACAATGTTTGGTCAGTGGAAAACTTTTGACCAAATGTTCCTTGACAGCCCAGTGCTCTCATTACACTCAGTTATTTTCAGTCACATTAAAATACTGCCAGTGATGTTAAAAATCTGATAAGATTTAAAGCTCTGCAGAAGCATGATGAAGCTTCCACTCTCTGCCTACTCTTGTCTTCATTTACCAGCAGTCACAAGTTCATTCATCATGCTGGCACAGCAAAGTCAATCAAGCACAGCAGCTGTGGAGAAATATAACTGGCAACAGGAGCATTTGGGGATGGCAAAATATGTAATGAGATGTTCTGTGTTCTTTCTCCAGAAGCAAAAGAACAACTCTAGATGGAAATACTGAAAGAATCTTTAGCTCAACAGATCTGATTTGTGCTGAGTCACTGAGAGGGGCTGGTAACCATGGAAGGAAAGAACCTATATCAGGAATTCAATCGTTCCATAATACTTTGGGATATCTTTCTCAGGTGGTTTTCTTAGTTAGTTCATCTAATATTGCATAATTTCCGCTTTATCAGATGTGTTGCCGACCCCTTATGGCAAATTTCTTGTTTGGAATGCAAGGGAATGCAAGAGTGTTATTTAAATTTTAGCGCACAGGGGAACCCAATACAGTACATTTGTCAGTACATTTGTGTGCACTCCTGCATGTGAAATATTTGGTGAGTTCCTTTATCTTTCTATCAGCTGAATAAAATGATACTGAAGTGCCTCACAGTAGGAGAACTCAGAATGATAAGAGAGGCCTCAGTCAGAGGACATGAAAATCAGATTGACATTTAGAGCTTTTCCCCATGACATCTGTACATCTTTTCAGGTTTAAGTCAATCTCCTCATCTCATTTGCACAACAGCTGACCATTGTTGTTCTTTCATCGTGCTAAATTTAGACTGCCTCATTTGTGACAACAACAGCTATCGCTGGGTCAGGAAATAAGAACAAGTGTGGTTGGAAACTAACTCACCACAGTCACCTCACTTTTCCACTAAGAGAGGAGGAAAATTACAAGCACTTGCTGTGCTGACATATACAGTACTTTGTTTCATTCATTCTGATAAATGCGACACACTTCGCTACTTACACTTATTATCCAGAATTAAAGATATTTCACTGATAAACTGACGTGCCAGACATGTTCTCATGTTGTAGCTTTATTCAGTAGTAATATAAATGAGTTGAATCAGCAGACAGTGAGAAGCACCACTGGGCCCCTCAGTGAAGGGACTCATACTTTTCACATCAGAACCCACTTGTTAAAGGTTGTTAAAACATCAGTGAATGATCTATTCGACTGAATAAAAAACATAAACACAAAGCAGAAAGAAAAAGGGGACAATACAATAAGCTCAGTTACAAAAAGAATCCAAAATGACTCAAATGCATTGGAGTGACACTGGTACACAACCTTAACCCTAACACTGAATGTTCTTTCATGTTTAAAAGCAGTTCACTCTACAGCTTTGATTGCGTTTGACTTGCAGTGTGCTACAGTATGAAATGGTTCTTCCGGATGTCTTCCACATCACTTTTTCTTGAATCGCTTTAAATATAGGCTGCAATCCTATTTCTGCAGCTACAGTAGGTTTGTTGACCCCTCTACATACTTTGTGGCTAATTTGCATTGCAGCAAGTTTGAGAATAAAAAGATACAGTTACTCACAATCAATACAGCCCACATTCTGAGAGTTCAGGGCAGAAGAGATCAGTTAAAATAGTAAAAGGGTTGTACCAAGCAATTAAATGAAAAAAAATTTACAGGTTACTTTGAACACATGGAGGATTTCTATAGTGTGTGTGAAGACATATAAACACAGACAATGTGAAAAAAAAAATAAATACAAGAGGGTGAGGTTGGACAGTTCAATGATATGGTTTGACCATTTGAATATACAACACATTTGAATGTAGTTATGGTTTCTGGTAGGAATGTGACTGACCGTGTATTCAATATAATATTTAATAATATGCATCTGTTAATATATTCATTACATCCGCTTTTCTAATCACATAGTTCATTACAGATCCTCCTCGCACTGAATTGCTTAGGAGTGGGATGAAAGTCAGAGAGAGAGAGATAGAGAGAGGACAGAAAGAGAGAGGGAGAGGGGACATAAGTTACTATGGGAGGGTGCATGGGGTTGGGATGGGGTTTAGCAGGAGACCTCCATGGTCTGGGGTCTGGCCTGGCCGTCCAGGCCCCCGGTGGCACTGCCCTCCAGCAGGCTGTTGAGGTTGTTGCGACTGCGACTGCTGTCCATGGAGGTGATGCTAGAAGAGGAGGTGGTGCGGGAGCGAGCCAGACGAGTCATTCCTGCTGACGGCACTGGAACAGAGAAACGTGCATTAATATTCCAGTCACACAGCTCACAGACTCAGTGCATTGTGGGATCACTTGCATAGCTGAATACAACAACAACAACAACAAAACTGCTTACCATGCAAAAAATTCTCAAATATGGAGACAGTCAAATAAAAAAAAGTGCAACAGAAAAAAAAAAAATATATTGCATGTCTGTCCACTGCAGAAAAAAATGAAAGCAATACAAAAACAGAACACAGGATTTGCAATCCAATTCTATTGACAGGAAGCAGGTCATGCAAGACAATAGGACACTGAGGACAGATTCCATGCTAACAGGGGAAACTAAACCCCTGAAGGGAGATGAATGTGTGTCAAAGTATGCAAAACGATCTCACTGCTTATAACACTCTATAACACTCAGTGTATCCACCACATTGAACTGCTATTGAATACCAATATGAAACAGTGCTCTCTGGAGAATTTCTGCATACATTGACATTCATCCACTGTGGAGTGCTACGAGGCCAGTGGGTTCAAAGCCTTCGAGTCTGGCAGCTGCTCAAGAACCCAATACCTGATTCGTTGCTCAGGTGACTGAGAAGAACGTAGGGAACTGTAAGCAATAATTAAAGAAAGAAAGAAAGAAAGAAAGAGGAAGAGAGGGAGAAATGTTGAAAAAGGTCGCTCTTAGGTTGCTTTATCCCACCTCAGTGTATTACTGATTAAGACTGAGACTGTCGCAGCTTGGCAGCAGTGGACGTCAAAAAACTGCCTGCTACCAACAACAGGTAAGAAATCATGGTATGTGTGCAAACTAGAGGCTTTATTTCCTGCTCTCTTTGGCTGTTTCCCTCTCTCATTTCACACTGTGGCAATGTGTTAATGAGGGAAAACAGCTTTCAGAAACATGCTGAGATGTTTTGACTGCACAAAAACACTCTTTTTAATCTGTTCTAATCCTGCAGTGGCATTTACTCAACAGGGAGACTCGGTGGCCTTTAAAGCAACACTGAGGCACTGACATAGTGGCTACACCCGAGGGTGCCTCCCATGGTGAAGGGTTTGGGAACGGGAGAGAGCAAAGGAGAGTTAGCATTACAGAAACACACACAGGCATCATCTGTGTGGACCAGAACAAGCAAACCTACATTCATGACTCACGGATCAGAGTATGTTTGGTACATGTCAGTATGGTCTGACAGAAATGTGTTGTTTTTCTCTTTGCAGATGAATGTAAACCTGATGCTGTTTAAGTATGCACTTTGAGTCTCTGCAGAAAGAGACTGCATCATTAAACAGTTCTGGACAGAAAAGAAAAGCACACCAGGCAAAAAAATAAAAACACAGGAATATATTTTGATGCCCAGTCTGAACTGAGCAGGAAATGAACAGTACATCTAAAGTGCTGCTGTCATTTCAGTCATGCCAGAAGCACATACACCTCACCTACTGAGGGTTGTGGCTGCCACACACTGCAAAGAGCAGAGAGGAAATGGTGTTAACGTTCACTTAGGTGCTGCACAGGCTGCCTCTCTATGACCTGGCTGACAAAAAAAAACAAAAAAAAAAACGTGTCTTTTCATGCACTGATGGCCACTGTCCAAACCTCAACAGCAGGGGTTTGTAGCAACAGCTCTTAGAAGACGGTGGTGAAAACAATCCTCAGTTTAGTAACTTTTGTCACTGCACTCACGTCAACAGGAAATTTAATGAAGACAGGACAAACCTTGACCACAAACACGTCAGCCCAAAGAGGTATAAGTCTGTAAACAATTCTTGGACATTGAACATTTGATGCAGCTAGTCTGAACCTGTTTCACTCACTAAATTTAGACGGTTTTACCCTATTACATTAAGTCATGTGAGCATGTTAACTTACTGTAGCCCATGCCCTGAACAAAGTACTTGAAGGCCTCAGCAAGTTTCCCTGGCTGTGAAAAGATAAAGAATAAAAGTTAGAAGATAATTTAGACAAGAAAACTGTGAGATGACATGGATGCACTTCTGGAAAAGTAAAAAGCCCACCTGCACAACCTGGGGCAAGCCTCCACAATCAGCCATCTGAAAGAACATTAATCATTAATAAGTCCTTCATGCAATCAAAAAATGAACGCCATATATTTATACATGCTAATATTTATTGCAAAACCCTCACCTTTAGCAGTGTGGTCTTGGTCGGATTTAACCTGGAATTGCACTCCACCTTAAACATAAATGAAAAGTTACTACTGAGCTCAAAAAAAGGAAATAACAGCAGCTGCTTTTTTGCTGTAACAAATTCATCACCAAGACTCTTGAGTTATTGAGATGCTGGCGCATAACTCACCACAGCCTCAACAGCAGGTGATGTGTCACCAACCACCAGCAATGCAGGGCACCTGCATAAAACAGATTAAATGCAAACATTCTTAAATCACACAGTATACTCAGAGAGAAATGTGTCATCCCCTCTCAAAACTTACGTAAGTGTGTTGACTGTGTCCTCATTCAGACCTACAATTGGCCTCTCGATCTCCAGGTCCCTACGGCTGGTGCAGCGAGACAAACGGTGATCAGTTAGTGGAGCTGAAATGGTGTGTTTTGGCTAAGATTTTAGGTGTCTTGGTAAAAATCCTGCTTTTCAGGGAACTTTGGGATTTCATATTTTACTCTTATTCTTTTTATTTTGTGATGCATTGCTTCTTTCTGTGTATTCAGGTCAGGCTGACTGCAAGTTCTGATACTGGAGGAAACATTTATGCGCCTCAGCTGTTATCCATAAATGTTATCAAGACAAAATAAATGCTAAAGAATGCCTATCAAAAACATTCATACAATAATAATGTACTGTATCATACTATTGGTAGGAGCCACAGAAGAGGGCCAGGTTGTCCTGGTTGATGTCCTGGGCGATATGGAGACGGTAGGTCTGGATCAGCTCCTGGTTCTCTGTCAGCTCATCCTGGTGAACAGAGAAGAATTAATCTGATCCTAACGGGGAGTCTTTCCTCTACTTAACAAAGTAATTTGGTTCACAGCAGAAGCAATAAAGGTTAAAATGAAGAAGAGCTAGACCCCATATAAAGTACATGTAGGAAGCATGTATTGAATATACAGGGAGTTGTTTAAATTTTCATTAGTCATCTAGACAAGCTGTGGGATCTATACAGTATGTGTATCTTCAGCAATGTCAGTTATTAAACTGAGCCAGTAATCCACATGTCACAATCTAGCAGTCTATGTATCCAGGAGGACAGATATAGAATAATTAGTAAGTGTCTGTTATAAGAGCGAGATGAGGTAACAGGGGAAATCAAGAAAAGCCTCCTGAGGTTCGGTTTCTATTTAATACTGTCAATGAAAAAGGTCAATAGCACTAAGAAACAGCGCAGGGTGAAAGTGAAACTCACAGTGCTGAAGTGGTGAGCCATGACGATATCCACCAAGTTACTGGTCCACCCAGACAGCTGCACACACAAGAAAAAGACAGATCCAGTTAAAACAGACAAAAGTTGACTTCTTACATACCTTGTGGTTGTATGTTCTTGTTGTATGGCAATATAGCTATGCATGTATTTACATGTAGTGTATGTATTAACAGATATAATGATACATTTTGAAGGAGGCAAATAAACAGAGTAGCCATTTTATAGATCTAGAAATTATTAAGGATGGGGATGTTTTGGGGACCTGCTAGTTAAGATACACAAATTCAAAATCCGTAGATTCAGTTCCAGTTGGGAAAAGTTGCATTTCATTTCTTTCTTTGTCTCCTTCTCATTATCCAGTAAAAGTATAAGAGCAAAAGAAAAAGTTTAAAAAGCAAAGAAATGGTGAAGGGTTTCTCTTCTCTATCATTTCCTTCTTACATGTTTTTAGTTTTAGCCAAATAATATCAGCAGAACAGATACAGTGTGGTGTTTTGAATGCGTTACACAGTCATGGAGTTAGGGGAGCTTGACTTTGTACTAACATGGCAAAGAATGCAAGTTTGTACACTAGACACAACAGTGTGCGCAGTATTATAATAAAGTACTATGGTTCAGCATTGTGACAAATCATCTCCTGGTCCTTAAGCAAATTATTCAACTAAAAATGAAACTAATCCAAATGAGTCAACACTAAAAAGACTCTGTTAATCTGAGAAGTTTGTTTTGTAACATCTGAAGCTTTGTTTTGTGTTTAAACCCCTAAAACAGCAGGTATAATCACACACACATATATATAATATAGTATAGTATAATATAGTATCAAGTATACTGTGGGTAAAAATGGTGGCTTGGTGCCAGAATCCATTATTTTATTTTATGTTTTGCTTCACATAGAATAGATTATAAGAGAGTGCAGGGCATAAATAACATAAAATGTTGAACTTTAAATTATATGGTCAAGGTGGAAAGCATAAAGAGTGGTTAAACATTCATTAATAACAACCTAACAAAAGGCAGGAAACCAAACTGAAATGGTGAATAAATTATTTAAGTGATAGCTCTGTGTTGCAGAGCGTGCTGAGAACTTTCTAGGTTTATAGTGCAGCAGTAATACAGACCTTTGAAGCTGCCCAGTCAATCCAGCCTTCGGCACACGGGTCGATGTTAATCAGAACCAGTCCCTCCACCAGAGTGGGGTTGTTCAGCTGGGAAGGGAAGAACACGTGTCAGTGCTGATGACAAGGTATACTTGAGAGACTTGACAGTATAAGATGCTGTGATGTGCTTACAGTTTTCAGATGATAAGTTAGTTTTCATTCTTGTGTACATCTACAGTGTGATTTCATGTATTCATTGGTCCAGTGAACTAAAGAAATTGTGCCAATGCGCAGCTACATCTTCATAATGAAAAGGCTGTAATTTTTTGATGTTGTGTAATTCCCCAAGCAGGGCAGGTACAGGATAAAAACACTGCATGTTCTCTAACATGATAAAAAGTGAAGCTGTCTGTGTTTGTTTAAATGAAGAAATGAAACAATGAAGGTGGAATCCTGGGTGTCTAATTTAAAGGGTGTGGTTTTGGAATTGCCAGAAGACACAGAGAGGATATCTGGGGAAATCTAAGATCTATCTCACCCTATGCCTAGGGAATACTGTGGATGCTGCTTTCAACACGATGCAAATGCAATGCACCAACAGCTGCTATAAATCTATCAAGGGTAAACACATTTTACTCCAAGCTGGTTAAAGTAAATGCATTTCAGAATCAATTTTTCCTTATTAATTCTAAACAAGAGCAGACTCTCCACAAAGAGCCTGGTGTTACAATTCCTAATCCCGACACCTTCCCTTTTTACCCCTAGCCAACTATGCTCTTTTTTCATTGTTCATCTTTCAGTGCTCCCTCGCTCCTCTGTCACTTCCAGCTCCTTCTGCTCTACTGTACACAGATCATGTTTATTTTAGCCCCACTGCATTGACTGTGGAAATAAGATAGAAGCAACTGAAAAGGAGAGAATCGCCAAGGTGATTCATCAACTGGGGAATGGCAGTGTATGCAGCAGACTGTAGAGCAACCTGATGCCCCGTGTGGGCTTGATGGGAGGCTTAAATGTTCTGTGTAACAAGCAGTGTGGCCTGAAAACCTTCAATTATTACAGGCGAGACAGAGAAGAGGACAAATAAGACTGGAACAGAGAGTAAGAATCAAAAAATAAAGAGGTCTCTGGTCCTGATGTGGACTCACTGCAAAGCGGGTGAGGATGTACGCTCCTGCCCCCACGCCAATGCCGATCACGCTGTTGACCCTGCAAAGAAATCACCAGTTATCGTTGTCGAGTGGAGATGAACATGTCAGTTTATGCACGTTATCACTGATCGGCTATCAGAAGGGGGCCACTCACTTGAGCTGAGTCATCACAGAGGGCAACATTTCAGCCAACTCATCCATGGTTGGGTAGCGATAACTGGAGACAGATAAAACACATATGACTCAGTGCGAGTAGTATGTACAGGGTCAATTCTTTATGTTTGAATTAATTAGAGAAATTAAATTGATCACAAATTTGAATACTCAAACACTTCAGGATTTGACTGATAGGTTGGACACTGAATGTGCTTCCATTAAAAAAATGAACTACCAGTTAACATTCTATCTCAACTAAGTACATTGATTGTGGCTCATTCACCAGCACTGAAATAAATGTGCTCCTATTTATTAGCACACGCAAAACCAGCCTGATACCCACCCGCTTGGGAAGGGGGGTGCACCCTCCTGCTGGCCGGGTGCGTCCACGTGAACCACTGCAAAGTGCTGTGTGATCTCCTGCATGTCCTCATAGTTGAACAGGGTATTGAAGCACGACTTGTCTAGAAAGACGCAAACAGAAGACACACTCATAATGTGAGCGTTCAGAAGTTCACACTGCAGAGGACCTGAGTGTGGCTCTTAGGTGCAGAGGGTAAAACAGTTTCACCACACCCAGAACACTGTGTATTGATGAGTCTATTTCTGGCTGACTCACGGTTGAGGCCAATGTCGTGATAGGTGAGGATGACGGGTCTGTTGCCCTTGGGAACACCTCTCATTGTCACATGGAGAACGCCATGGGGAGTCTCAATATCATGCTCCTGCAGAGAAAAGTAAACCATAGTGAACTGATGGACCAAAACCTGCCATATGCAGAAAGGAACATTCTACCATGTGCGCTGGCCTTTCAAGGTATGACCAATACTGATATCTGGTGTTATTTCATAACATAAAGACAACAAAAAAGAGAAAATCTGTCTTTGTGGCTAAAGCCTGATATAGCTTTAGCCACAGAACTTTAGCATTCAAACAAAACAAATAAAAAAAACCCATAAAGGAGTCATATTGTTGCATTTGGGTGACATTTTCCTTCATTACAATAACCCAAGTAATTTATTTCTTCTGTCCTGTCAAACTACTACAGCAGTTTGAACAGGGGTGCACTAGCATGCTCAGGAATGTCTGCATGACACTCAGATGATCACTAAAGTACATTGTCCATGTTCAGTGTAAGAGAGGAATGTGACACAATGCATGGCTCTTTTAAGTGCTTTTAATAGAGGCATGAGCTACACATGGCTCCACAGAAAATTCTTATGAGTAGGATAAATTCAATTCAGTACTGTTTTATTAATAAGTATTTTTGATAATAAGACAGTTTTGTGAAAACAAAGCTTGACACAGGAGACACATATTCCCTACAGTAAACACCCAATGACCAACACAACATTTGGAGTTTATATCTCAGATTGAGGATGCAAAGCATGCGCCTCTTGTCTCCACCACACATCCCCTGTGCCCTTGGACAAACAAAGCACTGAATGGGCTGTTTGGGAAACAGTCTTTTCATTTAGGGAAAATAGTGTTTTTATCTGAGGGTCTGAAATTCACAGCACTTTCACAACCATGACTTAGCAAAAATGCCAATCATTTGATTTATTGAATGTCTTTGCAGAAAGACCCATTCAAATTCAAAGAGCTCACACTAGCTCTCTTTTGCTTTCTTTTGAATTTCTCTCTCTATCGAGCACCAGGAAGCCCCACATTAGTACTTCTCAGCGCCTCAGCAGAAGAAACACATCAAATGGCTTGAAGGTAATTTCAGCTGACACTTCATTTTCTTGAGATAAATGGGGGGATTAGTTTAAAGGTGACACAGCAAAAACATGCTCTCGTTACTGCTTATGAGTTTCAGAAAGAGTGTAGTGACGTGACATTATGGGAGGTCATACAATATGCAGGAAGTGACAAAGCCGGTTTCTAGATTTTCCTCAGAATCACAGCATCATT
Organism: Lates calcarifer; assembly: GCF_001640805.2. NCBI lineage: Eukaryota > Metazoa > Chordata > Actinopteri > Centropomidae > Lates > Lates calcarifer. The sequence continues at coordinate 14,616,992 of NC_066844.1, forward strand.
TTACATCACACACACACACACACACACACACACACACACACACACTTCCCAAGGTCAGCATGACTTGGTTCCGCATATAACACTGTTCATGACGTAGCTAAGTGCATGTGTGTGTGTGTGTGTGTGTAGTGCACAGAAAGGGAGCAGCGGGCGGGGCCCAGAGCTCGCTTGGTCTCAAGGCCCACTGGTCATCAATAATAAAGAGAGCGAGCCTGGGTGGACAAGAGACACAGGTTATGGCTGACAGACAGAGAAAGAGCGTGACTCTGACTGTACGCCTTGCCATATCCCTCCCTGGGTTCCCACTGCAGGAGTTTGGCTGATGGATATGTGTCACAATCGCTTCAGAGGGGATGAAGGTTAATTCTCAAGGGCAAGGCTGCAGTAATTTGCGTGTGCAATCTGTAATGGAAACAGCAATACAAGTCATCCTGTCACCAATGGAATGAGAAAACTTCACTTGAGTGGGTGTTGATACAGAGATTAGCCTGTCACACCAGACATGAAAACTGTGCGCAAGGAGAATACCACAAAGTATTTCTCATTGCCAAGCTTTCATTAGTATGCTACAATCTGCAGCTGCTAAGTGTAACCTCTCTTCCTGAGATGGAATCAACCCTGAAGAAACTGCGGAAGCCTTGGGCTAAACTAAGGCCTTTTCACAGATAACGAAATGATTCTGCAACCTCGGCCTAGTAGGGGGGAAGAACAACCTGTTATAGACCGAGAGGAAACTCTCCATGGCTGCGGTGCTGCAGAATTTTCATTTTTAGACAAGGACAGAGTCAAGGACACTCGTGTAGCAAAAGAGGGTTTGCTCTGAGAAACAAGGCAAACACTTGTTCGAATGCCTGCCTTCTGTCATGTGTGTGCACTGTACATGCGCCAGAAAAAGCAGAAGTGTGCGCCCCACCAGAGATAGGGAATTAAATTGTGATGGGAACATGGAGGGGGGAAATAGAGAAGGAAGATGAAATAGATAGAAAAAGAGATAGATAGAGTGTAGAAGTAGATGGGAGGAAATAGAGCGTGAAAGCAGGGACAGAGTGACAAAGACTTGGAGGAAAGAGAGAGAAAACAGAGGGAGTCCTGTATGACTAACAGAAGGGTGTGCCTTGAAACAGAAGGGGCGCATCGCTTTAATTTATCATGTTTTTCCAGCCATGTCCTGGCACAAACAAGGGTGAAGAATCATGGAAAAAAAGGGCTGTGGAAAGGGAGTGAAGGAGAGAGCCTTTTTATCTGTCCATTTAGCTCTTGGCATGGTTAAGAAGCTGTATTGATCTGAAAGCTCTGCCTCTCATCACTCCCTTTCAGACACACACACACACACATCACAATCACACATTCACACACACATATAGGTTTAAATGTACACACAGAGGCATCAGGAGAAAACAGACATGGGGCGGGGCTGCTAGCCTAGACAGCTAGAGGGGGGAAAGAAGGAGAGCACTGCAATGACTGCAACCTTTTCCCCCTTTCAAACATTCATGGTGGCTAGCAGTTGGACAAAGAGTGTGCATGAGATGTTTGGGGGATTCTAGGTGCGGCAGGAATACTGAGTAGGGGTTTATTCTTTGAGGAGAGGGCCAACAGTGAGGTAAAGTCTTGGGTTTTGGTCCCAGAATGGAGGAGAGTGAGGGAGGTGGGGTGAGGTGACAAAAGGAGAGCAGTATGTCATGCTGTTCTTCTTCCCGCAATCCCTCACTTATCAATCCCTCCTGCCCCTCCTCCCTGTTCTCCCTGCCCCCCCTCCCTGTACTGCCAGGAACAGCATCAATCACCTTTGAGAGCAGCATTACAGGCCAGAAACACCAAGCAGTCTGCAAATTATCTTAGTGTATACACACACACACACACAGACACACAAATATACATACACCCATATCTTCTATGGATGTGCTCCAGTGGGATCATCCAAGGTACATCCAATCCTGCTCCCTTTCTGACACAAACACAGCCCCCTGCAGCACACATGCAGTGTGCATGTGTCATCGAAGTAATGAGTTGAAACTACAAACTCGAGGTCTCTGCAGGGGAGGGAAGGAGCCACTACAGTGGTTTTGATATGTTGCTGCCACAGTGTGTGTGAGGTTGAGTGACCTCCCAGCCTGTTTTCAGCGATAACAGAATAAAGAACACAATGTTAGCACTATGCACCATTTACTGTTAACTGGGCAAAGCATGTGTCCTTGTAGTTACGGTAACACAGAAAGAAACACATTTCAGATGTCCAGAAACATGCATCCTGAAACACATCAATACCAGCGACCCTACCGATGGACACCCACACACCGAGAGGCACGTACACATCCTCTGGTTGTGGCATTTGCAGATTCAGAGACACTTGAGCTTTTCACACATGCATCTTTCATATCATCACATTAAAATGCACCACTGCACCCTGGGCATATTTAGCCTGTGCTGAGAGCACACATATGCACTGTGTGACCTGTAGACATAAACATACACACACACACACACACACACACACACACACAAAACAAATGTTCGGCCCACACTAGCAGCTGCCCAGGGAGAAAATGTCCAAAGTCTCAGCCGTCTGCTGAAGGTGGTGACAAGACCCCCACCAGCTTTCCCTTTCCTAGAGCCAGCTGCTGTCACCCTGTCTTTGGGGAGACCACACAACAACCCCCCTCCTAATCTGAACCAGAACCCCCTGCTGCAAGGACCTAGCCAGGTGTGTCAAGGCAGACAATATGCATTTGTCACTCACCACTCCATTCCCAGAGCATGCAATCTGGTCCAGGTCCAGAATAGCTGACATGTTTTTCCCACGCAGGAGAGGAGTGTGTTATGCTATGTGCGAGTGTGTGCTGGGCAGCTTTGAAGATCTCCAGAAGGAGGAGGAGGAGGAGGAGGAGGGCGCGTTGGTAGGAAGGGAGGGATGTAGGGTGAGGCGGCTAGAGCAGCAGCGACAAGGAAGAGAAGAGGAAAGGGAGGAGAAAGACACAGCAGAGGGAGTGAGGAGGAGATGGGTAAATAATCTGAATGAAAGCAGGCAAGGGGGGAGGGAGTGAGGGGGCGGGTAAGATGCAGAGGCAACAAGAGAGAGACAGAGACAAGAGGTGGGAAAGAGAGCAGGAAAAGAGGCAGAGGGGGAGGAGAGTGAGACTGCAGTTTGTGCTTGATAGTCAGAGCGCGTCTGTACATCCAGCCATCGGTGCGTCTAATTGGATTGCGGAGGGTCAGGTGGGTAGAGGGAGAGGGTGGGGCTTAGAGGAGAGTAGAGAGGAGGAGAGGGAGAGTGGGAGGGAGAGAGAGATGGGTGCGTGGAAAAGGGGTGATGGGGTGCAAAGGATGTAGAGGCAGTCCAGGAAAATGGGCAGGCTGCTGACGTCACGCTGCGATACTGATCATGTAAAGAGAGAGGAGAAGAGAAGAGGAGAGGAGGCTGACTTTGACAGCTCACCCTGGGATGTATTCTGCATCAGCAAAATGGCTGCTCATCACTGAGATTTATCAACTGTCTCCAGATTCACTTTAGCTTCACCTTGCTGAGGGAGAGGAATCTATATGACCTCAGCTTCAGAAGGACTAGCGTAAAATGCGACAGTCTGACATACACAAACAATAACTTTTCTACAAATGTTGGCTCGTACTGCAACAATGCTTTGTTATGTACAGTAAATCGTCTTGTAATACACTACTGTTCATTTCAGTATTGACATATTAGATATTAACCTGATTATGTTTCAGGCTTACCAGAAAATACAGACCCCTCCAGCTACTACATTTACTGAACATTTACAATCCTACACAAGAGGATCTATTTCTTAAAAGCCTCCCACTGAGTCATTTGATCCATATAGTTTATTGATCTGTCTTTTTCTACTCTCCTGTGCCATAAGCCCAACTGCTAGCAGTGCAGGACATCACACCTTTGCTTGGAATTGCTCTGCGCAACCAATGGCATACATGCAGAGAGTACATGCAGACAGCAGAGAGGGTGGGATTACAAAGAGAAGAGGGCACTTCATTGGTTAGTCAAGGCAGCAGCATGTTTGGTTGTAAACTGCTGTTTTTTCCTTTAATGTTTTCCTTTTCTAGACCACAGAGGGTGCCACTGACACACATGTAGTGTATGTAGACTGAGTCATCAAGTCTCAGCTGGACTCTGCAATCTGAGGAGTCACACAGGTGCAAAATGATCTGCACAAAATGCTATTCTGTATAGCTCAGTCCAACAGTAGCATCTAAGATTTGATGTACACATGTTTAAGCACATTGGAAATGCACAACCTCAGAAACACAACGCTATCCACAACATGACATGACACAGTCCACATAATACATTTTATGCTCCTCTAAGAAGGTGAGTGAGTGACATCTGGGCAATTCATTATGTTTCTGTGATGCCTTAACCTAAACTTAGGGATATTAGGACATTCAACAACATGAAAAGCACAGCACACTGAAAGGACATCACACAAAGGCAGAGCCCTCCAGCCACACAATGAACAGGCCTATGTCGCCCTCTGCTGAGCTTATTGAGACAGTGCAGATTTAAAAGACGAAGAAAGAAAGCAGACTGTTTCTTCTAGTCTTTGTGCTGCAGAGGCACAAGGTCAAAAAGAGAAATGGTATCAAAAGTGAATATAGCTGTGAAATGTGAAACCTTATAAGAGATGATGAATTTACTAAACAGATAAAAACTATAAAAAAGTATTTAATAAAAAGTAAACTAATACTGGCATGTATAATCTCAGAAAACATTCCAAGACAATAAACTAAAACATCACAAGCAAAGGTTCTATGGCTACATCTCAACCTTTTGCTCTCCATAGTAAACTCCATCAACCCAAATGTGTTCTATTTTTAAAATGTACAGTCAGCCATTTCCATGTCCATGAAGTAACTCAGTGTTCTTAAGTATGCACTCAAACTCAGCCAGTCCCATGGGTGGAGGAGGCTGACTCACTCCATCCTCCCTCCCTCGCCCTTAAATGGCGTAAGCAGCACATCATAGGAGACCACAGGGCTGCAGCACCACACCCTTTAAGTTCCTCTCTATTAACCCACCTCACCACCCCACCATTAACACCACTATCCTCATGCAGGTGTTCAGGGTTTTGACTGTTGCAGTACCTGTGGACCGCCTGTGGAGGGAGCTTTAACAGCAGAGAAGTCAGGAGGAGAGCAGCTGGATTAGTCCTCCAGCTGCTGGAATGTTACGTCAGCTGCTCAGAGACATGGTGAGGTAGTGACGACCCCTCTCACAGGCAGTATTCATGGGAAGTCTGCTGCTAATGCTTTGTTCTGTATGTGGGCTCCTACTGTAAGTTTACATCACGTTTGATCCTTTATCGACCCAGTTTGAGTTCCGCCAAGCTGTGCCCTACATATACACACAAAATGTGCAGAAGACGTGTATGTTAAAAATATTTACCACTGCTGATTATCAAAACTGAAGGAGCACAAATTCACATTTCATGTAGTTAATGTCTTTGGCCAACTAAAGCTTGCTACCAGATTGTAGCCTACAAACTGCAGCCAACTCCTAAATAACTAGTAACCTACCAACACTTCGTATAATTTCAGCCCTTATAGCTTAAAACAGAGAAAATTCTACCTGCCCTTTGCTCTTTCAATTCCTGTACATGGTATAGTTGTTCTCAAGATTGCTAGCTAATTTGACAGCAGGCTTTTTTCACAACAAACATTTTTGCGAGCAGCAGCACAGGTGTTACTTATTTTATTAACGACGACTCTGTTCTGTGTAAGTGTCCCGGTAACCAATCGAGTTTTCACTTTAGTGTTGAAATTGCTAATATGATGAAATCTTTTTAATAGAGTTCAAGGAATCTTAAGGATTGATCGTACTAATTCCCTAAGACTACTGAATGTGACTGTGTGAAAAATGTCATGTCAAAATGGCTACCATGGAAATAACGAATACACTTAAGTCTGCCTTGATGCCACTGAGACTAATTCTGATACAATTATTTCTTTATAGTACAACTATGGGGCCTGGACTGAATCACAAGAGGATAAATGTAAAGAAATATCACATTGAGAATATTACGAGCAGCTGGGTGAGTGCAGCATTTTATGAGTGTATTGGTGACAATGCAGACAGGAGTGTATGCTGGGGAGCATGTAGCATGCTTGCTCCAGCTAACATGCGTATTCTCCTCCCCTGCCTGCAGCAGCTATATTTAGCTCTGGTGGGATGCTGGAAGCAGGCGTGACTGCAGAAAGTGAGAGAGGGATGAAAGGTTTAACCCTTTGCAGTCCCAAGGCTCATGAAACACAGCAGACTGCTTGCTTGCCTGTGGGAAGACGCTCTTCATCATGCAAGACTCCTTACAAGCTGCACAGCACAGAGCCAGGGAACATGCTCATCTCATTACCCATGCAAAAAAAAGGAATCTGGAACACTTCCAACTCAAGGCCAATACCCCCTTTCTTTAATAATAACTACTCTTACATTATCACATAAAAAGACCTGACTGTGGCTGAACGCTTACTGTGAAAAGGCAAGTGCAGTGTCTTTAACACTACAATTGTGCTATGGAACACATCACCTGTGACAATTCTTAAAAGATATTGGATGCTGCTTGTATGATGGATGTCAGTCATCTTTACAGAGACAAGAGAACCATCTCTACACTGAAAACCACACCTCCCACCACCTAGTCCTGCTAAAAATCTGTGGTGGCAACACTAGTCCAACCGCTGCATCTACTTTGACCAGAGTGGTTGGAACGGACCATCTGACAAATATGATGCCCTTCAAAGGAGCTATATGGAGCCATAGCAAAAACGTACATGTAGCACCTTTGTGCTCACCAAATGTGCAGTTGCACATTGTGAACTTCCAGTTAGCTACACATTTCCCAGACAGATTCACATTGTGAATTAGTGGTATTATAAGTCTTTACATACAGTTTAGCTGCTGAGTCATCAGAGTGCCCAACCTTTCACAAATGATTTAACAGTTTTCTGAGTCATTAGCAAGGATGATCCTACTGTCATTCCCAAAGCCTTTGTTTTTAGAAATGAGTCCCAATAAGCTAACCTCTAAATCTTCTTTGGTGGGTATATCCAAAGCTGCCCTGACTCCACTACAATAGACTGCTTATGTGAATGCATTGGCTTTTCATATCAGTGCAAATGATTCACAGTCCACAAACAGTAGTTCATTTATGCAGATACAGTATGCATCCATGCAAAACCTAAAAAATCTACAATGCCTGATGCTATTGGTTCGTCCTTCAATGTTGTGTAACAAAACAACCTGCCGTGAACAATTTAAAATTTTCAGTAAATATCTACCCTAGTCAACATACCATATCTTTTTCAATGGAATGAGCCAAAACAATATTCAAAATAATATGTGATGATTTTGAAGTGACCTTCCCTCCACAGACACATAGATGCACACTAGTAACATTAGTAGCAGTAACAGAAGGTTAATCAGGAGAGAGCCAGTTTTGTTGTTGATCTACTGTTTTTCTGTTTTGCTCACAGTCCACATCAACAAAGGACAAGCCTGGAGAAACAACTGGGTGAAAACTGTGTATGAAAAAAGCATTCGCTGTTGAAAAGTGAATTGGGAATGTGGCGGATGACTCCTTTATCCCTAACAAAAACCCTACTTTCTACCAGCACGTGTTGTGTGGTAAAACTGGATGGTGCTAGTGAGGGACAATGTTCAGATGTGGGGCAAGCAAACAAATAGGTTCAGCAGTAGGGGAATGAGAATGGGGCCATGTCCCAATGCCCCAACCCCCTTCTACTAGCATAACCTCTACCTCCTAAACATGGCAAAACAGCATTTTGAGGGGGAGCAGAGAGCAGCACTCACCTGGCAGTCGAAGTCTTGAAAGTTGCGAGCATTCTGCAAGAAAAGTAAAAGAGGAAAGTTCACAGAAAATATACCACAGACTTGTAGATGTCATTTCTATGTGTAAAGCCAGTATCTAATGTACTGTACTTTAATGGAGGTTCATTTATTGTAAACTGATGGCACTGCAGCGCAGATGCACATGATGTACTGAACCATACATAATGCTTCAAGTATGCATGTTGGAAGAAATAAAACACAATGTGGCAATTTCCCACATTGGTGAGTGATATATATGTTCTGCATGATATGGTTGGGTATGACTTACTGTGGCTAACAGTTCACATAGATGTTATTGGATCTATTGGCTGTTAGGTTAGCACATGTAATTGCAACAATATTCTGATCACAAGTGGTTATGCCTGCAAAACCTTGTGCTTTTCTTCTGTGCATCTTACATTGTCATCAATACTTTCAGGTAGACAGCAGTATGATTAAATGAGCTCAGGTTTTTTCAGTAGTATAGAAATTAAATACTTTGCTGCACAGAACCTGATCAATGGTGAAGTATTTTTACATAAGAGTGTTCTCTCAGTTGGTGTTGAGTCTTTATTCAGTCAGCAGGAGGCTCTAGAGTAGATGGGCAGAGAATTGAGAGTGGGCAGCAGACAACAGAGAAGGTTCTTGTGGGATTCGGTTGTAGGCCAGACCAGTAGGTCTGGTATAGCTACCATCTGCCTCTAGACCCTAGAGGCAGATGGTAGCTATAACGCTCACCCTTTCTTCCTCCTACTGAAATAGCTGTGGAGCAGGAATCATGGCAAAAACATGTTGTGCCAGATTCTACTCTACTCTGTTTCTGTAATGCAGTTCTGAGGTGCTAAGTACTATAGAGGCATGATGATGGTACAAGAAGAAACAAAATGTCCATGCAGACATTATCCCCTGCCTTAATACTGACATAAGTCTGAGGACTGTTTACAAAGCCCCTTCATCACAGTCAGCTGCCTAAACATGCTGAACAGTGTGACAACAGTTTTTATGTGAGAGATGGTGCAACGCAACTGTGTTTATTGGTTTCATTTGTTGTCATGCCAACTGTTGCACTACCCTGGGAATTAATTACCCTTTTTTCTCCTTTTCTCCGTGTATGCACGCTCGACTTTGAAGCCAGCTTTAATTACATACATTCTTAACCTTTGCTATTCACGTTTGTTAGATTGGTCTTTATCATTGTAATGGTTCCTTTGCTGCTGCAGACAGTACTCCATTCTCACTCCTACCTTTCTTCATCATCAGTGTTATCATAAATGTATTATCTGAATGGTAATCAGAACTTGTTTTCATCACTTCTGTAGAGGATCGGTGAGAAAATGACAATCCTTTTTCGTCACTGTTATCATTTCATCATCTCCATCTGCTTTCAACACTCCTGTTTTGTCTTTTTAATGAGCTGGCCACTAGGTGGAGTGAGAAGTCAGTGCCAGTCTTCTTCACTCAGATGGTTTTTTAAAAAATGTATATTCCCCTCCCTGTCATCTCACACAAGACTATATTTCCTTACCTGGTGCACAGCCCGACAAAGGGAAATATAGCAGGGGGCCAGAAGAGGATGGGAAGAGCTTTGATCTACCACTGGATATTTTTTTTTTCTCCTCCATACATCTGTGTTTGCTGTCACTCGCTCACTAGAATCTTGAAATTAAGAGCTGAGTTTCTCCCAGCTTCTCCTTTGATCTCTCTTCGTTCTTGCTTGACTGTCTTCTCTGACTGTTTTACGTTATACGCCCCCCTTTTCTTCTTCTCTCTTGCCTCGTTCCGTTTAGAACCCTTTTTTTTCTATTGACTTGCTCTCTCGTTCTCTTCCTTCTTTTCTTTTCCTTCTCCACAGTAGAGAAGATATGAATAATTTACTCTGATGAACGGGACTGCAGAGTGTGCATATCTAGTGTATTAGCGTATGTATTTGCTCAGAAGGCACCATATGGGGTGCTCATTCACTTGTAGGGCACACCATACGTCTGTTCACTTAGTGTGCGTGGTTATATAGATGTGATCAGGTGCACAGTTGGGTGCCTGTTGCCTTAACAGCTTGTCACTGACTGGTTCCCACATTAACTCACCTTATTGGTCAGCAGTGGCTTGATCTCAGTCAGCTGTACATCCTGCAACTCATCCATCTTCCTCTCTGGTCACTAAACCACTCTGTCTAAAAAGTAAAGACAAACACATTATAATCACTTCTAAACATCAGCAGTTAGGCAAGAAAATGTGTACATAGTGATAACATTTGCTGCCACTAATGATCATTTTCACTGTTGTCAAATATTAAAACCAATAGGTATTCAGTTCACAATTGCAGTAAATTAAACAAGATCAAATCATTGACTTATTACCTCAGCATCATGTGCAGTTCAATTGCAGCTGCACAATGAACACAATGATATCATAGATTAGTAAGGGGATGAAGGAGATGGCAGCAAGTAGCTAGGTCACAAGCCCAGCCCCGGTAACATCTTTTTCTTTCTCTCTAGGGTACTTCCACACTGGCACAAGGTGATATGCGTTGTATGTAAAATTACTGTACAAGAGCCAGCCAGGAAGGGGACAGAAGGCGTTTTCTCTATCAGTTCTCTGGGAAAGGTCACACTTTCAGTCCACACAGGTGGTGTGCAAACACGCACGCGCACGCACACACACATGTACATACAGATGGATCAGGCCAAGAAGCTCTAAAGCCACCTCATTTGTTTTCCCCTTGAAGCCAGTCGTTTGTCTGTGCACATGAATTACTGAACAAGAACACTAACACAGAAATGTCCCCCTCCCCCACCTTCCCTGAAATGGTACTTCTTCGGTCTTGCCTGTTTGCACAAGGTGAGGACAGGAAGTGGTATTGAATTACCTGACTGTGCCCAGGAGAGTGGCTCAGGTTGCACATAACAGCAGATGGAGCCTCCTGTCTCTTCTAGGTCAATGCTTACTACTGGAAGACAAAGCCAAATCAGCCTGCACAACCAGTCTTGGAGGATTGTATTTATCTGAACAAATGCACAAGATGCTAACGGAAAAAAAGCTAGAAGTAAGGGCAAATACAATTGGGCAGAGAACTAGTCAATGGGAGAAGCAGCTACAAGTGAGTGAGAGCCAACCCCCCTTGGAACGACCTTGAGCTGCTGGTATCAGATAACCTTCAACACTGGTTAGGGAGGAGTCTTAGAGCCAACTATCAGCGGGAGGTACCAGCGATGATGATGTCACGCAATGTCTGTGTTAGCATTCTGTGATTGCCTGACAGAGGTCTTAACAGACAGCTGCCTGTTGACGCATGAATCAGGCCAGGGGTCATCCTGCTCTGGCAACAGACTGCACCTTGCTTGGAAACAACCGGGGAAGCAGATGGGTGCAACTGAGCACAATCCTCAAATTACATAAAACAAGAAAAAAAAAAAAAAAAATTAGAAACATCAAGTGTTAGAAGTACTCGGCCATCAGCGTGGGGAGTGAAAACATGCCCAGCAAAATCCCTGCTGACAAATCCGGCTCAAGGGTGGAACTAAATAATATTTAGACAAGCGAACAAGGAAAAAAGAAAAACAAATACTCTGCATGCTTGAGCAGATTGAGCGTATTGGCCGGATCAATCCAACACTTCCTCAGGCTGTCACAGAAAGTGGGATGGAGGCAAAGGCCGCTTTAATTGTAGCCGGCTAGCCGGGTAATCGAGGTGTTAAGGGAGACAGGGTCAGGGTGGGCTTAAACCTGACAGATTGACTGGGTGGCTTTCATAGCCCAACCCCACTGACCCCTTAGACTGGGTTACCCGGGCAACTAACAACCATGACTCCCCCACCATCATCCTGTCCTTCCTCCTTTGGTTTCCACCTGAAAGAAGAATGTGCCTGCTGCGGGCTCTAGCAGATCTTGCAGCTCTTAACCTTGTATCAAATCAACTGAAAGAACACCACATCGCATTTAGCAACATCCACCACCATCACAACCCTTTCGTACCTACTCCATGCCTGCTCTACCGTTCAGGCTGCGCAGCTGTTGCCATAGAGACAAAGCTGGTAGCCAATGTTTATTCTAAGCTGGGCTAGCCCCAAGGGACAGATGTGAGGCAAGGAGACAAGGGGAATAGACAGTGGTGGAGATGAGAGGAATTGGTTAAGTGAAGCTTTAAACACGTGCTTTCAGCAGCATTTACCCCTGACAATCATACAGACTCAAATAGGCCATGCAGACTGTCTAGATAGTACAGCAAAGCTTAATGTAATTGCTATAGAAAATCAGGAGAAGTAGTCCCAGATGACAGGAGGGAAATTCCATTTGCAATCTGTGCAGCTTGCGGGGTTTGTCCCATATTCACACCATACCATTAATATGTGAGAGGATGGAGGAAGGATTGAGAGAGCTGATGATGTAGAACGAGTCCCTCTAGCCTCGACAGCAGGATTCTCTGTTGTCGGATGGCTCTCACAAATGGTCTCCTTGACATCTGAATCTCTTTTACTCAGCTCTTCTGCTTATAGATGAGTAACACACGAATTACATGCTGGCTCTCACACATGATTTCCCTCCATCTGGTCTTCCCTGTACAGTGTGTAGCTGCCAACAGGGCCTCCTCTCAGTACTAAATATCATGCCACACAGCAAGGCACAAGGGTGCGCTAGGTGAACAAACGACAGCAGGAACAAATCGTGTCAGAGGAAAACCCCGTGGCCCTTACAACGCAGCGAAGGTCAGCCTTCACTACAGTCTAGTGTCAGCGCTGCCTCCAGGAGACCAGGTGGTTTCAATTCTGACACATCGACTTTATTGAAAGAACTGCAAAGACATGTTGAAATCTGTCACTTTAATAAATGGGTAATTTATTTAGCATCGCTCCTGCTCTCCTCTCCTGTTGGCAAGCAGTGCCGCCTACCTCACACACATCATCCGATCTCTACTGCTGGAAGAAGAGAGAGGACATGCCTCTACCTTTATGCTGAGGCACAGGCGCCAGACTGCATGCATATGTGGATACAGAGGCATGTGCCAAAACACCTACTGTAGATATATGGGGTCCCTGCCAACAAAAAGGAGTCCTGTAGCTGCCATGTCAGCAGACAGTGCTGAGTGATCGATGAACACATCCCCACATCCTCCTCCTACTTTTCCTGGCCCCCTCCCACATCTTCCCCCTCCTCTCTGTGCACTCTCTCCCTGTCTTTGTCTATCCACCTCCCGCTCACCTTGGGCAGTCAGGAAGTCTAGGCAAGCTGCATGATGGACGACCGAGAGCACAGCTGTGATGCTGACCCTCCCTTTAGCCTGTTCAATTAGTCCTCTTTTCTCCTTTATTGCCATGGCAACCATGACTTCAGATTTACCCCGGTGTCATCATCATTCACATCATGACCGTGCTTTGACTGTGACCTCTAGCCTCAGGTTGACCAAGGTGAATCACCATCATGACCTCATATTAACCTGCCTCTTCGTCTCTATGGAGACCCTGACTCAGCCAACAGGCATATTGCCATGGTGATAAAGTTGAAATCCCTAACTGTTCACAAATTGTCACTCTCTGCAGTGGGGAGGTGTTTACAACAACGATGGAGGGGTTGTGGTGGAGGGTTGTGTGACAGCCTGCTATAGAATTTATTATTAAAAATTGTACATAACGTGACAAAACTGGGCTTAAGCCCTGATTTTGATGTAGAAGGATACAGACCTCTGGCACTGATTTGAACAGAAGCTATTGGACCTGTCAGCCAGTGCAGGTGTAACCTGAGTATCCAGTCAATCAAATCAAAATGCCTCAGTTACAGAGTAAGGAGAGCATCTCAAACACTATAAATATATGTTGTGTGTTTTAGCCCATCACACTGATTACCAATGTATTAATTCAAAAATATTATGGTTTATTTATTATATTTACTTTAACTTCATACGATGCCTTGATGCTGATCAAACTGTTTGAAGGATGTTTCTGAGTTGTATGCCAAAGGGTTTCTTGCTTGAAAGTCTGTCCAAAAATTGCATACATTTAGTTTAATATTTTGGTTCTCAGGAAGTTCAAACACATTCCTCTTGTTTTGAAGTAGTAGCTTATTTGACCATAGAATAAAACCATTTTTTTTACACAAATCCTGTATTTCTGTCGACCTACAGTAAAGGAATTTAACCGTGAATAGTGAAAAACGCTGTGGCAGATTTCTCTCTGAGACAAAACAATCACTCGACTACAGTATCACACATAGAAAAAGCAGAAGTCATCCTTTATTCCTCCTCTGCATCACAGCCACACTGACACCTCATTATGACTGTAGCTGCCCAGCCACTGCATGGGGTGGTGATGGCTCCACAGAAGCAAAACATTGTTGGCGTGTCCCAATTTAGGAACTGGATCCTCTTGAGTCTGCATCTCTATACTGAACGCATTAGAACAGACCAAAAAGGCCGGTTCCAAACAAACAATAAATTGTTTAATTGGTATTTCCATTCACTTAGTCTGTCACTGGTAAACATGTCAGTATAGACCAATAAAAATGCAGCTGCAATTAAAAACTGGAAGACAGGACCAAGTTAACAGTAAATATATGTGTGTGTGTGTGTGTGTGTATATCTATCTATCTATCTATCTATCTATATATATATATATATATATATATATATAGATAGATAGATAGATAGATACATACATACATATATATACACTCTTTGCTAGCTGTCTGTATGTTTAAATATAAACCAGGGTATCATGAAACTTATCCAAGTTCACCACTAGTTCTCTTTTTTTCTTTTCGCTTTTCTCTTAACTTCTCTCTTCTTCCTAGACTTTCTCTCTCAGAGCAAAGGATCAGGTTCAGTCAGGCCTTGAAGGCTCAAAAGGACACACCTTATTGGGCTGCGTCCATCAAAACACCCAGCCCTTAATTTGGGACACAGTTACCACCAATTACCAACTCATTTCCAGCCAGAGGAAGCAGTGTCATCTGCCTGTCTGCTTTCTCTGGGAAAAAATTATTGATGACAATCCCTATCACAGAGGAACACAAGCATGTCTGTCCTCAACCGGAGCCTCAGTCTTCAGTCAGCACTTCACCAGGCTTCACATCACAACAGAAAATAGGCCAACACAAATTCCAGAGATGCTACCCTCCTGCCAACCATTCAGACAGCCCAACTTCTATGTCTGCTCTTCTTTATGTGCGAGAATGTTTTCCTGTCAAGGCCACAAACAAGTGGAAATAACTTATCACTGCACAGTCACCAGTGTGGTCACGCCTTACCCTTAGCCTGGGAGACATTTCCATCCGGGGAGGTACGTCACTAGAAATTTCTTTCCCCTCCAACTTTTCATAACCAGGCCAAGCCTGTGTTTACAGCAATCCGCGCCGGAGTAAAGCTAATGGACTGTGACAAGGCTCAGTTCCAGATTACTGCTCTAACCCCGGCCATTTGGTAAGAGAATTACAAAAGGAAAATCCATTTGTTTGGCATTTTAGCCCCAGACTCCCCCTCTTGTCAGGTCAATAACAACACGGGTGATAGAAAGGATAGTTGAATTTTATTCAATCCATTCAATTCTATTCAGGAGGCTAGGGAGTGGGCCCAGGAGGAAATCTGATCTGGAGTCTGCTCTTTTGTTCTCCATCACAGAAAAGCTGACCTATAGCGCAGAACATCCCCTGCTGATGGTGTCAGCAAATACACACACACATGCACGAACAAGCACAGAGACCCGCACACACTCAGATGTACACACTCACACACATCTCCCCATGCTTCACGTCTTCTTAATTAAATGACAGCTTGCTCTCCTGAGGCTCCATCATCCTTCAGCTTATATGATTCTTCTTATTCAAGCTGACAGACATTTTTTTTTACAATATAACAAAAACTATGATGAGGCATTTCTCTGATGTCTTTTTCTGTCACAAATTCTATCAAAATGGTCTATTCTTATCCAATATCTCACCTGAAAATGTGCAACACCACCCTCTCTGCTCGTAAAACCAATGATGAAAACAGTGGGTTAGGTCGCTTTGAGACACTGATCCTGCTCAGGTATAAGTTCACATATATACACACACAGATGCTTGCAAGTGACCACTGAAGAGAGGACAAAGCAAAAATAATTTCTCCCTGGCTGTAAAGACAAAACGAAATGTAAAAAAAAAAGCAACTCACTCTTTACCAGAGAGGCTATTTCATGACAGTTAATAAGAGAAACAAATGTTCCTCCTTCAAATAGCAACCTACTTGTTTGATCCATCCAGGATTAAAAAGGTCTAATAAACGTTAAATACTGCATTACTATAATTGACTCATCCCCTCTTTGGAAAAAACTAATCTGAAGGCAGACTCACTCAGTCACCACCACATTTAATATCCTGAGCCTCAGGCCAGTCATAACTCAAAATGCAAGTGATAAAAGTGTAGTAGAGGTTGTACTTGGACGGGACACTGGATATTACACACACAGGGACAATATTATGCTGCTGCTGTGAAGGTATATGACACACATGTACATCCAATAGAATTTGTGCGTGGGAGGAGACTCGTGACCTTGGCTTCTGGGTTGAGATTCTCACTCAGTGTACACGTCTTTGTCTCTTCAAATTATGTATGTAATAAACCAAACAGCTGCATGTTTTTTTGAGAGGGAAATCCTTAACTTATTATCCATCACTGGAGAGAGAGAGAGAGAGAGAGTGTGTGTGTGTGTGTGTCAGTGGGGAAAAGCCTGGTTCATCTGCAAAGATACTCACTGGCACGTAGCAGCCACTGCACTGATCCGCCTGCCAAAACGAGGGCCCCCCTCTACACACATGCCCAAACCCTAACCTCTGTACTCTATGCAGGATTGGGGACAGCCTCTGTTGCACTCACAAATACGAGTAAACAGGCACACGAATGTCCATACACAGATACACACCAGTCTCTGGCAACTAAAAGCACAGTATGCACACACCCACAGTAGAGCCTACTGTATATACACTCATACACATCTATAATCCTGCAGGGCCACAGAGTGCAAGACCCCTCTCATTACTCTCTTGAGGCTTTTAAAGAATTACATTATTCCTTGAGGGGGCACTTTATCTGCTAATGGCCTTATGAGAGTAAAGAGTAGCATCTGGCTGTACTGATTTATAACCACATATCTATTGGCATCATCAGCATGCTTCACCTCGTACATGAAGACACGCAAGGCCAGAGAGTGTCTCAAGAGGACAGCCGACTGGCTTCCTAAATACAGTGCTATGGTTCGTAAAATTATTTGTCATAACTTCCAGTGTCAGGCTTAATTTACTGCACTAATAACAAGCCCAGAGACCAACAGCAATATTTTCCACTGGTGAAGTGATGATTCAGACCACCGAACTGTGAGCTCAATTTATAGATTATGGCTGAGTCAAACAAGAAAGTGTATGTAGCAGTTATGAATTTTGTATGTGTGTGATATGTAAGGCCATTGGTGTGTGTGTGTGTGTGTCTGAGAGAGAGAGAGGAGAGAGAGAGAGAGAGAGGTGTGTATGAGGGCAACAGGGATGTGAGTCAGCCCTCCCATATTTCTCCCTGCTCAGTGCATTGTATTATATAGTTTCAGAGAGTCACCCAAGCATCTATTTTGGTTTTCATGTATAAGTAAAGAAGTGGTTCCCGCAGCAGGCTGCATATCAATTTTAAGTGAATCTTATGGGTCAGTGTGTTTTGATTCTTAGAAGTGCTTGTGTCCTCTTGTCCCCCCCCCCCTTCTTCACTTTCACTTTTATGACTTTTGAGGTAAATATAACCATTTATCATGATACAAATTTTAGGTCATGTCATCTAAACCTAGAAAAGTCATGAGTGTGTTCTACATTATAGGCTCCAAGTGTGAACAATAGGAATATATATTCCATGTTTGCCACACACACACACACACACACACACACACACACACACACACACACACACACACACACTCATGAATGATGTTTTTCATTTTTCCTTTGACTCCACACAATAACCTGCAAGGCTCTGTGCCACAGCTGATCCATTCAAACAATGATACATAGTCCAATAAGAGAATAGCAATACAGACAGCAAGTTTCATAGCTGTAGCTACGTGACACATATGATCAATAAATCAATACACACTAGCATAGACAGGTCTCACACAAAGGAGGGCATGAGGGGGGTTGAGGTAAAGGGAAAAAAAAAAAAACATATCATCACTACTAAGGGGGATGCCAAGAGACAGATGAGTCTCGATAAATCTGCTGTGATAGGTCAGAGAGAGGTGTGAGCCTGGCTGAATGAGTCTCTCCTGGCTGAGCTCCTCCTGGTATCTGGCTATAAATAAGAGTGAATGGCCAAATCTGTCGGCCCTGCACTCAGTGCTGCTAATAGAGTACCTGCCCCTTCTCTGCTTCGCTATACTAGCTGCCACTCAGTCTGTGGGGATTTCCTCTATCCTGCTCACATGTGCAGACAGCACAGAGAAAGACAAAGTGAAAAGAGGGATGCTAGTGTATGTGTGTCCTGGTTCCCAGCTGGTGGATACGAGGAGGCAGAGTTTCCAAAACAGCGGACCCCTGCTGGAGGCTCGGCAGGATCTGTAGACTGCGGTCTGACTGGCCGAAGGGCAGCTGTGGAGGCAGCAGTAAGACCATCTGTGTAGCCCTGCCAGCAGCTCACACACACACACACACACACACATTCTCACACACACCCACAGCATCGGTTCAACAAGCTGGGTGGAAACATTGGAAACCGCTTCCATAAAACATTAACAGAGCACAGAGACATGAGAGCCCTTGTGCCCAGAGATAGTAAAGTCCCCTGCCTGTGTATACGGCGAGGCTTTGAATCAGAACACGTCTTTGTGTGTTTCAGTGTATGAATCAGCGCTAAGAGGCCTGTTGCCTCACAGGAACACAGCCCCTGCTAATAGAGTTATCCATGTGGTCAGCTCGGCTGTCACAATGAATGATTACTGACAACTCAATCTCCCCGAGAAACACAGAGGTGGCTCCTCTGGCGCCTTCCCTTGCGAATGCTCGCTGTGGAGGTCGCCCGTGTCCTTGGCAACCATGAAGGGGGTGGTGGTGGGGTGGCCTGAGCCATCCTCAGCTCAGCTGGTGGCGCCGCAGAAATCGAATGACCTTTTCACCATCATTTACATAGTCATTCTTGTCTCATCACGACAACCACCACAACACAGGACGCTTTACCTGTCAACTTAGCCTCCACTTGGTTTTCAGGATGCTCAAGCGGTTTTCATTAACTTTCCCAAAGGCACAGACAATTATTTCCCTCCCTCATATGCTCAGCATTTATACATTTTAAAATGTGTAACATGTACAAGTCACTATTCACACTGAGCTACATACACACACTCGGTTTCCCTGAGTTTGATGATTGGGTCTTTGCGAATCATCTGTCTGAATTTAACAGCTTCATGCAGGAACCCAGCCTGAGGGGGAGGATTTTCAAACCACCAGGGCACTGTATCTGCCATTTGCTCTGACACAATAACAACCACTAAAGCGTTTGACTTTCCTGGGTGTTCCCTAAATCATTAAAGATGAAATGATTCATGCTGTGCACAGCCTATTGTGAGACATTGTAAATAAAGCTGTATGCTTTATGCATGTTTAAGTTTAGAGAGCCTAGTGTGCAGAGTGTGTGAGTCAGCTAATTTGTATCTATGACAGACAGGATTTGTCACAAAGATGAGCTGGAACATCTTATTTCTTTGCTTCCCATCTCTTGGTAGTCACGCACATTTTCATTTCAGAGACAACACAGTTTGTGTTACTTTAAGGAATAAGGGAGAGCTCTCGTTTAGACGGAGAAAATCAGATCACCACTATCAGAGAAATATATGATCCTAAATGAACAGCAGCACCTGAAGGACAGTTCAGGACATCCAGAGGTCCAGCTTGGCTCGTGTCCAACATTTTAGATCAACAAGCTTACCACCTGTGCTCTGCCTCTCCTCATTGCCACCTGCTGATATTATTGTGGACACTGATAAAGAAAATGGAGACAGAAAGAGCCCGGCTTCCAGCAGGGGTGTGATCCAGCAGATAAAAGTATCTGGAAAATGTGTGGACACTGTCACTGCCTCACACAAGCCTGCTGCCGACTGTCTCTGGTGCGGTCATTCATTCGTTTACTGTAAGTATATTTATCCTCCATTACATCTCTACAGTAAAGACTGATGGTGCAGGGATAGACGGGATGGCTGTCTGCATATGCTGCTCTGCTGGGGTCAAAGGAAACTGAAGAAGTCAACCTGGAACAGAGGTGCATATGCATCAGCTGTTTTTGCTTTCAAAGCTTGAAGCTGCTGCGCTGTAATTCTAGGCCCAGTACAACTTAAGTTACAGATGCAGTTCAGTTACAGAAACACAGCAGCACCTCCAGAGCTCCACAAGAAAGGGTCAGGCTGAGAAACAGATACACAATACGGTGTGAACATTATTCTCATGGTTATGAATTTTTCAAAAGCACACCAAAAAACAACTGTTAGTTGTATCTGTCCTTGTACCAGAATGACTGAAAAGGAACAGTAAAACGAGACAACGATGTTATATTACGATATTTCCATTATGAGAAGTTATAGTAAATGTCCTTGTCTGGCACAGGTTATGTTTTGCCCTGCAGGGCTGGCAAACCAGTAGACACAGTAATGCTGAGGTGAGTGTGAACACAAGGCAGACTGACTGTCAGCACAGTGGCTTAATTACTGTCTCCATCTCTCTAGTGAGCGTTATTCCCTGACATTCATCCCTGCAAGAAATCCTCTTCTACACAAGAGCATTTCTCACTTTTATGTACTCTGTAATCCCTGTAATACATCATGTGTAAACTGTAATCCAGGCTGAAAGGCACCTTAGTAGTGCCATTTCTTGATGCTGACATACTGTAATTACTTTATAACATTCACTTACAGTATAATTTAATATAAAGTAGAGAAGCGTTGCATTATACTACCTTTGTTTGTGCACTGAAAGCCGTGCTGAGCTTGTTTTCATTTCTCTGAGCATTCGTGGAAGGAGATGTTTATACACAGTTTAAAAGAAAGAGAGAAAATCTGACATCTTTAAAATAAAGCACATAAACCCATTTTAAATGATTCAAAATTTCAGTGGGCTCTAATAGTCAGAGTCTAAGGAGACGACCGCATTGATGAACACATTTCCTACATGTTTCAAACTCTCAAGTACGACGTATGGCTTAATAAACAACTTTTGACACTCCCATTAGTTAAGCAGTAAGTTTTCACTGTAATAATCAACCAGGAGCGGGATGCTTCTAACGATATGGCAATAAACCTCAAACTACCCCCACCTACTATTTCTCGTGCTTCCAAAACAAAAGACTGATTTAGAGATAAGCTTAAAGAAAGCAGCTATCTGTTGATAGGTTGTTATCTATTGGCTTTTCTGGTCTGAACAACATTCTTTTAGCAACAATGTTGTGAGTGACAACAAATGACTGGTTGTTGCTTTGTTGTGTAAGTTCCATTCAGGGCCTTACTGATCATGTGACACCTCTGAGGGCATTGTGGGAGATAGGACAGCTGAATTTAACACTACCACCATGAACCTTTAACATAGCAAAATTGAAACTATTAGATATCAGAATTAAAGCTTTAATAAACAGACAGTATGCCTGTGGTATTTTATACAAAGGTTATAATGACCTTCTGGTACGCAATAATATTATTTAATCTCCTATGGCTAGAATTACTTTAATATCCCCATTAAGCCTGATAGTGTTACTGGGATACAGTAGAACACAGTGTCCTTTTAAAATATATCACAAGATGTCAAGGGGTTATTTTTAGTAAGGGGAAACACCTGATGCCTACTCTCTTACACTTCCCACCTGAGTGACCTTCGCATGGCCACCAGTGACATTGTCATCATTCACGTGGTGTCTCAATGGTGTAACGCCCGCAGCTACATCATAGTGATTGATCTGGTTTAATAATCATGGATCTGCCCAGTCTAGACTATGGCAGTGTTTGGGAAAATGTGCATAATAAAGAGGAGTATCTATAGTGACGCCAGGAGAGATGGAAAGCCACACGTCCCAACACACACACTTAGGCCTTTTTAGCTGAAGGTCTACTCCTGCCCGAACTCCAGAGAAAAGTGAATCCCAACATATTAACATTCCTCTAATAAAACCTACGGTACAACTAGTGCTTTATTGTCCTAAACAATGAGTTTATAATCTCAGCTCTTCCTTTACAGAGTACTGGTTCAATATATAAAGACAACATTGATTTTAGGTGTGAAATTGAAATTTTGAAATTGTGTTGTGTCAATGTATTAAATTCATCTTTGCTATAAGCTATTCGGCTAACATTTATTCAGTTGTTTTAGCACGGAAATTTACGATGAAAGGCATCGTGACTGGCCTCATTTAAATATAAATAGAGCCAGCACCTAAGTTATTATTCAGCAGGTTGATAATAAAAAAAAAGCAAACAAATGGATACAAATGTGTGCTGCACTGATAAAATGAAAATACTGTGTGGAAACAGCGGTTGTGTCGCATCACTGTTGAGAGGAGCAGCAATGAACTCAATTCAATCCAACTGCAGTTTTTTCGCTCGCGCTCACCGGCTCTCCCGGTGTTTTAACATGTGTTCTTAATTAGTACATTAACAGTTCATTGGTGTTCTAACGGCTGCCACCGTTCCTCTGACAAATGATACGATAAACAGACAGCAACACGAACAGGTTGTGAAATCCAGAGAGCTTAGATAATCTCCTGTGGCATCGTCCACATCTGTAAGTGAGGAATGGGCAAATGTTACGCGAAGAACACGGATATGAGACTCACCTCGTTGGTAAAATAAGTATCCGGTGGATTCCGCTCAATTTCTTGATGGGTATATTGTTGAATACGAACGGTTAAATGTATATTTCAGTACACAGTACACGCTGCTCCTGCCTGTCGCTTCCTCTGTCTCAACTAGTATTTCGATGTGACTCTCTCTGGGCGGAACTACACGCTGCGTCGCAGACACCGCGGAGGAGCCAATGGGAGGAGGCGCTACACACCACAGACAAGAGGAGGAGGCAGGAGGGCTCACTCTGCTCGGAAAAAATGAAGACGAGATTCTACTCCCAAGGTACGGACAAACAAAAGGCAAAATGTTTACACTGACTGAGGTATTTAAACTGCCCTCAAAACCAAATATTACGTTTTATGATATTAACATTTCCAACTTAATTTCACCGATAAGACAGAGCTGCGTCAGTCCAGGGGTAAAATAAAAGGTGGACAGCGCATGTCTAAAAGTAAACGCCCACCTTTGATGAAAGGGAATTGAAATAATTGCATTTATTTATTTATTTATGCCAAGGGTATTTATATGTTTTTAACTGAGACCATCTTTGGTAACAGCCCAGCTCAGCGCCTTAAACTCGAGATGAACATGTTGGTTTGACTCTGTCCAAGTTCTCTATGGGAAATATGATCATATCATTGCTCCCTCACCACGATGCTGGCTCAAATTTAGGAGATTAATTCCCATGAAGTTTCTGTCTCTAATCTGATTATGTAACTGCACAAATCGTCTATGCGATAAAAAAAAAAAAACATATTACACCAAAGTATGCATACAATTTTTGACGTGTTACCCACCAGAAACGTCCCTCTTATTTGCACAGCTCTGCGGTGCAACCAGTGAAATGTTTCTGACTCCTGAGAAGCTCCACAGTAAGTTGGAGGTTGAATGCCTTGCTCACTGGCACCTAAGAAGGAGGGCACAGATTTCCTTTAGTTCTGCAAAGTCACAAGCTCACACCTTTAACCCCTAGACTACTGCTGCCCCTGATTTCAATCTGATTGTGTAATCGGCAGCGGGGAAAACCTCTTACATCAAACCCCGAGTGATGCAACCTTTGACTCCACTGGCAGTATTACTAGCAGCTGGATAAACAGGATGAGAGAGAGCGCTCTTCTTCAATTACCAAACGCATAAGAGACACACCGGTGAGAAAACAGCCAAGAATGTGTCCATAGTGATTAATAACAATGATAGTTTATTTATGTACCAGCAAATCTGTTTGCATTGTTTTGGACATTTTCCCTGCTTCTAAGCCAGACACTTACAGTACAGTAGCATACAATATCTGTATTTGGAGAATGTTTTCAATAAAGAGCACGTTTGAATAACATATTTACAAACAGCCAAAATACGGTAAATAAACAGATAAAACAGAACAGAAAAAAAAAAATCATTTTACAGGTATTCTAAGTAGTATTTGTCATTGACAACGCACAAGATGCTAGGTTAAGAAGAGACAAGCCCACATTACAGTTTTCAGTGAATCATAGGTCAAGTGCTACAGCAACAACAATGCAAAGAGTAAACTGAAGTAAGGTATACGGTAACTGACAAACACAAAGATTAGATGATAAAACTGATACACTGATGAGAGGACTGTTAGGAGAGAAGCATTATAGTTTAAGACAAAACAGAAATCACACTTGTTACCGTCTCTAAAGCTGAAAATAAGATGCCTTTGATTTCAGACAAAAATAACTTCACAGTGTAGTATAAAACAAACCCTTGAGAAAGTCAAAAACAGAACAAATTATTTGTAGAGACTGCTTGTACAACATCATTACATACTGGATGTCTTCAAGTTACTACCTGTCCACACTTAGAGGAAGAGTTTTTGACAAAGTATGGCATGACAGGTGATCAGAACTGAACTTTGGGACTTGGTTAATGCAAAAACAGTGACCATTTCAAAACATGTTCAAAAAAACTATTGCAAAGAGGCCGTGTCGGTTCAGGAACTCGATTGACTAATAGAAAGCTTCTGCATGTAAAGCGCTGTGTACTGAGAGAGACAGGGCAACTTTAAGCAGTAGCTTGGACAAAAGGCATTCAGAAGGTTTAAAGTTGCATGGGAACCATAGAAGTGTAATGTGGTCCTAAGGATTTTCTCCTGCATTTACGAGGTTACTTTTTGTGTTTACTCCTGATTTATGATGCTAACTTTCCACATGTGTTCATATAAATACTCATATGAGACGCTGGCTGGCTGTAGCATCAGATCCCACCACATAGGACCTTTTAAAAAGGGAAGAACAGCAGCAGAAATCAGGTCAGAGAAAACGTGTTCAACAATCCGAGCCTTGCATTAATATAGTCAGCTTCGCAACCACAGAGAGACTTGTGAGCTTCCTCCTCTGCATTGTTTCTGCATGCTGTGTGGTGACTGAGGTTGCTGCTGTTCTCTGGCGCCCTCATGTGGAGCTGAACAGGGCGATCTGCTGCACCTTGCCCAGCTGTGTCAGCAGCCGTTTCATGCGGTGTTTGAGCTGAGGCAGACGGGCCAGAGGTTCTGGAGGCTCCAGCTCTCCGGTATAGTCCAACCAGCTCTCCAGCACTGAGGAGGCAGAAGAACCAGGGATGAGCACATGGTTACAAATGATGTGTTTCTTATAACTCACAAAGACAAAACAGTTCCGCAGGCCAAACCAGGTATGATGTGCTCCAAAAGCCAACAACAATGACCTCTGGGCTGTTGCATAATTTTATGCATCATCAAAAGCAAATGTGTTTATGTTCAGTTCAACAGTGTTGAGTGGCACTTAACAAAAAGAGGCCCTGTGCTTGACCCAGCCTACAGCCTGTATACTAATCCACAATGAAAAACCTCAGTTCTTTAAAACATAACAGTTTACAGGTCTAGTGTAGGAATAAGTTCACTTTGCAGCAATGTTATACTGCCACCATAACTAAGGCAGGAACCACATTAAAAGTAAGAGTAAGCAAAGAAACAGGTGGGAATATTTTTTTAAAAAGTATTAAGATGCTTTACTGGTAATAGGCTGAGAGGCTTCATATCTTTAGTCCTCACAGTCTAATTATTAGACATATCTATTATAGATAGAACTTAATATAATGAAACAGTTGCTGACATAACTTATGGACTGATGGGCCATTGATACAAACAGGTGTCATCTTCACCTTTTAAAGCAAAATTCAATGATAAGAGGAACATAACAGTGTTTCCCACCCTGCTTAAATAGACAAAATTAGTAACTAAGTCCACCACAGCTCTTACCGTCCAGCTCCCTCTCAATGAAATCCATCCTGTGTGATACCTCATCCTGGACTGCATCTATGTGATCCAGCAGGTTGATCTGCCACTGTTGATGCTGTCCGCACTTATCTGCAGCCTCTCCGGGATCTCTCCCACCTTCGTCCCTCATCTCAGCCTGGCACCACAAGCCACCCAAGGAAGCCTAGAAACATTCAGGTGAAATCACCAGACATGTTTTTCATTACAAATATGTTTATCTCTCAATCGATGAAAGCCAAATCAATGCACATTATTCATGCACACAAAAGATAAACAACCAAAACACAGAATTACATAATGATTTGTGCTCAAACAAAGGTAGAGCCAAAACCTTGAATCACTTGAGTGACTCAGATGTAATGTTGACTTAACAACTTACCCATGTCTTTTAAAATGTTCTGTTGTCTTATCTATAATCAAGACTGTGCACGTAAAGGAAGTCACTGTCAAGTCCAGAGGAATAATGGCTGGGGGGGGAGTCTAAAAATTTGCTGCCTGTGGTGCTAACAGCAGGATGAAAATATGAGGCTGACCTTTGTATAACTTGTTAACTACATCCAGCAGCTTACGTCACATACACAATCTTGATTAATTCAAGATCACTTCTGAGACTGGTGCAGTTTTATTATCGACTGAAATAAGAAGGCATTGTGAAAATCCTAGATTCCTGCCTCTAGCTAACATCCTCTCCATAGCAACCACGACAAAGCCCATGGATACTGTATTTTAGAGCCATTTCATTTAGCAGACTTTGTGAAAATTCATATTTGGTTGTCTATTTATTATCACAAAAACATTCCTGTGTTCGTTCTGAGGAACATATTTTGAGTAATTAAATTTGATTTTACAAGAGAGTGAGTGGTTATGGTCATTTCACTGCTCTACAGGGACAACTAGGTTGTCTGCCAACAAAGTCCAACCTTGTTATTTGTGCCAGTTGATTTGGGCTTGTCTGTCTCCAACAGGCTTCCGTAGCGCTGCTCCCGCTCCAGGAGCTCCTCAGTGCTTCTCATACTGTCCTCCAGCTCGGAACCCTGTCGGGTCTCCACCACCAGTCTCTGCTCCACCGCTGGGTAATACGCCCGTGGTTTCTGGTAGCAGTGTTCACTGGTAATGTATGAGTCTTGGAAGGATGGGAAGGGGGAAGAGGAGCAGGAGGAAGATGAGGTGGCAGCTGTAGCAGCCCGACTCAGTTTCTCCAAAGCGTTGGACATTAAAATCTCTCCTCGGCTCATGTCCTCATCGGGAGTCACAGGAGATGGGGCTGCGTCACTGCTCCGACATGAGTCAGAGCAAGTCCGTGACCTCTCCAAATGCTTCCATGGCTGCCTCCACAGCTGCAGGTCGGGGTGACTGCTGCTCCTAAGGAGCCAAAGGAAAGATTAGACCACAGAGTAACATCACATAAAAACACATCACACATTAAAACAAAGCTGAGTTGGCTTAATTGATATCACCTTGGACAACAAAGAATTCTGCTATGATCTGCTTTTAATTCAGCTTCAGTAGTTAACAAGAGAATACCTTGAAGTCTCCTCACGCATTTCCTCTATACTCACTGTAAGACGTTCATCTTGAGCTGCAGTCCGTTAAGGATCTCTACCACATGGTGCACGTCTCCCAGCAGCTGGTGGGTGGTGGTGATCTTCTTGGCATTTTGGTGGGAGTAGTTCTCTTCCAAGAAGGAGAGACCATACATGTGACCATTGCTCAACCACTCACGATCATACCAGTAGCGCAGACTCTGCCTCTGACCTGAAAGTGATAAATAAAATTGTAATGAAATGTTATGACATGTAAAAGAAATTCTTAAGAATTGGTTTTTAGTCGTTACAAGAAGTAAAATCTCTTTAAAGTCTCTTTAAAAACTAGGGCTGATTCTGCTTGCTGTTATACTTAGTTTGTTGGCTTAAGGGAATTACAGACCACATTCCTTGAGACATAGAGTCCATATGCAAATACAGTGAGCTCATAGACCAGGCTGCACAGTAGAAGACACAAGTATGCTTTGGCTTAGTGAGCCAACACCAAATACTTTGTGGTACAATTCTTAGGTTTCACTCTGATCTTACATAGCAGCTAACTCCCCCACCTTGGCAGAATATTAGCACACTCTGTCACTTAAAACATCAATGTAATTTTTTCCTTTATCTAAAAAAGCTACTGTACAGTCATGCAGCTCTTTATTACCACATTTACTGTGGACACACTTGAAAGGCCCCTAAAAGCCTGTATTATTTAGCACTATGATCCCATTGATGCTCAGGCCAGGAGACAATAATTACTGCTCACCATTTCTAATTTCCATTAAAAAAAAAGATCAATAAGACAAGAGGCAATCTGCAGCACAAACACTCTGCAGCTTAACGGTTTTACGATGTTGAGGAACTCAAATTATTATGCTTCAGGGTTTATTTGAAGCATAATCAGTGGCTCTTTTCCTGTTTTCTCTCATCAACTTCTGTAACTAGAAGCATATTCTGGGCTGTGCTTGCTACACTCAGATCCATTTTACTGTAACCTGAGGTAAGCACTGTTCTCTTAGCAGGAAACATGACAACATTTTGATGCATGGGAACATGCATCACAGCAAAAATAATTTCTTTTACAAAATATTGTTGTTGTTTTTTTTTTAAATTGTAAAACTATTTTTAAAAGAGTAATAGAATCAAAATATAAAACAGCATAATTATTTAAGGCATTGCCTAATCAGTCAGTGAACTGTTAATAATACACAGTGTAGTTTGTCTTACTGCCCAATAGATGACTGATAATTCTTTGCTAAATGTAACAGGAAACATACAGTCCCCTACCAAATTAGCCAAGCATGACTAGCAAAAGATGTCGGATTCAAGTGTTAGGGTTAGGGTTGTTTTTCCCTCACCTGGTGGGTCTCTGCAGATGTAGCAGGTGTATCTGTCCGGAACATTTTCTTCCAGCAACCCCATGCAGGTGCCATGCTGCCAACACAAACAATCTTCACACTGAGGGAAGGATAATATATAATGTTTTACATTTGTACAACCCTAAGGTTAAAAAAAATGCAAATAGACAAACCATAAGTGCTGACAAGAAACAAACAAAGAGGCTCACCTGGATCATAAAGTCATTCTCTTCTTCCACCTCACAGATACATCGCACTATCTCCTGGTCACTGGTGTCCACAGCGCCAGAGTCCACACTCAAGGGAGGTGTGGTGACATCCAAATCAACCCCATAGTCATCGTCACTCCACCCACAGCTGTCAGTGGACCAGTCACTGACGCTATCTTCATCTACGGTAACAGGGACAAACAGAACTATTGGTATTTCATGGGAATGGTGAAATAATTCACTTAAGTTTCAATTCGATTTTAGTTTAATTAATATTCTTTAACTCTATAAAATTTGTTGCCCTATGTGAGTTTTCGTGAATATTTCTGGATTATATGATGAAGCAAGGCGTAGCAGCAAAGAACAGCCCAGGATTCAATCAACCAAGCGTTAAAAAATGTGGTCCTATCTGTGACAGCAGCCAGTTTTATTCAGCAGGTCATGACAATGTACAATATTTGGACCAAGATTTAAGCGTGATGCAGATCAAACTAAAACTGCATGATGGATTGAATCCAAAGGAAAGAAGAATGGCGGGGAGAAGAGGCCATGTACAGTCACTGACACAAATTAACACACTGGTGTCCACACACCACACACATACACACAGTCACACACAATCACACACACCGTCATAGAGATACCCACCATCCACATGTATCTGTTCTGAGTAGCTGTATCCGGGCCTGCTGGGGTAGGCCTCAGGCTTGTGATTGTGTGAGGGGGGGGGTTTGAGTGGCAAATTCAATTTGGACTGAAGACCCAATACTGAGATGTCAATATTCTCCTCACTACCTGTGTAGTCTGTTAATACAGGGAAGGGGGGGGGAAGCAGACGTAGAACAAAAATGTCAACTTTGAAAATGCTAAACAAATGCCCATCAGGAGGTGACAAAATGTGGCACAACAAACATTATGGACAAATGATAGACTCAAGAACAGTCAGGGACACTCAATTTGATTTTAAAAAAACAAACAAAAAAAAAAACATGTGGCCCACGTGTCAGGCCTTTTAACTGTGTGAAATATCACTGTAAGGTAGCCTATACATTTATGTGTCCATGCCAAACACACTGATGTGAATGTCATTTAGGAATAAAAGAAAGTGTTGAATTTGAAGTCACTATCAGTGCCACAATAAAATCTTTCATCACCAGTAGTCATACCAAAGAGTAAAAACTTTGACTAACAAAAGGTAAAAGAAATGAGTTTTGTTTGGCACAATGGAGTGATAGAGGCCAGCAACAGATGTAACACTTCTCCCACACACAGAGGCTCAGCCACTACACCAAGAGGAGTGAATGGAGTACTTCATGCTTTGCAGGATAGCCATTTTCACAATGCCACAGTGAGTGCACATGCAGGGCAGCAGAGATGGGAGGAGACCCAAGGCAAGGGACCCCTTCTTACCAGACTTGGCCTTCTTTTTCTTCTTCTTCTTCTTTAGTTTAATGCGGAGGAAGTCCTTCTGTTTCGGTTTCTCTTTGAGTTTGTCTTTTACTGACCCTGGGGACCGTTAAGCAGCATAAGTTAAGCTCCGTGTGAGCACAGTTAACACTACAGGTTACTGTTCTACAAGCAAAACTGTACTATAAGTAGGGAAACTAACAGCAAACAGGTAGAACTCTATGTAACACACAATGCAGTTATTTTCTCACTTAATAAATGACGGCGTCATACTAACCAATGTCAAAGACACTCTTGTCTGGGTCCTTGTCCTGCTGCTGGCATCCATTCCTGTCCAGCTGGTTCTCCTTGCTCTTCTCCCTCAGTAGTGCCCTCTGCTGATGGCCCTGTGTGTTGACTGCAGGCGGGGCTGATATGCGCCTGCCTGCTGTCTTCACATCACCGCGGGGAGCCGCAGCACCTCCAACAGAGTCTGAGGAGAATCAATGCAAAGGGCAAATATAAGCCCAAAGCCCTAATATTTAGGTAAGGCTGAAGGTGCAGTTTAATTACAATTTAGCCATGCTTTAAAAGTGTATAACTAGTAATTAAATCATGTCATGATTCAGCATTTCTAATTTTATTGTTGCATAATGGGCAACATTGTGGTTTGAACAATGCAGACGGCAGATAATCCAGTTTATTATAAAAATCTTCCTCTGTCACCTTGATCGGGACCAAAATGTAACTGGAGAAGAACTCACGCATAGAGGCAGAGATGGTGCGCCTTCTCTTTGGGCCGTCCAAGCCCGTGGCAGTAGCCTGTTTCTCACTGGCCCTGGTCTGGACGCTCCTGGTGGGGCTCCGCTCCTCCTCTGGAGGCTGCTCTTCACCATGGTAATATTTCATATGGTAGTGCAGCAGCTTAGCCTTACGGAATGACTTAGTGCAGCCGGGAGCACTGCACTTGAATGGGTTGTGGTCGAGGTTGATGGACAGGACGGGAGGAGGTTGGTTTTTGATAACTCGGTACACTAAAACAGAGAACAACAAAAGTGGTGTGTAAAAGAGGTACAAAGAAAGAAAGAAACCAAAAAAGAACAAAGAAAGTAATGACTGTATTTGTGTATTAAGTGTTGGGATGTACTTACATGGTTCTCTGCTGAACCTGTTGGGGTTGTGGAAACCTTGCTTCCTTACCGCTATCAAAGAAAAAAAAAAAAAACACATTCAATTATTCTGTTGAAAATAAACCCAGATGCAATGTGATATTTACTGCACCCAGTTTACTGATTTTCACAGTCGGTCAAATCCAGTGAAAACATTTCTGCTAATTTACTTCATTAACACTTACGTTTCACAGGTTGGGGAGGTGTAACATCGACTGCAGGCTGAGAGCTTTCTGATTGGACGTTTGGCTTCTGCTCCACGTCTCCATTGGATTCTGTGGTTGTCATAGTGACCGACACCTGCTCTGTCTGTGCTGACGGCTCAGTGGGTAACTCTGTGTATGGCTTGGGAGACTCTGTATATGGCTTTGTTTCAATCTGTTCTGTTTCCATCTGTTCTTCTTTCACCTCTCCATTTACGTGACACCTGTCATTGTTCTGTTTGTCATCTTCCTCCATCTTTACTCCATTTGTGAGTGCTGTCCCCTTTTCTGCATCTCTGGACTTGTTCTGGTCTCCTTGCTCTGATATTTCCTCTTCCTTTTTGATAGTGGGTGGAGCATCTATCTCACCATTTGTTTTCTTGTTCTTCTCATTTACCATCTCCTCTTCCCTCTCCTCATCCTCACTGTTGCTGTCCTCTTCCTGGTCAGAAGTGCTTCGCCTGGCGCGCTTATTTTTGGGACCTCCATTCTCTTGAGGCCTCCTGTCTCTGCGATTCGGGACCCTCCTAACCATGTTCCTGTCAGAAGACCGAGGCTTCCCTCCACCTCTCTATTTGTCAGAAGGACACAGAAGACGTTTAGGAAAAAAGAATTAAAATTTATGCTCAAGACATGATTCACAGAAAACAAAGTACATATAGAGAGTGAGTCACATGTGTATACAGGATTGATTTCGAATATCTATGATTACCAATTACATTTACCTCTTTAATAAACGGCTTCACGTGTATCCCCTTCACTGTCTGGATGACGCCATCAGTAGAATTTCACAGTGTAGGATGCTGAAAGGGATACAGAACAACAAAGTGATGCAAACCATGTTTTACATATGCCCCAGCTAATAGTTAGGCAGCGACCTCCGAGCACTTAAATTGATCTTTTTGTTCTTAGTGAGACATATTCTTCTATTAAAATTTTTGCCATTTAGACAGTGAAAAAGAAAACCTTTTTGCTATTATTGAATTCCATCCAATACCACAGTTTCTCTTTCGAAAGTGACAGTCTGAGATTTTAGACTACGCTCCATAATGCAAAATCTAAAACACATAACTTGAATAATCAGGAGAATGCTTTTCACATCTTTAAAAAAAAAGATGTCTGTTCAACCTTGTAATCTTTAACTTCAAATATTGTGGAGCCATACATTAAACATTTTAAGCTAGCTTTACTGAAAACTTGATACAAAGGTATAACACCTTAAGTTATTAATACCTACCATCTTTATTGACAGAAATGACCTTAGCGGGGTAAAAACGGCAGTCAGACCAGCTGGCCAGGACCTTGTCATTCACATGAAAGCCCTAAAGTAGGAACAGAGATATTCAATCGAAGGCAGGTAGGCATGTTGACAAAATATCATGGGTTGGTGGAGCTGTTCAATGCTGACAAAACCATCATTGTTGTTATATCTTTATTTAAATGGCACAGTGCCCAAATTTTGTGCAAGTCAAAGTATCAGACACCCATTCAGCTTATGCAAATAAAACTTCAGTAACATGTTACAACCTTTTTCTTTTTCAAGATAAAGAATCCCTCTACTATATGTGTGAATATGCTGTGGAACAATGGTTAGGAGTGGACAAGATAACCCAGAGGTGTGGCAAAATGTCCAAATTTCCTCTATGCAACACAGGTTAAAGAAAGCACAAAAAGCATTCTTAACTTACAGGCACAGGAGCGTCGTCCTGCAGGCCCTGCCGCCTCAGCTGGATCCTCTCCACGGGTCTCAGGTAGGGACTTGTCCAATCAAACCACTCGTCGTAACGGTGGCTCCACTGACGGTAATGGATTAGTACTTTTTCATCCTCGTAGTCAATCTTCTCTATATTGGCAGCATACCTACAGGACAAAAGAAATTCAATAATGTGCAGTTGCCACTGACTTTGACAAAGAGGGAAGGAAGTTTCCACAGGTTTAAGTTGCTTATGCTTCATCTCAACCATATAACAAGGGTGATAAGTCAGTAGAAATGAATAGATTTTGAACATGTAAACATCAAGAAACACAGTGAAGTCACAGTAACACTGACATTCTGACATCTTGGGTGTTAACCTTGGTTGCCCTTTTGCAAAGAGCTGTATAAAAGGATGAACATCAACTGTATTTCTATTTATGCCCATAAAAGGGAGTGAAGTGATATAATGAGTGATGTAATTGATAACTGATATTGTAGAGTAATTCCTAAAAGAATGTTATTACTTTTTAATGAATAAAAAGCAGGATATAGTTAATATGAAAAAAGTCCACCCAAAAAGCCCACTCACATTGTTGTGCTTGAGGCCAATGTCACATGTGGTTCTAATTTTAAAAATGAACGTCTTTGCTTGTGTCGCAATGATCATTTTCATTTGTATTTTAGTATACTGAAACCATAAAATAATTCACTATATGATTCACAAGAGTCACAGATTTTTCAGTCCCTCATTATTAATCCAGAGGCTGGTTTGCTGGCTACTTGAGAACCCACACCCATCACCAGCTGTTGTTTATTGCCAGAAGAGCAGTGATGCAATTAAAGATCTGTGTGACTTCCTGCACTCTTTTCTCAATCTTTTAATGTTTGATCACATACAGAGCAAACCCAGGGCCCAGGAGAGGAAAGCACGACAATTTAACTGAGAGAGTGAAGGAAGTGAACAGTAACATGGATGGCGAGGAATGAGGGAGGCCATGACTCACCAGTTTTTGAGGCTGTCTCTGGCCTCAAGCTGAGCTCCCACCTCAAATGTTATCCCTCTTCTGTTAGGGGGCGTCTTACTCATACTGCCCACATCAAGGCTCCCTTCCTGTACACACGTACACACGTACACACACACACACACACACACACACACATTAACCAATAAACACCATTCGAAACTACACCCATATGACCTTGGATAGACTACTAAGAAACACAGTGTGTCTAGCAAAGAACACAACACACATGACTTTCAAGGGCTTTACAGGCAATCTTGCAGTCAGCTGTGTCTCTCCCAGGTCATTGCTAACAATCATTTTACTAGAGGACAGTGGCAAATCACAGCTTTGAACCCAAGTAGCAATTTTGGTTTTAAAAGCCACTCCCACTGTGAGCCATCAGAACAATAATGCAGCCCATTAGACACTACAAGTGTAAACATACACAATCTACAGATTACACATGTTGTGACATGGTGCAACACAGTGTACAGCAAGGGAAATCTGAGATATTAAGGTGAGCCATGCCCCTCAAATGGTAGTGAAATGTGCAACTAATACCAGATGTTCAGTGATCTAGGAAGGGCCTCACATAGGTTCCTATTAAAAATGAGAAATATCTTCTTTCAGTATTCTTATATTCCCTATCAAGAGCACACAATGAGAGAAGGACGAGAATGACTAAGATAACTTAGCATAGCTTTCACTTCCCACTATAAACACCCACTACCCACCAGTACAATAGGGAAGGAATTATGCACCAAGCACCAAGCAGATTTAACAGCATATTCTTCCAAAATTCACAAGAGACAATGCATTAAATACAGGCCCGTAGTCTACTGCTGATGTTCAGCCCTTCAGCTACTATAAAAGGGTTTGATGGAGGAGGATAATCTTTTTGTCTTACACAGAAAATAGCAATACCCTCCCGCTAGCAGCGCCTCTTTTGTTAGGTATACAAGACACAGCGGACAGATTGACTATATCTACCCTCTTATTAAAAGCTAAACGACTTGTATTATATATCACAACGCCTTACTTCTTTCCGGGGTGACTCGGTTCACCATCGTGGAGTTACTAGCTTTCAGTGCAGCCTACAAACCGGATATCTTCACACTACTCGGCCCACGTGTTTTCTGGTCAGTCGATTTTACGAATAGACACAATAGGAGACAATGGTGAAGACGCTCCACCGATGATCCGTCTTTTGCAGGCAGATACCGAGCGCGAAATCTACGGCCGAACAATATCCTGTTCTGTAGAATGCTGGATTTAAAATGAAACTGGCTGTTTTTATGGCCTGCACAGAGAGCCAGACAGGCGACAGCGGCACAGGCACGGCGCACACCAAGAGTTACTGATGATGGCACAATCATCAGTCAGGAAACGCATAGCAAATACATGTTTACAGGTCAGGTTACTAGACACATTTAGTAACGATTAATTTTATCGTATGTTGATATTTTACTGTAAAAACGGAGCAAACGGCATCCCACATCAATTTATTTTTTCAAACACACAGCAGCTACTGGATATAAATTATTTAATAACAGAAAATACAGCAACAACATGTTGCTTTGTGTTCTTCGTTGTAATCTATTGTTGACCACTTCAACCGCTATTGACACTTTATTGTCCGGTGTTTTATAACCAGTGGGCGTAGCGCGAAGAGAAACGACCGCCTACGCCAGCGACTTGGGCAAATATAACTGGTCGAAAGGTTCTGCTATGGGCGGGGTCTCGTATCTGACTGGTCATGCAGTTGTCACTCACAGAGGTCTTCGGGGCCTCGCGCTAGGCCTACTTTTTCATACTTTCCTGCTGTTGACGCGCGGCATGGAAATGCAAAGCATTAAACTTCCCCAACTAACAAACCTTGGAGCAATTTAACGGCCCCCGATGAAAAAGCAAACAGCGACAAAGAAACACAGCAGTAATAACACGAACAGAACAGCGAAATGTACAAACATACCATTTTATTTTCTACTTCGTCACGTTTGTTTTGAACTCAAAAAGCCGACATGCGGCATCGCACAATCTACGCTGTTGATGCATCCAATAAACGGGCCTCATTCACGATGTTATTGGGGGTTATAAACTCTTAAATGCTACGGAAGGGGTGCGAATTGGGTTTCCTACCTGTTCTCCAGTCACTCTTTGTCCAGTTGGGTGTAAAATATGCAATGTAATCCCTTTAAAGTACAGCTACCACCGCCTCCGCCTGTCTGCTTCAGATCACGCAGTTGAATTTCTCCCCGTTGCGTTCACCACCGGCGCGGGCAGAGTAGCGCTACAATGCGCATGCGTGCAAAACAGCCTCGAGTCCTCATGTATTTCGATTAGACCTTTTTCTCATCGAAAATGCCAAAGTGTGTTATTTTTAAATGTCATCACTGAATGTTTTTTATGAAGTATTAAAACAACTCAAATTTGTGAGACAAAACAGCTTTAAATCGGTTATCAATGGACCTGAATTAACAGGTCCAGCAAGTTACAAGTCATCGCACACACCTTTATATGAATATATAGCACCACCCACCGTCCATCCAAAGCAACTATTTGTTTACATGATGTGGTAGTGTAACCCAGCCATACTCAATGTAATGGTTTTCTATCTATCTATCTCTCTCTCTCTCTCTCTCTATATATATATATATATATATATATAAACCATAGTATCATATAAACCCAACAAAGTACAACAAGGCTTTGACAAACTTACTATTGCATGAAGACACACTGTAACAACCTTTAGCTTCTCTCTGAATAAATGGCTGATGATTTAGCTTGAAAATAAATACTGCAATTTCATGTCGCCTGTCACTGAATGTTCCTTTTAAAACAGGCTGTCATATTGTTTGCTTTGTCTTTCCCGTCCTGGGTCTGTGTTCTTTAACTTGTGCCAGTCCTAAAGGCTGAAGCCAGAGTTCCTCTCACCCTGCTGTCATGGTGCCTGAGCAACTTTTCACCAATGGCAAACAGGTACATGATTATTGCAGAGTGACAGATGAAGCAGGTGGCAGTTTTGTGCAGTGATGTGCATATAAAGAACAAACAGATTGGATGAGTGAGAGAGATGCCGTGTGACAGGATGGGGAACAGCTTGTATCTGTTTGCTTATCTTTTCACCTTGTGCAGAGGCAAATACAAAGGAATAAGACTTTGTAACCCTGAGCAAATTGACTTAAAAGCCCTCTGGATGTTGTGTGTCTAAAGCTGACATACATGCCCTCTTTGGCCATAAAAACAGATGAGACACATTGATCCTTATTTTCTGTTTCTGATTGTAGAATAAATTGCACATCATTTTTAAAGGCCTTTCTAAGAAATATCGGACTGAGATTGGAGACAGTTGGGGCCATTACCATGGCCAGGCTGTTCACATCCATCTTGGTTAAACCCTGATGGCTGAGCAAAAACCTAGAGATAATCAGGTTGGAAGAGGGAGGAACTAATAAGTTAGACTGAATGTACAGACAGACCTTTAACCTGCACTGAGTAATGCATGAGTCACACTCAGTTACATAATAAGATCATATTTTGAAGGTATCAGAATTTCAGTTCATGGCACACATTTATATGTATTGCAGATTGAGAAAAGAAGAGTAATTGATTCTGCTTTCAGGGAATACTAAAAAACAAAAAAACAAAAAACAAAACAAAAAAAAAAAAACCCACCAGGCAGAGCTTCCTTAAAAATCCTTGAATTTTTAAAATCAGAATGATGATAATAATAATACATTATTGTAATTTATTTATTTAGCATTATTTTTATGGACATCTATTAATTTATACATCAAAAGGATGGTTTTCTAAATTAAGAGGACCCTAATTTTCCAATTGAGTTGTAAATTTACTGAATTTTAAAAGCTTAAAATTTCACCTGACAACATTTTAGACCAAAATCCCACTGATTTCAATGGTTAGGAGAATATGCCAGAAATATCAGAAGGCAAAATAAATGCTCTCCAGCAAGCAGTTTTAAGACTGACCACGTGGTTGCAGTTTCCTGCCAAAGGTCTTTGTTACATGTCGTCCTTCCTCTCATTTCCCGTCTTGGCTCTGCTATCCACAATCAAAATAAAGGGAAGAATGCCCAAAAAATAAACACAAGGCATCTCATCTACAGTTTAACAAACCTTTATTTATGGACATTCATTCCATATTTTAACAAGAAGGTATGCAAACACACATATACATACATGAAAGTGGTTTGAATCAGTCCTGTGTTCAAAAGGCAGGCGGTTACAGCAGAGAAAGGAACAGTTAATTACAAAAACAATTTTTTTCATTGCTCTTTACAGCAACATTTAACTTCACCCTTAACCTGGTTCATTAGAATACACATAAGGAGAGTTAATACTATTTACACACTGAATTTATTTACATCGGCAAAGCCTGAGAGGGGACACAAAGAGCTTAATCTACATTCTCATAGTGCTTGACAGTTAAAACGATACTCCATTCTCAGCACAGGGGTTTGTGGTAGATAAATCAAATTTTCAGTATGTGAGCGAGGCCATGTACAGTTGTCACATCCAACACCCGTTTTATCATAAGACCTGAGCTGAAAAACATACAGATCACAAACAAAAGAGAACACAACTCCAATTGAAAGACTTTTTATAGATAATAGAGAAAGAGTATTATCAGTTGAATAACCAGCCTCCCACATCGCTATGACATTAAGACTAATGACAACACTCTTGTCTGGCTTCACTGGAGTGTTCGGAGTCGTAAAATCAAAGCACTTCCAAGTTTATTTACTTAGAAAATCACCACCATCCGTTACAAAGAGCTCTCCACACATCCTTCCAGTTCGTGCTTTGAAGACTCTGTGCTCTTGTCAAAATAGCCGTGGCAAAGCCGCTTCTTCTGTCTCGTATAATGAAATACGAGGAGACCAGCTATCAGTACAACTACTCAAAATAGCACAGGCAAGCTTATTAATAAGACACCATTTACAAGAGTTCTTTTACTTTTCATATTTTCCATTTTCTGTACATAATAAAAGAAGGCTGTGTCTTTTGTTCACACTCTGACAATTACACACGCACACACACACACTCACACAAACACACTTGAATGAAACCAGAAGCCCCCCCCCCCACAAAAAAAGAAGCACAGCATCAACACTGCTGCCTTAAAGGGACTATATGTAAGTATTTTCAAAAATGAACTAATATGATCAACACAATGTGAAGAAATAACAGTTTAGACGTTGCGTAAAGACGATAGCATGCTAACCTGCTATCCCTGTCCCGTTCCCTAATATCACTTGATAGAAGAGGTGATAGTGAGTCACTGCAGTGTCCAGTCTACCCTCAGGTCAACATTAGAGGATGAAAAAGTAGCATCTGTGAGTAGGTTATAGACCTGTGTCACAGCCATCATCTCTCTGCGATAGTCCTCCATTCTTACTTCAAGCTATAAGATATTTCTTATATATCCTGCCGCCCATACACGTTCCTCCCGTGTTCGTGCCTAAACAAAGAAGGAGCCCTCTCCTTCTCCTTCACCTGGTAATCCTTAAATTGGCACGAGTGTGCCCGGTCCCGGAGCACAGATGCAGCATGCACTTGCGCCCCGTATGACAGGCACACAGAGAGGGCTGGTAAAAACTTTATAGATTTTTCCACGTTCCGGCAGCGCACTAGGATTTGTCCCAGTATGCCCAATGGCAAGTCCGACTATGGCACAGCAGAGGGAGAGGGGAGAGGATGGACCAAAGAATCAAAGAGTGCAATTCCTTGTTCCTTGGATGGACACCTCAACTTTCCAGTAATATGCTTTCCCCTGTTTGCTCTGTATGAATTTAACAGTTGACCAGTTCTTACATATAGCCCCTTTAAGTATTTTTGTGCAAGTGAATACCTCTCAAGTAAATACTGTAAGACTCTCACTTTACACAGCCCAGTTGTCCAATGTGACTATAATACTACCCATTCAGTAAGAAATGAAAGAGTTAATCTGTTTTCACATGCATCGGTTAGAAAACACAGTCATTAAAGTGAACCACTTTAACGCCGTCACTGTGGGTTTCAGTATCAAAAAACACAGTGAAACCTAAGGTGATGTGTATTGTCTTTCAGAAACAAAGCTGGAGAGCACAATGGCGCAAAGTCCAAGCTGTTTTCACACTCCTTGTGTTATAAGAGATGTAATGTCTCACCCCGAGAGTTTCCAGTGTGGTCTGAACAGAGACAGTGTTTATGCATGATTGTAAATGTGTAACTGGAGATGCTGAAGGGCTGATTCAGCACACGCAGCAGGTTACAGTGTCTAAACCACCCCTTCGATGAAGCTGGTGTCCAGGTGAACAATGAGCATCCTCAGGAAGGACATCTCCTTGCGTGTGTTCTCGAAGATGATCCGCGGATCATCGGACTGACATCGGAGGCAGTTGGGGGCCATCACCATGGCCAGGTTGTTCACATCCATCTTGGTTATAGCCACGTTGGATGGCTGAGCAAAAACCTGGGAAATATTCAGGTTGTAAAGAGAGAGGAACCAATGAGTAAGGCTGAGTGTACAGACAGACCTTTGAACTGCAGTGAGTAATGCATGAGTCACATTCAGTTACATAAAATTCAAAAAACAAAAAAATCCATTTTTACTTCACCCTTTAAAATGTTTTTCATTCATATTTCATTAACAGTAAGAAAAAACTGCCAGAATCTAATCATATAAAAACTGTTTTATTTCTGACTTGCAGGCATTATATAATACACAGTTAACTTTGAGTTAATTTCTGATTTAATGTTCTAAACCTTTGTTCTTTATTGACTAAGGTATTTTTGTCTTAGTTTTAGTTGGCAATAATGACCTTATTCTCAGGGCTGTATACAATATAAATAATGGGTATGTGTCTGTGACAAAGGTTGCATGGTGCTTCATCATTAAAAACAAAGATAAGAAGGAAATGGAGGGAAAAGGTAAGAAAAAGGACCTGGTTAGGGTAAAGTAGTGTAAGAGCTGTGTTTGATAAGACTATAAATCTATAGCAACATGGTGGTTACCTGCAGGAAGTGGATGAAGTAGCAGAGCACCAGCCTGTTGAGCTCAGGCAGAGACTGCACCACAGCGATGGCCGCCACCGGGTCGTCACAGTTACTGACGCACTGCTTGTAGAAGTTCATGGGGATGAGTGGTTCCTCCAGCTCCCGATACCAAAGCTTCATCAGAGAGGCTGAACGACATGAGCGCACAAATTAATATGCATATTCAAACCCATGCGTATACAAATGCAGACAGACAAAACATCTAAGTCACATAAAACATGTCCTCTTCCCTCACCAGGGACATTGGGGTCAGAGAGATTCTCTGGGATCCTCCACTGGTCAACTTGGAGCTTCAATGCATTCACTTCATCAATGTCTCCGGGCACCCTGAGGATAAAACACAACACAGTCAGTTACACTCAGTGGCCACAAGAGGGACCTCCACTTCTATCATTACACAGTCTCCATGCCCTGTGGCAAATCCATTACACATGTACACCCAATTGGCTTCAAATGTGGCTTGGTGG
The DNA here is from genome assembly GCF_001640805.2 of Lates calcarifer. Classification (NCBI taxonomy): domain Eukaryota; kingdom Metazoa; phylum Chordata; class Actinopteri; family Centropomidae; genus Lates; species Lates calcarifer. The sequence continues at coordinate 14,658,989 of NC_066844.1, forward strand.
CTGAAAGTGCTCTGTTCTTTGTTTGCAGTACTTCTTTAGAACAAAACAAAACCAGAAGAAACATAATATAACCAAATAACACACTGCCTAGGAAAGCCCCTGAGTAGAAGCTGGGTTTCACAGGGAGATCCGAGTATAGTACGTTTAACGAAAAGGAACAGTTTTCTAAACAAGTCAAGAAGGTTATGGATTCAAATTCAAATTACTGGAGAAAACCCTACACAAACACACAGTTGTGAAGCTCCCTCATGCTTGTAAGTTTAAGGAGTAATGTAAACAATTATTATGAAGTATCAAATTAAACAGTGTTGGTCTCAGGAGCAAAGCAGGGTTGTGTTTGTTCTGCTGTCTGTTCGGTGTACTGTACACAAGGAGAGCCTACTTTGAAATAAGGGGATGCAGGAGACCACACACATTTGTTTATATACATTATACATACAATACACACACACATGCAGTACATAAGATCCCCTTCTAATTTTCCCGACGACTCCCCGTCACACATACTGCTCAAGCCTAGGCATGTAACAGGTTGAGTTGGGTCTGTTCTTACCTGAAGATGCCCTCTGTCTGAGCCCCGCCCAGAGCCAGGACATACTGGGAGAGCTGAACCTGCACCCAGGGTAGTTTCCTGTCTGGGAAAAGCTCGCTCTGCCTCTCCATCACCTCCTCCAGAGAGCTCCCGAACAGAGAGGGGGTGACGATGGCCCGCCTACTGTGGTCGATCTCCTCTAAGGTGGGCTTACGTAGACCCTGGAGGGGTGAGAGGTAAGGAAAGGGGCAGATTTACTAACTGGGTATGTCAGAGACTATGATACTTATCATGGCTGTGTATGCAGCTGTGCTACTATGACTGGGTCTGTGTTTATGTCTCCCTGTGTCAGAGGACCTGTAATTATGTCTCTCTCTCTGACAGTATCTAGGATGACTCAGATGTAAATCTCAACTTTCACACACATGTCCTATTTTTATGATTTGGAAGGGAAGCTATGTGAGTGTAAATGCAACTGAAAGCATAGCACCTTTTATATTCTTTTACCTCACCTTTTTGCCACCAGTGATAGCCACCTTCTGCAGTTTTCGATGGCAGAACTTGGCATATGTGCTGATAGGCAGGCCTGTGGGGTGACAGAGGAGGGAAACACAAGATGAGAAACACAAGAGGCAATATGCACACTCCTGTTATATCCTCAAAGACACTAAGAAAAACCCTTAAGTATCAGGCATTACTGAACACACAAAATAATAAATTATTCAAATTCTTTCCCACAAACAAGACAAGCAGTGTTTTTTTCCCACAGATGTCAAATAAGAGCATGAGAGGCAGCCAGTAGTAATTGGAGAGACATGTTGACGGTGTGATTCTGGCATATGGGGGATTAGAGCAGGCCCAGCTAAACTGTCAGGCTGAGGGAGGATTTACTGCTGTTGAACAAAAGCTTTAGAGACAGGATCCGGCCTATACTTCCAACGCTCAGGTGATTCATCAGCATACACAGACGTAAAGGCCCCCAGAGAAAATGAGAAACACAGAGGCTCCCTGTCTGCTACCTGCCCTCAGTAGCTACTGTGGGGCCCAAATCTATTTCAGAAGTGAACTGCAGCAGAGGAGGCGGGTTGTACTTTGAGAAACTCAAGCAGCAGAAAAACCTGATCTGTCCCGGAAAGAGTCCCTTGAAATGCTGTGCACTTCTCAAACTAAAAGCAAACAGAAAACCTCCACAGTTAGATCATCGTGTGCACTCATAAAAAGGAAGCTTCCCCATCTTTCATTTTTGGTTCACACCAAACACTAAGCTCTCATGGGGTCTATTCCTGCTCCTAGAATCCCCACTGAATCAGGCACCTGAACCAGGGCCAGATGGACAAACATGCTGATGGGATTTCAAAAAGTAACAAACACTTTCCAGCATGTTTCCCTGCAGCCAAAGCCCCCAGATTTATAGCAAACAGGTGACTCCCATGCACACTTGCAACTGCTGCTAAACTGACCGAGTTTGACTATAATTATGTCTAATTAGAGAGATCATACCAATAATTTGCCCTTGATCTTGGCAAAGACAAGCATTTTTCCCATGGCTCCCAACACAGAGGCTATAACTTTCTATGAGAAAAGCAAGCGTGCAGAGCCCCTTGCTGCAGTGTGAAAAGGGTTTGAACACTACTGTTGGTCTATATTTATATCAAGTTTGATGGCATAAAATCAACAACAACAACAACAACCAGGCAACCAAAGCCCTGGAGAAATATGAGCTCATTAGGAGCTTGAGTGTACTGTACCAGACAGAGAGTGGCATGACACCTGTCTGCACATGGGCTGCAGCTAAAATTAACAACAAAAACAAAAAGCCATTAAAGGACGTTGAGGAGACAACTTCAGTCACATCTTGTTTATGAAGTACTCATCCAAGTTGCTGGCTGAAACCCACCCATTCTGAGGGCCCGGGACATCAGCTTATGAGCCCGGGCCAGGTTTGGCCTGAAAAGAAGCCTCTAGTTCAGTTCCCACATGTGACTCCCACTCCTGCTGCTTGCAGCTGCTTGTTGCTCTGGTCAGACACAATGTACGCGTTCCAGCTCCTCCATCCATCAAGCAAACAGCAGCGTTTATTATGCTGTTTTTGCACATGAGACTTTTTTTTTCTTGTTGTTGGCTTTCATCAAGATTCCTCCCTCTAAAGACCTTCGCAGTTAGTCAGAAATGTTCAGAAGGCTTTCTCTGTGACCTCTTAGTCAGTTGGAGTTTTTCCAGCACAAAGCACCAAGTCTGAGTCACTACAAGTACAATGTGTGAGGCCGCTGCTGTGGTGTCTACTGTGAGACCATTGGGTTCCTCTCTGGTGACATCATCTTCAGAGCTGGCAGTGTGGTCTGCTCTAATGAGGGCACGTGCCAGTGAGTAGGTATCCTCCTAAATGGCTGTCTGACATGCGAGTGGCTTGAGAGGCCGTTAATATGATTCACAGTGCTGCCCATTGTACGCGTACAGAACCTTCTGAAATTCTCATCCTACATTTTTTTTTTCAGCTGAACCTTCTGTGAAACCCATTCATTGTGTCTGCAAGTACATCAGCATGTACTCATCTGACAAACTGCACAGTGGTGAATTTTCCATCCCACTCAAGAGCGGTCACTCTACAGGGAGTGATATGTTTGATTTGTAATGGCTTGCAATGCTTACAGGCTCTAGACAGCTTTTGAAGAAAGAAAGAAAACATCTCTGAGATCCCCTCCCCTACCTACCACATGCTCCGACAGATACGTTTGTACAAATGGGAAACAAATAGGATCTGATGCGCTTGAAGTGATATTCTGGACTGAAGAGCACAAAAATGAAGCAAAGATTTACCCTCTTCCTCCTCTGTGTTCTGTTTTCGCTTCTTTCTGGACTTTGAATTCTTCTTCAGCTTTAGCTCCTGCTGTTCCAATATGAACTGAGTCACTACGAAACAGAGAAAATAGCAAAGGTCAAATTTCTGATGGTCAGTTAGATAAACACAAGACCGACAATCACATTACTGAGCTTATTAAAAACAATACTTTTTCTGATCATAATCGTGCGACTAAATTAAATTACAATTCCACAGGATAATAGAAAAGGAAAGGAGAAAAGTTTAATTTAAAAAAGAGACATCTCACTGGCCTACATAAACAATGCTGACGATCAGACAACACAGGGAGGTACAGAAGAAAGAAAGGTGACCCACCCTGCTGCTCAGTCTGAGACTCACATTTCTTGTCGCTGGTGGGCTCCGTGTGTCTCTGGATGTAGCCCTCCAGATAGCAGCGGAACTTGGGCGAGGGGGCAAAGAAGGCCAAGCTGACAGCCATCAGCTCCCAGCCCGCCGCCAAGCTTCTGGGGCTGGCATTGCCCGTGGTCTGCCTCACCAGCTGCACATACAGCTCGTCTCGCAGCCCCGGCATGTCCCAGCACTTGGTGACGATGAGAAGGGCGCAGTGCCGGCGGTCCAGGCGCGAGGGCCTGTCCCCCATGTAGGCCTGCACCAGCTTGAACATCTCGCAGGCCTCCTTCCTCACGGCTCGGTTGCTGGTGACGAGCATGGGTTTTTTGATGGACCCGCGGTTCCACGACAGCATGTTGGCGATGGACACACGGCGACGGAACAGGCCTTGCGTGTGCATGTTGAGGTGCTTGCTGGCCCAGTCCTCCATGCCCATGTCGGGAGGTGGGGGCTGCCGCAGGGTGGCGTAGGAGAGCTGGTATGAGGATCCACCTGCTCTCCCTCCTGTCCCGTCACCTCCCTCTCTGTTGTCATGGTTGGAAGGGCGGTGGGGGCCCAGGGAAGCGGTCCGCCCATCCACCATGCCTTTCTTTCGGCTCTCCAACTGAGCCTGCAGCTCTAGGGTGCCCGCCTGCAGGGGAATAAGAGGTGGACATGAGACAGAAGAAGAGTTGTACAGAGGAAGAGGAGGAGGGAGGCTAGAAGAAGAGGAGACAGAGGGGGTGAGGAACGAGTGCAGCAGAGGCACAAACTGTGTGTGTGTGTGTGTGTGTGTGTGCAGCTGCAGAGTCGTCGTTGAGCTAAGCTGCCTTCCGCCTACTGTGCTCCGCTCTGCAGTGCTGGGGCTTGAGGGGAAATTGTTACAGGATCGGCACATTAATTTCCTAACGCCAGAAAAAAATTTACTGGGAAAAATCTCCCCAAATCCTCATCAACCCTGGTTTCAGCAGCAGGTGAGCAGATCATGGCATAACAATCCTTGCCCCTGTCCCTCCCTACACATGGCTCACCGTTCCCTTCAAAACCAAAGTTACTCTCTACATAAGACCTCCTTGTGATCCCTGCAGTGGAGTTATGACCATGAGGAGCACCTCAGCTCCCTTAATAGAGAAAGCCAGTAATCCAGATCTGCAAACAGCCAGGAACAACATGAAACCCAAGCCAGAATCAAAGCTCAAATTTACTAATGGAACATAAAACGCATTGACATCAAAATACATCTTTTCTATGAGACCCTGATGTAATATGTAGCTGATGAGTGCCAGACAAGCTGGACTTTAGATTGTGGTCTCTCAATCAAATGGAGCAGGTCTGAGAGTTGGCTTTAGCAGGGAGTCTGTACAGTTGTACTGAGCTGAAGTTTGGGTGGGTGACAGAGGTCAGTGCCAGAAGATCAAATGCAACAAAGAACATGTCTAAATAAGGAATGGGACATATACTGTACAATATCTACTTTTAGTAAATTACACAGATAGATTACAGATGCACTGGCACAGGGTGGTAATTTAGTAATACTATGGATTGGGATAAAACAGTGAAGCAGAGGAAAATGCTCTCAGCTTATAAAGTCATGAATTATTCATGGTCTTTGTGGAAATGGTCAGAGTGTCAGAGCATCCTTTGAACAAGTCAGTTCAAAAGTCTTTCAAGAACAAGAACAGAATGTTCAAATATGGAAAATGTAGAGCTGCTCATACATAGCAAGCTATAATCTGTGAGTGTGGGAGTGATATAACAGCAGGTCAGAAGAACATTCCAGGACAGACTTAGGGGGCCCGCTCAGTGCTCCTTGGCTGTTGTCTAACATGCAAGAGCAACAGTGGTACCAATAAGCCTTGGTACCAGCCTGCCTCCTCTTCCTCCTTATCTCAATGCCAAGCCTGGGCCATATGGACCACAGCGGCCCTCCTTCCTGACCAAGGGAAGCCATGTCCTGAATCTCTCAGGCCTGGCATAGGCCCCAGATGCCCAAGCACAGAGCTGGCGTACGAGTATACAGTACCTGCAGTGTGGGGCAGATGGACGGTGGTAAGAGGACGACAGGTAATGCTGGAACTGTGGCCATTACAGTCAGTGGTGCCCAGCCTGCCCACTGCCTAATATCCTGGGGACATTTAGGCACTCAAGATTGGAATGTAAGAAGCATTACTCACAAAACGCTCTGTGTTCTTTTAAAAGAGACAGATTAGCCTCACTCTTTTCATCCGAGAGCTCCCTCTTGAATCAAACATTTATTATTATAGCTGTAGAAGTGTGGCGGGGCTGCTTCTGAAAACAACACTAAAATGTATGGAGGCATGGGGTGTGATTCTGTTGCAAGAGGGGATTTGGAGATTAGAAGTTGTAGAACTTGGAATTGGCTCCACATGCTACTTATATCCTCACATCCTACTTATATAACTGTGTTGACTGTGCTCAAACAGCTCTTTCATCTTCGATCATGTGCACTTTTTGTAAGGACCCTTGATGTTAAGATAAGCCATCGCCGTGGTCCATCCACATGTGCATCTTTGTATTTCAGTGCTTTGCAAAATCAAAATATAGCCAAATCTTTCGTCCTAGTTTCACTTTTTTAAAAATCTGATTGGCCCCAATAGTCAGGAGGCATATTTCTCCTCAGCCAAACAATCTGTCCATTCTTCCACTCACAGCTCTCTAAGGACTAGACACACTCAACCATACAAACACGGCAGCTAAAAATTCCCATCATACACAGATGCTTAAATCAGGCAAGACTCGGCCTCATTTGACACAATGAGACTGAGTTCCTCTCTAATCTGATAGTGAATCTGGAGAGACATCAGTAATCAGAGCACTTCCAGACCAAACAAAGCTGGATCCAAGCAAACCTGCTGAGCTTAACAGACCACACAACAACGCAGACACAGCTGAGCTCTTAATCAGATAGGAAAGTATCATAATATTAGATTAGCTATGACATATTCTCTTAGAATCTCTGTTTTCTTATTAAAAACAACTGAACTTATCGCTGTTTGCCTCTCTCTTTCACATACACACGTAAACATAAAAGGGGGTGGGGTTACCTGGGAGGGCGGTCCTGGGGTCTCTGGTGAGGAAAGGCTGGCCTGGCTATTCACACTCATCTCCAGAGTGTCCACCTTTTCATATGTCCTTTTTTGCCTCCCTGGTATCTCCAGAGGGGTCAGGGCAGGGTTGCCATGGTTACCAGCCCTATTAAGTGACCGGGGAGCCCCAGTAAGGTCCTCTCGTGATGCGCACCTGCCTGCTGACCCCCCTCCCCCTCCTCCGTACCACCTGAGTGAGTCCGCAGGGGAGCGCGTTCGCGGTATGACAACCCTCTCCCCCATCTCCGGGTCCAGCCCCGCTCTCACTTCCCTCATGGTGTTGGAGCGACTCACCACTTCCCTCATCTCAGCCATCAGCCTCTCGTTGAGGGCGCACAGCTCCCCGCTGCTGCCGACCGACCCCGGCCTGCCTCCTGCGCCACCACCGGCTCCTACCCTCCTCCTGCTCTTTCTTCTCAGACTTGGGGAGGGACCAGTGGAGTAACCAGAGTCTTGATAGTTTGCTGTGGCCTGCGGCGTCGAGGAGGGGAAGTCCTGCGAGGCCTGGCTACTCTGCCTGCTGTGTCGTGCCTCCATGGCGCGCTGCACAGTGGCCTCCAGGACCCGCCAGTTTTGTTTCTTGTCCAGTGTATTTGGGCCCGGTGTCCCTGGCTCTCTGTCCCTCAGCTGGCCTCGAGTCTGGGGCAAAGAGTGGGCCTGGGCCTGAGGATGTGGCTGAGGCTGAGGTTGGGTCAAAACAGGATCCTGCCTGGAGGTAGGGGAAGGGGTACGTGTAGGTACAGGAGAGCCAGATAGGAGCCCCTGTTTGGGGTCTACATTGACCATGTGCTTGATGCACTCCAGACCAGCTGGGCTGTAGTCAGAGGCAGAAGGATTCCTCCTGTGTCTGGACCCTGGATGAGATGAACCAGGGTGCTGGAGGTGTCTGGGCTTCTGGAGGCTATGTGTAGGTGTCAGGCGAGACAGAGGTTGTCCGTTGTACAGGTGTGCCCCCTCTACCTCCATGTCTATAGGGGGTTCATCATATATGGGACAGTCTGAAACTGGCTCATCATATATTGGGGCAGTGCAACCATACTGGGGAGAGACAGGTCGTGGTGTGCTGGTCTGTGACCTGTGAAGGAGCGGACTGGGGTGGCTACCGTCTGATGTCACCAAACAGAAGCTGCCATTGCTGGCCTTTCTTAGGTGATGGGCTTGACGTGTGTCAGCTGCCATTTTACCAGAAGGGGCAGTTTTATATCCCTGGGTGGAGCTTAAGTGTCCTCCTTGGGCCTTGTTGCTTGGAGGGGTGCAGGGTGAAGGCGTTGACTTTGCCTGTGTGCACTGTGCTGGAGGTGCTGCTGCTGCTGCTGCTGCTGCAAGGCTGGGCTGGGCTGACTACGGCTCATGCTGTTCACCTTCACCAACATGGCTGCCTTCGAACCAGGTGCAGGCTGCCATCTTTGAGAAGCATCTCTGATAAAGAGAAAAAAAATAGAAGAATTATTTTGGCGCCAGTTGGAGCAACAAAGTAAATCTGTAAAGTGTGAATAAACATTCAAGAGTCAACAGACAGTGCCATAAAAGCACTATTATCATATTCAATCTTACAAAGGCATGAAGCTATTCATTATATTTTATCTATTTTAGAAAATCCAAGGTTGCCAGGGCTGGGAAAATCTGCAGCGATCCACAAATTCTTCTCCAAACATTTTGCTGACCTCTGAAGACTTTACTCCATTTTTAGTCCGGCAGTCATAATAGCCTTGTCAAACCCATGAGACAATAAGTCCAGTGTGTTGTACAAACCAAGGGCCTAAAAATACTGAGTGATTGAACACACTGAATCCCATCCACAGTTCCTAACATGTGTGACTAAAACTCTGGATGATATACATAGGGTAATGTTATATATAACATTTGACAGTTGTATGTATGTGAATAAGCTACTGCTGGGGACATGTGGCATAAAAGTCTGTCATTTGAATCAGTGAATGAACATTTGAACAGTAAACCAGCAGGCCACATAAAAATAGGTTGATCTGAGAGAAGTCAGAATTGCAGTAGTTCACAGCTGAGAAGATCTTTGCTCGGGTCCTAAGGTTAATTCTTCTCCTTTTGGTTGGGCGGCTGGGCTAACTTCAAGCCCAGTGGCCCGCTGCTAATCCCAGCAACGTAAAACAATTTGCCGTCTCTGGTCACACTGCTCTGGTCTGTTGCCTTCCACTCTGCTGTCACCTCATAATCTTCCCCTGCAATCAGCCGTTTTCATTCCTCAACTGATCAAAAACTTGCCCTCTTAAACCAATGAGTGTTGTCTAAAGCGGGAATTGCTGCACATACACACATGGACACAGCTGGCGATTAGTCTGAGTAAGACATGTGACGCAGTACCGAATATAAACGTTCATTATACTTTCTCAGTTAATCAAAGGTCAAATAGGTCAATAAGTGTGAAGACAGGCATAGGAGACTTACCTTCCCTCCCTCCGACCTCTACTTAACATTAAGTGGGGTAATGAATTAGATCAAAGCTGATCACCTTCTGTCCCAGTAAATCCAAACACAAACACAGATCAGTGTAGAGCCCGTTCTAGTGTTCAAAGGCTTCCCTTTTCCAAGACGCAATACAACTCAGTTGAGAGTTGGGCTGTAACGGCAGGAAGAGGACGCAGAGGGAGGAGAGAAAGAGGCGGAGTGACCCCCCTCTCCTCCCCACATCTCTCTGGAACAATGCTGAAACAATTCCCCTGAGGTCCTCAAGCCAACGGCAAACTTCCTTTAGTCCTCTCTCTCTCTCTCTTTCTCTCAGGACCCTGTGCCACCCCGGTCTATAGAGTGAGTCACACCACCTCAGCGGTTTGAATGTAAACAGGCTCTCATCTTCAAACGGTCCCACAGATTCACCATCCAAGCAGGGCCTATAAACAGCTGGGCCTCAGCCACCTGGCACAGCACCAGGACAGCCTGCCGCAACCACTGTTGTTGGGAATGCTCCAAGTCCCCCGCCTCACCGCGACCAATCAAGACAGTTTACTGCCTAAATAACGCATAACACACACAGACAGACAGACACGTGTGAAGACAAGAAGCTCTGATGGATGGGATTCACTCCAAACCACCACTGTTTAGTTGTTACAAGTAAGCGTGAGCGTGTAAGGTTATACAGGGTGGAGGGGAGGGGTGGGTGCGGGGTGACAGCTGTAAACGTGAGAAGCCATTGTTTGTACTCTTTGAAACAGTGTATGTTTTCTCACTCCGGTCTTGTCAAGCTTGAGGAGGTGATACAAATGCCACAAAATCATTCCCACCTCAGCAGCTGACACACAGCTGACCATTACACACCGTTTTGCTACAGGAGGAACAGCTCACACATGAAACATCAAGGCTTTTCTTATAATTGGATGACCAAGGTAAACAACGGCCCCCATACACAAAATCACAATAATCAAATTCTTCTTCTTCTATTATCCACAAACAAATCAAATCACACAAAAAAAACTCACTCTCTTAGGTTCATGTAATAACCAGCTGTGAAAAAACTGTATCTGTCTCCTATGTTTTTGGTGGCTGGGTGATTGTACTTTATGAGGACTGACCCTGAACTGGTGGTGACCACTGCTTCCTGTTCGAGGAGGTCCTGCAGAGGGTTGGAGAGAGGGCTTCCCCATATGTAGCACAAACAGGAAATGCCTAATGTAATGTTCACACACTGCGACTGGGCGGAAGTATGGGCTAAATCGTGATTATAGGGGGCTTATATGTAGCTTTACAAAATGTTTGACTTAATAAATGGGTAATTCTATATCCTTGGACAAAAGTAGCGCCTGAAATACGCTGTCACGTCCAAAAAACACAACACTGTTCTATATTATTCCTTCCTGTCCATACAAACCCTAAATTATATTTTACGATGATTTCAGTAGCAACATTAAACAGACTATTCTTCAGGGACTGAAACTGAATACATTCACAGACCTGCGAGGAGCTCCCTGCTAAGTTCAGCTCACATTGCTGGGACACAGGGATTTTGTCAGGCTTTGTCTCTGTTGTTTGCCTGCCATTGTCCCAGTCAGGCTCAGCAAAGGTCTAGCATGTTCACCCCCTCCAGCACTGGCACATTATGTTAGATGTCAGCAGGGAGCTTGGTGCGATGCGCATCACCATCACATGGGGGCCTGTAGCCAACTTCAACAGTAGTAAGGCTGTACAGTGTCTTGGATCTCCATCCAAAGCCTCTAATCCCATTACACAGCTAGAACAACTCGCATATCAGTAAACCCCAGGTCAACCAAATAAAGTATGATTACAAACCTTAGACCAAAAGAGAGACAAGGACATTACAATGGTGAGAAAATACAACAGGCCTGGAGTGGGGAGACATTTGGTGGGGGATGGGGGTGGAGGGGGTGAAGGAGAACACAGAGCTAGAGAGACATAAGAGGAGGGTGTGAGCATGTGTAAATGAGAAGGGGTGGGGATTAGTCATGGGAGAGTGCAGCAAGGGAATGAGCGGGAAGGCTGGCATTCCTAAGGGCCCATTCAGGGGCCTCTGCAGCAGTGTGGGGAGCCTTACACAATGCGTGGCTGTGCCATCGTCACGGAGACGCTTCCCTCAATGACAGAAATGGAAGGGAGGGGTGGGGGGTGGGGGGGAAACTGAACCTGAAAGAGTCATCTTCAACCTCCAGATAAAGTCAGGCAAACAGATAGGCTCTTGCGTAACACTCGACAGGCCTGGACTTTTTTCTAACCATAATGAAAGTTGTTTTGAAAGGGTGTGTTTTCCTGCCAGTAGGCTGCCTGTCAGGTGTTTGCTGAATGCTAGCTGAAGGAGGGGATTAAGCACAGCAATTCATCACAGAGGTTAGGAGAGACATGACGATTATCACAGAGAGAGTAAAAACTCTCTCAGTTTTTTTCTAAATCTCTCACTGTTTGCAAAAAGATCATCTCCGTTTCAGCAATTTCTCAAGAAAACATGATTAGACTCATGCAGCGCATGCCCACACTGGCACCTACAAACCCCTTTCATTCAGAACCTGGAGCAAGCATGTGAGACATCTAGGAAGACAGAAAAATGTAAGATAAAATGAAGTTAAGAGGCCCTCTGAACACCAATGGGATAATTTGATTGGCTTCTGGTGCAACAAATCAACTTAACGGTCAGCAAATTTCAATTACTCTCAGCAGCACTGGTGTCTCACACCCACAAACACAGTCCCAGATACCTCTGTCACTGTTCTTAATATTCCTGTGGTCAGGCTGTCTCAATAACCAACTAAATATACTATGGGGACTCTGCTGTCAGCAGATGTTCTGTTTCTTCTTTCTTTCCTGCCTGGAATAACTGTTGTTGGAAAAGCCATCAGCTGAGTCACTTTGGCGGATAGGGATATGGATTTGGAAGTTCTTAAATTTACCTCCTGGGAATAGTGGGGTCTGAAAAACAGAGGTTATTATTAACATTGGCTGGACAGGAAGAGGAAATGAGGTCACATAGGCCAAGCTTCTGCTACACAAACACCTCCAAGCATGGACCAATGGGATCACTGCGATTTACGTAGAGGAAGGAAACTGAAAAAGACAAAGAGGATTCACCGAGGACAATGTCGCCAACGTTCAACATTGACCTTTCCTCTCACTTTTAAACAATCAGTCATAAAAATATGAAGCAGAAGCATGAAATAACATTTTGGGCTTAGCGCAAAGCTAGTAGCCCCTTAGTTCCTGTAAGACACCTCCGGAGAGCCAGCTGTCCTGCAACAGCTGAAGTGACGCACCTCCCTCCTCTGAGCCAATATGTCTACCAGTTGTGCATGTCTGTGGCTCCCACAGCCCGACCCAGTGAGAAGTGCTGGGATGGGCCAGAGGACAGCCACTAGGATCATTTTGAAGGGACAAGATGAGGCCAAACCCAACGAGATTCCAGAGAGACCCGCCTCTGGAATTTGAAAGTGGATCTGCAACTCTTTTTGCTAAGGATAGATCCCACTATGGCACACTACTTGAATGACATGATTAAAACTGGATCCTTTCTCTCTCTCTCTCTCTCTCTTTCTCTCTCTCTGTCACACACACACACACACACACACACACACACACACACACACACACACAGAGAAGCTGAACCAGTCATGGCTGCATGCCTGAAGCCAGTTCACATGTGGTGCCATTGGTTCTTCATGAAAACACTGGAGATATTCCACCACACCACAACACCATGGAGACGTTAACTGTAAAAGCAGTGTTTCAATGATATCTAAAATAAAGCAAAAGAGGTTTTGGATATGCTGCTTCAGAGAGACACATAAAACGGTAGCTCTGTAATCTAGTTCTTGAGAGCGCCATAAACTTTGCATTTATGAGAAAGACAGAGAGAAATGTGGAACATGTAGAGGAGCAGCACAGAGATAAAAACGCAATAAGGACATTGTCACTGCTAACCAGACCAAAGCACTTAGGCACATAACAGGATCACAAGTTCAAAGTGCAACTTTTTTGTAAAGGAAAAAAGAATCTAGGCTGACTTAGAACAGCATCTGGAAAGAGCTGAAAAATGAGCTTACCATACCATGAGTGTGGAGATAAAACAAGTCTTTCCAGTGTGTGTAAAAATGTTGTGGCTACGACCTCAGAGTGGCGGGAGATGAAAAGCATGAGAGGCTTGTGCTCTCGCAGTAAACATGCAGACAATGTGTGACTCATTAAAAACTTAAAAACTTTATCTACCCCATTAGACGCCCCCTCGTTTCCTAAATAAACCCACTGATGATTTCTCTGACATGACTCACAGTATGTAAGACAGTCACAAGTATATAAGGGGAAAGTACGGTTTTGTTTTGGCTTTTTTATACTTTTGCTTTCATGCACATGGTGTATTTAAAAAATCCCCAAGATATAAACTGAAATAGAAACTAAAATGCAATCTTTGCAGTTCTATTTTTGAGTTAGTTGCGTTGTCAGACGCTTTTCATTTTTGTGGAGAGGTTGCTACATTTGCCCATTTACTTTCTTTAAAATGTATCAGACTAAAATGAAATCCAACATGCCTTTAACTAAACTTTCTGCATTCTCATATAAAGTCAGCTATCTTGTTTCCTCTTTAATGTGAAGAAGCCTCAGTATAAGCGCACACAAATAAACAATGTAAAAACCCAGACAGAGCTGAGTTCACATACTGATATGCTAAAATCTGTGTAAGCTTTCTGACTCTTTTTAAAGGAATCAAAAGCCAACAATCAGGAAAGGCAAGTTTTGAGTGTCTAATGTCAGCGTGACTGTCTTAGATTGAATGCTGGTGCACCACTATATCATTACAGGACTAAATGAGAGGGCACATTCAAGTCATTTGGTGTTCTTCTCCATTCAGCATACCTAGCCTGCCTAGAGAAAGCTCTCAGTTGACCCTGAGGGACAACCAGCTTTAAGTGAGGGCCTTTGTTCCTTTTAGTGCTCCATTATGCACCCCAAACCAGCCCATAAGACAAAAGAGTAATGTGACCCTGATGTGAACCACCTTGGGTCATTTCTGGGTTGTCTTACTCCATGCTGTCAAGCGTCCTCAGCAGACTGTTAACATCCACTCCTCCTCAGCAGGTTTCCTGTGACTTAAAAGCTCAGTGGAAAGGAGCCCACACACAGTGAAGATGCACAAATCACATACTATCTACGGTGAAATCCCATACAGATGTTACCTGGCTGATGACAACAACACACAGACACACTGTGTAAATGAATGAAATTCAATACAGATGTTGTGAGCTAGTTGATCTGTGACACCTTTAGTTCCTGCATCATGGAAAGAGAGCAGTTTCAGTTTCCTGTGCTTGAGTCGTAACCACATGTGACTGACATGTTTACCCCTGGAGACCACGGTACTTCCCTGATGAGCTCCACAGGCTCAAAGTACCCAGAAATTCCCAGGACATGTGATAAGACTTGGCCAATGAGTAACAGATTTGGCACAGAGGTCGACACACAAGCGCGTTCACATGCCTACACTCCCTAAAATCATGTACACAGACAAATGCAGACATAAGCTTTATAAAGAGAGGGAGAGACAGAGAGAGAAAGGAAGCTGCAACAACCAACCAGTGCTTAGAATGACACAAAGGGCGCGCTGTGTGAAGAAATTGGAAACTCTTCTGTCTGTTATGAACAGATATATTAATAGCCCAAAACAAAAGGAAACTGGCGTTGGAAGAACTGGGATTGTCCCATCTCCACAAAGAACAGCATTGTTTTTCAAAGGTCATAAATTAATAATGTTTCATCTCTGCTGAAATTTCACTGAGAAGAAAAAAAAGAACATGTGAAGACATGTCGAAAATAACTGTGACATTCAAACCAAACATTGAGGAACTTAAAATAATGAAATGCCCCATTACTCAGTGGAACTAAAAAAGTTATGACCAGAAGTTGTGTGGGCAAAAAAAAAAAAAAACAGGAAGACAAACTATATTGTCATGAAAGCCTGTAACACTCTGTTCTGGGTAACCTCAAACCACTATAAACACTCCCAACTCTTAATTCAAACTTTCTCCCTTGATCCTTGTCATTATCAGTAAGGTGGGCTACAAAACGAAGGTGAGCATTTCTCTGTTTTTAAGCATTTTGAGCTGACACATTCAACCTTCTCTGGGCGCTGTGGCAATTCCCAATTACCTGCAAAGAGATGAAAGCTAGTAAGCATGTTAAGGACTACATGGTTAGGGAGGGTATCGAGCCTCAGAAGGCTTAAGACTCCTCAGCCTTCCTTTGAGGAACACAGCTGGCCATTGTTTTAAGGGAAGACAGAAAAGGTTCTGGGAAAGGTTGAGTCACTGGGGCAGAGTGGGACCCTGGATGTGGGGAGTTTTAACACTCCCCCCACACACACCACAGGGAATGCAACAGGGCTCCACTAGTGGCAGTCAACAACCGTGGCTGAGCAATTAGTTCCCCCTCCACCTTTACGTAATCCCAAAGGATCGAGGGGTCAGAGGAGAGACCTCCTAATGGCCAAGGTGAGGTACAAGAAGAGGCAGGAGGAACCGGAGAGCCAGAGTCACTATGGCAGAGTCTCCGAAAAACCAGCAGGGTTTGCCTTATTTATAGGCAGCTGGAATGTAAAGGATCTGCTTGTTATTAACCACAGACAACACTCTCACATGCCTCTCATGCATGCACACTTAAGCTCTCACCCATAAGAGGTGTTACAGTGTTTGATGGCCTGGGGCCTAGATTTGTTTTAGGAAAATGAAATGAGCATTGGAGCAAAGCGGAGCAGGTTGGTGGTGAGCACACAGAAGGACACTAAGACGGCCTCAGTGGCACTGTGCCAGGGGAAACAGAAGTGGCATGTCTGGAATCTGGCTCGGAGGGAAGAAACGGTGGTTTGGACAAGGCCACAACGCCGAGCACATGATGGGGTCTCTGAATGAGTTACTGTTAGGGGCCGTTCTGCACCAGTAACCCTAGCGTGCGGGGGGGGGGGGAATGTCGTGCTCTGTAATATAACTGACCACTCTCCCCATTTGGTAGCGATTTAGTGAAATGGCTGAGCACGGTTCACAGGCAATAGTATGGAAACACAGGACATATGGAATGTTCAGATAAGTGAGAATGAAAATAAAAAAGCAGTTTGAGTTCAGCTCAGTGGTCAAAAGTCAAAATAGTCCTGCGAGTTCTCATAGCAGAAGTATTTGAAAGTCATTACAACTCACTATACCACATGCTGCGATGACTATCACATTTCCCCACTTTTTCGCCTGGTAATATGAGCCGCTAATGATTAAACACAATTCTCTTTCCAGACTTACTGTAGAGGCTACTGAGGGTTTGGTCAGGCTTACCTCTGTGGGTCTTTGCTGCCATCTGTGCTGTGTTCATTGCTGCTTCCATCTCCCTGCGATCTGCTGTCCACTGCGGGGTCCATCTCCGGGGTTGGCAGTCTCCTCATTGGTCTCCAAGGCTCTGGGTATAGGGTTGTCTCCGTCCTGCTCAGGCAGGGGGGTACAACGCCCCTGGCTTCCTACACTGCTGATACTCCCCGTGGTCCCATGGTGGTGCCTTTCCACGCCTCCTCCAGTTCGTTTGGCCTCACTGCATCGCTTCATGGCCTGGAGCTGGGAGAGGGGAACTATATCGGCTCCCTGGGGTCGATGCCAGACTGTGCGACGGCCGGTAGAGTTGTAGTAGTAGAAGCGGCCACTGTGGGGGTCAAACAGCTCCCACCACTGGTTGCCGTCTGCTTGGCGGACAGGAACGCCTGAAGGGGGATCCCAGCCGCACTCACCAGTGGTCAAGTTCACATACATACGCTCACGGGAGCGTGGCTCCAGGATCTCCACCCAATCAGAGCTGAATGAGAAGAAACAAGACAAAGGGTAAAGTGCTGTTTGAAGCTGAAAATGGCAACAGATTCTTCACCATCGGGATACAATGATGCGCTAGAGGCCACGGTCACGCCTGACTACTAATCAACTCGACAAGCAGTAAACAACTCACACTGTTTGATGGACGGAAAAGCTCAAAAATACCCACTTGCCCATATGGAGAGAGTGCCAATGTTTGTGTCCCCTACATGTATCCATCTGTATGTGTGTGTGTGTGTGTGTGTGTGTTAGAAGTGATGTCATCTCTTTGGTAGGCAATGGAGCGGCAGGAGTGATGGCGTGTATGTGTGCTCCTTGAATAAGGAGACAGGTGGACACACTCAGTGAGACACCAGGCATGGAGTCAGCAGGGCCCAAAGAGAACCATACGCTCTGAGTGCTACTAACGCAAAAACCACAAAGCTTAGCTACAATCACAGGGTTACAGCAGCCAGCTCAGCACAACACTCATAGACAATAAAAAAAGAGACAGTGGAGAGGGGAGGTACAAAAAAAGAGAGAGAAACAGAAAAAGACAGCCCAGTTGACAACCCAGCAGGAAAGTACGCAGGCAAAATGGCACAGAAAAGAGGGACAACCAATTACACACAATTAGACCATGAACTGAATTTAAGAGAAATTATAGGGCAGTCTATCTGTGTTAAACGAAGTGTGTGGCATATTGTAATTGAATTATATAATCCCATATTACAGTATATGCTGTAGCTACCTACGTAAAATCAGAGTCAATAAATACATCTGACAAATAAGCAAGGACTGCAGTTTGCTGGTTTATTTAGGTCACGCTACACTTTAGTGGGCTCCATTATGTCTCCTTTGATCTAGTTCCCTAATGCAGGCCTAAACTGTGACAGCAAATCCATGTGGGAACGCTGCAAACAGCCAGCTAGAGTCCTTTCCCCAGGCTGAGCATCACAGTAGACATCTAGATCAGAGCCAAAGGAAGGACTCGAAATATCCAGTAAATCACAACGCACCCTTTTATTCTCTCGTAACGACCACTTGAGGGTCCTGGCAAGGCCTGGTCCTTTCTCTTCCTCAGTATCCCACCCAACTCTAGCCTAGCATCAACGAGAGAAAAGTGCCAGTGGGAAGGAATTAGTGTCACAAGAATCTGCCATTGGTTTGGATCTTTTCCCAGCTTTCTCAAGACAGAAAAAGCTTTTTCTTCTCCCTGTCATGGTTGTTTGTACTCTGAGCCTGCAATCCAGGCTACCTGTGATGATCTGAAGGGACATGAAGCTTAGCATGGATAAGAGTGCCTACAGTGTCCAGCAAATACCCATATTCGTTCTCTCATGTGCCTTCCAAACCAACCCTGTGTGCACCCCCCGGCCTCAGAAATAGACACAGAGGAGTGTGGTGCCAGTCAGGTCTGGCAGGGTTACAATGTCACTGTTGGCTACAACTCACTGGGAAGAACAGCTGTTCTCCGTTTTAACTGCAAAGCCTTGAGTAATTTTGGCATACCTGTTCATCATGCATTTAGTATTAATCAGTACCTCTTTTATGTGGTGCCAGCGCCAGCCCCGGGGTTCCCATAGGTTGATTTAACAGCCATAGAAAAAGCATGGAGAGGATATAGGAACTTTCCACATACTGTCTACCCATGTGTCTTACTGCTCTATGCTGGGAAGCCATCTGGTCCAGTCCCTCACACCAGGCAAGCAGTCCTGACCTTAGTGGACTCAACATGTATGGTGTTTTTTATACTGTGTTTTTAACCCACCTGAGATGACAGAAAGATGAGAGGGGAAATTTTGGGGGGAAAAAAATGTCAGAAAATATTAGCGTGAATGTTTGTGTTGAAGGGCTTGGATTCAGTGTAGCAGTTTACAGTCTGACAACTGACAAAGAGAGAGGTCCCTCAATGAGGCCCAACTATCAGAAGATGACTTTTAGACTGATTAGATCCTGCAACACTTAATGGGTGGGAAGTGTAGCAAATAATGGGGCATTCAAAGCACAGGCCAAACAGTCAATACCACCCCACACATACCACAGCCTTAATCCTTTTACTGCTCCCGGCATCCAAAAGAGGCCTTCCCACACTGAGAAACTGATCTCTTCAGGCTGCCTTCCTTGTAATTCAGTTCTGTGTTTGTCATCATTCTCCATAAATGCAGTGTTAGTATCTGAATCCAAATAAACCAATCCCTTGCGAACATGGAGTGTAAGAAAGCGGTCTCTGGGCTTTATTTTAAGTATCATAATTCCACAGCAGCAATGACACTGAGAAAACCAGCTCAGACTTAAACATGCTGCATGGTGTCCCCCGACAGGAAACCAGGGTTTGAGGGTCAACTGTGGAGGCCGTAGCTGACGAGTTTAGCAGCACGGGGTGTAGTGGTTGCATAAGGACTGTTCCCTCTGGGTAAATATACAGCAGTTAGAGCTGAGAGCAAACCTGCTGTGTTCTGTTGACACTACCAGATAAGCAGGAAGACAGACCGGTGGTCAGGTTCTGAAATTCCTGGAACATCACTTTTGAGGAGTACTCAAACAACATGTGAGAGATGTCCATTACATGGGTTTGTCTAAGACAATGGAACTTGTCTTCTGCAGGACTGAGGCTAAAACACCTTTTCTCTACATATAATGAGATTTTATCTATTTATTCCCCACAATAATTACATTGACTTGACCATCAAAATTAGATAAAAGTGATTCCATTGCCTGAAATGGTATCATGAGATTTTTTTTACTGAGCAGGATCCTAGTTGTTATACATTTCTGATGAAAATTTACTGTCTGCAAATGAACTTCAGCCTACTCAGCTTTAGGCCATTCCCTGACTCAACAAGCAGACACAAAAGTATAGTGCAGCACTCCAAACAACCGAGGCAGTCTGCCTCATGCTGCAAATGCTCATAAATGGTTTGGAATGCAGTCAGCACCAGCTCCGCGATGTTTAACTCCGACAGAAATGTTTAATATTGATCTAAAATTAACTTATTACACACAAGGTCTTATGACTGAAGGACACAGCACCTGATTTACCTCCAGGGAAACTCAATCTAATTAGATCCAGAGACCCATGTTAGGCAGTTGTGTGGTCCATCACTGCCTTCAATAAACACATGAACATGGAGGAATTGGACTGGAGATTAGTTGGATTTTACAAATTCCACCAGAAATATTTTCATGAGTTGTAACTTTAAGGTGACACTTTCATGAATATAACTGATACTTTTTTTCCTTTTGTGGAACCTATTTTTCCAGCAGAGTTCCTCACTGAGAATTTCCTTTAGTGTTTCATCTAACCTACATTGTTTAATTGAACTCTCCCCACAACATTCACCTGGCGATATCAGACAGTACTGTGTCAAACAGCTGTGAAATATTTGGAAACATAAGTATGAAATCCAATGTCCTCTTTACTCTTGTGTATAATAATAACACACTTGCTACTCTGCCATGACACACAGGGTCTTTGTCTCCCATTTGGGTCAAGGGGACACTTCAGAATACTATGGTTATTCCACAGTGACTAAAAATAAAGCTTTTCAAATTGTAAGAAAAAAATCAGCGCAAACAGAAGCCACAACTGAGATGTAGAGGCCAGACACATGCACATACATCAACACAAAGACGTGCACACAAGCACACCTTAACTATCTTGTTACTCCCAGTCCCAAGGTGCCAGAGGTCTCCTTCTGAAGGAGAAATACTTCATCTACCATCCACAATTAACAGTCCGCTCCAAAAATAACTAGAACTGAGAGCGGTTTCCCAGAGTGAGGGAAACAACAGAATATAGCTCATGGAATCTGCCCCATTGTTCGGAGCCAACGCCAAAGTGTAAATGGCACTTTTCCCAGCAACGGTAAACACAGAGGACTGGACAATACATTCACTAGAAATAGGCCAACATGCAGCCATGTGTCATTGTCCAGCTTTGGATTTCACACAAACTCAAAAACCAGTGGGGTTGTTGATTTTGTCAAAAAGATAAACTATACACAGAGTATATATATTGTTTTCTCTGTGTAGCATAGAGTTTGACTCAACTATAGCAGCAGTGTTTCATCAGATAATGTAGTAAAGGCTGAAATACAGCTTTATGCTTCAGTACCATTGTGGCATTTCTGATAGACAGATAAGACACCTTCAGAAACTGAGCCAAATGGGGGGTATTACTGCATTCAGTTGTCCATAAATTTGAGATAAATAGACAAAACCAGCGAGCCAGTTAAACTCCCATTTACCACTTAGTACTCTTGTAAGGTAACCTCTAACCTTTTCCAACAACAGACTATTCTGAGCTGTTGCTTGTGACCGTCCCTTGTGGACTACGGCGGGCTGAGTTCTCACACAGGGCCTGCCATTCATCTAGGAAACCTTAGCTCTCTGTTCACCAGGCACAGCAACAAGTGCCAAAGTCCACCCAGGCTAATATATTTACACAACTGCTATTTCCTATTAGAATAAAACAATCTTTCTCCTCAGATACTAACCTTAAAATAAGTCATCACTCACAGAAGATGAAGGAATGTTAACTCACCTATCTGGACAGGTACAAAACTATTAAAAACGTAGCAACAAAGAGAAATAACTGGTAATATGCTCTCACAGAGACAAGTAAGGGCCTGAACTTCAATATAATACAAGGAGTGATCTGCCAAAGCAGACTTCTGTTTGATTATGTATAAACCATGTACAAAGTCTATTCAGCATGGCTGCTAGGCAACCTGCTTATCTAAATATTGTAAAACAAGAGCAGGGACCCGCAGCGACTACTGAGTGCTTGGCAGCAGCTCCGGTAGCTGTGACTAACGAAGACAGTAACCGTAAACCTGGCACACTAAGCGCTGTGGCCACGGTCCCCTTCACTTGAGTGAAGAGGGCAGCAGCTCTAGCGTGTGTAATGCCATCAGCAGCACTGCAAAGACAAGACTGGTCTGAGTGAGGGGCCCACATAAAAAAAAAACCAATATTAGGATTTTCTTACTTCAAAATGATAGTTTTCTGCAAACATATTTTCAGGCTGGTTTTTATTAAAAATGGTTAAATTAAGGGTGTGTGTGCAGGTGCTTTGCAGTGACATTATGGTCCTGACATAGCTGACATACACCGCCAGAAAATCTACATAACATATTGGGTCTGTGGAACATAACAAAAACTGATGGGTCAGCTTGGTCTACATTTTTCCATTACCAGCAGTTGTTGATAGCGAAGACATGAATCAAGTTTGAGGAAGGCTCTTGTCCATAAATCAGCCTTTAAAAAATTACATGTGTCCATCGAACCAAAATGTCTCTACTGGAGGCAGAGCTGGGACGAGGTGTATACGAGCGGTTTCTGTTTCAGGATGTGTGTGCAGGCTCCTACACTCCACCCAGGCATCCAGAACAATCAGAGGGAGAGGGGATAGTGCACATGTTTCAGATGACAGGAAAAAAAACCCTGCACCTGTCATACACACATTCTTTAGCCCTTTTGTTGAACACCTCCCGTTTCTGCTGTGTTACCAGGGTTAGAGGTCAGTCAAACTCTCGGCACAATTGGGCTGTGAGTGCGTGCGTGCATGTGTCTGTGTTGCATTTAATTTAACAACAAACAAACCAGCATAAAGACTGCTCAGTCTGTTATAGAGTAATGGAGTTCTGAGAGGCGACCTGGCATTCGTCCCCAAAGAAACCCTCATAAAGTTAATGCTAGGGGTTAGGATGCTGTATACTTATCTTGTTCTCTGACTTTAACAGTGATGAGCTTTGTAAACCAAGCCCACAGGGCAGCACACAGCTCAGGCTGTTTACTCTTTTGCTCCTTGTTAGGATTTCTGCAGGTCTGTTTATCTTTCTATTACCTCCATAGCACCAAAAAAAAGGGGTGTGAATCTAAGGACAAGAATTCGGGATGATTGATGAGACCTGGAATGGATGACCATTCACACATCTGTCCTACGGATGGAACTTTCAACAGCCTACTTACTCACCAAATATATTTGAAAACACATGTTTTTTTTTTCCTCTCCGTTTTGGCTGTTCATCAAACACTAAACCATTTCCCACCACAAACAACTGAGCTTTAAAATTGTTGTTGAACAATCTTGAAATTAAACAGCAGGCTCCAGCTGTATTGTGGTCAGGAAAAATGGACGCTTTTGAAAACACAAACACGCGATTGTCAACAGTTTACTTAAATCATTGAAATACTCTTAGAAGTTCACCATCTCTCCTCACTGACACTGTGATGGCTTTTTTTGTGTTTCCTTACATCCAATCACACAACACTGTTCTCGCGGACATATTTTATTTGTGTTGTTAAGACATCAGTCTCCAAAAGTCTCAACACAGGAATCAAATTTAGCCTTTTAGCCGGCAGCATTTATGGTGTACTAAAAAAATATCTTCTGACAACAGAATCAATGACAACACTGAGCTTGTGCGATTGGATATGTTGAAGCAAAATTTGTTATCATGGAGAGAGGTGGAACTGGCAGAAATTAGATTTTTGCATTTTTTAATGTGGGTAGAAAAGACTAACTTTGGACACATCATTCAAGTTTTCAAACTGAACCACATTAATGAAGACATGGCAACAGGTTTATACCTTTCCCCTCTACTACACCCCTCCTCCCCCTCCACCTCTGAGCAGCAGTTGTCAGTGTCCATTCCTCACTCGTCGCATGCTGACATTGGCAAACGAATCCAGGGGTCGTCTTTCACAGCGAGACACATCAGGCACGATAGGGCTGGACTCATGTGAGCTGACCCAGGCACCAGAACGGCAGGTTGCCAAGGAGGGGAAGAGAGGTAAAGCACTTTAAGACCAAACAGCCGGGCAGCCACATGCCTGGCAGAGAGAACAAGGCTGGGATGGACGGATAAAGATGAACAGAGGGGGCAAAGCTCCGGAGCTCACCCTGTCACCTGATTCACCTCCAAAAGGCCTGCAAGGATAAGACGCTAACAAGCTGTTGATAATGGGTGTGACGGTTTGGTTAAGACAGCGGTGAACTGAAAAAACAGTAAACAGACTGCTCAGTCCCATGACTGTGCACATATGTGAAAGTATTGCAGTTTCTGTCTTGCTGCAGTCGTAAGGATGAAGAAAATCCAGCAACAGATTTACCAGCTTTGAAGCCAGAACTGTCTTTCTGCTAATTTACATAAACTCATGCACAATAATTCCCCTTCAGGAGATCTACAACAAGGAAATATTGTTATCATTCAATGAAGATAAGTAAATGTATTTCTAGTGAACTCTCTCATCTTGTCTAGTATCATCTGAGAACAGCATGATTGGCAGCTCTGAGTCACTACAATGTCCGCACACACCTTAAACCGCATGAACCAGATGGTCCAGTTGGGCCTGTGTTCTATATGCAAGGTACATGGGGTCTATTGTGAAAAAAAAAAATGCACAGTGAACTTTTCGCATTTTAATGCTTTCTGCACAAAGAAAACTTGTACAGTCTTGAGCACAAAATAATTCAAAACACTGTGTTAACATCTTGTATTGTGAGATAAGCACGTGAACACAGCAATATGATAAAAAATATTCCTTTCTGTTCCAGTTGTCCACAGTTTCTTATTCTACATAAGTCTGTGGACTCTGTGGGAATCGTAAAAAAAAACACATGGTTACCTAGTTGACAAGAATGTCCTGTGATGACTCACGGCCATATGCATTACAAAGCCTGTGAAATGCACCCTTTTCTGAAGCTTATGATGGTACAGAACAATGCAGACTATTGTTAGATCAACAGGCAGCTTTCATTCAGGGAGAACTCTGTGTTGCCTCCACATGGTGGAGCTCAGCCAATCAGAGACAGGCCAGGGAGGAGCCTGGGACATGTATACAAGGTCTGGGGTGACCTCCTTCAACAGCTGCCTTAATCCAGAACTAGAGACAGTTTCTCTTCTCCGTGGGCACTAGATTAGACCGGATCTCACAAGGTCGCTCACTCAGCCACCTTCAGCGAGGCCAGTCTTTCCCATACTGCTTTCCAACTAGCAATTTTACATGGCCTAAGTGAATTCACTCCATGTAGCTGCCAAAACGTTCACCCCCACTGCAACAAACTGATTCTTCATGAGATGCTAGATAATAGTGCCTACCTCGCCACTGGTTCCAGGAGAACATTTTTGTGTTGGCAATCTTGAATGTTACTTCAGACACCCTCGCTGTAATCCGCCTACAAACTAACCGCAGAGAAGCAGCGCTCTGTGATTTCTGTAAGGAGAGTATTGTCTTGTCCCACCATCCTGCCTTCTCCCACGAATCCTGCAGCTTGCTGGGAACTTCCGGCCCTCTTACTGCTGAACAGTCACCGCCTGTCTGAGACACTACTCAGCAACAGGGTCAATAAATTCCCTTTTATAGGAGTAGGCCTGACCAAACAGAAGTCCCTGTCCTTCCTAAAATCCACCCCTTGCCCTTAGTTGAAGAGCATGTGGGGACTTTTCAGGTCAGAAAAGACTCAGGACGAGAGTGAACATGTGCAAGAGAGGCCGACGACAGGATCAGGGTGTTTACCACATACAGGCCGGCCTTTCTGTCCAGTACACCAGCTGTCGAGCGGGAACAATGGGGTCACTTGTCCAAACAAGAGAAATGAATGAACCTATTAGGGTGTAATTGTGCTTAATAACCCTAGACGTTCTTTGCCCAAACTTTATTTTGTAATATAATTGAGAGTCATACGTGTTAAGATGACATGTTCTGCATTGCCTTTTCAAAATAAACTCAAGCATTCAATCTCTGCCATTCATGTGCTGCCAAAAACAAACTTTTCCAGCAGTATCTGACCTGCTAGCCTACCACCAGTAGCATGTAACCCCCGAATCCTTCCCTGCTGACATGACAAATGAGGCCACAGTGTAATCCCAAAGCACAGTTACAGGGATGGGGGTAGGGGGTGGGTGGGGTGTGTGTGAGCCACACGGGAGAGACATGTCCGGATTGTCCTCTAGAGGAAGCGAAGGTGCAGACAGCAGGCGCCCCAGGATTAGAAATGCAGAACAGCCTGATGAAGATGTTAACGTGGGTCTGTGCAGGCTATGGGGGGGTAGTGGGGGTGGATTCTAATCTAAGAGGCCATCGCAGGGCAGTGTAGGGACAGATTAATATTTTACTAATAACAACAGAGTTTTGGGACATGCTGGAAAGGAGACAAATATGATGGTGAATTTCACAGGCTAAAGCATTTAATTTCTTGGTTGCCTTTCCCTGCATTTCATCCCCATTGTTTCCATGTTCCATTTCTGTGTGTAATGTGTGAGTGTGTAATGGCCAGGTTTTGAACTGTGACAGCTCACTACAATTATACAGACTTGTCCAACTCTCTCTAAGCAGATGACTCATTCATCCTTACAGCCTATCCTTCCTTGTACCATCCTACATGTTATTATCCTCTGTAATGCTCATATGTGATGATCAGCACTCTAAGCGTCAGATTCAACGAGGTGTGGGCCAGGAAGTTAAAGCTGCCATAAATCCCCACAGCGGGAAGGTTCAAAGTTTCAGTCAGTTGTGCAGGTACAGATAAATGTGTTTGGCCAAATCACCTTAACCTCATTACAGTGTCATTGTGGCAGTCAGATGAAGTGAGAGTGAAGCATTTGAGAGCACTGATCCACAGGGATGTGACCAGGAATACAGTACAGAAAACAGGAAAGAAGAGGATGAAAACTGGAAAATATGATTCGAAATAAAGAGTCTGACAAGAACTCACCCAAACACAAAACATCAAATCAGGGTTAATGTAATATAAACATATCACAACCCATAACAAGACATTATCACGGGGGCTTCGAAATCGCTTCCTCTCAACAGGCAAACAAACAGGTCATTGTCAGTTCCTCTGTAGGATGGACATCCTGCCTTGTCTTTGTCAAAAGAACCAATTTTGATTCATCTTGTTGGAGGGATGTATTGTTTGTTCTCTTATGTCTGCATGCTGTTGTGAGCGATCGGTGTGACAGTGAGACAACATCCTATTGTAGATTCATCTCCACACACTGACAAGCCCAAATGAATAAAATACAAGTTTTATGAGGCAGAAATACCTAATAGACCACTGTCTTGTCCCACCATCCTGCCTTCTCTGGCTGTGATGTAGTACACGGATACAGACGTTGTGATAGACAAAGATGTAGTGCTGGACAAATAGAAAAGTTAACACGTTTGCTGGAACCAAGAAACCAACCCCACACAAATGCTACAGACACTCATCAGATGAGCTCTGGCTGGGCAAGTAGACAGTGAAACTGCCGCACCCAGGAAGTCAGGTTAGCGCAGGGTGCCAAACTGACAGCTTCAGGCTATATAAATGACATCTGACTGGGCAGCTTGTTTGCAAGACAATTGTACATGGCACAGTATTCAACAGGAGGTGCACACACAGGAGGGGAAATACTGAAACATCAAAGACTCTCATAACTTCAGTTTCAGTCATTAAGCCATCAAGTCTCAACTATAAGTCACAGCACTAAAAAGCCACAATCTGAAATATGTATATCAACACAGTTGTAGGGAAATTTTCAAAGGAAGCAATGTAGCTTATTCTATACATCTCAGTAGCTTTAAATAGACTTTGTGGACTAAAGAAAACCATCTGTTTCCAGCAGCCAATGAAAGCTAAACAAAGTTTTAATGCACATCTGCAGTCACAGCAGATGCTGAAAAAAAATCCAGCATGTGCAGATCAAACCAGTAGCTGAAGCCACGAGCTCCAGTTACCTTCCACCAGTAAAAATGGGAGAAACAAATTGGCTCTGGAACATTTGCCTTCCGTTTAGGTTATTGGTCTTTTAACCACAGCAAAGACTTAAATTAGCTCAGCCAATGTGTGGACCAATTTAGGAAAAAAAAAAAAAAAAAATCAAAAGATGAGGCTGGAAAAACGGGGAAAGTAGGTTTAGTCTCCACAACAGCTTTAACTCTACTACAAACAGTAAATTAAGGCAAAACATTCAACTTTATGTACCAAACTTCTTTAGTATATTTCAGTTGCGTGCTAGCAAACCACAAAATAGTTAATGGAACTTGTAATTGACTAACGTTTACGTGCCGCAAATAAAATAGCTACACCAACAGCAAAACACAATTTGAATTTCAGTTTTTAAAAAACCCTTTCCACTACTTTATTGATTGTGCTGAATGTACTCTATTATATATTTAATTTTCACAAACTTAAGCTAACATTTAAACTTAACTACCTAAAAACGCTGTAAGGTACTTCAACAACATAACCGTTCATTGAGTGGTGTGGTCTTGTTCACTGTCTGCTGGCTACCCTCAGAAAGCTGTCGGCGGCGGGGTGAAAGCGAGGCAACCGAGCTTTAGCTTCCAAACTTTCTCCCGCTAAACTTTTTGTATCGCTTTGAAATTAAAGTGAGAGTTAACTTACCTTGTCCCGGCCATGTTCTTCACATTGTAAACAACGCGTAACACACAGAGAAAACGATGTTCAGCTGGTGTTGGGGTTAGGGATAGTTGTCTGAGCACAGAGCGGTCCGAGTAGTGAGTACGGGACGGTCCTCCGGTGGTGAATCCGATATGGAGTCTCCGCCTCTGCACGTGAGTCATAGGTTGGTATGGGGGTCACCCAGTCTGCACCCCCACCCCCACCCTCTATCCCCCATGACTAGCCTGGCTGGAAAGAGTAGGAGCCAAACCTCAATCAAAACATTTAGTTGCTCAGTTGGCTGAACGGAGCAGGGTGATAAAATGTGAAACTCATGCGACCAGAACTATCACATCAGGCGGTGTGCGGAACATCACAGGCCTCGGGTGTCAGCCAACTTTTCGGCAAGCAAAATGAATAACTTCGAGACAGCCAGAGTTGTCCATCTCTCTGTGAATGAAGATATGTTTTATGACGTCTTTTTATTCACAAAAGGTGTGCTAATTAGTTAGCAAACTAAGACCAGATTTTAACCACATTCTGGGAATAAGTTGCTTAGCGACATAACAGTTTGAGATACCGGCTACTTTTGATAACTGGATTCATATTTGAATATCAGACACATGCTCATTCTGCAACGTATTTTTTCTTGACCCAGTCAGTCAGACTGATAGAGACCTTAACTGCCTCTTTTACGATAACTACCTATCTTTACACAACTGCAATTGTAGTGAGCTAAAGTGCAGTGTAGCCCTGCCGTAAACCTGTGGACAAGCAGACAGAGACACCTGCTGGACAGGATGCACAAGTAAACCCACATCTAATGTCACAATAAAAGTCGTATCATGTTTATGGTCAAACAACACTTTATTCACAATTACTATAGTACTCAGGTCTATGGAAATATTTTCTAAAAAAAAAAAAAAAAATCAAAGAAGCTAACAAAGGCAGGTAGCTAAAATTCACATCAATAAGTATCACACACTGTTGTGTTTTTCCTCTGGCACAGAGTAAACTATATATGCATTAAATGTACATGGCGCATCTCTTCACAGTGAACCCTTTAAGTGCTTTTCTGATGTAAATAAGGAAACATACAAACATACAAATTGCGGGCAATGAAATTTCTCAAGCTACATTTTCCCTATAAGTTCATTTTGTCCACTCATATCATACAATGAGGTCTGCCTCTTCAGTATTATAAAAAATATTGTAAACATTTATATTAATTGCACAACATACATTCAAATACATACTGTACTGTACAGCAAGATTTTACTTCTGTATTGTTATCCTGTAGCACCATGTATAGCAAGCTGAACAAACTGTTTGGATACTTCTATAGTGTGGTACTGACAATACAAAGGATTAAAATGGCATTCACTAATGAGGCATTCTGCCAGTGGTCAAATATTCTGGAGGTTTGGATTGTATTATTGTGAGACAGTGGTTAGTGTAGGGCTGGTCAAGGTGTGGCTGACGCTATATGGGCTTGGATCAAGGCAGGCAAACTGTAGTCACCTCACACCTCACAGCTTTGAGGAAGATGATGCTTCATAAAAGACATTCATCGGCGTTAAGATCAACTATAATACAAAAAATTTTGTTACCATCAGTTGTTTAAAACTCCATACCACGTCCTTGTGCAGACACATCGGTGCAGAGAAAGGAAATATGTCTTTTTGTGACGCCAAGCACTAATGATTCAGCACGTGCCACAGAGACATCATGAGGCCATGACATCATTGTGTAGCAGCAGAGTTGACAACTCATGTTTCCACCTAGTCCCATATGACATGAAAGAAAGCTGTTTAAAGCTGATATATATTATCTACAAGCAGTACTGTTAAACTGAATGGCTTGCCGATACCAAACTGTCCCACCCGATTCCCAGCATCTTGTTGACGTTAACAGTCCGGACAGCTGGGGGTAACAGAAGATGTAAATGGGTATGAAATGTGTGCAAAGGTAGAACTGACAATTGGAGAGTCTTTAAGGTTTCTCTCAGTCTCAGTATATCCTCTGTCTGGGTGAGGGCTCCAAAGAGCAGCTCTCTCAAAAATTAAAACCCAGGTTAAAGAAGAGTAGTATCTCAGGTTATGGTCCATCGAAGTGTAGTCAAGGTCCTTGGGTTTGCCTGCCCTCCCCCTTCTCCTTCCTTCACTGGAGGGGGCCGATGCTGTCAGTTGTGGGATGCAGGTGGTTAACCAACCCACCCTTCCCAAATCTGCCCTCTGTGCAGGAGAAACAAATACTGTGAGTTAAATGTGCCACTTGAGGCATTCACTGGAAACCATGGCTCCAGTTGTGGTCTGTTCCTACCAACACTGCGAGGAAAAGTAAGAAATGACAATAACAGGACTGAGAACACAACTTAATGAGACAATTTCACATCTGCATTGCTTTACTGAATTTGACTTGAGTGGGTGAATGGAAAAGAAGATGGTGCAGCTTTGCAATGCAGGTAAATGAGAGTTACTGTAAGTAGAGGAGTACAGAACTACAGTAAATAGAAAAGAGGGGCGCATGCTGCTGGGTCATCTGACCAAGCTAACAAAAAAAAAAAAAAAAAAAAAAAAATCTGGGTAGAGATAGGAGTAGAGCTTGGCTGACTACAAAGGAACAGATGGGTTATGACAAACTCACAGCGATTTGGAGGAGGGCTTCTTCACTTTTGGCCTCTTTCGACGATGAACTGGCCTGAGGCATGCACAGCACGTTAACACGCGCAGGGCAAATGCATGTGCATGGAGACAGACGCACAGGTATATACACACAAAACACACACACACACACACACACACACAGGTGCACACACATACATGCATGCGCACGCGCAAGCAGGCACACACACATACACCCCCACACGCACAGCAGAGACAAGCAATTAGGCTTCATTACAAAAAGGGAAGAGCAGAAGCAAAAAAGCAGGCTTGTATATCGGCCCTCTTTGGCTTCTGCTTCTGCATGCTGAAGAGGTTTTGATCACTATAGTAAGGAACCGTGGCAGTTTGAAGAGGTTCAATTTCAGCACAACATCACTGTATTTCATTTCCTTTACTCCCCAGGTGACTCGCAATGAGCAAAAACATAACTAAAGACTCACTAGGGAGGCTGTAACCTCTCTGAATTCATATTGGAACATGAATTCCATCTGCAGTGTTTGTAAAAGTAATCAGTTGTGCTGTAAGAGGAAGAAAAAAAAAATACCTGTATTCACTGAAGTAGTTCCGCTCCTTTCCTCCTGAAAGGAAGTGGAGGTAACATTAGTCTCAGTCTGAAATTTCTGGAGACACTGTAATCAATCATGTTTGCCTTAGAGGTTTTTTACTCACCCTTCTCTGGGTTGCATTGCTTATGTCCCTTGCAGCCTCGTAAGTCCATGAGCTGTTGATGCATTGAATTCAGAGCGTTGCGGTCGAGGGTGCTGACAGCATTTATCAGCTACAGGAATAATAAGGACACAATGTCAACAAGGGTTTTTGGAAACTCTGGAAAACTTTGGAAAATCTGTGCCCCCTGTGCTCACAAGAATGCACTATCAATCATGTTTTGGAATCATTTTATGGCTATTATTTGTAAGTTATTTATGTAGCTGCCATTATATGTGTGTCTGTACAAATGATGTAGAAATACCTGGTATGGGTCAGTGTTGAGGTCAAAATACTCCAGGAAACCAGTGGCAAATTCACAGAACAGGAAGTTGTGCGTGTCATTGATGGTCCGGAGGCACCAGTAGGTGTTGTTGTTGGCACTGGTGCATGCACAGAATGGACCCACTGAGGGAGGGGTAGTCAATGAGGAAGGGAGGGTTGAGAGTGGAAAACAACGGATATTACAACAGTGTTCCAATAATATTGCTTTAATTATATCTGCTCTGGAGAATATAAAAAAAGTTTCAACACATCCATCCATCCATTATCTATACCACTTATCCATTAAGAGTCGCGGGGGCGGGGGGGCTGGAGCCTATCCCAGCTGTCAATGGGTGAGAGGCAGGGTACAGCCTGTACAGATCGCCAGTCCATCACAGGGCCAACATATACAGACAAACAGCCATTCACATTCACACCTAGAGGCAATTTAGAGTCACCAGTTAACCTAAACTGCATGTCTTTGGACTATGAGAGGAAGCCAGAGGCACACGTAGGCACAGGGAGAACATGCAAACTCCACACAGAAAAGCTTGAACTGCTCAATCCCAGAACCTTCTTACTGTGAGGCAACAGTGCTAACCACTGCACCACCACGCCACCCTTTCTACAACCACATGCCATTCCTCACTTGTCCAGAAGGGGGCGGTCTGCCAGTGATGGTTGTCGTGGGTGAAGCAGGTGAGGCCAGGCATGCTGCACGTGTCATTGTTCTGGAGCCTTTTGAGGAATTTACGTAGCTTCTTCCTGCGCTTCTGCTCCTTCTGCAGCCACTGGTTCTTCTGCTTGGAAGGCATTCTGATGAAAAACAAAAAAAAAACATTTAACAGTTAGACTGCAAGGAGGAATAAAATTCAATAATTGATTCATTGTCATATGATGTAAATTTCTACCTAAGTGAGTGCATGCGTCCATTTAGCCTGAAAGCCTCTTTATTCTTCAGGAGATAACTGAAAAGACAAAGGACAACTGTCAAATATATGATTACACCACTATGCTGCTGGTGACATATGGTCCTGATGAATTCTCACCTGGGAGTGTTACACTGACATTCCTCTGGCCGCACCTTTTTCAGGTGACCTTTGACCTCACGCAGGTTCTTGATTTTGGTCTGTAGTGTTTCGATCTAAACACAACAGGAACAAACACACAGCCACACAATCCTCATTATACACCACAGACTACTAATGACCTTTGAAATGTGTTTTATGGGCAAGATATAACAAGGAAGCAAATTTATCAGTACCTCATGCTCAATGTGTAGTTTGTGGTCTTTCCATGCTTGAAGGGACTTGTAGAGTCCTCCATCACACTTCACTGTGTCATTCATAAGAATGGAGCACCTGCAGAAAACAAATGTGCAGTGTAAATTATTTCAGTCTAACGGTTTATTTCTCTTCGGTGCTCACAGAAATACAGTGCAGACAGAATTACAGACACACCTGTAAGTGACTTTAAGAGCAGCAGGTGGTGTGAGTCTGTTGCTGGTGGTGGGTTTGGCTGTCACTCCCATACCGCTGAACTCATCATTGTCCTCCTCATTCCCTGCTCCGCTCCTCCTGTCTCTGGTCCAGCTGCTGTTCCTGGATCCCAGGGGCCGGTAGCCCTCCTCCAGGTCCACGGCGTACAGGTCTCCATCCAGCTCAAATGAGACAGAACGAGCCCAGCGCTTCCTGGAGACAGTCTTACTGGATTTCATCTCTGAATAAGACGAGACAGAGGAATCTGAATAAGATGGAAAAAGAGGGGTGTGTTTTTGATACTGCAGATCAGGATCTATGATGATGTGGACAAATGAAGACCAGCACATGACAAAAAAAAATACTACAAAAAATACTACTGATGATAGGAAGCAGTGTTTCATGAAACTAGTATCGTATTCCATGAATAATTTACAACATTTTTTATTTGTTTCTTTCAACACCCCATGATTAAAGACTCACTTGTCTACTCTAGTCCACCACTTGATGGCAGCACAGACACATCCCTCTCATCTCATGAATACTTCAAAAGCTGGCTATTTTAGCTTGAGATTAATGGCCTTGTTTGGCAAGGCTTTGTAGGCTACTGCAAGGACATTTCAAAGTAAAGAACAAGTGTCTTTCTGAACAAAATCACATCTATTAATAACTACCAGAACAATGGTACATGTGAGTGACAAGACAAGAGGAACTTACTTTTCTTGGTAAGCAGTCTCTTCCTCTTGAGGATTGATGTTTTGAAGCCCACATCACCACAGTCACAGCTGTCTGAGTTAGATGTGAGGGACAGCTGGGAGGCACCGCTGGCCATCAGAGCCTGCATACGTGGGGCATAGAGACTAGCCATGCCCTTGCACTTATACAGCCTCAGCTTGCCAGTCGGGTCCTCCACACACTGCCATTTCTAAAACAAAGCAGAGGGAAATATGATGATGATGATGAGTCTTCAGGCTATAGCACAGCATTAGTTTTTTTTTGTACAAAAACCCTTTGATTAAAAATGTTCTCCATGGGGCTATGCTAAATGAAATATTCCAGATCAATGTTCTTATGTCATACATCTTTTTATTCATATTTCTTAACAAATCAGGAGGGTTCTCTGTACAGAGACAAATGGTACCCTGAGTACAATGACTGCAGCAGATTGTACTCAGTAAATTGCCAACCAGACTGCATATTATCACCCTAGATGAGCTACACTCCAGGTTGTTCTTCTCAAACTTTAAAAACCTTTGTTTTTTAGCTGCAGCAGGTCAGATACCTGTCCTGGCTGCTGGCAGGAGGTCTGGTACTCTGCTTTCTGGCAGAGGTCCTTCACCCGCTGGTATTTTGGCAGGAAGTTCTCCTCCTGGGCCATTTCCTTCCCATCAGCTCTCTTGTGCGGAGGCTTCCTGAAAGAACAGGAAAACACAAAGTTTTTTTTTGTTTGTTTTTTGTTTTTTGGTTTTTTTTTTGTTTAGAAACCAAAGACAAAGAGTCTGATGTCACCGGGAGACAATGTCTGGAATGAAAACGTGTCCTGCAAAAGGTCAATCAATAAGACATACCCTCTCTCCACCAGGAAAGAATCTCTCCATGTTTTGCCCTTCCTGTTCAACTGGAACCTGGAAATGAGCAAAAAGAAATAAAAAATCCTTTCAAACCACTCTGTGATATTTGCACTGATCAAACAGGCAGTCCATTTTCAAATGTCATCCTTGTACGGCACTGAAAAGAAAGTGGTGTTACACATTTATATTTGGATTGCAGATTTCATTATGTCCAAGAAAACACCAAGAACAGAACTTTGTAAAGTCCAGGTAAATTACTTCTTGGCACATAGCTGCCTAGTGTGCAACATTTTAAATGCCATGCTTCAACTGTATATTGAATGCCAAGATAGTGAGCAAAATAGCTGATGGGTGTGTTCACCTATTGACTGGCCTGTCTGTATCCAGCAGCTTGAGGATAGACTTGCCGTCCATTTCTGCAGGAATATCAACACCGGCCATGTCCAGCAGAGTTGGTGCCAAGTCAATGTTCAACACTATATGAGGATTACTGCGGGGAAACAAGAGAAAAGTGGATTTTTTTAAATGTAACTTGCTATAAAAGATCACAGTGTCATTAATCTCATATACTGTATATATAATATAACATCTAGATATTAGAATATTGAATGAATAACAGAAAAACAACAGTCTAAGCCACTCACATTGCACCATGCTCCACATTAGGTCCTCTTACATAGAAGGGAACACGGATATCAAACTCATAAGGCATGGACTTGCCCTTGACCAGACCAAACTGCCCGATATGGTAGCCATGGTCTGAGGTGTAAATGAGGTAGGTGTTGTCCAGTTCGCCTGTCTCCACCAACATGTTGTACACCTACAGAGAATGTAATTCATCAAACACTCACAGGGTGTAAAAAGTTATACTTCATGGTTGATAGCTCAAGTCTCTTGTGCCCGTTTCAAGGAAAAATGGAATGAACAATTTACCAAGTGTGTCAGTGAATACATTATACAGTCCCAGTCAGAACAAGTACAGATCTCTCAGGATCTGAGGCTGTCAGATGAAATGTGAGTGTGTCTGGTGTGTTTAAGGGTGTATGTTTTTGTCTGTGCTTAAGCATATGTCTATCTGTCTGCTGGTCCGCCTACCTTCTCCACACTGTCATCCACAGACAGCAGGGTCTGCATCCTCCTGCGCTGCAGCATGTTAGTGAACTGCATGTGGACAGGTTTCATAGGTCCTGTGTAGCGTAGGATCCAGTGCTTGTCTGGGTTGGGGGCATAGTTGTAGCTGGGGGTTCTGAAAGTGGTAGAAGATCAAAAAACATCAGACTAAACCACAATAAATTCCATGTGGTGTACTTAATATTTAATTTTTGTTGGTTCTTTTACATCCTAAAAGGAGAAAATAGCAAAGCACAAGACTCATTCCAGAATATGTATATCCATATATTTGCATTTAGGTTTTTTTTTTTAAATTTCTACATGGATAGTTTCCATATTTATTGCTATAAATTGGATTACAGAAAATCTACCCATGTGTGTACAGTTAGTATTGTGCATTCACAGCAGTATTATCTCCTTGCTTTTATCCTTTTCTTTCCAAAGTAGCCAGGAAACGGTTTATACAATTCTAAACTGGAGGTTACATAAACCACGTAAAATGCAAAGCACTGCAATCAATAGGCCTATTCACAGTGAGCGGAGTTTGATCAATATTTAACTCTGAGCCATATGGAACTTTAATTATTTGAGAATAAATACTGCCAAATAGCTAATGAGATCCTAGAAGAAAATATATTTAACATTTAAAGTGGATCAATTTGACTTATAAGAAATGGTAATGTCTTGTGCAGCCTGGTCCACAGTGGCAGCTCTAATGTGAAGATGTGTCTGCAAGGTGCCAAGGTGAGAAGAAGGTTTATCACCAAAGGAGTGCTGGACTTTTACTGCCTCTCTCTCTCTCCATGTGGTTGATAACGGCAGAGGGAGATGGAGTGAGAAAAATAGCTAGCGCAGGCGCGCTCAGAAAACATCACCCGAGGGAGAGCAAATTTATGGAGAAAGAGCAATTAAAAGTTTGTACAAAGACACTGGGGCTGAATTTTCAGAATATTCTGTGTGTAAAGCCTGTGTGGCACAGGTTAATGATGCTGGAGGGATTAGGTAAAGCAGGAGGAGGGAGTGAGGGGGCTGGAGGAAGGGGGCAGAAACTGCAGTCTCATTACTGGCCTTGGAGCTGTCTCTCGAGGCCAACAGGTCTACCATTAGCCAGCAGCACTGGACAAGCCAGTCGGAGGCATGGACAATCAGGAAGACAAAGGCTTAAATGCTGTACGTGTATGGCTATATATGTGTGTGTGTGTGTGTGTGCATTCCTCCTAAGTAATTACCTATGCATTAAACATACATCATTTATGCCTGTCTTTGATCATGGCTGACAAAATGGTACAAATTAGCAGAGCTCATTATGGCGGCAACACTAATGTGAACAATACATGAGCCAACTAAACTGGAGAGAAACACTGGCTGTGGAGAGAGAGAGGGGGGAGAGGGCTCTGCTGCCAACAGCATACTGCAGGCAGAGGAAGATAAGATCCAGTTGAGATTATGGAATTTGTGTCATTCTGGGTCAAATGAAAGGGAGTGTGAATGTAAGGATGACTCATATGCAAGCAAATAGCTCGGAATGTGAAAATGTAAAAATTCACCCTTTTGCATGTTGGCTTTGTCCCACATAAACCAAATCGCTTTACATCAAATAGAAAAAGGGAATCTTAGTCAAACAGTTTCTCTGTTATTTGTGCAGATGAGTTAATTATCATAAACTTCCAAAAACATTCTGAGGGCTCACAGCTTAGTTAATAAAATTAGTGTTATGTTTGTTTTTAGCATTTTGAGGCTCGCTACTTTTCTTACATGTGCTGTGATGCATTGGAGAAGGCAGAGCTGTACTGCGGGGCTGAGTCCTCTGGACCGTGAGGAGCAACGTGGCTCAGGACCATCATGACAGGACGGTGAGGGTACATCCTCTTGGACATACGGAAATAGTTGACGCTGTCGTTGGTAATGATGTCTGTCAGGTAGTCCTGTGGAGTGGGCAGACATTGTCTATCAGGTACTCGGTGAGTGACAGAAGAGACTAAAGGAGCAGATGTCAAGGTCTTACTGTTATGGGTCAGTGCCCATTACTGACTTGGCGTGAGTCAAAAAATAATCCCAAAATCTACTAACTAAATAATGACCCACACTGGATTTGTTCAGACTGTTTATGCCTTTAAACACAGAGTGTCTTACTTCTGATGGATTAGAAATTACAAACATGATGTTTTTTTTTTAAGTCCAATTTATTTATTTAGTAAATATAACATATGGTTACTGTAATAGTAATGCTTAAAAGTAATCGAAATACATTTTGTTTGACCTTTACTTTCATGCAGGGAATCATTTTAAAGGCAGGTACGTTATTTCTCAGAGAGAGAGAAATGCATTAATACCTTGGAGTAGACGCTGCTATGCTTCTCTCGCACTCCGTTCCTGCAGAGGGTGTAGTTGTAGAAGCGGGAATTCTTCACCAGTGCTACCCATTCCTTCCAGCCAGGGGGCACATAGGAGCCATTGTACTCATTCAAATACTTTCCAAAAAAGGCTGAGTGAGGAACAGACGAGCAGTGTGTTAATGGTGTCTTCGAGGCCCCAATGAATCTGTGAAACTTTCAACTTAAGCTACGGGTGTGAAGCTTCTTGTGTCAGACGTGCAGTGTTCACCTGTCCTGTAGCCAGAGTTGTTGAGGTGCACGGCGAAGGTGTGCGGCTCGTGATGCGCCTGCCACGAGGGTGAGGAGCAGTTTTCGTTGTTGGTGTAGGTGTGGTGGTTGTGCACGTACTTTCCTGTCAGGATGGAGGAGCGGGATGGGCAGCACATCGGCGTGGTGGAGAAAGCGTTTGAGAAATGCGTGCCACCCTTCTCCATGATGTGCCGCGTTTTGTTCATGGCCTGCATTGAACCTGGGAGAGAACAGTGGGAGAGAGAGGGGGTTGTGTGAAGGGATAGGAGGGTAGAGGAGATTCAAAGGCCATGGATTGAAATGAAAGGGACGCAGAGGGATATAAAGCAGTTGGAGAGAGAAAAAAAAGAGTGAGAGATTGAGGAAAAGAGAGAGGGTAAAGAGTGAAAAATATAAACATAGTGCATGAGGGGGTAAGAGCAAAAACCATTATGGACCTGGTGAGAGAAAAAGAAGGGGGGAAATTAAATGAGGGGATAAATCTTTTTGGTAAAGTGTAACCCATTTGGATTCCTGTGTACTAAAAGCTTTTCAGGCTGATGGTGATTGTTTGGGGAAACAGATGCTTGACCATAAATTCCTGCTTTTCAATGGGAGTCTTCTCACTAGCGATCACAGGAGGACAAAGGATGTCACCGAGGCCATTATGCAGCCACTCCAGTCCAATACGCCGCTAAAGGACTTAAGCGGGTAGGGAGATGGCCAGGGTTTGGCACCCGGACAATGGAAGCCATAGGCCGCCCTCATTTCATGCCAGCAATGGAGGAGTTGGCAAGGGGAGCACATGACTTTGAGTGGGCCAGTTGTTATGGTGCCAAGAGGCAGCATTAGGCTGACTTTCCCTTGTTGATGCTGTTGGATACACATGGAGAGAATATCCATACCCATGGGACGTGGACACAAAGCAAACAGAGAGAGGGACAGATGCACAAACACACAGTAAAAAACACACAGAGGAAAGGATTAATGGAGGAAAATGTCTTACCCAGTTCTATGTCCTGATCGTCAGTGAGGATCAGGATGATGTTGGGCCGGATGTTGCGGATGTGGCGATCCCTCTGCAGGCGAGACCTGAGGCGATGTCCAGACAGGTAGCCAGAGCCCTGGGCCACAGGAAGCACTCCCACCAGGGCGAGAAGGAGCAGGAGAAGAGGGAGAGGGGCGGAGAGTACCCGCCCTGCCATCGCGCTACCCTGCCGTCACCTCTTCAGTTCTTCGTTTTCGCACACAGGAGTCTGCTGCTCCCTCACACGACCTGAGAGACAAGACACAGAGGGAGACTGATAAAAATAAAATACACGCTCATGGACACACACGAAACACTGGTAAAAAAAAATAGCAGATGCAAGCCTTGCACAGCCATTACAGGGTGCTCTTCCGTACAAATGCACCCGTTTGGGCTGAGCTCAGCTCGTTAATCAATCATTAATGATGCATTAGAGTGGTGTCATTGGCTGGGTGTAATGATCTCTGGTGATGAGCACATGGCTGCCAGGCTGGGGCTAATGGGCCTGGGCCTGGGGCCAGCTCAGGCCTCACCTCCCCCTGAGAGGGTTAGGATAGATATGAGGGATGAAGGGAGGTGGGGTGGGAGGCGGGGTAGGGAGCAGAGGTGAAGGAGAAAGACAGAAGAAGAGAGGATGAGAGGAGGAAAATGAAGACAGGGGTCAATGAGCAGGACAACAATGTGAAGACAGAAAAGGATTCCAGTTTTAAAGATTTAGATAGCACTGACTTCACATGACACCAAGTCAACACACAGTGTGGAGCAGAAAAATACTTAGGTTCCTGTAAAAATGAAAGCAGAAAAAAAATATTGCTGCAATATCTCTGAGGTAAACAGGGGCAAACTGCCTCTAGATGTGCAGAAAATTACAAATTCTTCTCTCCTCTAAAGTTTAACAATTGGAGTCAACTATGTGTTAAATAGAGCTTTTTCTTAATTAATCTCTACATGCAGTTCACCAAAATTACACTACAATCCTATTAGCTCTATAATAACTCGTCCTCATTAACAGTATATCCCCCCTGAGTTTACCATGGCAACTGTTGGTTATGCTCTCTGCAAACACACAGCAGCAGTTACCTGACTTTTTCATCTTAAGCACAACCTGCAATTACAGTGTAACTCCAACAGTGACTGCAGAATCCAACAAAAACAAAACAAAGCAATAGATACAACTGTTTGTAATTTAGATAGCTACTGTTCAGCTCTGTTCCACTACATGTGAATAAATATCAGTACATAGAGCAAGAACCTGTCTTATAAATATATTACATTGCAAAGACTGTAACTTTAAAACAAAGGTAATTAAACACTGCATAGAACATATATACGTATTAATAAATGGGCTTTCAAATAAAAGCCAACTTAATTAACTAAAACTTTATTCCATGTTCCTTTCATTGAGCTGTTAGATGACATAACTTTGTTAAAGACAAATACTGAATGTTACTGAAACACATAATCAGAGCAGCCACACACCCCAGTGACCATAATCATAAACATGGTTTACAAGCAGCAGTGAATACCTCGCCACCACTGAGATGCTCCACTGTCACCGAGAGGTGGGGGATTTGGGCATGTGTGCGTGTTTGTGAGTCCACAAGGAGTTTGTGGCCAGAGCAATCCTGGTTTGAAGATGAAGACAATAACAACAACACATCTGAAAGCTCTCTCTGTTGGGACTAGAGCTCCTGCATAACAACAACCTGGCTGGAAAATAAGCAGAAACAAGCAAACACAAATGCAACAGTGCCTGAATGCACATGTGCACAACTGATGCACTTATCAAAGACAGGATGAAGCCATCAAAAGAAAAAGTCTAAAATGCATTAATCATTTAAGGGATGAGATTATTACAAGGGGAACTTTACGCACGCAGAGTCACAACAGATGGGGTAATTGTGAGCTGAATGTAGCAGAGCTCCTCTCTAACATAAAGCTCCTTGTTCCTCCCTAGTCTACACTGTTGTCCAGATTGTGCTCATTAAGGTCTTCCCTATCACACAAACACCCACACATGTCCTTCATCCTCCTCCATGGCTTTGCTTTGCACTAAAAGCACAAACCTACACGCGCAAATACACACCACGAGCATGTGAATATGTGCATACACACACACACACAAACACAAAACACAAAGCAAAATGTACAGCGGCAGCTGGGTTTGCTCTGGTTTCCTGCTCCCAGGGCATGTGGTTCTTCCCTGGAGGACCACATGAGCTCTGACCCAGGGCGCAATGCGTCTTGAAATTGTCCTTGCTTCTTTTTTTTGTGCGCTCTCCCTGCCTGCATCCTTCTGTTATATCTAGCATGGGAACAGACACTAACAGCAACAAGAAAATCCACAAGTAAAAAAAAAAAAGGGTGAACACATTTAACCAGCTCTGACTGCATTCAACAGTTATTACCTCACCACCAAAATGGATTCCAGGACATCTACAGTGAATAAAGAATAGATCCAGTGTGCTCAGATTAAGCTAGTCCTCCGCCACTGGCCCTTCTTTTAGAGTGCTTTGCGGTGTGGAAGGTACAGCGCTTCCCTTTGATAGTTGTTTATCTGTTCAAAAAGCTGATGTGGGCAAAACCCATCAAGGAAGAGAACCAAATATAGTCCTGATTTACAAGAAAACATCCAGCTCGATTTTACACACTGAACTATCAATAGCCAAGTATGTAAATGCTGTGTTATTGACATGCTATGGTGGTGGATATTTCCTGACATTACTCCCGTGAGGCCTTCCTCCTTCCCCCCTGATACTGAGGACTAATTAGATTTTCAGGCTTTTATCAGCTCTAACTGACACATACAGTCCTTTCTTTCCAGTTTGCTCTCTCCCTCTCTCTTTTATCTGCCTGTATTCTTTATCTCTCTGGGTGGCAGAAGCTACACGAAACCACAAAGGAAAAAGCAGAGAAAACCATAACGTCCAAACAGACAGAAGCCATTATACCTTGAAGATGTGTGGAAAAACAGAGATGGACAACCGTTAGGAAACAGCTGTACTTAGCCAAGCCGTTCTCAGTCTCCAACAACATGACCAGTGTGATGGTTTGGACACATTCATAATGCAAGGCGAGCCATGTTGTTTCTGTAAACTGGGATGATTTAGCGCTCGTTTTTCCTGACAGAGCTCTGCCCACATCAGCTTTTTGCACTAAGTGAACTGCGAAACGACAATGCTGATTCAGCCGGATAAGATGGAATGAAAGAGGAATTTTTGCCATTTAGACAGAAGCACGAGACAACATGAGTAAATATCACTCTCAGCAAAACTCATTAAAGGCTGGGGGCTCGGAGAGGAAGGGCTGGGAAGTAAGCTAGCAGAATATTAGATCATAGGGAATAAACTTCTAAAAGCATGTTTGAGGACCAAGGATCATCTAAAATTATACTAATGCCAAGTGATACCTGGAAGTCAGAACAGAGGAGGAAAGTTTTGCTCTTCAGTCACTCGCTTGTAAAGAGGCTTTAAGAGACAGCAACACAGCATCACCAAATAAAAACTTAATGCTGTCCATCTTTTATTGATAAGACTGAATTATAAATGCCAGTGACAACAGAGCTAGCCATGTCACAGCATGGGCATGATGGTAAGATGGTGGCAAGAGTGGAGGGATGAAAACACACACCAGATCGACAGACAGATACGTTACACTGCCCAACAACACACATCTGTACTTCAAGTACCACAGTTCAAGTGAGGCAGCGAGGAAGCTGAGAGAGTGCTTGATAAATCTTCCAAAGACTTCGCAGAGGCGTTAATGTACTTTTTCCCCTATAAATAAAACACCTTGGGCTTTGAAACAGGCATAAAGTCTGATTCATCCAATCTGCAGCCCCCTGAGAAGGCATGAAACACACACAGAATATGAGAAAGCCCAGGAAAAAAAAACAGACATTTATTACATATTGAAGGAGGACGAGTCATGGCGTACACTTGCAATTTAATCAGCGGTGTCCCATAATGCATATGAAATATGGAGGCGAAAGCCCACAAGCTCGAAGCCAAACTCCTGGGTTCTCTATCACAAACGTTCTGAGACAGAGAGAGATGGAAAGAAAAAAATGGAGGAAGTGTGAGAAAGGGAAAGAACCTCTAGGCATACAGTCTGGAGAGAACAAAGCTTGAGCACTTCCATTGCAGATGGATTTTTCCCAAACATGAAAACTAGATTCACAGACCAAGGCTTTCATATAAAACAGAACAGAATAAAACAGAATGAGGTAGCAGAGAACCTCCAAATCTCCTCTGCGTCATTCCTTGACACACAAATTTGCCATCCGCTGTATTCTAGTGCTGGAAGACATAAAGGAAGTGGCTAGGAAAGTTTAAATAGACACATCCAGTGCTGAATGTGGCTTGCTGCAACACTATCAAGCCAATCCCTTTGGTCATAATTGAGGCTGGCAGGGCTTTGCTAATGTGTGACTTTGTTCCCATTGGCCTGCCTCGCTCTGAACAGAATGTGCAAAATCTCCAAGGACCCTTGAATTTACCAACAAAAGTTGGCATTCAGATGCAAATTCTGCAATGGTATGCATCTATGTGAGAGTAACTTTCTCTCAGAGAAGTTTATGTGTGTTTGTGTGTGTGTGTGTGCGCGCATGCATGCTTGTGTGTGTGTGTGACTATGTGTCAGTGGAAGGAGGGGTTTGCAATTCTCAATACAGTATGGAATGCTTTTTTCATGATAATAAGAAGCCATGGTTTGCTGCTATCCTTCATCTATCATTCTCTGCTTGCAAATCTCTGCTCCACCACCAGAATCTGGAAAAACACTGCAACAAAATCATTATTTTCAATCAGGCTTGTCAATCTCATACTAAATGACAAAATATGTTCCTCCACAGCGTATTCTAGGGTACCAGTGTGAACTGTTGGTGTCTTATAGTACACAAGAAAACAAGCACTGCTGTCTGGTGTTCTTTGTGTGCTTCTACCCACAACTTTACCTTTTGCACTG
This sequence comes from Lates calcarifer, assembly GCF_001640805.2. NCBI lineage: Eukaryota > Metazoa > Chordata > Actinopteri > Centropomidae > Lates > Lates calcarifer. The sequence continues at coordinate 14,703,885 of NC_066844.1, forward strand.
TAAGAATGTTCCTGCTTTAGTACTAAATGTAAACATAGGTAGATTTAAGCTGCTCCAACCAGTGACCAATGCTGTCGTTTCCCAAGAGAAGATAGTCCATGACAGGTGCTTTAAACATCTTGGTAGTACAGCTGCGTCCTGTATGATCTGCTCTGCCAATGACCTCTAACTAACAGCTTATCAGTTATTAATGTTGGCTTGATGACATCTAAAACAATGGCTCCTTTAACAGGTCAGCACAGTCTGTCCAAACTCTCCAGTCCCTGGCTGATAACCCTGAAATCATATTCAATAACTCTTTAACTGCTCTTTGGTTTAAAACAGCACCTCCACATTCTTTTGACAAATGTGCCTTTACTTCCTAATAACTAACTTTAATAGTTGAGAATGACAAGAGATAATGCGGAGGCTGATCCCATTCACCGGGAAGATTTAATTTAGATTTCCCTCAGGTTCCGATAAGCTTGGCACTCTGCAGACATTCTGAGATGACAGTCAGAACCTGCACAGCAATTTTCTCTTTGAATACACAGACACAAAAGAGCATGGTTAGACTTTAAAAGAGAGGAAAATGAGATTTCTGCTGCGATGAGGAGACTCAAGTGCGAAATATTTCTTTCTGCACTTACCGTTAAACTATTTGCCTCTACATTTGTGTGTGTTTCTCTTCTTGTTTATACAATATATTCATCCCTAACCTTTAATACCATGTGGAATGTGCTGCCTAGACAGTGAAATATGAATGAGTGTAATTTTAGTACTTAACACATCATTAATCCTGCAGTGAGTCTGGTGCCCTGAGAAAAGGGGTGAAGCTGTGATGTGTTCTGACTGGAAAGAACACACTCATGCAAACACACACACACACACTGCAACTTATCTTATATGTACCTTCATTTGTTTGTGTATTTTTCTCCAGCAGATTTTCCTGGGTACGCCTTTTAAATGATTTGGGCAAGGTACCTAAGTTCCAATTAAGTGATATCTTAGCCAGGTCGATAAAGAAATGGTTTTCCCAGTTTGTTTTGGCACAGAACCTGACTGGCCTGCATAGATCCCTGACCTCATCTCTATCCAACACCTTGGGGATGAAATGGAGCAGTGACTGTGAAGGAGGACTTATCACCCAACATCAGTGTCTGACCTCACTTATGCACTTCTGACTGAATGGGAGCAATTCTTTGAAGCAAGGTTTCAACATCTTGTGAAAAACCTTCCTGGAATAGTGGAGGCTGTTTTCTCAGCATGTTACATACTTTTGGCTATTTAGACTTCCCCTCTGATTGGTGATATGGTGTAAATAATATTCATGAAGTAGTACGTAAGTAGAAGTAACATGGAAGTAGGGTAATAAACTGATAAATTATGAATGCAAACACACACACAGAGCAGAGAGAGAGAGAGAGAAACTGTCCTCAGGAGTCATTTTCTGGTAGTCACAAAGACATGATCGCAGACTTAGAGCAGGGGGTAAAAAATTATCTCCATCTCTGCAACTCCATAATCCACAGGGCCCATTATCTTATAAATGGTTTCAACACGAGAGTGATGGGATGCTGGGAAAATTTGGTGGAAAAAAATATGAGGGTGAGGGAGAGGGAGAGAGAGAGAGAGAGAGAGAGAGAAAGAGAGGTATGAAAAGAAAGAGACTGTATGATGATGTCAGTTCAGACAAAAGGCCCAGTCATGATGTGTTCTTGCTGGAGAACAAAGAGCTCTGACAGACTCCCCAGGTCTTCTCTGTTGACTATAAATGTACACCATACGCACACACACACATACACACATGCAGGCAGAGCAGCAGACAGACACACAAACACACCCACACTCTACATATCAGACTTCAAATTTCTCTCTCCAACAGGGGGACAGAAAAGGAGAGAACAACAGTTAGGCTAATTATCTCTGAATCTGGAGGAAATGAACAGAATCGTATTGTTGTATTGTTCTCTAATTGTTTGGCCCCAGCAGCACTAGAGGGGCATCACACAGCTACTGTCTGCCTTTTTGTCTCCGGTTTAGCAAACTAACTCAGTGAAGATATTCCTTATAATGAGCTTGGATCGTAGCCATGCCACAAAATAACAACGTCAAAACCTGCTGGAGGATGAGGATGTGTTGGTGACTGAAGTCAGTCTTCATCTCTAAAGATGCCGGTTCCCACTTTCATTCATACATGTCCACCTCGCTCTCACTCTCTGTTTCTAGTGGCAACTGTGTGGCATGTAGGGCTAGCGTGGTGGTCTGTAGGTTTTTAGGGCGCTTCAGTCAGGGTCCAAGGCAGGGTCACGGCATTTACCCCTCCTCCACTGCACCCCTGCGGTATGCTCCAAGAGATCCCAAAAAGAACACGGAGGTGTTAGAGAAAACACAAACAGAGCCTCGATTGTCCCAGACTTGGGTTCAAACCCCCCCCCTCACACAGCCCCACCTCCAGGGGTTTAAGACTGAGAGAATGAGCAACTGTCAATGGTGTTTTGTAAATACGTGGCTGTTTTCACTTCAGATGGGTTTATTCAGACGTCAGAGGGAAATGCGCCTGCTTTGCAGTCTGTGAGTGTCCTTGCCTTTCCTGTCCTATTGAGATTTGTATGGGAAAGCCATTTGTGGCTCGTCCGAGAGAGCGGCACAATCGCCAGCTCCTTTGAGACAGGGGCTGACAGCTGAAACAAGTGAGCAAGCTGGTGGACAGGGCAGCCCGCTGAGTGATGGCTGTTTCTTATTGGCACTTATTGACCAGAGGCAAAGCCCCCCTACAGTGTGTCACATCTCAGCTAAATGGATTACAGACAAATCAGCCGGGGGCCATTGTTCCACTGACCTAACTACCTCACTGAGACCTCAGTGCAGCAACTTCAAGTGACTTCTACATGACATTGCATAACTGCTGCACCGATGAGAAATCACACATCACTCAAAATGCGATCTGCTAAGAACTCCATAATACTGAAAAAGCGTGATGAGGGGAACATTACTGGGATGCACACAGTGATATTTATCTGCTGGGGATAATGCAATTATCTCTTTAAACAATGCAGTCTGCCTCTAGTTTATAAACTGCACACGTGCTCGTGAAATTAGATCATGTTCCACAGGACTCATAGGTTTTAAGCTGTCATTTGTTGTGTTTTAATTACATGCCATTTCTCTCCAATCATCAAATTAACACCTGCAGTGGGGACTGCTCCTAATGGCCCTGATGTAATGATGATTACAGACAATAACAATTTCAACTTTCAGTAAACAACTGTCGCCCGCCTGCTGAATAATTTACAGAAAGCCCAGATAAATCGATGCACTGGCTGAAAGTTACAGTTCAGCTGCTGCAGAAGTGATCTTTTCTATAGACTATGGATTCTTTTACTCGCCCAATAAACAATGACTCTTGACTACTCAAAGAGGTCCTACACAGCAGAAGGATGTTTTACCGTGTGGTGGTGGTGGGGGCCATCTTATCTGGTGTTAAGCACACCCTTGGGGGTTGGAGAGGTGACGACCACTTCTTTACTTCGTCACTCCTCCCATTCTCTGTCCTAACCCCCCACCATCACTAGCTGGCTTTCTCCTGGCCCTTTTGTCAGTGGATTACTGGGGGGTTTAGAGGCGCACACACCAATCCTTCCCTCCCCTATCGGAACCACACAGGGTTAAGATTAGAGCACAGAGGGGAGACCTCTGCACAATGATCTGAATTACAGAGGCTTTCTATGTATGGCCACTTATAGTCCCCCCCATTTGCTCTACTCAGAAATCGCCACAGAGCGCTATTCACAGCTTGTGGTTTTCCCAGCAGGAATCTTGGGCCGTATGCCAAAACCCAGGGCACAATTTTTGAATCTGTAACAACACCTAAAGAGTTCAGTGAGTGTGTGTGTTTTTTTTGAAATCCAAACTCTTTTTCTTTTGTTCAGTTTAAACACAAACATGTGTGATGGTCCTTGTAATCGTCTTTGGTAAATGACCATCACAGAAAATACAGACAACAAACAAACAAGCCTCGGGTGAAACCGCAGCGGTATGTAACTGTAACACAGCCCACATCATCCCTCCATATTGTGAGAGAGCACAGGCTGTCTCCTCCTCTACAGGTCGGTATCCATCTCTCTCTGCCTTGTCCCCGGGACAGCTGCCCAGACAGCCCATCTGTCTGTCCTGACCTGTGTTTGAGACCATGGGGGGAGCCTAAGTGGCCCATGAAGGGGGTCTCTGGCATGTTGCCCGCCCGGTAATGACAGTTAAGCTGCCAGCAGCTTGCCTGACAGCTCTCGAGGTCTCTCTGTGGTGCTAGAGTATTGATATTGTATCGGGTTGCAAAGGGCTTGGCAGCCTTTTAATGAGCGCTTAGATTGATCAGGCAGTAGTGGCGCTCCCTTTACTGTGGATGATGCTTATTGGCTGTCCCTGAAGGGCTGACCCCCTCTTTGCTCTGTATCACTGACTGAGAAAGGAGACACACACACACACACACACACATATGAACACAAACATGCTAGCACATGTATACTATAAGAAAGCTTAAGATGTCACAATGAATGTTGGTATTAAATGTTCACATTTCATTTGTGCGTGGAATAATCCTGATTTGTTTTGGGCGGGTTTGCAATCCATTGAACTCAATACAATGACTGAATGAAGGGATCCATATGTCTTTGTCTTTGTGTGTCAATATATGATGGGAGGAGGCATGGTGGAGCAGTGGTTAGCACTGTCGCCTCACAGCAAGAAAGTTCCAGGTTAGCCTGGGGCTTTTCTGTGTGGAGTTTACATGTTCTCCCTGTGCCTGTATGGGTTCTCTCTGGGCACTCCAGCTTCTTCCCACACTCCAAAGACATGCATTAGATTAATGGTTGACTTTTGCCCCTAGGTGTGAATGTGAGTGTGAATGGTTGTTTGTCTATATGTGTTGGCCCTGCAATGGACTTTGGAAAACTTAATGATAAACTGTAACTGTAATTACGTTTTTTTTTTTTTTTTAAACAAAGAATTACTTAACTAGTCAACTTTAGTTGAGACTAAAATATTTCCTGGTAAATGGAAAATCTGTTGGAGTCTGTTTGCAACAGCTGAAACTAATTATTAAGGGACTCAATCGGTCACTGAAGTCATCAAGTTAAAAATACTACTGGCAATAAACTTTACTTAAAAATAATTGAAACTTGAAATCTGCTTTAAAAAAAAGAAAGAAATCTTTTAGTTTTAGTCTACATGTAGTAATAAAAAGATCAAGTTGATGTAATTTCAATAATTCTTTCTCCAAATGGAATAATTTATCAGCACTTACACAAAATATTTTCCTCAGTAAAGAGAATTGCTGAAATAAGAATTAACAGTGATAAAAAAAATTTAAGTTGGGACAGTAAAACTTAAAAGACAGATCAAAATAATATTAACACACACACACACACACACACACACACACACACACACACATAACTGACTGACTCTCCCTCCCACACACACTGGAGAAATAAAATATTTTTATGAAATTCTTTGTGAAGTTACTAACTGGATAACGGAGGCAAGCAAAGTTCAAATGAACAGACAGAGAGAGAAAGGGATCTTTAAACCACCTTCCTGTCAGCGCCTATAATGGCACTTCACCTTTCTGTCCCTCCTCCTCCTCTCCACCTGCCTGCCTCCACAGGCTCATGTCAAGGTCACAGCAGTGGTCTCTGGGACTCCACTCTCTCCTATTAGCCCTCCATTAGGTGCCTGTCAGAGAGGCAGCCAGCTGTCAGCTCCCCTGTGGTTGTGATCATGACCCCCACTCAGCCTCTGGACCCCCTCTGGGATCTACAGCAGGGAAGTAACAGGATGGAGGTAGAAATGAAACCCCTGCTCTGTACTCAGGGGAGGGGACATTGTGATTACTTTTCTGTGGCCTTTACTACTGACGCAGCTGGGAGACCATTCCACGACTTTGCTGGCAATGGGTCACACTAAATGTGATGTGAAAAAATTGCAGTGAATGCAGTGAATTTACACACTTGGAAAAAGTGCATGTTGTGATTATTAGTTCAACATGTTCTCTACACACCTGATGGCAACCTGCTCTACCTCCCTCTGTCACTTTCTCGGTTTTGTCCCTCTCTCTTCTATTAAACATGAATTAGGAGCACCTTGATCAAGTTCATAACCCTTGTGTTGTAATTAGTGCTGTGTCAGAGCGCAGAGTGGCCCCGCTTCACTAATAGAGTAATTACCGCACCGTCAGCCAGCTCTCTGACCTCAACCCCCACACACCTTCAAACCTTCCAATTGCACCTTCCTGTCAGCTCAGATGGAACATAAAGCATCACACAGGACAAGAGATATATCCAGCTTTTCAAGCACCCTGGGATTAATAGGCGCCTATAACCTTTTACTGTGGATCACACTGAGCGTAAAGGTCAATCAGATTCATGAGAAAAGCGTCGTGGATGAATGTCTGCATTTAATGAACGTTGTATAGCATCAAGATCGCTGTTGCACTCTCCTATATGTGAAGTAGAAAAGCATTAAAAATAAATGGGGAGCAAAGCCAATTCAAGACTCACATAAAATGGCCTGTAAATTCAGAGGGTAAGCAGACGAGAGAGCCTTGGTCTATGGAGGAGAGAGAGGGACGCTGTTTTACTGCTGGAAAGATTCAATTAATTATCCCTACGTCTTAGTTTAGGGAGGGTTAAACACTATAAGCAAAATATGTGAGCCTTCAACCAGAATCTCCACCAGCTGTCCTGCATTTTTCACAGGGTGGGCAGTGACGACATACTTGGTGTCATTCTGTGTTTGGTAAGCTCCTTGTTAAACATGGCTGCGATTGAAAGCTATTAAAGCAATTATCTTAACGGCAGGAGAGCTGGGGATCAGACAAGAAAAAGAGGGCCTTTTGTGGAAAGATGAAACCTCCTTTCAGCACCATCGCCCCAGATAGCTTAAGTTAACTGAGTGGTTATGCAAGTGGGCAGAAGAGATAGTTTTTTCAAGAGTCCACACACACACGCACACACACACATACGCACATTTTTTTCACATCCTTACAAATACAGAGCCAACTTCCCAGCCAGCCGATGGGAGCTGACACACAGCAAAAGAATGAGCTACTTCTGTGTTGTTACTATAAAGCTTGGCCAGAGTGCCGAGCGGCCTCTCTGTGTGTGGCGCCTCAGGTTGGCACACTCACAGGGGGCTTTATTGGGGTGCCATCCTGAGCGTCAGGCAGCATGCCCGATGTTGACAAAGCCTGGTATCGCCTGCTGTCAGCCCATTCTGTGTGCACCCGGCGGAAAGAATCAATTAGGCCGAGCTCACAACAGAGCACTTTAATATTTGACTTTTAATCAGCGGGCAGAAGGCAGGCTGGGGCATGGAAGCAAGCTGGCAGTTTCCGTCTTGCTGATGTGGAAAATGAGGGTCAGGGAAATTCTCCCAGAGCCCCAAAATGTGCATCACACACACACAAACACCCCAGGGAGGATGTGAGGAATCAGTCTGAGGAAAAGTTGCCACCAACAACAGGCTAATCCCCAGAGTGTTAAGGGGAAATATCCTGTCATCACTCACAAGATATCAAAAGCACCTTATGCAACCAGCTGCAAGGAATGGATGAGGAATATCACATAACTCTGTTAGTAAACAACCAGAGCTCTGCGGAAGGGACAGTGGTTAAAGAGAAGAAAACCGAGTTGATGGGGTCTTCGCTCGGCAGATGAACGCCTTTGAAGAGTTTCTCTTGAACACTTTTGGTTTTTTTATTCTGCACCGCCGAAGGCCCCTTCTGCCAGCAAGAAGAGCAGGAAGAAAGAGAGAGGTGAATGCTGTCCTCACGCTGGGGTTTTGAAGTGGAGATCAGTCCTCAAACAGAATAGCTTACCAAAGGCACATCATTCACCTGTCTGCTCTTGCTAGTGTCACAGAGACAAGAAGGAAAATCAAAGTTCAGCTCCCTCAAATGCTCTGTCAAGAAAAGTTATGTAGCCAGGCATATTTTTTTCACAAACAAAACACTATCACGGCTATATTAGGAGCCGTTTGTAACGAGTCATTTGTTAATCAAAAAGGAGAGCTGATTAGAGTCTCACAAACTGATGTTTTTGCAAGTGATAATGAGTCAGCTGTGCACAGCTGTGCATATATTATGCCCACATGTGCTGAGAGCTGCTTCTTCTGTTGCCATCCAACTGTTCACACAGAATGACTCTGATCACAGCAGCAGCACAAGCATGTTGCTGGTAAACAGCCAAGAAGACAGTGGTAGCACTGCAGTGGTGATTTGTCCAGATCTGGCAGATTTATTGCCTCTTTACAGCATATTTGCACAGAAACATTTATTTTTTAAAACTCAGTGCTCCAAATACTGATTTAAGGCTTAAAAATGGCCTATGTTATCATTGCTTGTTTAGCAAAGACATGAAGCTAGTTTACTACCCAAAACCACAGGGAATGAGAGTGATTTTTCAGCTATTGATTTAATAATTCTGAGCTTTGTACCTCGCTCATTAATTCTCACGACTGTTTCCCTCAGCCTCACCTCACCCCCACTCCCTGCATCTTTCATTTCACTCTCTTTTCTCATCTCTTCATAATTACCATTTGGACTGATGGCCGCTGAGGGGGCATCTGCTGTGGCCACAACGCAACCCACAGCTCCCTTTGATCATGGATTCCATCTCAGTAGGGCCAACAATAACCATCCTCTTATTTGTGCAGAATGAAATGCTAATCACGGGCAGGCAGATCAAATGAGGTGATGTGATTTTGAGACTGACTGAAGCAGTGAGATGAGTGTGTCGCCTCTGGAGGTGACAAATCTACCCCCCCCCCCCAAAAATAAATATAGTGTTGACGTTAACTATAGCCTGCTGCATTGTGTGTTCCCTCTGAGATCTGTAGAAATCCATGGTAACAGGAACAATGATCAGAACCTGACTTATTTTCAGTTCAGACGTAGGAGTGATACCCAGATAGATGGAAAGATGAAAAATAGATGCATGACAGGTCAAGAGTAGACTGCACTCAATAGGAGTGAACCTACTTTGATTACATTTCAGTGAAGAAACACACAGACATGACTCTGCATGCACTATATATATATATATATGTGTGTGTGTGTGTGTGTGTGTGTGTGTATGTGTGAGAGGGAGAAGTGTAAGGGCAGAGGGAGATTTCCCTTTCACACTGTGTAAAAGGTTAACAGCCTTACCTTCCTCTCTAAACAAGCTGTCTCTGATGTTCTCCTCTCCTACTGAAATCAGCCTCTGATTGCCAAATTCTGTAAGCAAACACAAAGTCCAGAATGGATGAATACTTGGAACATATGCAACTTCCACTTAGGAGCTCAAACAGAGCCAGACTCATCTCATATCTACAGCATGGCTTGTTTTTTGTTTTTTTTCTTCTTTCTTTCAGTCATCTTTCAGTCATGAATACTGTATGTATCCTGATTCCTCCATGCCTGATGCTGGCTTGTAATGTCTCTGTCCACCCTGACAGACACAGTAAGACATTCTGAGTCCAGATGCCACTCCCAGTCACCACGCCTCCCTCGCACATTCCCAGAGGATGGTGACACATCTGTTTTAGACCAGAACACTGTAACGAATAGTAGGATATGGAGATAAACAACCACAAATGGTCATAGCAGTCTACATGGTGTGGAATCGCATCTATCTGCAAGTATACACACAAGATAAAATCCATATTTGACTGATGTTGCGACGCCTGCGGAAGCAGGCAATAGTTCAGGAGGTGGGTTAATTAGATCTCAGCCAGAAATAGAGAGTAAAAATTGTCTAATTTTTTACATAATTACCTCTCACCCTCTAGGACATTTTTAGTGATTGTGATAATAATCAGCATCTGTTTGTAATGCTATGTAAACACTGCTTATTTTCTGTCAGGCAGACAAGTAAATCCTTACACTGCTTCAAACTAGGTGTCAGAAGCAGCTGAGGTACAGAAAAATAGTTGTTTTAACCCAGCTCGTTCCATCAAGCTGCCATCTAACGCTGTCTTCACGTCTCCAACAGCCTCTAGTTGTGATCGCGTAAGCCACAATGCCTTGTTCTGTGTCTGCCTGTGCAGGCATGTTGACAGGAGTGTAGCTTTCTGATCCATGCTCTGATTGGACAGGTGTCAGTGTCCGGCATGTAAACATCTGAACTGAGTCAGACGCCTCCATAAGCGCACTGTGAGAATCTAATGTTTCACACGCAGTCTTTGATGAAATGCTTTGCACACAACAATGTGGTGATGCACACACGTGCACCCCTTTGGTATGTGCGCCAAGGCTAAGAATACGCCGGAGAACCTTATAAGCCCACATGTATCTCACTGCCAAGGCACGTCTCTGACCCCAGCTGCTCTCTGCCTGAGCCAGCTCTGCCATCCACTCATGGGCATCAAAGAGAGGTGAGACTGGACACCTGTGCCTGTCTATCTGTCTGTCTGTCTGGAGCAATAAAAAACAGCCTAAGACCTCTGTCAAGGCTTGCTTCTCACTGTGAAGCATATTCCTAGATAGCTTACCACATAACTGACAGAGACATTTGAAGCCAAGCAAGGACACAACAAAGAGGAGGAATTTCACTGGTGCGACAACAATACAAAACAGCAGAGACATCATTTATTTTGACAGGATTGTATTTGGCCAAAGATGACATCCCCATAAAGTTGCAGCATTCAGCAGACACTGCAGGCTGCAAATGGCAAAAGTGATTTACTTTCTTTTTCTCTTGCTAAAATAAAGGAGTGACAGATTTAATATAAATAAGCAGAGAGGGGGAGGAAGAAGGGAGGGGATTGGAACAGGCTGCAGGTGACAAGGCGGTGTGACAAGCGTGGCAGCTGAGAGAAAATTCGACACCTGGCCTTGTCCTTGATGTGAATAAGAGGATGATACATCAAAAAGTGACGGGGCAGAAAGATGGCTATTACCCAGGCGAAGAGGAAGAGGAAGAGGAGGAGGAAGAAACTATTTTTAGGAGTGGAGTAAAAATATGGCAGGGTTTCATCTAATATTCCTCTCCACACAGTGCTCCTGTGTCAATGAATCATGCTTTATTAGTTACAATAATCTTGTGCAGAGATACACTCAAAATGTAATGACATTCTAAAGCAACAAGATCAAATGCCCACATTAAGAAATACAAGCAATTGAGCAACTCCGTCCTGGAATGAGCGGTCTGTCAGTTCAGGCTGATCCTGATGAAGTTTGACCAGGAGGGTAAATGAGCGGGAGCCTGAGGCCGTGTTTTTCTTTGATTGGCTGCGTTCTCCCCGTCGAGCGGGAGGCTGATTGATTTCAGTGAGCTGGAACCCTGGCTCTGCCCCTATTGATCCCTCATCCCCAGCTCTGTCTCTTCCCCAATTAAGAGTTCACTAAAGCTGCGACTATGGACCTCTCCTAATGAATACCACCTTACTGCCAACATCTCAATGTTGCATTCACTACGCTGCCTGTCTCTGCTCCTTTCTCACTTCATTTCTCACTTTTGTCTGCTACTCCTCCACTTCAGCTGTTGCTAATGTTCAGTCACATCAGAACAATACGAGTGGAATTGATCTGGATTTGTGATGAGGTAGCTTTCGGGTGGTGGGATCAAGGTAAGCAAAGGAGTCCCACAGTTCATTAAACATAAGCGTGGGGTAGACAGTCCAAATCTCTTTAACATCACTGGGAATCAAGTTCTTCACCAGCGGCCAGATTTTAAGGATTAGAACGAATTGAGCTACTTTGGATGTAGAAATCTGGGATGTGTCTGGGTGTCAGGCGAAGAAGATCAAAAGATTCATTAGATTAGAATTAGATCAAACACAGTCAAAACTTGAGAGGACAGAGAGAGGAGGAGTGTGTGAGAGTGGTCGACAAGAGAGAAGAAGAAATCCAGACGTAGGAGCAAAAAAAAAAAAAAAAAAAAAAAAAAAAAAGTTGTCTGACTCAGAATAAGCTTAATTGTCAGGTACATACAGATACAAGGGATCTGCCTGCCTCTTTGTCTTTCTCCAGAGTTGTTGGCGTGTCAATCTCTTGATCTGCCCACCTTGAGGGTGCCGTCAGAAAATGCAGTGCAGTCACAGGTCAGTCGTGCCCCGATGCACCCCAGCCCTAAACCCATAATCCCACTGCTTTGGTGGAGTGAGAAAATCCAATTTCAGAGATCTGTAATTCCATAAACCTTATTAGGCACAACAATGGCTGCTACACCCTAAGGGAGAGGCATGAGGGAGGGGTGGGGGTGTGAAGGGTTGGAGCTGAAGTTGTGACCAGGCTAAACACAGGGACAGAGAGAGGGTGATGAACACAGAAAGGGAGATTAAGGTAGAGCTGGAGTGTAGCAAATCAGGGAAATGAAAAAGACAGAAGTGCTCTGGCACGGCCGCACTTCTCGTAAGTTACCATGACTAGGTACAACATGATGAAACGGGTGACACGCTAAGATTCACAGGGTAAAATTTTCAACTTGCCACTAAGTGTTTACAGTCGATGTCCTCACTGCTGCTGAAGTCGTTGTCCTTGTTTCACCTAAGTCTCACATTATGTTGTAATGTCTTAAATTTGTCACAGCTCTTCCCTTTTTGTTTCCTTTTATTTTTCCTTTATTTACCACATAATCCCTTCTTTTCCTTAAAAGCCTGAAGAGGGCAGAAGGGTCTGGATGATGTTTTATACACCAGCATATGAATGGAACTGAATTTCAAAATAAAAAGTATTTCAGTTGGTTTGGCTTAGCGTGTCCTACCATCACCGCCGCATGCTGTATTCATTTAATCGTAACATCAATGGGCCACTTAGACTGCCGTTATTTGAGTGCTCTCATTGATTGTTTGCCTAAAACCAGGGGAGTGGGGAGTTGCCTGTTTGTTTTGCCTTACTAATGGACACCATCTCAGTACACACCTCAGTGAGAGTGGAGCCAATAGCAAGCAGTGCAAGCAGACGGGGGCATAAAAGAAAGAATGGTAAACAACGGCAGGTTGATCAACAAAAAATCTTTAAATCCATACGTGAGGGACCCAGGTAGTGGAAACGTAGATGAGAATAATTATGGTAATAATTACAACCATGGTGATGAGATTCTGCTTATCAGACAGAAAAACTGTTGAGAAAAAATGGCTTTGAACTTGAGCCAGATTTTGGCTGTGTTCCAAAATCTCCCAATCACTGCTCTTAGCAACCGCAGTTAATTCTGTCATAAATTATTCACAAGTGTAACAAAACTGTAACTGTAGCAAAAGGCCACTGATAACCCCAGGATCTAAAAGCCGATTAGAGGAGGAGATTGGAGCAAGGATTTAACACAAAATTCGGGGATACAGCAGGCCTTTAGTGACATCTCTGCTGTTTGATATTGCAAGTGAGAAGGGGCCTCTAGCCGCTGTCTCTCCTGAGACAGATAGGGCAGTGAAGCCTGTATTCTGTGGCCAGCAGGGTGTAATTACATTTCCCCGTGGGGCACCTCCGCCGCAGCAGCTCAGCCATATACAGGGAAGAGATTGAAATCTGATTGCACTCGCGCACACCAGTCGAATGTCTGTCCGCAAGTGAACACTGGGATTCACACGTATGCACACTGTGCATGTGGAGCTGATATGGCACAGGCACAAACAGAGAGAATCAAAACACACATAGATTCACTTTCAAACACACACCAGTGTGCTTCTCCTTACTTGCTCCTATCAGCCATGGAATACTCTCTACACGCTGCTGAGAGTGGAGCGTTTGAGAGGCATCGTCAAAGAGCCCCTCTGCCTCTCTATCATTATAGCTGAGAGGAGCGGCAGCACAGAGATTTACACACTGATCTCTTGATGCTGCCTCATTGCAGGACCTGTTAACAGCAGCTCATACATACAGATGAACAGGGACCCAGAGAGGGAACATGTGAGTGCTACTTACTGTCAGGGTACTTTTAATGTCTGCTAAAGGAGCTGTGTGTGAGTGAATGGTTAATGACACACTAGTTATGTTTCCAAATTTTAAGCTGAAAATTCTGTTGGGTGAAATGTGAAGTAGGTCTCCTTTTACTAAATGTATGCTAATATATTCGCTATAACCAATATAGATATTTGTTTATCCAAGCAGCAAGATTACACAATTAATCAAGCACTGGTAACTCCGATATACCATGACTTTTAATTTGCTGCTTCTCAGCTTAGATGTAATTTTTGTTTATTTTTTAGGTCTTTCTGGTGGAGTGAGGCCATCTAACAGCGCATGGCAGATTGACATGAATGTTTTATTTACAGAGGATGATAAAGCAGGTACAGTCACATCAACCTATACTGAAAAAATGTGTTTCTATCAGCTTTTATTGCATCCTCTCCTCTCCACAATATGACCTTTTCCATCGCAGGCCAGCTTCAAACTTTTTCGCAATAATATAGCATCATTTCCAAATTCTGTTGTCTGTTGTTGTGTTTTCCTGCTGATTTTTGATGTGGATTTTTAAGTATGTGCAAATTCAAATCATGCAAAAAAACAAAAAACAAACAAACACAAAAAAACGAATGTACCAACTGGTGTAGCTATAGACATGTTCCTCTTAACATGTAGAAAGACTACAAGTGGAGCAGCTGGAGGAAGCTGTAGTTCTGAAAGGGCTGAATGAAACCTAATGAGCGACATAAGCTTTCGGACCCTCTAATCTAACCTCTCTGTGTCTAACCACATAAGGTCACGGCGGTGGTAAAATGAGCAGACACCAGTGCTGCCCCGGTCACCTTCGGGTCCGCAGAGACCATCGAGCAGTGTCACCTTGGCTGCAGACACTGATATCTGCCACCTGTCACCACGCTGCCCCCATGGCCAGGGATGTGGCTGCGCTGACAATGGGTTTGTCGATAGCACTTCCTCCCGAGAGTGGCGATGGGGAACATGTCCTCTGCTTTCATCAACAGCTTGAGTCAACAGCTTCGGCGTGCTGCATTAGCATACAATACATATTCATGCCGTGTCTCCCTTCAACTGCATCGCCAGCCCTCCTGCACATTTTCCAGCCATTTTTACAAACGGCATGTCAAGCGCCCCATTTTCGCCGGGAGTCCCACATGGCCCTTTATGTATTCACTGCACGGCCGCTGCAAAAAACATCAACAGGTCTCAAGGTCGTCACTCCCACTGATTGTGTGTGTGTGTGTCTTTGTGTGTGTGTGTGTGTGTGGCGTTCATGTGTCCCAGAAAGAGTGTGTGAACAACTGAAGGAACTGAAGAAATACGTGAGAAAAAAAATTCAGTTAAAGATGTAATGAATGTGTGTTTGGGGTAATGCAGTGCGAATAAGTGAGTGTAACCATGCAATTGCTGCTTAGTGTGTGAATATAAATCTGAACAAAATGTTACGTACATCTGGGTGCGTGTATGAGGGTGTGCATGCGAATTTGTGTGTGTCTGTGTGAGCAAATAGTGTGGCGTGCGGCTGCAGTTTTAACGTGCCTGGGGACTAGCTGACAGGTAGACTAAGCAGGAGCATCCTCCTTCCGTCCACTGGCATCTCAGTGAGAAAAGAGGCCAGTTGATGTGGGGGTTAGAGCTTCCATGGCAGAGTGTGTTGTGATAAATAATGAATGCTTAAAGAACAGATCTCTGAAGCTTCTTTACTTTCCATCCATCCCTCCATCCTTGCATTCGTTCCTCCTTCCATCCGTATTACTACAAACAGCACGGGGCGTTCAGCTGTCTCTATCATAAATATTTTAACCTCTAGGTCAGTGCTCACATACCCCCCACCCCAACCCCCCCAACTGTTCCGCTGCTCTTAACCGCCGCCACTTGGTGATGACACAGCCTTTTGACCCATAAAGATATTGACAAAACACTGATAGTGAGTACATTCACCAGGACCAGCTTGTAGACTAAAGGCCATACAGGCTTCTATAGGAGTGGCAATGGCTGCAACTGTTGAAATGGCAAGTCTTGAATGAATGCTGAGCAGTTGGTTTCTAAAAAAAAATGTCCCCACAAGATAAACAATCCAAAACTGAACTAGTCCTGCTTTTGGAAAAAGTAATATTTTCACCGTTGTAGTTGTTGTTTTTGCCTTATTTTTAAATCCCCGCACACATTCAGCAACAGTCAGGATTATATCTGGCTGAGTAAATACAAAGCAATGCTGAGACAATGAATGCTCCATATTTCCAAAAAAAAAAAAAAAAAACACAGAGTGTGAAACAGGAGGACAAAGAGAACTAATCACAAATTGGATTCAACACAGAGCCAAGAGCTATGAAAGCTGTAGTGACTTGTTTCACTGTAGAAAGTGGATTCTTACAGATTCAACACAGCTGTATTCTAATTATTGTCCTATAACAGCATACTATAAGATATATAGAAAAGTGAAAATCTCTTAAGACACTCACTTCAAAACCTAATAAAAACATAACACAAGGCAGCAAAGTCCAGCCTAAAAACTACCAACTTTTTCCACCAGATAAACAACAGCTCGTATCCATGCTGCTCTGTCTCAAAGCCAGATACTCTGTGAAAGGAGTCCAGTGCATCTGATGAGCGAGAGGTCTCATCTCTCTTACCCTGATGAGCAGCGCCGTTAGCGACTCCATGCATAAATCTCAGAGGCGAACAGAACGGATCAGAGCATTCAAGTGTAAACTAGGGCAAAGCTCCAGCACTGTACCTTCTAGATACACTACTCTGGAAGCAAGTCTTGTGGAGGAGCAAGCAATCACACACCAAGGGGCATACATGTTGTCATCTATCACATGCACAAACACAAATTCACACACCTGTTCTGATCAGTCCAGTAGCATCCAGTCCTGTCCGGTCCGTTCAGATCCGGTCCCTTGTGCTGGCAGAGCGAGGAGCTTGTCTCACCCCCCACACAGCCCGGTGCAGACAGCTCACTGTTATAGATGCACTGACAAGTGAAAGGAGGGAGGCGTGGTTTCACATGAGATAAATAAAAGAGGGAGGGAACGAGGGAGGAGAGAGGCTCCCTCAATCTACAATTCAATTTTGCTCTCACTCCCTTTTTCGGCAGCGTTTCTATCTTCCTCTTTTTTTTGTCTTCTTTTAGCATATTCTCTCCTCTCCTTTTCCATCTTCCTCCCTGCGTGTTATTCCTCACTGGCTCGCTCTGTTTCCATGAGTTTTAGCCTTTCTTCTCCTGTGTTGCTTCCTGTTTCTTCTTTTTCTCCTTCATTTTCCTCTGCCTCTTCCTTTCGCTTTCTCTCGGCTCTCATTCATGGGGCAGTGGTGTGGTGTGTGTGTGTGTGTGCACGCGTGTGAGACAGTGAAACAGGGCAGCTCTGGCCATCTGTTGGAGCCTGTGAGCTTCACCTATTCACAGTCTCATAAAGGCAGAGGCACACAGAGGAGTGAGAGAGAAAGGAATGGGAGGGAATGAAGGATCAATCTTAATGCTGCAGGGGTGGGGAGGGAAGGCAAAGCCTGGCACACACACCATATCTATCAGGCTGGCACCTCTGAGGCGAGCTGGCGTGGGCACGCCTGCTCACTGGGTCCAGGCAGCACAGGGGATTTGGCTCACAGTCCATGGGCATGCAGATAGAAAAGAAACGTACACCCAAATCAATTTATACACATGCACACAGAAGCACACAAACACACACACACACACACACATATATATATATGTGGGCAAGTTCACACCACACACTCTCACACAGATCCACAAAACCAATTTCCTCTTTGACAAAACAAACAGGATCTATCAAGACAAATAATCCTACAAACTCAAAGAGACAAGGGGACAGGGGACAATTCTACAAACCCACACAAACGCACACACAAAGCCTGCCCTGAATCCTTCCATCACAGCAGAGTTAAAGTAGGCATTTTCCTGCCTGGTTTAAGCCAGGTATTTCTCCTGAGTGCAGGTGTCACTTCCTGTCCCTGACCAGGAGGGAGAGGCGCGGCGGAGGGTGGCAGAGGGTGGAGGCATCCATCACTGTCTGCAGCAGCCGTCCCATGATGGATGCGCCTGTTTATCCCTCTCTGCAGGTTATTTAGATGCAGTCACAGCCAGAGAGATTAGTGATGGAGAACCTCTGCACCTACTCGCCTCTCCTCCCACCCCATCTAATCAATAACACTCTTATCTATTATCTGCATTTCAGGGTATTTCTCCATGGAAATTTGAAGCAAAGAAAGAAAGAGAGATTAATTGTCCACCCCCTCTCAGTGTTTTCAATTACAACGCCTGCAATGGATCATCTGTCTGTCAGCCTGGCACACTACGGTATTTGTGTCACTGCAAAGAGATGAAACCATGCTGCTTTGAGAAAATCAAACTGTATTTTTTTGGCCATGACTGTCCCTTGCAGATGCAAAACAAACTATTCAGAGCAGGGGATTTGCATGGCATTTGAGGATAAAAAAATTATATTTTCTGCTTAAACTTCAGGTGTATTCAACACTAATCCTGTTTTTTTTTAAAAAAAGCATTGTCATTCAAGCCAATTGGAACCATGAGTCCTTTGTAAGAGTGGATTAGCTGTTCTAATACTATTCATAATCATCTTAAAACAAAATATACTGCTGGAAAATTATTTATTTCTCCACTGTATGCATATCAGATGATGTCTGAGACTCTGGGACTGCTTACATAAAGGAGCCATCTAGCTGCTCTAACACGCTGGATTACAGACAATGCCCAAGAGACGGACATGTTTTTCCTGAGCGGTGCCGACATGCCAACACAACAGCCCAGCGACACCACTTTAGCACATGGTTTATTCATGCTTCCACTCTCTCTCTCTCTCTCTCTCCCTCTCTCTCACGCACACTTAAGCTGTGTCATCCTACTGACATCTAATTGGGCTTAGATCAACAGATGTGTCCTACAACAAACCAGTGTGTATGAACAGGGTAAACTCTTCTTATGTGAACCACAGTTTGATATCTTCCAACCTCAAATACCTCTGGAGAAATTCCCAAAGAAGGTCAGGAAGAAAAGTCTCAGGACAGACATGGAAGGACAAATTAAGAAAAAAACAAAAAAACAAAACAAAGAAGAATATAATGTCTGTGTGTCAGCAAAGAGAAATATCCTGCACTTTAAAACGACAGAGAGGGTCCAGACCTTGGGGTACACATTCTGCTTTTCTGTTTTCTGCTTCATTGGCTACAAAATGGACAAGGCCTTGTCCACCACCTCTGCATAATTGTGCTGAGGCAGGTGCATAAATAAGAATGAATGATTTCTATTCTGATAGCACAGAAAGACAGCTATGTTCTATCCTGCTGAGATCTTGTCCTTGGCTGGGAGTGTGCTGTTACAAATGAATTTGTTCCTATTCTGCACTGTGTGTGCCAGTGCTGATAAAAATATCCCCTGTCAGCTGGCTGCGTGAAGAGGGGAGGACTCAGTGCAAATGAGGCAGACCCCCTCACTGTCTTCTCCTCCTCGCCAGCTCTATCTCTGAGAGCACTCTTCCTATTATTCCCTTGGTTTGGGCTAGTTGGTTCAAGGCTGACTTCCCTTCAGTAGCACCACCGCACATGCACACACACATCCCCCACACCCTGCCCTCTATCCATTCTGTGAATCCCTGGTTGAATGTGTGTGTGTGTGTGTGTGTGTGTGTGTGTGTGTGTGTGTGTGCGTGCGCGTGTGTATGTGTGTGCGTGTGCATGTGCAGGCGAATGTGCATTGAGACAGTTCTGCATCAGTCGGCTCTACATCACCATGGCTACATTATGAGGAAAAACTGAGGTAGAGAGAAGAACTGAGGGAGGAAGAGAGGAGAAGAACCCAGGAGCTAACAATGAGGGGACTCAAGGACACAGGATTGACAGAACTGAAGATGAGAGAAGTCCGCGCGTTGTGAAACAATTCTCCTCAAAATAGCACAGCAGGTACTGCAGGTAGAATAGTAAAAGGGCCATCTAACCTCTGAGCAAGTCGCTTTAGAGGCAAACAGCCACATCACAACTACCCTGTCCTCCTGCTCCACTTGTACAGGTTAAAACATTCTATAAACATGCCTCCAGTGTGTGTTACAATACAATTCCTGTACACAAACAACACACACAAGCACCAGAGGATTAAACATATGTCCAGAGGAGAGCTTTCTTGGCTAATTACAAATGCAAATAGTTGAATCAGTTTCATTCTGCAGCTGTGCTCATTGCTCCTGGACTATGTTTCATCCACTCGAGTTCCCATGGTACAGAGAGTCATCAGAATGCCAGGCATGGATGCTGAATACCCCAACATCATGCACGCCACACATTGTCCTGTCAAGTCTAATGCATTCTCCTCTTATTTATCTCATCCCTCCTGTCACTGTCACATCACACACTCCCACTGAAAATATAAATAGTTAATAAGTCAGTTATGAGCGACCATCATTTTCCAGCAGTTGGTTTCATATCCTGAGGTGATGTTATAATTCATTCATTAGTGTCCCACCACTCTGAATGGTACAATTAAAAGGAATAGAGGCTTCAGCAGTCTCCTCCATCGCAGATTTCAAATTTAATTGCGAAGACATTTTTCAGACTGAACAAAGTCTGAATAAGTCTGAGACAAAAAGCTTTGCAATCAAACATAAAAGAAAGCGAAAGTCTTTATTCTTTTTAATTGTACCACAGACTGAAGATTTTCCTCCAGCACCTTCCTGAGACAGTTTGCAGAGTGTGGAAGTTTTCCTAGTTTTTACACAGCAACTCTGAAAATGATAAGGACAAATAAAAACAAAAGAGAAGTATGCAGGCAGACACAAAGCTAAGGAAAAATAAGAAGGGCCAATATGGTGTCCCAGTTGTATATATCTAGATATTCCACATCTTACACCGTGCTTTGAGTATGTAGTGCATTCACAGCGGAAAAATGCCAAACTTGAGTATACACAAAAATGCCACCATGCATAATAAAATCTTAAGTGCAATGATGTTGGCTGCTGTTGTCCCACAATGCAGTGAGCAACAGAAATGAAAGACCTGATGACAGCTGGAGTAAAGTGAAAATATAAACCTTTCACACTGCATACATTTCAGCTGTCAGAGAAGGATAAGCTCAGGTCTTACCAGTAACATTAATCATGGCTCAGTTTCATGGAGGTGTCCTTGTAGCTTTGACCTTATTCCCACCTGACATTAACCATGCATCTTGGATGATCCGATCACAAGTGGACAACTAACCTAAGTGCAGGTGTGGATGCACCCAAGGTGCATTGAGGACGTACTGAGATATGATTGCTCAGATCACATTCAGAGGTGGTCTGGCTACACTTAGCACATAAGTGAGACGCATTCAGAATCTTGTACAGAGTTCTGTACAAGAACTAGGAAAACAGAAATTTACACAAATGTGTCCTTGGCCACACTGAAAGAACACCTACTCAACTGATGTCATCTGTGTTAGCAGCTCTATCCACAATGTCTGAAAAACTCAAAGCCCATTATACTGATATATCTGATACTGGGCAGTGAGCCCAATATCAGAACCATGAAACTTAAATACCTGAGTGAAACACAGCCATTAGCAATATTATTTACCACACCTGTATTTAGCAAGCCAAAATATCAATGAAAACACAAAACTTTCACCCAGAAAGTTCAAGTTTTTATTTTTTCTGTTCCCAAGCTGCAGCTTGACTGATGTCCCAGATGGCTTGTATCATTCCTTGTTAGTACAAAAACAGTACACTACATTGATTTCTTGTGTACTCTATCTGCCAAAACAGTGTGCTGTCAACATTAGTACATGGTGTATTAGCACATAGTAATTAGAATTGGGACACCCCGCCAGTCTCACTGAGGGAGCCCGTGTTGTTTGATCGTCAGCCAGCAGGGGGAGGTGTACTCTGGTCTAGTAGGATTAAATCATCTACTGTGCATCAGGAGTGTAAAAAAATAATGATACATCACTTTTAGGCCAAAGAGACAACTGCATTAATTTGAAAAGCTGATTAATATCTCATTCTTTTCACTTAAATAGTAATGTTGAAAACTGCCTGCCCACTGTGAAGTGTTTCTATTCCCTCATGAAACGTTGTCTTCTGAAGTCATAGTTTAGCTTTGGAAATAAATGTCATCACTAGAAATTGTGCTTCGTTGGAATGTTTGCGTGTATTTAGTTATTGCTGACAAAATCTCAGTCACCTACGATTCACATTATTAAGGCTGTTATACTTTTGGATGTACAAAATTATTTGGTGAAAGAACTGAAGTCAACTTGAAACGCTGCTGGATTTTCCCCAGTATAGAGCAGGCATACATCTTTCTCTATGTTGAGAAAGAGAAGAAAAATCGAAATACCTGCTACAGAAACATGAGCTATCAATGGTCAAACTTGAAAAGATTAATCAAGAATGCCTGTTCATAAACTCAAGGCAAAGGAGGTTATGGTTTTAAAAAAAAAAAGGGATTGGATCAGTTACATGCACAAACATGCACATGCAAACATCCTTCCCATCTGTCCATGTGCGGCAGCATTACAGAGGTTGGGGAACTGTTAACAGACCGTGGGATCCGCAGATCAAAGCATGGCCCCCCGTTGAGGTCTGCGGTCCCGAGGAACACAAGCCGCTATGGGCCAGAGCCAGCATCACATCTCAGGCTAATTAACTAAAACCCCTTTGACGCCATGTTATTTGCATTCCTAATGTACAGCACTCAGTGTAATATCTGCCACACATATTAAATAAGAAGCGCTTGTGGGTTTGTCTAACAAGGCACCCCAGTGTTTTTAGCACAAATACATTTGTAATCACTTTTAAACATTGTGAGGGAGGCAACACAGAGGAGCTGAATTCAGGAACAGGGGTGAATTTTACAATATAATTAAATGAACATTTGTGTGAACTTGCCTGGCGCTCAACTTTTTGTTTATTGCAATACTGATCAGCACATGCTTTTCAGTTCTCACTCACGTATTGCATCACACAGCAATGCGTGTACAGAGACACACAGGACCCTCAGTGAAAAGACACACCTTGCACCAGTGAAATTTCAAGTGCCCTCCAGTGTAGCCTTCCAATCTCGGGCGCTCACTAGAGTGAGAAAAATGGCCTGAATTATAAATCAAGGGGTTTTAAACGGCTGCGTAGATTAGCAAGCAGTCGTGTTTGGTGTACTCAATAATTAATTACTTGTTTGTACTTGAGTGGACCTCGCTTCTTTTTTTGTATGGCTTTTTGTGTCTGCAAACAAATGCTCACTGGCATGTAATCAGGAGCCGTCAGGGTGTGAGGAGGGCTCCTGAAGAGCCTGGTGTAGGGACTGACATCGCAACCAAAGGTCATCGCTGACTGGGGGCATTCTCATAATGTGTGAAGATGTTTATTTTTATACTTTTGACAAAAAGAGTAAAGATGTTTTACTTGTCTCTTGCCTCTTCAAGAGGCTAGTTTGGGTTGTGACATTAGATTTATGGTTTAAGGTTAGTATTAGATTTAGGTTAGTCATGGAGTTTAGAGGGGTATAGTTACAACAGTCAGTCTAACATCCTTGCTGTGTGTGTACATCTGAGCATGTACCCTCCAGCAGAGACAAATGTTAATTACGCTTCTGCACTCTCACAGCATATGGACCACTCCCTGCCAACAGCATCACCAGCCAGTTACAGCAGAATGACACTTGTACAGCAGACTGTCACAACACAGCAGCATTCACTGTCTCTCCAACGTGTCGTAATAAAATGTAAGACAGACCTCTGCTCCCTATCTCGGCCCTCTGGCCATCTCTCAATGGCTGCCCTGAAACAGCCCTGTAAGCAGACTAAGGACAAGTGGGAGGATGAAATAGCATCTCCCTCTCCCCCGTGAGGAGCAAAATGATGAATTGTGTAAAATCTTATTTGGCACCTCATATTAAAAAATTCAGAGATTAAGCCAGCAACGCAAAAGGCAGGAAAGAGCTGATGCAGACAGAGCAGAGGAGGGCCCATTAGAGAAATGCTCCTGTCTGTCTTTCTGTCCGGCTGGGTGACACCTCGCCCCTTAATGAGCTGTCTGAAGTCAAACAGGAGAAATACCAACACAATAAATTACCAAGCTCATCTCTTCCTGTTTGCCTCCACTCAGATACGGCTGAGTAATCTCTCTATCTGGCCTCACACCATCCAGAATGAGATTCTGTCAAATCACATACTACAATCCTTGGGCCCATTTGCATAACTGCGTTGGATGTTTTCAGCCAAACTGGTGACATGTTTTTCTGCAGTTAATTAGATTTTGGAATTAGTTTTCCAAAAAGAAAAAAGAAAGAAAAAAAAAAAAACAAGATGATTTCCCCTCTGCTTGGTCTTCTATTCCCATTTGGAAGTGACAAGATAAAATTGTATATAAGGGTAATTGCGTGGCAGTGTTGGAATTAGAGCTAGGGAGAGAAGGTATTTTTGCAGTTAAGGAGCTAATACTCCATTCCAATTTCAGTCTGTTTAGCATGCAGGCTCTGAACTGTTCCCTCTGACATGGCAAACCTCATTAAGATAGAGCAAACTAATTCACTTGAGGACGAAAGCTAATTCTTCATATCTTTTTTTCTCCTCTTAGAGATATAGAGACAAACTGAAATTGGGTCTTAGGGGTATACACACTTGAAGGTAGAGCTCTTTCCCAGCTCTTATCATACCACATTTACTGTAGATTAAAGAGAAGAAGGGAAGAGGACGTAACCTTAAGCTACCGTTGAACTGGTGCTGACAGAAATAGAGAGGAGGCTGAGCCTTTGTATGGCAAGCCCACTCTGGACAAAACTGTCAAGAGCATGGACATCTGAGCTGCATGGGATCACTCCACTCATGTGTCTATTCCTGCTGATAAAGCAAGGCTAACCTTTCATGAAGCAGAGAAGGAGCAGAAGGAAGAGGGGAGAGGAGAGGAAAAATACGAGGAGAAAGGGCCGGTGCTGGGGCTGCAATGGGCAGACATCCATTAACCGAGCACTCAGCATGGGATATGGCATTTACCGAGAACAGCCAAATGCCATGGCAATTAATCAGGGCTTTGAATGCCAGCTGTATCAATACCCCTTGTACACGGTCATGGGCGCACTTGTGCACACAGAAAAAAAAATCCTACACACACATACACATCTCAAAATAGACCTATACTTTTCTCTGTTTTCATGGGAGCAACACTATGTGGATGAAGTACTGTGTCTAACCTTAATATTATTTCGATGTCTCAAACTAGGACGCACACAGAGAAACGGAATGAATACATCACTTACACAATCACGGGGTAAGGCCTGGGAGATGGCACACATTTTACTCTGCAGGGAGTTGCAAATTGCTTTTGAATAACCAAGGTCTAATTGACAGGAAAAGAATGCGCTGTCATTTCGCTAGAGCGACTGTCATTAACACATTTTTCATTTTGTACATGCTCCAAGGCATTATTGTTTTGTTGGCCTCAATCCCTCCCTGGTGCAGTGAATATGTTTTAAAATGGTTGTGAGCAGAATGTTGTTAGCTACACAACGCTCCCCGAGGGGAACAAAACACAAGAACAATTGGCTCATTAGAAGCAGAAACACTTCAAACCACAATATGGCTGGAACACACTCAGAGGAGAGACAAAGTCAGAGAGTGAGGAGCACAGATGGATGGATAGGAGGGACGTGGGGAGGGGAGACAAAGGCACACCAACAGAGAAGAAGCAACCCTGTGTTCAACACACAGTGAGCTCAGGGTGCACAAGAAAAATCTACTGCTGAGATGAGGTGAATTTATAATAATCCTCCTTGTGAGGAGGCTGAGGAGCGATGTGTTACGCACAATTAGGATTATAGTAATCTGGTTATAATTTGTACTACCTACAACAACACTCTGTTCGCTTATAACAACTTTTCCGTGAAGAAATTATCATATCAAAGATATTTTTTGGAATTTAATAAAAGATATTTCAATATGGCATTTAGGCATTTGACATTTGTAGGCAAAGAAAAGTCTACACTTTCTACAATATCAGAATTTAACTTGTAATAATAATAATAATAATAATAACAATTATAATAAATGATAATGGCCCCTTTCACAGCAAACACTTGGGAATAGCACAGGTGTTATTTGTTCGGTAAGGATGGCTCTACTCTATTTACGTGTACCAATGTGACAGTATCCTGAAAAAAACATTTAAATATTGCATTGGTTGTATTATTTCCTGTTAGTATTAAGTGGTAGAGTATGGTAACAGACTGTGACTAGTATGTATTACATACTGCATAGAATTTGTATGTAGTAGAGCTTCCACATGAGTGACATTGCAGATTCTGATTTTACACACATGGTCAGAATAAGTGGAATACCTCAAATGAGAGTTTTTTTGCTTGTGCATTTTTAAAAGTCTCTTTTATTTGTTTCTAGGAAAATTTATTTGACTGTTCGAGGTTCAATTTGCTGATATAGACTTTTACATTTTATTTTTCAAGTTAAATTGCTGATTATGTTGAAAGTAGTTTTTTATATTGTAGAGTTGCAATTGTTTCTTAAATAAAAGATCTCAAAGCTTCCTCAAGCACTTAAAATCAGTAATCTCTCCTACCTTGTGCATGCATGACTTCACAGCTCAGCTCACTTGCTCTCTGGTTGAGACCTGCATCAGGCAGAGCTTTTATATTACAGTGTTCTACAGGATATCTATATAAAAAAAAAGCACATTGTATAATGCAGTGAGCAAATGACCTTATTGTAACACAACATCCTAATTATACCAAATAAGTGGCCAAGCCATACAACTGACCTCTGTATGTCTGTGTGTGAGACAGACAGACAGACAGACAGACAGAGAAAGGATAAGAGAAACAGTGGGAGTATTTTATGACAGACACCAATCTGTCTCTCTCTCTTCAACTGGATGTCTTGAGGCAGACAGACTGGAAGAAGGCTAAAAACGCTCCAAAGGTCTCTGATGTTTTGTTCTGAGATTAGAGTAATATTTTCCAGGACATATCATCTATAATTCATTTAGTCTATTGAATCACCAAACATCACTCACAGTCTATTAATATCAACTTCACAGACCCACAGTCTGATGAAAGTGTTCCTCTGCATGAATGGCACATCGACAGACACAGACACTTGGTCTTATTGTCACTAAAACAAACCGCTTGCACCACGTTTAGACTAATGTTATAAATGTGCACCTGGCCGCAGTGTATCTTAATTTTCTTCCGACCTTACCCTTTATAATTGCACAAGTAGCAAGTAAATCAGTCAAGACACAGCTGGCTACTTTATTGTAAGCTATGACTGTTTTTTTTTTTCAACAAAAACATTTTCACACCTGGTCCTCTGTAAATCTTTAACAAAGAGTAGAGATAAATTCACACACCGTTGCCGTTTCCTACCTGATGTGCGTTTGTGTCAAACCTCTCTGTCCAGCATTGTTCCGCAGCGACCTCTACCGATCATTAACGACGTCCTTGTCTACTTCCATTTGTCAGTAAAACTGCACTAACATGTTCATAACGATTTTTCACAAGTTTAGCAACTGTTTTCCGAGAAAAAAGTCTATTGTTTAGCTCATTTCAAAGGTGAGGTAGTCGAGCAAAAAAAAATAAATAAATAATAATGCTAACGGTTAAAGGCAGCGCATTGATATCTGAGCTGTTATTCGGTCACAGGTGTACTTTGATTAAGTGATTTTACAGCAGTCAATCAGCACTGGGTGTTTCCATCAGACATTTTGAGCAGGTGATAACCTTAGAAATGATTAAATTAATTGAATTGTTTAGTTTAAAAAACAAAAACAAAACTGAAATTAGAAATTGTAATTGTGTACCAGTACAAGTCAACATTTACGAGACCAGAACGTCAACCATAAATGGATGATAGTATAAAAGTTAATAGTTATAAAATATACCCGTGCTTTACCTGATGATTTACGAAAAAGATCATTTATGCTTTGCTATTTCAAATAATGTAGACCACAGTATTTAGTCGACCATTCAAAAAACAAAAACATCCTTTTAAAAATGATTTTTTTCATTGACCAATTTCACACACAAGAGGGCGCCACCAGCTTGGATTATTTTCACAAGAGGTGCACAAGTCAAGGCAGGAAGACAGGACTGGTTCTGGATTAGATTCAGCTGGCAGAACAGAGGAAAATGTGTAAATTTATCTACATTTCCAGAAAAGTATTTCTCAACACCATGAAAGCTTGTTTGGGCTGTAGTTGACTGGGTGGGTGAATTTATGGATTTGAGGAGTGTAGGCTAATCTGTCATAATAACTTAATCCCTTTACATCAGTCAGGAACTCTTAGTGGATTTTCCTTGTCATCCGCCTTCCCATCCTCCATTCTCTGTAAGTCTATGAAAGCCCTAATTACAAACTTCATAAGGTATCCATATATTATTCAAGGGTGTCTTTTTTGACTGGAAAAGGGTCTTTCCTTGAAATTATCTGTGGTTTTATGTACACTTGGGATAAAGATTTTAAAAATGCGTGTATAATTACTCAATCTGCACACACTACTAAATGTAAACTCTGTTAAACTTCTGCATTTAATGTTTCAAACTAAGTGTTTGTATTATGGGGGGCAGGGCACAAAAATATATATTGAAGTAAGTGGTTTAACACCTTAATCATAAGAGCAGACTGAAGAGAATTAGTCAAAATTGGTGTAAAAGCTTTAGGGGCTTTTCAAGTAATAGCATAAATAGATTTTTAATCACATCTCTCTATGTACCATATATTTGCAGATGACAGAAACACCACATTTATAGCTATAGGTCCAAATAGCCAGTAATGGATGCTGCATCATTGGAGAATAAACTGCTGATTCTATTTATGATTTGTATTGATCAGATTAATTGAATTGACCCTAACCTTTGGTAACCTCAGCTCATGAAGATTAGTATTATAAACACCCTCTATCTATCCATTACAGCTGCTGTCATAAGCATCATAGCTATGCTTATAGCTATAATGAGACATGTCAGTGGCATCGGACATCTTTTGCCCTGGAGGGGGGGGGGGGGGTTGTGCAAGGAGGAGGGCAGGGTGGGAGTGGGGGGTGTTAGGGTATCTGCTTCAATTACATAAACTCATCCATGAGCCATGGGAGAGCAGGAGAGAGAGGAGTGCAGTAATAACCTGTGGCTCACTTATCCCTGAGTCAACATCGAGGCTCTGTGTTTATTTTTCATTATTTCCCAAAGGCACTGAACTCCTGGAAGAGAGGCCTCATACACGTGAACAGTGTCTCATCCAAACTACATGTTCTACCTTAACAGTCCTATTTTTAGTCCTGAAAACCACTGTAACCATGAAGACCAAATGACAGCTTCACCCTTTATGTTTGCACGTTTTCTCGAGGTGATGGTGGCGTCTTTGCACACAAAACAACAGCCTACACCCAGGGAGAGGAGCCCATAATCTTTTTTAAATACGTCTCTGACAATTGCTGTTGTGACTACCAATAATAGAGCTGCTATTACAGGCATTACAGTGAATTTGACATGTATCCCCTGGCAAACATTTGGTTCCCTGTCACAGGCAAAGTGAGATCACAGATGGCAACAATAGGTGGATGATAGATGATACATATATAGAAAGAAGGATCATTTTGGTTCTGAATCAAAAGTAAGATGAGATTAACCATGAGTGAAAGAGAAGGAGGGAGATACAGTCAGAAAGAGAAGAAGTTGAGTGAAAGGTTAAGTGCCACCTGCAGACAGCGGCCCGGTCAGGACGCCATAACACAGCCGTAAAAAACGCTCTTAAGGCAGTTTGTTACAAATCAGGTTAACACAGTGGAGTACTTTACAGCTGGAGCTGATGTGTAGTAAAGCACTTTACACAGTCACTGTGACAGACTGGTTTGGCATATACTACCTCACATGCACACACAGGCTCACATACTCACAGAGATTTTTAGAACAAAGATCTTTGCTTTGATATGATCTAACTGAGTCAGTACTATAATAACAAGTCTTCTGTCACCTGTCATTGAGACTGTTCTGGTCTGGTTCTACCTGACAAGGCATGAACACTGATATCACTCTTTCATTGTCATATAACTCTCACATACAAATCCCAAAATGTAAATGTGTCAAATAGTTTTAACCCCACAAGTTCTGTTGGGGGAATTCAAGTCTGATTAAGTGGTTCAGGGAACTGGAAGCAGCATACCTGCACAGCTTGTGTACAGAAAACAAAGCAAATTAGTTGGTCAGGCAACAAACAAAAAAATTAATCGAAATGGTTGACAGATAGAAAGAACAAACTACCAAGCTAGCCTCCTGTCATGGCTAGTTTAAGACCCATAGTTGGATGTTTGTGACGTAGTGCTTTAAAGTGTGACGCACTTCTGATGGGAGATCGTACCCACTCACCAAAAGTTGGATAGTTTAAGAACAGGCGTTTGGGGTGCAGAGAATAAATGAAAGACACATCATTCATAAAATGATTTTCAGGATGTAAGGTAAATAGTTGCATAATGTTGCTTTAAATATTTTAGAATTTGACTTGACAGAGAGTGGAATGGGACCAGAGAGCAGAATAACCCCATTTCAAAAGTTTGTGGGGATTTCCTTTGGCCCAAAAGTTTAGAGGCACTGATGGAAACATTAGGAAAGTTAGCTAAGAAAGCATTAACATTAAACAGTCTTTGTTGTTTTATCCAACCAGGCAGATGATACAAAGAGCAATTCTCACCCACTATTGCTGTGTAACTGCTTCTTTTCACACCTACATTTATGACTTTATCACCACTTTATCAGCAGTCAGATCATATACACAGCACTTCTCACCTACTGCAGCAGCCTGACTCCTTTTCTTCATACCTGACTTTATCACCAGGCAGAATGTTGTCTAAGCTACTGGATAACACGTTAAGCCCTTGTTTGCCTAACTCTCTGAGTACAAACACAGCTAATACAAGTCTGGCTGCACCACCACTGCTGTTGAGCCTCTCCCAGTGGGGCGTTGGGCAGGTCTAGGTTGACAGTGGTGTTGCCCCAGTAAGCCTGATGATTCACACTCAGTGTTGTGCCAATCTGCGGGTCTCAACACACACCAACGGTTGCACACGCCTAGCCAGCCAGCTGGTGGCTTATTGTGCAACAACAGGAGACCAAAAAAACTTTAGCTGTGCAGAATCATGAGTGCAAAACACTCTCTCTCTCTCTCTCTCGGGAGCACACACATTTATTGTGCAATATATGGGTCTCACTTGGACAATATGATTCAGCACTTAGTCTAGAAATAACAAAATCCATTCAGCTGCCTCTGAGTCTGGTTTACAGCAAATCACTTGGCATTAAGGTCTTTGTGGCTGTCAGTGGGGCAAGAATAGGTATGTCAGCAGCATTTTGACTACTAATGCATTGTTTAGAAAGGAAAAAACTGGTTTTATGATTCTCCACTGAATAAAGCTTTAGTTTCAGCTTTTGAACACTGACCAATAGAAGGTGTTTCAGCACAGTCAGTGGAGAGCACCTTTTGTTTCTCACATCACCCAGGGTCATCTTGGCACTTGAAGCAGTTATGAAGAACTCTTTAGCTGTGTGGCTCTCACAGAGCAGCAAACCTGTCTCCTCAACCTTTGTCTTGTGTGATACTCAAGCCCCTGCAGCTTTGACGCAGGTGAGAGCCATGCTGACGGTTTGCACCTGTAATCCGAAGAGCTGAGGTCACCTCTAGCACTTGGGAGTACTTGTTCCCTTTGTCTTTCACCCTAACTCCCTCCTGTTGTATCTGATGTCTTTCTCCTTTCTCTCACCCTCCATATCTATGCTGTGACCAAAAAAAAGTAGGGTGGAACCAGAGCTGACACAGGTGGCGAGAGGATGTGCAAGGTTCAACTCGAGTGAAACGTGAGAGTGCGAGAAGACCATTTAAAGTAGGAACACTGTTTGTTCTAATGGCTTCCAGAGAAGGCAAACATCAACCAGTGCTATCCAGATGTTTTCTCTCTTTCTTTACTTCGTCCTAAAATGAATATTACCTTGTTTTACCCAAGTAGCTGGATAATTTGTTCCATTTGAGGGGAGGGGGAGGCAGGCAGGCGACAGTCAGGCGAGCAGCCGCACAGGTTCAGGCCTTGTTGGAGAGTATCACGTAGCCGCTTTTACGACCTGTTTAACACCAGAGAGTTGAACGCAGCCATTTATCCCGCAGTGTATGACACGGTGTGAATGCGATTGGGTGAACACAGCAGTAAAAAAAAAAAAAAAAAAAAAAAAAAATCTCATGTTCATTACTGGGAGTGGAAATCAGGCTACATGGAAAGAAAGAGAGGTCGCTGTTTGTCTGCAGTAAATTACACCGACGCCTGCCTCTCTGGATCCACTGACAGAAGTTGTTTCTGCTACAACTTTCCGCTGTTTAAAAGGGAGACACTATTGTGATTGTACTCATGTGCCAAGGGGAAACCCTGATGCATGAAGCAGTTATAAAATTTAAAACAGCCACTGTCAGGCACAGTGGATAATTTGCATAACAATTCATGTCTCAGCTAGAACACAGAAGTTCCTAACTGCCTCCTAAGACCGTCTGACCTACCAAAACATATTCATCTTATGAAGCTGAGTGCTTCATCCATCATGTTGGTGATAACACATATGTCTCTGTTCACACATTAAGGCTCCCAGGCAAAGCTAATGAGTGCTCCCATGGGTGATCTATATGGGACAAAATGGAGAGAAAACATCAGCATAAGAAGCTTTATCTTTTTGTGTGGGTGAGAAGATGAGAAGGATCTTAGGAAGGAATGGCAAGAGAGGGTGTATATGTGTATATGTTTGTGTTGGAAGTAAGGAGGTAGAGGGAGGGAAGATAAAGTGCAGTGTCAGATCAGACAGCGGTCTTCATCTTTACAAGGTCTTCAGCAGAGCAAGGAACATTTGTCCTGACAGGAACCAACAGGAGCCACTGTTAAAACAAGGCAGTGTGTGTGAGAGAGTGTGAGTACGCGAGGTATCATGTTTATCACACTGCTGTTTATTATGTCGATATGTTTATATGACCGCTTTTTGGCTCAGGAGCCTGATCTTCAGTTCCTTGAAAGATCACTGGAGGGTCCCCCTGTGAACACTTAGGCTCGGGCTTTCAGAGGGAGAGGAATAACAATCCCCTCTATGATGTCTTCCACATGCGCTCCATGACGCGCACTAATTTTTTTCCTGACTTATTTTGCCCTTCATCAGATGTGTTGGGTAAGAAAGAGAGAGAAGAGAGAGAGAGACAAGGGTGAAGGAAAGTGAGTGGGAGAGAGGAAAAAGTGAGAGCCGATCTTAAATTTCAACTGAGCCCCGGCAGCTACACAAACAGTGGACGAAGGTGGGAGGACCGGGTGTGTGGGGGGGGGGCAGAGCAGCTGAGGCAGAGGGATGGATGGATGGATGTGGATGTGGAGAGGGAAGAAGGGAGGGAGTGAGGCGCTCGGCAGAGCCACTCAGTCTAGACTCCAGATGTGCAGGCAGCAGCAGTGTGGCTGTTTTGGCCCCCACCAGGCTGCTCTGGGAGTATCCCCAGCACATGTCCCCACGCCGCCTGTAAATCAGCCCAGCCAAGGCCTCAGGCAGCACCGCAGCCACAAAACCCCTCCGCCCGGACCCCCAAAACGGGCTGGCCAGCGACAGACGGACGCCGATGAGCCCGCTGTGCCGCGTTACGCCTGTAATAGTCTCCCTCACTGCCTGTACAAGACAGAAATGTCCAACTTTTGAAAGTTACCACCCTTTTCCATGTATACCTTTTTGCCTCTTGTTTTTTAAGTGCCTGTTTGCATGCACGTGTAGGTGTTGCTCTAAATGCACACGATGCCAACCACTGCACAACTGTCTATACATCAGAGAGGAATGCAGCTTGGGACCATAAACACTGCCGTCTCTCCTGTTTTCGATCCACCACAGCTTGTCTGCTGCTCTGCTCCCTAGTCTCACTGGCACCAGGGCATTCCTTCAATAGCACACTGCTTCCCATACTTCATATCCACTCCAACATCCACAGAGTGAATTCACACAATTACAGATTCCTGCTGGATGTGAGTGTGTGTGTGTGTAATCCTTTCCCATCAGCGCTCAACACATAATTAGATGTTGGACTGGGAGGCACGGCCCATATATAGTAAGCAATGCAGACCACAAACATGCACTTAAAACCAGATTTCTTATTGTACTCCATCAAGACCAGAGTGAGCTATTTTGAAGAGGGGAGGGGGGGGGGGAGTCTTTCAGTGGGTCACTGGGCAGCGTTTAACACATCCAAGTCCATGCGAGCAGAGGGAGCACAGGAGGAGGAGGCCTGTGTGTGTTTCCAAACCAATCCTGTGCTATTGCGCAAAGTGCTAAAGTCAACGCTTCACTCAGCTGTTCAAACAGGTAGCGTGGAAACATCGGAGCTGTGTTTAAGTTGATCAGGCTGCAGACATCCTCTGAACAAACAGGTGAGCGCAGGGAAAAAAATGTGGAGGTCAGTGTGTGTGTGTGTGTGTGTGTGTGTGTGTACAGTCAGCCGTGACTGTGGCTCTGTGAAAACAGGCTGATTCCCCTTCTGTCTACTGTGTGAACAGGTGAGCAAGCCACCATTTTTGGTCCAACCAGTAGACGCAAACACAGTAACTGAAACACACAAATACACCTATTCACACACACTCTCACACACACAAATCCTTGCTGAGCCTCCTAAATATACCTGTGCTTATTCATGGTGAGATTCCACTAACAGCAGTCCTCACACAGCCTCCTTCTCCATATGTGTATGTGTGTGTGTATGTGTGTGTGCGTGTGTGTGTGCATGCACTTTGTTCAAACACCTTGATTGTGTTGTTCCTTGTCTCAGGGATACAAATGGAGGGTTTCCCAGAGTCAAGGCCCATACCCTCGATGGGACTCTTAGGGAAAAAAAACAGCTGACAGTCTCTGGTATGCTCCTGGACATATGAGGTTAACTGGTCTTTAACCTCTGCATCGTGGGAGGGGAGCACTGCTGAAACACAGCACAGACCTCTGACTGGACTGTAATCAGAAGCTTACATTAGACAGTGAAGTGCACAAGACTCAACAACACAAACACAGAAAATTATTGTCAGTGTTCTTTAGTTAGGACTTACAGTACGTCTTGACATGATGACGATGAAAAATTATGAACTGATTAATGGAAAAAAAATTATTCTTATGTCAAATTGAGAAAAATATGTCAACATTCAGTGATTGTAGCCTCTCCAATATGAGAATTTGCTGTTCTCTGTATGGCTGCAAACTGAATATTTTGGGTATTGGGCTGAGTGAGCACAAAAAACAATTTGAAGACGTCACCTCAGGCTTTAGGAAATAGTGACGGGCTAAACTTGGGGTTCCCTGTCTCTTTTGTCTGCATGATGTGTCCCTGTGGTCCTGTCAAGTACTGCTTCATTGATCTCACCCTTAAATCAAAATGTGTGTCTTTACATTTATTGTTAAGCTGGGAGTTATTTAACACTATTGACATAATAGTGGTTATGGTTACTTTATTTTTTTCATACAACTGTCAGTGTTTGGTTTGGGTTTATTCTGCTACCATTTAGAGTGGCAGAAGCTAAATGTTTGAACCAACCAACCTATCCTTCACTTTTAACAAACTAAACCATTAGCTTTTTCATTTATCCATACCTCCAGCTAACTATTTCAGCTGTTTTGTTTTTAGCTAGCTTTCTGGACTGTTTTATTTTTAGCTAATTATTTTGACTGTTATATTTTAGCTATACATTTGAATCATGCCATATTTTAGCGAACTGTTCAGACTTATCAGCTCACTCACTGACTGGTATGGCAATGCATATATTTTAA
This sequence comes from Lates calcarifer, assembly GCF_001640805.2. Taxonomy (NCBI): domain Eukaryota; kingdom Metazoa; phylum Chordata; class Actinopteri; family Centropomidae; genus Lates; species Lates calcarifer. The sequence continues at coordinate 14,739,571 of NC_066844.1, forward strand.
AAGAAATCATTTATCATCCTTTCAATTCTTTCCACAGACCCCTGGAAACAACAGAAGTAACTCCTGGGGTACAAGTACCCGAGGCTCAGACTAAAGGATGAATAGCTTAATCGTAATTGATAGATTATTCGATAATGTATTTGGTGCTAGTTTCAAACCCAGGTAGAAGTTTCAATATGTAGCACTACGCATGTTTGATCCTACATGTGGTCTTCAACTATTTACTTTTGGGGGTTTAGGACGAGTTTAGGGTTTATAGAGAGAGAGGGAGAGAAAGGCTCAACATTAAGAAGAACACATGAGTATCTCTTACTATCCCCCACAGCCTCCATTTTGTACCACAAGAGGGCCACCTGCACCATCTAAGATCCTCCTGGGGTCCACAACAGATAGGAATCTGTGTGTCTATGTGTGCATTTACATGAGTGTCTGTTAGTATGCATGCATGAGCAATCCTGAGTGGGGGGGATTGTGAGAGACAAGGCAGTCAGTCAGAGGGCCCTGGGCTCTCCCAGTTAATTAGTAGCAGGGCCAGGCCACAAACAGGCCAGTGCCAGCCGCCTGGCCAGCAGTCATCATGTGAAACGGCTGGAGGGGAGAACGTCTCCCTGACGCTGCAGATAGAGCTGTTCAAAGAGCTTATCTGAGGCTGTCTGGCCTCACCTTATCTGATCTGACCCCAGCTCATACGCCTCCTGTTACACTATGTTTCATCTGGTGCATCGTTTGGAAGTTGTTCCTGTGTGTGTGTGTGTGTGTGTGTGCGTGCATTTGAAAGCTCATGTATGCGTTGGAATCTGGTTATAATGTTAATGCTTGGATTGGATATCAACCAGGCCAGTGTGAGGTCACCATCAGTTGTAACACAATAAAAAAAATAGGGGATGGGGGTTGGGGGTGTGCATATCAAATCAGCCACAGGTAATGTCACTGTTACGAAGCAATCTGAAATCATTTAAGTGTACATTTGTGCAGTGATTTATGAAGTGGTTTATGGGAAAGTTACTCAGGCGAGCTCTGTGGCCTGAGCTGGATACATTCACAAGTGTGTTTTTGTTTAAGTGTGTTAAGACCAGAGCTCAAGGAGAACAGCCGAAATCTAGAAAGTAGTCAGCTATGGTTATATGTGGAAGGTAATCAGTAATCTCCATAGAATTACATTCTTCAAACAGCCCTCTAAGCCCTGCATGAGTGTGTGCTCATCCTGCAGGTGATCATTTATTTTCTATTATATGCTAACAAGCAGTGTTGCATCTTTCAAATGAACCACTGCACAGTAATTACGTACCCACTCTAAGCTTTTCTCTGCTGGCACAGAATGACTGTGGGCAGGGACGAACAATTCAGACACAATTTAGCTACAATGCTGCAGTAATTGTTGTTGCCCACTGTCTCCCCCAGGGGTGACCCCTCACTTCCCGAAACACAAACACATGCAGATACAGATACACATACTCACACACATTAACACACAATGTTGACACAGCTTCAGCAGGGACACCCCCCCCCCCTCCCTTCTACACCATGACACCCCCCCCCCCTTGCCTTCTTGATCCCTCATCCCACCGTCCCTCCCTACACACACACACACACACACACACACTCACACACACACACACACACACAGTGCTGTTTGGTGGAGATCAGAAGCCCAGCTCAGAGGCCCCACACCTGGGCATGTTTGCGGAGGAAGCGGGCCCTGGGCGGGCTGCGCTCCATGCGCCTGTCGACTGGCTCCACCAAGTCTGGCCAGCTGTGCTCCTGGCCTGGCCTCGCGCTGTGGGGGCTGTGCAGCTGGGAAAGGCATGTTTCCCAAAAGAGGAGAAAAAAAAAGACAGAGAGGGGAGGAGGGAGGGAGGACACAGAGAAGAGAAAAAGAGAGAAAAAAGGGCTTTGGGTTATTTCGAGCTCATTACACATTCATCCCTGAGCTCTCCTAAAGCATCTCCTTTTATATGAAAAAAACATTCTGGGCTAAGCTGGTTAATACCTTGGAAGTGTTTTAATTAATTATTAGATTTTTTTTTTATGTACTTATCAAACATGTTTGCATGATTTGAATAAAAACATTAAAGTTTTGCAACTGTTTTTGTGCTGTTGTGATAAATGTACCAGGGTATTAGAGCACATTTGTTGACATATTTGTTTTCCCAGCTGAAAATGTGCAAGTCTTTGATGTTTTTTTTTAATTATTATTTTTTTTTTAGATAATTGGGCCAGCTGGAAAATAAAATTTGACATTGTCTTTCATGTAATGCAAAGATATTAAAAACAAACTGGAATTTAATCAGATTAAAATATTTATGCTTAATTTGACTGTTGGATATTGTTATTTGGCAGACACTCCAGATGGCCCTGGGATACAATGGACACACTCAAAACTTTCACCAGTTTGAAGAGATGACAAACAAACTGTTGCAGCATTTGCTGTTTCAGATGTCACCTCTTCCTGTGTGTGTACTTAGCCTGTAGCCATGTGGAGCTCCCGAGGGCTGCCGAGCCCAGCAGTAGCTCAGGAAGTGGGGGACGTGTCTAGAGGGCCACAGTGTACTCCTGTCACTCAGCACTCCAGGGAACAGCCAGCCAGGCCGAGCCAGGCGGACCGGGGCCAGAGCACGGCAGCGATGGGGGATTCCGTCAGAACATGCCCAGAGCACAGGCCTTGTCCTCCCTCCTTCTCAAACCTCCATCTCTGAGGATGAGTCCCAAAAACTACACTACACCTTAATTATGATGGATTGAGAATGAGATTGTATCGCCATTGTTATTTTTGTTGTGTAAGGAAAGTGAAACTGCCCGAGGTTGCTACGAAACACTGCTATCTCTCTAAGGCGCCTTCAGTTGTACCACCAGTTTTCACCTCTGTTTGCATAGTTCAGATTCTAAACACCTTGATATTATCTGTGTAGATGTTAACTGAGGTAATATAAACCTGAAGCACTGGTACACTTCAATAGGTGTACCTTAGGCTTGTTTGACTATAGACTCTTGAGTCTATAGGTGAAAGAGAGAGAGAGAGAGTCTTCAGGTGAAACAACACTAGTTATCCAGTCCAACTATTTATTGCCCCCGCCAGGTCATTCCCCTCAGAGAACCTCAAACATGTGAGAGCAGCCGTGCAAACAGTGGAGTAACACACTAAACCCATTTGTCCGTTGTACAAAGCATAGAGCCCGCTGACACACAACGTGTTCTGTCTGTAAGGAGTCCATGTGTGAGCCACATCCTTTCGGTTCAAAAGAGCCTCTCACAGTTTGGCCTCTGTGTTGGTGGGGGTGGGGGGGGTTGAGGTGGCATACTGGCTCTCAGTAGCCCATAGCCTCTCCTCAGGCTATGCTGGCCAGCAACCCAGGACCCTATACCTCTGCCCCCAGGGTAGTCCTGCTCCCTGCCGTCCTCTCTCTCCTCTGGCCTGACCCTGGACCTGCCACCCTGCTGACACCAGTGGCCCAGGTGGCCAGATGGACATTAAGAGAGGAAGTGGCATAAGGTGAACATATGCTGGTGAAAAAGAGGCAGATGCTTTTGCCATGAACTTTTTTAGTGACACTCATGATATGAGAGAGAAAAGAAAAACTGTTACAGTATGCGCAGCGATAAAATAACATTTATGGATGACGGGTGAAGTGTTGCAGGATGGGATACACCAAGAGCTCAGACAGAGAGGCGTCTGAAATCAAACTATATTTTCTCCTACACCTCCTACACTCCCTCTATCGCTCTCTGTTTCTCTCTGTAGGGCTGTGTTTGCTCACCCACTGAGGCCTCCTTCTCGCAAGCTGTCTGTGCTCTGTCCTGCCTGCCCCATCACAGCGGCCTGTTCACGGGCTTGGCGTACCGACTAGAGCCAGTCTCTGCTCGCTACCAGGGCCCACACACCCACACCCACTACATTCCTCTACTTGCAGCCAGAGGGGAGGGCGAGGTGAACATCAGTACTGACGGATGGGACAGCCTGGCGCAATATTGCAAGATATTCTCTCCAGACCAGCAGATATGAACTGTGCTTTGTGCCTTGGTTTGATATCATTGGACTGCATGATATCTGTTAGGCTCATTTTCCTGTGATGTTGTGTTTCATAGGTCTGCACTCTCAGAAGATGATCTGTCTCTGGGGGATCAGATTTGCTTTGCATCGTATCAAAATAAACCTGCAGCTTAGCAGAGTAAATGGAAAAACAGTACAGGGGAAAAAGAAGACCTCTGGAGACACTGAAAGAGAGATTGAAAAAAAAAAAAAAACTCCTGACAAAGGCAGAAAGAGAGAATTATCTCCCCAGCTGTCTGTGCATCAGGAAGTCTCTCCCAGAGAGTCAGCTCTGACCGGTCTGATCACAGAGGCAGCACAGGAAGTCCCACAAAGAGGAAAGGAAGTGAACACCAGCTCCAGGAAGTGAGTTTTTGCAGCTTCGGCTCCACGAAGTCTGGATCCTGATGGGAGGGAGGAGGGAGGAGGAAGGGAGGCAGCCCAGCTGAACACCAGAGTGTGAGAGAGGAGGAAAAAAGAGGGAAATACACATAGAGGAGGGAGGGAGAGACAGATTAGGGCGTAGTGACGGCAGTGACAGCTGTCTCCATGCCGCCAGCTGTGTGTCATTTAGTGAGCTCTTATAAAAATGAGCCTGGCACCAGTGAGTGATGTTCCTGATGCTGTGGCGCCAGGCGCTCCGCTTCAAATGACATTGGGTGCCACCACTGACTTCCTCTCAACCTACACACACACACACACACATATATGCACACAAATGAAAGAGCACAAAAAGCTCAATTCAGCACAAGTAAATGCAGGCTTGTGTTTGTGAGAGGCATATTTTCAGCTGCTTTCCTCCTGCAATCTCTCACAATAGAAAGCCGAAACATGTATCCACAAAACATCTAATTACACAATACCGCGATTCAGCAGTATCAGAGCAAACACAGGGGTACGTCAGGACAAACAGATTAGCGGCTCCGGTGACAACATCCCCACCACGTCCCACTCACACACACACCTGTGTTCACACATTTTCTGACTAAGCCCAGCGTTTTGCATGTAAATAGAATGTGTTGCTGTGGTGAGGAGGTGCTAACTTCCTCTGCGTTGCACCTGGACTGACTGCTCATCTGCATGAGGAGAGAGGGAGGGAGGGAGGGCAGTGAAGGAGAGCTACAAGCACAGAGAGGAAGAGGTGTTAATGGGTTTAAACCTGGTAATTGGGGGGTACTTAGTCGCCTATTGTCATCGTCAGGCCTGAGGGACAACAGATGAAGCCTCATTTGGATTTCTTAGAGTTCATATGTCACTTACAGCAGTGATGCCTTTTGAACTTATATGAGTTCTTGTGCAACTGTTTCTCTTTTTCCTCTTCATCCCAACTTCTTTTGTTTTTAGAACACTATACACTCATGGTGTGTGTAGTAACTCTCTATTTGGTGCTTCATATTGTATATAATATTCTGCGTTTTAGTTCATTTCTCTTATTTACTCTGACACTGTCATCTCCCTGCATGGGATCAATAATCTCTCCTTTTATTATATGTTTCTATTATAGCATTAATTGTGTTCAAATTTGCAGGCTGCTTCTTTAAAACTGTAAAACTGTAACATATATTTTCAGTATGCAATATTTTTCTGTGTGTCTATGTCATAAACATGCAGTCATAAAATGCCAGCCAGCCCTGAAACCACATCTCAAAATGTGCCCTTTGAGAACGCTCCAAATTTTAAGGAACCACTTTTGCAGAAAGGCAGAAAATTGAATGACATGTAATAAGAAGAAACAGTTTGACTTTTGCACAAACACGGATAAGTTGAAGTCATCATGTCTCGGCACAGCCAGTGTGACCCGTACAGTAACTTTGTGTCCTCCCTGCATGTCCTTTACCTCCGATCCTGTTCATTCTTCCCTGATAAATGATAAAGCTGAAAACCATATGCTCTCAGTTTCGCTATCAGAGGCTATCAGGGCCTCACAGCAGTATCTACAAGGGCCCTGTCAAGGTCAGGCCGCAGTTCATCCAAAAACCCTTCAGGCTCACAACTGCTTTTCAGATGGGACTCTGGCGTCTTGGAGTCAGCACGGGACACACAGTCATAACATTTGGGTTGGAGTCTTCCAACAGACATAATTCAGCACAGCTTTAAAAGCAAAAGCTGATAATATTCAAAATGACTGCTGTCATCATACTCAAGAGAGTGAGTACTCTGGCTATGGGCCAGAGTGCTCGCTGCTCTATATTTGGTTATTTCTCCCGGCGTACAATGACTTCACCGACGCAATTTTAGCCCGGGCCCATGTGTTGTTTCAGTCTCATTTTCAGTAAACTCTGTGATCACCTTGCCTTTGCGTTCCACAGGCCTTTCACTGGGAGCACAAAGAGAGAGAAGGGCATTAGTCCACAAGAAAAGCCCAGCTTTGGCTTCTTAAAGAAAGCAGAGGTTTAGCTCTTTCACTTCCACTGCATTGTTATGCTAAGGCCCAGCTTGGGAATAAGAGTGAACCATTAGCATCTGAAGAAGAGCCAACATCTGAGGGAAACATGTCTTTAAGGCCCCAAAGAAAAGAATCCATGCTGTCTCTCCCTCTCATTTTCTCATTCTCTAACTCACTCGCTTGTTCCTCAACTCAACTCTCATTCCTCACCATTCGAAGGCCCATTCTCTTTTCTTTCAGTTTCTCCTGCTGGCTCTTTGGGCGCGAAGAGGGATAAGAGATGTATGTGTGTGTGTGGGGGGTGGGAAGAGGGGGATTAGGAATTGAAATGCTTCATGAAACAATGAGTATAGCTCTTAACTGATACTCTATAAATATATCAAACACATTATATTCATTAAAGGCTGGTATCCATCATTAAACACCCCCCCCCCCCCCCCCCCCCCCCCCAACACACACACACCTGACTGACATAACCAAGAGAAGAGAATGTGAGCTTACCTGCAGATGTTACTCAAACATTACTGTAAATTATATTTTACATCAAAAGTAATGTTATGACTATAGCTGACCAGCATTTGAGCCATATGATACTGATTTGAGATCTGACACCAATACCAAAATAATAAACAAAGAATGTATAAGGAAAACAACATAAGGTTAAGAATCATAGCTATCACAAATTTGGTGCTACGGAGTGCACACACACCATGCCTGTTAACCTTCTTCTTCTTCTTTACATGATGTGTGGGTCAGTGGCATTCTTGTGTCAGTTCTCAGTGTGTGTCAGGTGGTCAAAGGAGTCAGGGTTGATTCTCAGGTAAATATACTATAATATTTCTCAAACCATAAGCAACAATGCTCTTCTTTTAAAAACACTAAAACGTTCCAGTCTTATTTAACAGAATGTTTTGTGAGCCGCTCTGAAACTGAAAAGCTTCTCGTGTTGGTGTGAAGCTAATGTTCGAGACTTATGAGACAGCTCTAGAGCAGCATTTTATTCTAGGAATGCACAGATCTCACTTTCTCTTAATACTGATTCTAATGCTTCAACACAGGATATCTGATCATTCTAAGTACTGATCTTTTTTTTTTCTACACACTGCACTGCAAGGAAGACAATAGAATAATTTTCATTTGAGGTTACATGAGTCCAGGGATTGCTGTGACACTGCAAACTGACTTTATGGCCAATTTTGTCTGAATGAGTGTAACTGCTATCAGGAACTCTGAATTGTATTAATGACACTGACAAAAGAATTGTATTTGGTCATGCCATGGATGATACCAGAGCAACTTAATAAGATCAGTGTTGCTGTTGATACCAGTGTGGTGCGTTAGGCAGAAATAATGTCAATTTATCAGCGCCTTGAATTAAAAATGTTATGGAACCTTGTTTAGGTGATGTCTCAGCAGCAGAATTGTTTCTCCAGTCTCCAGTGTATAACAGTTAGCTCCTGCACTGAAGTCATGGCCATACAATGATAACAAAGTATCAACAAAATCAAACCTTGCAGATGCCAAGTCTCACGTGAGTGCAGCCTAATCCATTTGGAACAATCACGTTACCTAGATAATTGAACATGGTATCATTGTGGCTTCTAAGTGCAAAAGAGAGTTTAGTTTCCTCACTGCCGTGAGGTCGGGTTTGTTGTAAACAGAGCAGACTGAACGTCGGCTGCATTGCTCCAACAGAGCTGGAGCCGGTAAGGAGGGGGGCAGCTGTGGGATGATTCACAGCCCCAACACAGACACGTCATCCTGGGTGGGATCCCACAGACGCTCCCCTGGGTCACAACTGGACTTGAAGTGTGTTGAATCCTAGAAAGAGAGACAGTGATACTGTAAAGATAAACAAACACACCGCGGGACAAAAAGCAGAAACCGAGAGCTAGAAATGCTGAGTCATTTGAGTTCCTGTGACTGAGACATCACTGTTCTGCTCCCAGCTGGCTGTTGACACCTACGGGGAGCAGCGATGGGCTGAGTGATAACAACACCACCATCACCAGCACCACTGTGAAGCCTACTGTATGATAAACACATGACTCTGAAAGGGCTTTTTAGTCAAGCCCTTATAGCTGACTAAAACCTCAGTGAAGCACAGAGCCATTCGGGGAAGAGAGGAATGACTAAGTCGTGCACCTGCCTCTCTGTCAGAATAGCACCGCCAGCACATTGACAGGAGGGAAGGGGGTGAGAGGGCTGCATGAAAAAAAGGAATTTCCAAGGACAGGGAAGATGTTGTGAAATCATATTGCGCATGTGGCCCGCACAGCTGCAGAGGGAGTGAATCGCTCCATGTGTAACAGAATGAATCACCAGTAGAGTTCCTCAGAAGTCAGATCACACTTTCAGCTCTCTCTCTCTCTCTCAGTCACTCTACCTCTCTCTCTCCCTCTCTTACACTCCTCCCTCCCTCCCTCCTTGTTTTGCTCTCCTCTGTTTTCCATACCGCACCTTCTTATCACAGGTGCAAGCGGTGAAGTAAGCTGACTAGATTATCCACATATGCCATATAAGATCACTCTCCAGTCGCACACACAAGCACATACGCACACATGTGGAGAGATATAAATACACACACACACACACATACACACACACACACACACACATCAGTAATCACAATGAACAATGCTGAAGCCATCCAAAGTCTCCTCATCAGCATGAGATCATGTGGCACGTATAACACACATCGCTCACACACACTTCCTCCTCCTTCTACCCCCGCTGCACCAGAACACAGGTGGCCGACTGCAGCAGCCGGAGCAGCATTCCTGCATCTGTTGTTAAGTGACATCTCCTCTGTAGAAGTGTCCTCACCCTCATCCAGGAAAATCAGATGACTCACAAGGTTATTTACTTCAAATGTGTCACTGCTAATGTAACTGGAATTCTTACTGGGGGGCTGCTTGGACACCGCACCATATTACTGCAGATGTATCATAGACAGTGATAAGAGGAAATTTTATTGTGGAAATTTCGGCTGCTACAGCTCAAACCAGCATTTAAAAACTCTCCCTTCAACTTGCTTTATTGCATCAAATGATGTGCAACATTTGGACAAGTGTCAGAGGTGAGTAATCAGCACAGTACAGAAAAACAAAAATGGAAAGGAAGAAGCTGGAAGAGTTTGTGCTGACTCACCAACTAGCCCTGAGAGTAGTCACCACATCACCAAATGTCATTTTGTGTTGTGATCGAGCCGCAGAACTGATCAATCAGATGGAAATCAGCCTCTAAATTCCTCAGTGAATAATGTGACGATGGGGAGGGGGGCAGCTGATTAGGAGCACCCTCGAGAAGTGGAGAGGCTGTCGACATCTTTATCTGTCAGAGCTTTGGCTCTGATGCTAAATTGACAGCTTTAGAATGTGTCTTTAATGCTAATTCAAAGGCTAAATCCACCCAGAGCCAGGGTATCTGTAGTATCCTATAGGGCAGCGGTGTTATCCTGGGTCCCTAAGGACTGTCCAGTGCTGCTCTGTGTGGTCCAGCCCCCCCAGGAGAGGGCTGGGGCTGGGGGGGCTTTGGGCCTCTGCCTCCCTCTCTCCTCCCTGTCCTCCTTTGATATCAGGAGTGCTGGAATGGTGGAGTAGCACTGGAAGGGAGGGAGGCGGGTGCGGTGGGGGTGCTGGGTCTCCCTAGTTGCCAAGCGAACGCCATATGGGCAGCTTACTGGTGTTACTGGGGGCCCGGGGCAGTTCCCAGAATTCACATGATAATGAAGCCCGGGGCCATTCAGAGTGCTGGCCTAAAGCTGGGCCTAAGAGCTTTTGATAGCCCCCAGCAGCCTGTAGGCCTGCCCACCCCGGGCCCAGCCAGCTTTCCTGCCAGGCCCAAACCACCTGTTTGATTTTCCCAGGGCCTTGCCACAGCGGAGGGAGAGGAGAGAAAGAGGGAGCAGGGGAGGAGGAGGGGAGGGGCAGCAAAGGAATGTCTCCCTCTTATTTTGTCACTGAGTGTGTACTTCCCATTCACTTCCTCTTTATAATCCTCTAGCCCTCCCCTCACGTGCACACACACACATACACACTGTTGCATAGACACGGGCGTGCACGCGAACACATGCACACGAGTATAACCTAGATGCACATACACACACACACACACACACACACCCCTGCTGACCCGCACACAGTCTCTTTCCCCTTTTGTTAAACCCCCTGAAACAATCCCAGGGAGAAGAATGAAGTTTAAAAGTAGGGCACCTTCTGCTGCAACGAAAGTTTCACACAAGCATATTCCTGGAAGAGGGCCCTGGGTAGAAAAGCAGGGCGCTTGTCTTCCTCGCTGTGAGTCTCTCAGTTCTACGTGGGAACTGGAGGAGGATCTTCCCTGGGCAGGGAGACTGGGAGACTGGCAGTGGGAGTGGATGAGAGGGTGATGAAGCTTGGGGTGGATGAAGGGACACCCGGGCGTGAGAGGAGGGATGAGAGGGGAGCAGGGGAAAGGGAATGAAGCTTGCGGCACTTGCGGGGGGTCGATGTATGTTTACAAGAAGGGCACATTCCTTTATCGTGAGAATGGCTGGTCGATGCATAGCAATAACACCAGGACAGACAGGGCAGATGGCCCCATGGCCTCCCTCACTGTAGCCACAGCGCATGAAAACAAAGGTCCAATCTTTGCTTGTTGCTTTGTCAAACAGTCAAAGTGAAGTCTAGGTCAGTTTAATTTTGCTACGGGGCTTAAAATGGTATTTGAAAATAAAATGTTGACATAATGTGTACCTTCTTCTCTGACAAGAATCTGTGGTAGAATATTTCCTGTTGTGAAATCATGTGATGTGATCACAGTGGCAAAACACACTCCCTGGGAGCACAGGTGTGCAGCTGTGACGCTGTGTACTCTGCGGCCACTTCTAGTTCCCGGTGCGAGGGCGGGGCAGCGTTCCTACAGTTTAACCAGAAATGCTACCTTGCTGGGGGCTAAACACCTGCACTGCACTTACAGAGAAAAGGGAAGGGAGGGTGGAATGGGGGGATGGGGGGTACACCCGAGCTGCCTGCGTTTAACCCCCCCCTCACCCTTACCTAACAAGGTCTCTGGTTACTGTAGTCCCCTGGCTGAGCTGTTTCTTTTAACACATTATTCAGGTCAGGTGTACCGGGGACATCTGCATAGAAAACATTACAATAACACCACACTGTAGCTCTATTGACTGTGACAAGAATACACACACACCTACACCTGTTGCACCTGCACTGCCTTCTGTGGCCCACATGAATAGACAGCCAGATTCCCACACCCACGTAAATTAACTTCCTCTTGCTGTTGCACCCTCCATACAGCTTTGATAAATAGAAACAACAAACAAGAAACTTGAGCAGGCTCACATCACAGCTGAGCCAGCGGAGACTGTTAAGGTGGGACTTTAGTGTCAAGAGCATCAGGAGGGAAGAACAAAAACTCCCCAAGGTCCAAATAACTTGATTATACCCGCTCCACAATCAAAACAAAAGTGGCAGGCCCAATCTGTTCACTGTCAATGGCGGCTCTCATTTGTCAAGCCCATCCAAGAGGTTGGTTCTCAGGCGACTCGCACAATGCCCAGTGACAAACAGGAGGGCTCTCCTTTTAGCCCTGCCTGCCACTGGGAAGCCCATCTGAAGTATTAATCTTTGGGTGGAAGAGTGGAGGAGAGGGCTCAGCCTGGCCCAGCCATTGTCCCCAGGCCTGGGCCCTCTGAATGGGGCTTTGTCAGCTCCCCAGCTGCCACTGTCCATGCTCCATCTTTGGGCTTTGGCTCCCATGTCCCCTGGCCGTGCTGACTGGACGCCTCCGTGCAGCTGTGGGGATGTGCGGGGTTTGTGTGTGTGTGTGTGTGTGTGTGTGTGTGGGACAGAGAGAGAGGTCAGGTGACAGACCATTCGTCTCACACACACAGAAACACACACAAATAGGTGGCTTTACATAGGGTCTTACTTGTCATTTCAAAGTGGTGCATTCAGTTGCCATGGAATCTTAAAAACACCAGAATGAGCTCCTGTGTTTAACACATTAGCTTGGTTTCTTGTTGGAGCTTCATCATGGGAATGCATTGTTCTATTGTATTACTATGTCATTAGAAATACACAATAAATGTCCCACTTATACAGCTCTTAATTTCATTGCTCTTGTTGATCTTCCAAAATCACAGGAATATTCTCAAAGCAATTTTTTTTCCTGATGATGACTCAGAGTTTGATTCCCTCTCTTATTGATTCAGCTAAATTAAAATATACATTCAGTATATATGTATTTTTCCACAGTTCCGCCCCATCCAGTCCAATAATACTGTTTGAGGGGTAAATAGACATAGAATGAGGACAATACAGGAGCTGATCTGATGGTTTCCCAGAAGCATTTGTTTGTTCTCCATCTCCCTCCTGCAGCAGGGGGCAGCTGGCCAGCAGCAATCAGGCCTGTCCCCCATAGGCATCCACTGGCTACCAGCTGGGAACAGCTGGTCTCCCCTTCTGCTACCAGTGGACCTGGGCCCTGCTGGAAGTCCTGGAAAGGAGAAGGCCTTATAGGATGTGACAAACAGGCATCACTCACACACAGACAGGTTCTGCTAATGAAGAGGCCTCATTAGGCAACATTTACAGTTTCTATAGAGGTGCGTCCATTGTTCAGTCAGTTGTTCAGAGTGTGTGTGTGTGTGTGTGTGTGTCGGGGGGGGGGGGGGGGCTAGAGCAATGGGGCTCCTCAGGACAATGGAGCACCTCATCAGGTTGTGTTGCCGGTTTCACCGTAGCCTCGGCGCAAAGTCAGTGTTAGCTCACCCGAGCGTCCGCTGTGTGATGTCAGCTTCAAACTGTTGCTAAAGTGAAAGAAGTAGAAGGAGGGGTGAGATAGTTGCTGGTGGTGTTGGGGGGGTTGATGAGCGGACGGAAAAGGAACTCAGGCGTTATTAGATTTGCAACAAGCCGTAACACTGTCTCCCATTGTGTATCCCTCCACCCCTGCCCTCCCCCAAGCCCCTGACCGTAGAAAACTCTACCCAGCATCCCCTCCACCTCCTCCTCCTTCTCACCCCCTCCTCACCCAGCCCCACCCCAGCACCCTCCCCCCCACACCCCCAACTAAAGCTCTCTCACCAGGCAATTGCCACTGGAGTGGAAAGTATTCCAGAGCACAATGCCTATGCTCTCAATGGGTGCTTTAGCATGCCACCAGTGCGCTGTCACCAGCAGATGGGGAGCTAATTAGAAGCCATTAAAGGGCTTTGATAGTGTGTGTGGGAACCAGGCGGAGGGAGATGGCCACAGGGGCGTAAAAGGAGGGGTGAGCTTTGGGTCCAGTGAATGCACACACACACACATATGCATGTACACAAGTGAGAGAAAAAGATACGAGACCAAGCTGTTCCTGCGAGTCCTCCTGGGGCCAAGGACACAGAGCAGAGGACACCTGTGGGGTTTCAAGGATCTCTGTGAGGCTTCGCCGCACACAAACTATCAGATGGAGATAGTGTTCCTGTAACCTGCCCCTGGCTCTCACAGAAGGGCATCCATCTACCCACCCAGTCTGCTGCCTGCACACAGGAAAAACACCCAACAGGCGGCAAGGCTCCAGTCGGTCTGCGCTGCTGATGACACATCTCTGAACCAGGACTCCCACAGGAAGTGACTCCCAACCACGGGTCCTCAGTCATTACAGAGGCTGGGCTGCCCAGGGAGGTGCCAGGCCACGCCGGGGCACACCAGGAATCCAGGCGGAATCATACATAACACACACCCACAGAAGCAGTGACACACATCATTACAAACTCTGGCATTCAGCACAAGCTTCCTCCACTTCTGTATCTGTGACTGATGAGCCTTGAGTGCCCCAAGTCAATCATCACTCACGGTTGAGGACAGATGTGACATTGTGGTGTGGTTTAAGTTTTTGTATCTGACACCACACACACGCACACACACACACCCCTCCCAGTCCCATATGAGCCTCTCGACACACCTGCACACAGGTGTGATCATTATCAAACAAACAGGAAGAGCCTGACTGGGAACTGGAAACTAATCCCACAGCTGCGAGGAGATGGCCTATGCATGTGTGTGTATGTGTGTGTGTGTGTGTGTGTGAGAGAGAGAGAGAGTAAAAATTGTTGAAAACTTGCATGTGATGCTCTCCGCTCATTATCAAATTCCTCCCCATTTCATTTCAACATTGTATCTCAATAATCATACTCAAGTAAAACCCTCTGTCTAAGAAACCATTTATTCTCCTCTCCGTCATTGTGCTTTGGTCACTTTCATGTTTCAGGAAGTAGTATGAGCATTTCTTATTGTCCCCGCAGCAATAATAACAGCAGCAAAAGTGTGAAAGCATTGCTGGAATGTCCTATTTCCTCTGAATGGATTCCTGCACCAACTTTTCCCCTCATGGCTTCCTGTAGTGTGCTTTTGTAGATCTATTTGCTGTAGCGATAAAGAGGGCGTATTAGCTAATACGTTTCCCCTCCACCAAATGGAACAATTTATCCTGAAAAATGCTACTGGGAAACGGTTTGTGTGCTGGCACAAATATAGCCAAGATACACAATGTCCTGAAAAAAAAAAAAAAAGAAAAAAGAAAGACAAGTGTTGCTTTTCTGCTGTTTGATGGATGCAGGATGTTGCGACAGCACTGACAGAAACAGTAGCCCGTCGTAGAAATAAAATACTACATGATAATCGGCTCACACATAAAGAGTCCGCTGGGAAATGAATTCTGTGTCAGCGATGAGGGTGGGAAGGGGAGCTGGGAGAGGGCACTGCCATTCTGTCAGTTAAAATCAGGAGCTAATATGTTTCACTTTTCTTTCCCCTCCTCTGCCTCATCCCTCTGTCTTCTCTCTCCCCTCGCCTTGATGTGCTGTAAACAGGCTAAAAAGGGCCCAGCTGTGTGGAGTTATTGTTGGTGTCAGTAGGAAGTGCTGATAGCTTTTGCAGCTGAACAAAAGCTGGATGAGGGGAGTGGAGGGGCGCTCCAGACACTGTGGCTCCAGCCTAGATTCTCTCCCACAATCCCTGCACCGCACTCCCATTGTTCTGCCCACCCGGCCCTCCCTCCGCCCTGTCAGCTGCGACCTAGGACAGAGGGCAAAAAAAGAAAAGGGGGAAAAAAAGAAAGTTTTTTAAAAAGTTTTTACAGGCTACTGCAACAGCTCGAAGAAACAGTCCCGGTGGTAGTTAACTTTGTTACAAGACAGCAGTACTGACGTTATCTTTGGTCTGGTATAACATCTGTGCACATATTAGCAGTGACTCTAAGCTGCATTTATATTAAAAACTGAAGAGAACAAGCTGTTTTTATTCTTTCAAGATGACGCAGAGAACTTAAAATTAGATGAAAAACTTGTGTCAATCTGTGCAAATACCAGAACATTATAAAATACAGCTATAAACAATTAGATGCTGCAGATGCCTGTCAGTAAAAGCAATTATAAGCATAATATATGGTATTACACTGTGGTAAAAAGTAAACTTACTCAAATACAACTTCCAGCAACTTTTGCTTTACTTATTTATTTCTATCTTATGGTACTTTATCATTCTATTTCATTGCTCTTCAAAGGGAAAATAATGTACTTTTTGCTAACATACTACTGTTTACTGTTTACCTCATACTCTGATTTTAAGTATATAACTGGTTTATAAAAGTTGATGCATTGTTATAAATGAAATGGTATACAGAATAGGAAAAATAAATTCACAATTAAAAAATCAGTAATACAATAATAACAGTAATACATGATCATAAAAAGCCCAGGGGAGCCATTGTCTTGCATAATGAGTACTTTTACTTTTATACATTAGGATATTAGTACTTTTACTTGAGCAGGCTTTTGAATGCAGGAGTTGTAGGCTACTTATTATATCAGTGTTGCTACTTTTACTTTAGTATTTACTTCTTCCACAATATTATGATAGTTTATATTATAAGTATTATACTACTGCAGTGTTGCTGCAATATTATAGTGGAAAATTGTTTTGTTTGGGGGCAAATTAAATCGTAGTCAGCAAATACATTTTTAAAACATCTTTTGGAAATGCTTTTTAAAATATCTGTTCTGTTATTTCTTAAAATAGTATCTGTTGGCGAGAACCTAACTTAGTTTGATTCATGATTAGCCAATACTAACATAAACTGTCATTACAACGAGAAGGTTAAGTGAATTCCTTTTATAGTGAAAACAGGGCTATACAGTTGTGAATGTAGGCTGTGTGTAGGAATGCAGCAGTTATTTAGTCAGGACATAATGCCGAGCCTTCCTCCTCCTCCTCCTCCGTCTCTCCGCTGTTAACCGGCTGACAGCGTTTGCTCTGCAGGTGCGCTGGGCGGTAATCCCATCCCGCTGCTTTAAGGTGATAAATGAACGACAAAGCTCCGGAGCCAGTTTGTTCTCAGGGCTCCGCGCGCCACGCAGGTGAATGGAGGAGCGGCGGAGTGCGAGCTCTCTTGTTTGACGTCTCCATGGAGACCGCCCGAGCGGCGCCAGGCTGACAGGCGTCAAGGCTCGGATGAATGGGTGACGTCACCGCGCTGGCGCCTGCCAGTCTGCTCGGGCTTGTTTGGACAATCTGGGGGGAAGATTCAGAACAGAGCGATGCGATCTGAGTGCGCACACACTCACTCACTCACACACACACACACACACACAAGGCTGAGCACACACTGCAGAAACATGTGAAGGAATCCGTGAAGCTGTTGCTGCTGCACACACTGGGCTTCCTTCAGCACAGAGACGCAGGAAAAAAAAAAAAGAAAGTCTGTGCTCCGAGAGAAATTCGGTTTGCGAGCATAAAGAAAGCTCTGAGTTTTAAACTAGAGATTTTGTCCAGGGAGCAGCGGTGTGGGAATGACTGCGCAGCATATTTTCTGAGACAATCAACAGTCTGCTCTCAGATGGAAATGATATTAAACTAATGATCTGATAAATTGAATAAACTGCTAATCTCTTATGTAGCTGCATTCCACGCAGTCCACAAAAAAGTTTATTCTTAACAAACTTCGTCATCTTGAACTAATCTAAGTTAATAAAAAAAAAAAGTGAATCTTTTCCCAGAATTGTTTGGCCACTCTGTGCGATCACTTGTCCAACTTCACTGTACTATCGTCATCCACATCTGCAGCGCCATCAACAATTGAGTGAGAGGCGAATCTAGGGCACTGTGGTAGCCTAATTATCATTAGCCATTCATCCCATTCATCCTGTCCCATCCCACACACATTCTCACAGCGCATACCCAGGCATTCACCACCCCTTGACTGTCCCCAGGCAATCTACACCTGCAGAGTCCCCAAGCCATGGACAGCTGGATTCCCACATATTACCCATAAAAGACACACATTTGTTTCCATTTGTAACGCCATCCCTCAAACAGATTGTAAATCCCGATAACCAGGCGAGAGCGGGCATTGGCTGAGAGCGCTGTTGTGGACCGACCCATCAATACAAACGCAGCCGCCTCATTGGCTCACCGCCTTCAAACAGGAGGATTCGGGCCCGCCCCCGGACCCTGCACTGCTATAAACCGGAGGAGGTTCGCCCATGTGGATGTTGCAAACTGTCAACATTACCTTACTCACATCTCCAAGAGGAGGAGAAGCCTCGTTGCTCAACTATATATTTTTTTTTTCCTCTACTTCCTCATCCACCTTGGAAACTACACCTCGTACGCTACTCAAGATGAAGGTTGTCGGATCTACCTGCGCCCTCAAGAGCAAAGTCGGTGGCGAGGACGTGGTGCGCTGCCTGTCCGATCAGAGCCTTACCATCTCCAAGTGCAAGATCCCGCTGCTGGACGAGCAGATGAGCGTCTTCCTGCAGGACATGAACAGCTGCTACAGCAAGCTGAAGGAGCTCGTGCCCACCCTGCCCACCAACAAGAAAGCCAGCAAAGTGGAGATCCTGCAGCACGTCATCGATTATATCTGGGACCTGCAGGTCGAGCTGGACGAGCCGGAGAAGAGCCGCCAGCACTCCGCCGGCAGCGTCACCCGCACGCCGCTGACCACGCTGAACGCAGAGCTCGCCAGCATCACAGTGGAGGTAAATATCTTTTCATATACGCTGCTGCTGCTGCTGCTGCATGTGTCTCAGAGTACGTGTCTTTATACTACATGGGTACATAAGCCCTTGAAACGTGTTTTTTTTTCCCCTCTAATGTCACTACGCGTGCGTAAAGTTGACAAGTCCGTGCGCACAAGTTCCTTTTGCGCACAGGCTTACTCGTGACCGTTGTATTTCCTTTTGAATCAGATGAACTAATCACCCTCCTCTTATCTTTTCCCCGCAGAATGGCTGCTCAGATGACAGGATTATGTGTCGCTAAGAGCTCGTGGAGCATCGCACCGTGACCCCACAGCGAGCACCGCCAAGAACGAACAAGGCTACCTGATGTGGACTTCTCGACCACATCGATAAAATAACCTTGAACTGTGTAGGGACGTTTCAAACTCCCAAAGCTAGGAAAAAAAAAGAATAAATAAACGTTATGTGTGTGCGTGCGTGGACATCCTCCGGCGGCGAGAATCCCTGCCACTCACGGCTCTCGATTCATCAGAGGGTCCTGAGACAGAGAAGAAGAAGAAGAAGAAGAAGAAGAAGACCGGTAGTGTCCAGATAATAGACTGGGTTAGCCCGGGAGGACCAAGACAGAGTTCAGCGCAGCCAGCATCGCTTGTTGCTTGTAGAGTTTCTAAAGAAAAGCTAATGTTTCTGTTACGCTCTTTGTATCTTGTGTAAACCATGTAGAGAATTCATTCATTTTGTAAAAGAAAAAAAAAGTTAATTTTCTCAGATTCCTGAGCGACAAACTGTATTGTATATTACAATGCCTCATTACGTGAAGATATTGTTTTCTTACAATGTACCTTATTGGTGTTTTTATTAAAACAAGACAATTATTTTTGAACAAGAATTTTTTTTACTGTGTCACTGTGTTTGTGTATGAGAGAGAGAGAGAGAGAAGAGAGAGGGAGTGAAAGAGTCTGATATAAAGTGAGTGAGTATCACATCATGTACCTGGGGGGGGGAGGGGTGTTCAGTATTGATTTCTTTACAAACACCACAGCTGGGACATGGTCTTGTAAGGTAACACTTGGGTGGTTATTATGGGCTGTCATTGCCTTATTAACATTGTGATTAATCTCAGGCCTTCTCACATTCACCTGAATAGCTTATCTTGTAGCTGAGTACTGAGGGAGTGTAAAGTGCTTGTCACTAGAAACGGCACTACACCTACAAGAAACTGTTAAGTCATTCAAGTAACGTAAAACCAAAGCCTGGTGGTCAACATAATGGCTCAGGGCCAGTTAAATTGGTAATTTACCTCTCTGTGGGTCATTAACGTATCACATTACAAGAGGAAGTCTCACTTTAAATCGTCAAGTCAATAGAGGCAGAGTTTGAAATAAAGTTTTTTCTTTCTTTTTCTTTTTTTAAAATGACTCTTAAAGAGGATTTCAGGTTGTATTTGTATTTAACATATACGCCAATAAAGATAAAGTGATGTAAGGAGGTTTAGTAGGAATGAAAAATGAAGAAAAAAAAAGATTTTTGAAGTTTGTTTCACTTCATAAAACATCCATTTAAATGTGGTGTTTCAATATGTTATGGTGTAAATCAACATTTTTATTTATTTTTTTTTGTTCAGTCTCCGCCGGCACTGCAGGGGTTAAAATTGCTTTGGCGAGGCGATTCGTTATAAGATTTATTCTGTCTCCCTGGTGCAATGTTTTTCCCATTTCCCTGCGGTGCGATGCGCACAGCTGCAGCCCCGGCGTGGCCAGTGTGTGATTGTGTTTGTGTGATAGCTTTGTGCCAAGGGCAGGGGAGGGCGGCGGGGCCCAGACTGAGCGGCGCCTCGGCACACCTGGGGAAGTTCAGGTTAAATAGCTTCACATTCCTCAACACACAGCTGATTGAAACATTAACAAACAGTAATCCACGGGCCAGGCCGCAGATGGGCCGGGAACCACGCCAACACTCAGAGAGAGAGAGGGAGAGAGAGAGAGAGAGAGAAAGAGAGAGAGAGAGAGAGTTAGTTGCTCTCGGGTAGAGATTCCCACAGAACACTCGTATGTTATAAATTTGCTATTAATATATACACTTTTTTTTTTAGAAGCCCACACTGCTTCAGCTATTAGAGAAGTGTCTATTAGTAATAGTAATAAAAGCGTTGAACATATATAATTTCCTCAATGTTTTCTGTCACACTGCTAAATCACAATATGACTTCTTCTTTGAATTTTTAATCACGTATAATTATCTATATGGCAGATATTAATCTCTTACGTAGTCTTGTTGAGTTGTGGGGAAAATTAAGACCAGGTTATTGTGGTCTCCATAATAAGTCCGTACTGGCTTACAAAACTTGATTTTTATTACCATTATTTTATTACTTTATTATCATTAAATTCAATTAGGGCTGCATCATGGATTTTATATTTGCTTCATTATTATCCAAATTATTGTTATTATTCTAATCCCTCACGTCTCTGCCTTCAACTTTGCGCCCTCTAGTGACCATGAAAGGCATTGCAGTCTTTTGCATGGGGGGGGGAGAATCATGTTGCATTAGTGGCTGTGTGAGGCAATGGATATGATGGAGAGGACATTAGTAGACAACAGCCCCCCCTTCTGGTAATAATGACACTGGACTAAAGTTTATAATGTATGGTTTTGGTGCTACATTTCAGCATTTCCATACTTCATACTTGTTCTCTTCTATATTTCAAAGGTGGAAAAAAGCACTTTCTACACTGTTATGTTTACATGACAACTATATTACTCTGCAGATTTTACAAACTAAACACAATAATCTAAAAAATATGATGTTATACTATGATATTACATCTACAAAATTTAAACTGTGCAAATCAGTAATCTAATAAGAGAATGTAACCACACAGTATTATGTTTTAAAATGTATCCTACTAAAGCTACATCAGCAGTGAGTAGCAAGTACTGCAGTGAAATACAGTTTTGAGGTACTTGTGTTTTACTTGAGTATTTCCATACTCACTTACATATACTTACTGTATTTCAAAGGGGAGTATTGTACTTTTTACTCCACTACATTTATTTGACAGCTACAATTCCATTCCTGTTACTTTTCACATCTAAGATGTAATATTTTTAAAACTAGTTTTATCAGTTTCTATTAAGCTAGTGATTCATCATTTTTGGTTGGTGATCTCAACTAAAAGCTTTATTTTGTGATCCCTTGAAGTGGGGGCTCAACCTTTCGGGAAACTCTAGATTCAACTACCAAACTGTGTATAAAGTAGAATTTTTGAATTCAGAACAACTATATTTGTACACTGCAGTATTGCTTCCTTCACTTAAGCAAAATATAGTGCCTCACTATGTCACATCTCCTTCATAACTATTTATAATTCACTTGTATGACTACTTTTACATATATATTTTTTTAGGAAAGTAGAGGATCTGAATCCTTCCACCGCTGTCTGTGAGTACACTTGTTTGGAGGTTAGTGCATCACACTGCAGAGGTGGTGCAACAACCCGAAAATAGGAAGGTTTTTCTACATTACAGCATCAAGCAGGGAGCAATATTGAAAATCAAATCAAAACAGCTTTTCTTCTGACACAACATTAGATCTAAAAATGGAAGGAGATTATTCCCTCACTTGTTTCTTCCAATAACCTTACAAGCCGCAGCCAAACTGATTATTATGCCGCTGTAATATACTGGCTGATCTTTACTGTTACCAGACTGAGAACTGAGTAAATTGCATCCAGGCATCACTGTTCATAATCAGTCAGTAAAAAAAAAAAAATCAAAGAACCAGAGTCAAGAGTGTTTAAATAGAAATTTGTATTTACATCAATATCAACATCAAAAGAGAAAAATCTGTAATATACATCCTGTAAAATGACAGCTTATCTTACCTCCACACAAAGAAAAACAAAAACAAACCAAATGATCTCTTGCCTCTTTTTGCACTTCATTCAAACTCTACAAAGTTCCTTTTTCCTGAAGTAACAAAATCTGGACAAAAAAATGAAGTTGTTTCCTGAAAAATAGAGGAGATATTGATATGTCTTAAAGTGGATTTCATTCCATTGGTATTTCTCTTTCACAGCAAAAACATGCTTTTGTTTTTTTGTTTTTTTTCCTCTGGTTGTAAAAACTCTCTGCTGTGGGGTTGAGACCTTCCAGTCCTCTTTGTGCTGCACTGACCGCTAATAACGCTTGCAGTACATAACCATCATATGCTATTACAGATCCATGATATGTACCCATTTACCATCAGAATAATATAACGTATATCATAAAAAATGTACACCAGAAACCTCAGAAACTATACAGAGATGTGGAAAAATATCTTTGGATTGCGCATGTTGAAAAGGTAGATTCAGCGAGTTGAGAATAACAGTCAAAAGAAGATGCTGTGAAGAAAATACACTCGACAGACAAAAAGCCAGTGGGAGGGGGAGAACTCTGTAAGGACCAAGCCTGTTGGTGAACTGAAGCGTGTTCCCGTCTTCACTGTACTGCTCATGCACACACAGACACAGACACACACAGCTCATGTCACACACAATCCAAAACAAAATAACAATTTTATATAATCGACCGTCCTGACAGAATTCACCTCCACCACCTTCCAATAAAAC
This sequence comes from Lates calcarifer, assembly GCF_001640805.2. Classification (NCBI taxonomy): domain Eukaryota; kingdom Metazoa; phylum Chordata; class Actinopteri; family Centropomidae; genus Lates; species Lates calcarifer. Next base: position 14,762,607 of record NC_066844.1, read on the forward strand.
ATCTGACAGTGTGAGAGCTCAAACCTTCAAACTCATCAGATCCTCGTCACAAGTAAAAAGTGCCTCGCTAAAACATGAAATACATGACTTTTCGAAAAATAAAAAAAATACAGCATTGAGGAAATGAAGAGGGGAAGGAAAACCCAAACACGCCTGCAATGTTTGCAAGGGCAAAAAAAGAGAAGAAGAAAAAAAAAAAAAAATCAACCAAGTCAGTATTGACCTATGGGACACAAAAATACAACCAGGTCTCATACTTTGTGCAATAATGGGCCTTTAAAAAGCATGTTTGATATATTTTGTAGAATATTTACAATTCATATTCACAGAGGACATTTCAGACATCTAATACTGCAGTACCATTTGTTTGCTTATAACAGGGGTAATGATGCTCAGTTACAGTATAAAGCATAGAGGCAAGAGTTATTGCTCCAATCTGCATAACATAGTAAACTGTGCTTATAGCTTCCAATGACTTTAAGAATGAGGCGCATCCAAAGGATAAGAAAAAAAAAAGAAAGAAAGAAACCCATTGTTGTGAAGGCATTGAATCTCTAGTAAGGCTGTAATGATGAAGAAATATTGCATCAATCTTTATTCCACACAGAAGCCTCCAGGTAAAGTGCAGCCACAGCCAGTTGTACCGTAGTCCCATTCTGCAGCCTGACTGTGACGCTGAATACTGCCTGACAACTCCAGGTCATTCACACACACAAACACACGCACATGCACAAACACACACACACACACACACACAGATAATTTATGTTTGTGCATCACATAAATAGGTTTCGGCTACAGCATGTGAGGTTTCAGTTGGAGATGAAACCTGATGCACGTTAAGTCCTTATAGCCCACTTCCTCCAGGATTAGCAGTGTGTTTGTTCTGTGTTTCCTGCTTCACATTCTGTGCTGAGGAACTCCTACTGTGTGTGTGTTTGTGTGTGTGTGTGTGTGTGAGTAGGTCCAGCTCCTCTCCTGGCCCAGGCTGCTTCGCCACAGCTGAAAGGCTCTAGATTCTTATGTCAGCTACAGGTCCTCAACAATACTTCTGCAGAGACAGAAAGGCAGTGAGATGTGTTAACCCTTCAAAGGGCTGTAAAAACTCAACATTTTCCTTTAAATGCCTACATCTTCCTGAAGAGGTTTCAGCTGAGTCTAGTAAAGTATTACCTGATCAGGTCCCATTGGCATTCTACCCATTCCCATGGGGTTCATGCCCATTTGGCCCTGCATCTGTCCTGGCATTTGGCCCATCTGTCCCGCACTGGCTCCACTGACTGGCCCGGGTCCACCCATGGAGTTGTTCATCATCATGGGTCCAAACTGGCCTTGGTTGCCCTGCTGGGGGAACTGTTGCTGCGGGTACGAGCTGGAAGAACAGAAAAATGAAACTTTTTACTACGTCTTCAGCTTATATAACACAAGGTTATATATTGCGCTAAAATGGTTATAAGTTATTGGTCAAAGAAGCCTGATGTTACATACTTGTTGCGCGGCATGCCGCCCTGTGGCCAGCCCTTCATGTCTCCAGATGGGTACATGGGCCCTCCCTGTGGGTTTCCCTGCATCCCTTGCATCATGGTGTTCTGGGGAGGGCCACCCATTCGTGCTTGCATCATGTTTCCTGGTGGGCTGCTGCCTGGAGCCATGAATGATGGGTCCCCCTGCTGGTTCATCCCTGCAAGTACAACAACAGGTGAACGGTGATGAGAATGAAACTTGAATACCCAGGAGGAAATGATACAGACAACCATCTCTGTTTCAGTTAACTCACCATAGTTACCTCCGTAGTTGAAGCCCTGCTGTCCAGGTTGATTCAAGGGGGGGCCTCCCATGGGGCTGTCCATGCCTCCTGGTGCAGTGACATTTGGAGGCGGGCTGAAACCTCCTGCGGCCCCCTGCGCCTGCCCCTGGTGCTGCTGCTGTTGCATCAGCATCATCATCCGCTGCCTTCTCATCTGCATGGTCATCATCTCCCTGCTGCGCTGAGCCATCATCTGGGCGTTCAGGAAATTAGGCTGCAGAGAAACACCAATACATTGTTCTTAATTCTGCACATGGTGGCCTTGACTGCAAGTGAATGTACACTACATTCATTCAATGTGAGGAAATGCTGACTACATACCTGACCAGCCATGCCTGTAGGCTGCATACCAGGCTGCATGCCAGGTTGCAGGCCAGGCTGCATGCCTGGACGCATGGCAGGGTTTACTCCTGGGGCATTTTCTATCTTCATGCCCTGTCGGGTCTGGTTCATAAACTGTGGGGAGACAGCATAAAGACAGTTCATTATGCTAGTTTGCTTATTTTGATCTTCATTATTAACATCATATCCAAGACGTCCCCTCTCACTTTAAGAAATATGTTGACCTGCTGTATTTTCTACATAACAATGTAGAAGGTCCCCTTTGGTTCAAATATTTTCTGTATTTGTCTGTGTGATTACCTGCTGCCCTTGCAGTCTCTGCTGTAGCTGCAGTCGGAGAGGCTTGGTGGCCATCATGCGAGGTCTCATCATGTTTGCACGGGGGTTACCCATACTCCCCATTCCCGCCATACCAGGGAAGCCCCCGGTTTGGCCCATCTGATTCATCATGGGGTTGAAGCCTCCGGGAGACTGGCCTTGCATTGTGCTGCCGCCATAACCAGGCTGCATGCCCATGGAGGGGGGCCCGGGGTAGCCCTGGCCGTACATGGGTTTTTGGTCCATGCCTATGGAGGAGTCTGGCCCTGGGAAAGGCTCTGATGGTGGGCACTGACCCTGACCTTGATCCTGGCCCTGCTGGTGACCTTCAGGTCCCTGGGTCTGGGGTACAGAGAAATTGCATGTAATGGTAGTTTGGACAGCATAAACCTTGATCAGGCATACTGATACTGCATAACAAGAAGCTACAAAAACTGTGTTTATTGATATTCTGATTTTAATATATACACTTTTCACCGGCACTGAAGCACATTTGAGCCCTTAGTCCCAACACCAGTAATGTCTTATTATCTCCTGCTAACTAAATGCAATACATGATTTCTACTGTAGTGTGTCCTGTACCTGACCCACTATTTCAGGGATGCCTAGGGCTCGGTCTATCTCCTGCAGAGCAATGACGTCAGCTGTGTTGAGCAGAGAGTCCAGCTGGTCCAGAAGTGCTCGTTCATCACTCGGGCCCTCGCTGTTGGCCAGGGGCCCAAGCAGCTCATCCAGGGGGTGTGCAAACTGGTCCCTAAACCAAAAAATGACTCAGATCACTTCATGAAAAGGAGACTGCGATCACAGACACCGTATGTTGATTTCTGAATTCAATTCAAATCTAGTAGGTTGGAGAAATGAAGAGGGGATAGGGGCTGGGATTAGTGGTTTACCTGGTTGTGTTACTCTGTGGTCTGTCCATTCCCATGGCAGAGTCTGGCCAGGACGGGGACTGAGGTGGTGGTCCATGTCCGCCAAATGGGCTCATATTCATATTGGCTTCATTGGTACCTGCAGATGAATTCAGAGAAAACTTAGAGAAACTTTGCTTCATCATATCAGGCAATAATAAGTAAAAACCTTCACTATTTGTAGCTTCATACACTTCAACAGAGACGATGTGTGACATACCCATTTCCATGAGTTGCTGATGCAGCATAGATCTGGTGTTTCCAGGTACACTGTTGGAGCGGTTCATCATGGGTCCTCCCATTGGGCCAGCGCGACCCATGCCTAGGTGTCCTGGTCCGGCTACAGGACTGCCGCTGGGCCTCTGCATCCCCCACTCCCCTGGCCCTGCCATGGGAGGGCGCTGTGGCATTCCCATACCTCTTCCCATACCTCCTGAACAACATAAAGACCATTTACATTGACTGTTTCATCAGTAAGCCTCAAGACCATATTGACCATAAGTTTCTGTATTTTCAAATGTAGTGGGTTTCATTACAAATTTAAAAGCAGGTAGTACTGAAAAAACAAATATCCCCTGCTGTTTATTCTGTGGGACTAAGGTCTCTATAGAAACCCGGGCTGTCTTGGGCATGCTAAGAAATAAGTGTTTAACTTACTTGTTGGATTGCCCCGTGGTGGACACACACCCATGCCTCCCTGAAAGCCATTGGGTGCACCACCAGGTCGGATCGCAGTGTCTATGTTCTCCTGTTTGACCAATGTGGGACAGGGTACGTTCCTTCTCATGGCCAGCCCACCGCCTACTGATCCATCTCCACCAATGGGCTTTGCATCCATGGACAAGGCTCTTTGATAGGCTACGCGCTGACCTGGAGGCATTGGGCCTTTATCACCATCTGAAACACACACACACAGTATGAAGATGAGGTTACAGATCTTCACACATTTATGCTCCAAGTTTGACAAGTGAAACAAGAGCATCCACGATGTGATGACGTGATTTTCACAGTTCAGCGTTCCGTTTGATTGTGATATTTTGGATTTTACTGCCTGACTTACCATGTAAACTGTCAGGCACATTTCCTTGTTTGTTCCCCACTTCCTTCCCTGCTCTGGAGTCTGGTTCGGGGTAGAGGCCAGAGTTGTTCCTTGGGACCCCAAGAATGGTCTCCAGGGTCTCCAGTCTGAACAGAGACAAAAGAATGATTGGAAAACAATATTCTATTAGGTATTTTAAACTACATCTAACAACTTGCTACTTTGGGCAAAAAAAAACTTACCTCATCAGATGGCTCCAACTTGACCTTTCCACCCATACAGTGGGGGTCAGAGCTGGTGACCCCTGCCCCCTGTGCTCCTCTACCCTCCAGCTCCTCTAGCTTTGGCTTGATATCACCACCTTCTTTAGAGTCGTCCTTATTAAGGAGGTAGTGGAGGAGGGCGTGAGGCTTCTCCTTCTTAGGACTGTGCTGCTCCTGTTTTGATTCTGATCCTCTCATCCCTGCAGGGGCTGCAGCCCCAGGATCTGAGTCCAAGTTGCTTTTCCCAGTGGCCTCAGCAGTGATGCGCGCCACCTCATCGGGCGTGTTCCCGTTCTGGAGGAGCTTGTGGAGGATCTTGTGCTTCTCCTGCAGCGACTGACTTGTTAAATGTCCTGCGCTACCAGAGGAGGACACGGTGCCGTGATTCCCGCCTGTAGAGGAGGACACTCCGGTTGAGGAGGAAGGGCTGGTGACACCTGCTGTCCCGTCTTTAGCCTCGGGAGTGGAGCTGGGTCCAGAGTTTGATGTGTGATTAGGTGGCACCAGCTCATCAGTAGGGGAGGTGAGGAGCTGCAGAAGCTTCTTGTGGCATTTGCTGTCAGGGACCCGTCGATTGGATTCTCCCCCGGCCGGACCGGTCTCCCTGCTGGCCTGGCTGTCTGGTTTGTCAGGAGGGCCTTCACTGGTAGGGGTGTGTGGGTGCTGCTGTTCCCCTCCGGCCCCCAGTGAGCTGCCTGGGCTCTTGGAGTCAGAGTATGCTGGGAGGCCTGGTTTACATGGTCCTCCTGCTGCCTGGTTGGTGGAATTGATGCTTGGGGAGCTGTCAGGCTTGTGAGGGGGAGGAGAGGTGAGTGGGGAGGGCATTGGATTGCCCACACCTTCACTAATGGCTTGGAGGGCATTCAAGGAGCTGCTGGAGAAGGTGGTACCTCCTCCACCTCCAGAGTTTCCAGGGTGACTGGAGCTCATGGGAGAGTTCATACCTGCAAAAGGATAAACAACAAACATTTGTGAAAAGAAGTTGCAATTTTCTACACCTAATCAACCTGCATATCAAAAGTTGCTGATAGTTGTTGAGACTTCTAAAAAGGTTTGACTCGTACCACCAGGAGAGAAGGGGCTAGCACCCATCTTGGGGCTTCCTCGGACTCTGGGTGAACCCATGACGTTGTGTGGGGGGCCATTAATCCCTGGACTGGCCTGGGTGGGACTGGTCATTCCCATCCCATAGCCTCCACCTCCAGGTCCACCTCCTCCTCCATGGAACTGAGTCATCTGCTGATGTTGGTGGTGCTGCTGCTGATGCATACCATGGTGGCCCATCTGATTCATCTGGTTCATGGGCCCCATCTGGTTCATTGAGTTCATGGGGGAGTTCATTGGATGCATGGCATTCATTTGATTCATCTGATTCATTTGACCCATGTTGTTCATCTGATGCATGGGATTCATTTGATTCATCTGGTTCATGGGATTCATGCGGTTGCCTCCTGCATATGGAGGCATTCCTCTCTGTGGCATGTTGCCCTGTTCACCCATGCTGTAGCCCCTGTTCATGCCCATGCTCCCTCCTGGGCCCATGTTCATCTGTTGGTTGGGGTTGTTGACACCCATGTTTTGAGGCCTCATGCCTCCTTGGTTTCCACGATAACCATTCTGCTCCCTACAAGAAAAACATGAAAAATACCAATAATAAAAAATGGAACCAAGTTTAGGCTGTATGACGCCGTCAGACATTCATTTAAGTTTGGTAAAATCATATTCTTGCTAGCTTTAATCGTTAAGAGCATTTGCACCTTTGTAGCAAGTGTGTGGACAAGAAAGAGTGCGGTTCATTGGTGTTGGGATTCCTGCAGAGGTCACTCCTGGTCTGGGCTGTGACTGGGGTGCCATCAGAGAGCGAGAAACGGTAGAGCGGGGTCTCTGCATGTCCATTATGGAAAGCTGGGGCAGAAAAAAGGATAATTCATTTTCAAGTCATCAATAAATATCTGACAATGGGACAAAGCATTCATATTAACAACATAAAAATATACTGCTAATGAAGGGCTGCCGCAGGTTATGCCACAGACTTAAACGGAACCTCTACATAGTGGATAAATGCGTGCTCTTCTGTGATGCGGTTGTTACGCAGATGTTCTTTTCACAAGAGCACAACAAAAGCTGTTGCTCAACTTGCTGACACGTTTGAAGTCACAACTGTAATAAGCATGTGTCACATGCACTTCTTTGTCTACTCTCTTCATTCTAGCTATTTCCTCTATAATTCCTGCTTTTTAAAAGACGATCTGCTGACATACAAGTGTCAAAATGTAATTAAACAAGGAGATACCTCTGAAGGAGTTAACTCTTATACGCTGTACAGTTATGCATGCTTTTTATTGTGTCTAGTAATGTCTCCTGATGTACTGAGGATTATTCATAAATGTTTTGAGCCTCTTATTCACACCCAGGAAGGGCCGTGTCCCACATACACTTAACAATGCTCAAACCTGCCCTCCCGGTGCCAATAATAATGAATCATGTTTGTGTCTATGTCTGTGTCTATGCTCCAATGCCAGGTAATCAATTCAAAAGCAAAACATGCGTTACTATTGAATACACCTGCTAATGTAGCACCAGATGCCCAATTCTAATGAACAGATTTTTTTTGGTAATGACTGAGTGATGGTGACAAAGAAGGTTAGATAAAACATTCTGTACCGTCTTGATAGTGACGCTTGTAGGACCAGGGTTGTCCTTCACTACGATTGAGGAACATCTGCATGCACCGTCTAACCAGGTCCTCCCAGCCTGGACGCATAGTGGTGTGAAGAGAGCTCTGCTGTTCAATTTCAATCAGTTTACCTGCAATAAAAGATGCACAACTGGGATAAGACAAGGGATAATGGCTGGTGGTGGCAAAGGAAAACAGCAATAACTTTAGATGTTGTTTATTGTCAGTGTATAAAGAATAAATAATGTACATCTCTGGATAACTAGAATAACATAGCTTGAAGATTACATTCTCATATCAGGACAAGTAAAGATGGTATAAGGGGGGAGTTTTACTTCTAATGTTTACATTCTTAAACAGCTAAAGCTAGCTCGACGACCAGCCTTTGTAAGGTGGTGTGCCGTACAAAAACATTTCAAAAGGTCACATCACATGTATTCAAAATTAATAAATTAATTGGAGAAAGACCTGGGATCTATTCGATGTAACACAGTGGAAACTTACCAGACAGTTCATGACGAGTGCTAAACCTTTCTGTTCTCTCTACTGCAGTGATGCGTCGTGCCACACAAATCATACATGACTGCAAATCTGAGGAAAGATACAATACAATTCATTGTATTGACATTCATCATTTTGTTGGTGGGTATAATATTACGTGCAATATTTAAGCATAAATTGACCAATAAGTAGTTGAAGACATGATTACACACTATGTATAAGCCAAGTATTATGTCGGGTAATGTAAACAAGTCCTACTTTTAAGCAGAAATACTGGTTTAATCATATCCTCTGCATCAATAATTATAGACTATTGTCATATATTTAAAATTGTTATATTTTTCTGTTTAGTAACTAAAAATAACAAAAACATTCATGATGACTTTTACCTTCTCCCTCCTCCATCATAGCCCGAGGCTGAGTGAGGGCAAAACACTGCATGGTCTCATAGCGTTGGCCTCCAGGCCTCTCTTCTGACAACCCATGACTCTGACCATGACCAAAGTTCACCAGCATACGACAATTGAAGGTGTGACTTTTCTGACGGGGTGCCTCTCCGCCCCATGATGCCCCATTTGGTGCTACAAAGGAAAAAAAAAAAAGGATACTGGTAAACAGATGTGCATGACTGTATGTGCATGTGTGCATGAGCATTCAGATTATTAAGAATTATTCAATCACCTAAACACATGCCCATTACACAGGGTACATTCAGGTTTGTATGATCTTGAATTGCATATAAAAACCCATGTCTCACCATTTGACTTGGGCAGATTCTTGTGAAACTCCTCCCTGTCGTCATCATGGATGATGTTGTACACACTAGTATTAATCAGCTCCTCCTGCTTGTATTGCAGGTACTGGGTCACATTGTCTGACACAAATACAATGCTGCCCTCTCGGTTCACCACAAACAGAAAGCCATCCAAGGCCTAAAAACCACAGGGTAACAAAAATTAATTACTGAATTATATATATACATCATATAATTAACAACATTACTATTGCTCCCCACTGGAAACCAACTGAGACATTTCTATCAACATCAAGTTAACAATGACAGTAAAGCACTGGTCCAGCATATGGAGGGGCAACTAATTGGTGTTGGTCTTTCGCCCCAAAGGGATTGTCCCCAGGCTGACCTGTAGGAGCAGCGGTCCCAGATGGTCCTTGTCAATGACCCCTTGACCAGTGGAGGACACATCCGCTTTCTGGACATCGTCATCACTGCAAGAACTTTTTCCTAAAGACAGATGAGGCATGTTACACTACTAATGAAGATAATTATTATTTCACAACAGTTTTCTATGTATCAGGGTTTTTTCACTTTTTGGGAATTTTACATGTTGCAAATTATTTCCATTGTGTGACATCTGCTTTTCACATTTTCAATGCAACCATTCTACAACTTACAGCTGTCTACTTCACTTATACAATGTAATAAAGTTCATCTTCTGGCCACCAGATGGCAGCACAAGTCATGGATGCATGGTTAGCATGCCTTTCTATTTTTAAAATCAGCATGTGTCTGAGGCTTTGTTAGATACCACTCACTCTATATAGCAGGGTCATCTGCAGCACGATACACTAAGCAAGACGACACATAATTTGTCACTGGATGGATTTCATTCCATTTCAAATGAAACTAGCTCTACAAATAAAGAGAACAGAGAAAGCAGTGACTGACATAAAAGACGACAGACACCTGAGAAACTGATGAAAACAACACGGATGTGCAAACAGGAAGAGAGGAAAGGTGTATTAAGTGGACAACGGACAGAAAAGAGAAGGGAAAAGAGAGAGGCCCTCCATCATTCCCATCCTGTAACTATGGCAACCTGGCTGCACAATGCAGGCCAGCAGTAGCCAGCTGTGACCCTCTGGGTAGATTCCAGTGTGATTGCTCACTCTCTCTTCCTTACCCACTTAACCTCACAGATCTAATCTCAACTGAGCGGGAAGAAAATATCTTCCTTTGCGTATCTAATCATGTCAAATCTGCAAAATGATTGGAAAATTGCCTTGGGATAGGAGCGACTCTCTATAAGGTCTGATTTCTGAGTCACCAGTGTCATTAGTCTCCCAGAGAGAAGTGGGGTTTGGCACTAACAGATACACACTGTCACTGACAGCCTTGAGCCATGACCACCAAGGATTGGTCTCAATTACTGGTGTTCATTTACCCCCAGCGATACAAACAGCCAAACTGGCTGTCGGTCTGAGGCAGCCTGGCCATGAACCAAACACACCACTTCATCACTGGCATCATCTGTCCTGCAGCAGGGTACTTGACATGATCCAGTCTAACTTTATTCACTGTATGCTCCACAAACACAAATAAAGAAAAACATTTTTTGTAGTCATATTATCATCAAATTAGGATCACCTTATGGTCAAATAATATTTTGTCATATGCTGCACTGCTCATGACCACAAGTGTATGGGTGTAATTTGTACAGTGTTAGTACCTTGCTCTTTGATTTGTCTGATCTGCCTCACGGTCTCCTTGAGGATGGCACATTTGTCAGGTTTGACGTTGAAGCTGTCGATGTTGGAGAGGTTGGCAGAGATGAGCTCGGCCAGCTCCTCGATGTACTTGGTCTCCTGTTCTCTCCGACGCTTGTCACACCTGCCGGGGCACCGAGGGGATTAGACATGTTGCCACGGCAACCTCACCTTCCTATGCCCCGACCGTATGGCCGGGGCTCTAAAGCTTTAGTTATTTTGCTAGCAGCAGACAAACGTTTGCGCCAGGGAGATAGGGATGTTTGCATGAGGCCAGGAGGAAGGAAGTGACCTGATGCACTTGCTGACATTCACACCAAAAACAACAGCAGCCAAAGTGGACTGTTATATGAACAACACTTAACAGATTTTACAGCACTCACCCTAAGCCTGGTGTGTCACAGGTGGACAATTTACGTTTGCGGTCAGGGCACAGCGGCTCCAACGAGTTGTCTCCTACGCCACTCATCTTCAACACATATCAGCACCTGAAAGCACACAGCCTCACATCATATACACATACAGGGAGTGCTACACGATCAGAGGGAATGAACTGAGAGCGTGGTTTTATATGCTTGTATGTGTGTGGTACAATCTAATGAAAGGATAAGTGCGGATTGGAAAGTGCCCTCAGCTGTCAGTTTGACAAGTTCACTCTGAAATTACTCTAAATTCAGGCAAACCTTGAAAGCTTAGTGTCAAGTTAAGGAAAAAAAAAAAAAAAAATCCCCAAGCTATTGAGGTTATAAATGAAGTGACTTCCAGGGGAAGGGGAGATAGTAGATTTCTACAGATTTATGAGTGTAGACTATCCAGTTAGTAAAGCAGCCTTGGTTCCTTCTTAGTGTTTGATGGGAGTGAAATCTCATCTGTTCCACTGCGAGGAGCGACTGATGATGATGTAGTGATTTGGAGCCTCGGGGGAGATGGGTCATCCTGCGTTCAGCCAGCCTGCCCGCTAGAATGATACCACTCTGCTAGCAGCGGCAACACACGTACACACTCCGTATACAAAAGTGTTTCCAGTACACTTGCATGCTCAGGCATGTCATGGCACAGTCTGTGAGAGAGATGAGTGCTAGTAGCTACTGTCCCAGGAAGGCACATATTCACCAGTCTGCCTCTTTGTCGAAGTGCGTGGGACTACATGAGCAAAAAATACACACTGCTCAGGCTTGTGTAGCCTAGAAACAATCCAGGCGAGGCTCCACAGCATTTTCCAGGGACTAGTAAGAATTACCCCTCTTCTGCATTCTCTTTACTCTGAGTTCTCCAACCTAGCCTACATCCGTTCTTTCTTCCAATAGGTTTTAACTGCTGTTTCCCCCCATACCATCCTCAGACAGCCCCTCCCTTCTCTCCCTCCCTGGCTGTAGCAGTACTGGGCTGGGGACCCTGCCCTTGTTTTCTTGCTCTGGCATTGCCCTGTGTCTGACCCCCTCAGAGTTCACGGCAGAGGAAACCTCTGTGGCCAGCCTCTAAGGTCACAGCGCTTTCCTATTCCCACCCAGAAACACAGACAAAGCTGTAGCGTGCGGCTGTTCAACCAGATTGTTCTACTCTACAAGTCTATCCTGGACTTTGTGTCTGCATGTGTGTATGTACACACGCGAGTGCTCTTAAACACAGAGTGAGCTCATTCCAGAGTGGAAAACTGTAGAACGGATGAGAACCATTATGCAACTCCTGTTCCACAACAGCAGGCTAGGACATGCAGTCCAGTCACCCACCACCACTGCTACTAATACTACTACTACTACTAGAAGAGCACCAAGTCTCAGACACGCACTCTGTGCCATAAATCTGCATCGCATGCTTCTTGTCTGTCTACCTTTCAGCACCCCTCTCTCTGCCTGCCCTGCTCCGGCTGTGACTCTCAGTAACTCTCATTGCCGCCCCCCCTTCTTCCTTCCTTCCTGGTTTCTGTCCTAAGGCTCACCTCTGCAGCAGTGGAGAAAGATGACATCAGCCCTCAGTCAGCCTCACATCCTGAAACAGACAAACAGCAGAACTGGGGGCTGCTGGGACCCTTTCTGAGAACAGGGAAGGCACAGCGGGGTAGTAGGCTTTCTACTCTGGTTATCAGGAGGCGGTGCTGAAAACCAGAGTAAATGTTACCAGGTTTCAACACTGAAATACAATTTTATTAAAAATAAAATAAAATAAAATAAAATTTAAAAAGCCCCGCTGGTTGTTTTTGTTACAAACTATATTCTCATGGAGTTTAGACAACTCCAAGACACAATTTGCTGTGAGTTTTATGTTCACAACAGTATATTTCATTTGTTCACACGTGTTAAAACTTTGCACACTTATAGAGCAGAGTGAGAGATTGCGAGCAGCAGCCCACCAAAACCACAGATGAGTCTCAACAGGCCTGGCAGTATGCCAGTGACCTGAATCAGCTTCATTTGACAATGTGAAACTTGCTCAGGGACAAGATGAGGTGTTGCAAACCATCAGGTTCGCAAACAACAGCTGCCAATGTGGGAAATATAATGTCTGACAGTTAAAAATAATATGGTCTGAGCTTTTGGTTGGTATGTATTGTCCACTTGGACTATGGGTGTATGAATTTTTTTTCTACACCACATGCTCACCTTGGCCAGTACAAGCCCCAGTCAAGCTCCATTCAGGGTCTAGTGGTGCTTCAATGTCTCAACATCTTCTGAAAGCAGAAAGAAAAATGCATATGTTAATGAACTGTTGTACTCTTTGAATGTCTGGATGTCACAACATGACTCGATACTTGCGCTTCTCTGCTTCCTATGAAAATAGCATTAGTTCTTCATATGTTTGGCTTTCACAGAAATTCATGGGAAAACTGATTTCTAAAATTGCACAGGAAGCCACAGCACAGAGCATCCTGTTTGCGTCCTCCCCTCAGCCCGTTCCACTGCGTCATCACTTCCCTTTCCTGGAAATGTGGCCACTCATCCACCCTATTTACATATTCTGTTTATCAGGCTGGTTCCCTGTTGTCCTGGTTCCTACTCACACCTTGTAGGAGTACTGCCTGCCATCAGATGCTCTCCAGAGCTTAGCTAACTCAGCACTGAAAGACCAAGAAAGTGTACAATTGACACCACTCTCACAGGTCAGAAAATTCCAGCAAAATATGAAGCTTATGAAAGCTTCAGTAGCAACATATTCATAATCACAGTAAAGAAGGGCCTCTGGCATTTCATGTTTTCTCACCATAGCAGTTGGTTAAGTTTTCATCACAGCAGCAGAAATGAATCTTTCTTGAGCTTGTCACCAACATCTGTGTACAGTTTTTTTCCCCCATTTCAAAACAACAGTCCCAATATTACACTCCAATATAATACGGTTTTGTGTTTTTTTCTATCCACATTTTAATATCATCATTCAATATCAAGGGGCCTGTCATAGGGTCCTAACCTACATACTGGGAGGGCCCTCAGTGTTTGGGTACAAATTGCTCCAAAACCACTGACCTTTAGCACCATCATCCTACTGCCAAAGATAAGCCTGTCAGATGTTGTTTACTTCATGAAGTCTAATAATAATAACACAGCTCCAAACACAAATTCTTTTGAACTACTGCTATTCTCTTACATATTTTATTAAAAAAACAAACAGACCAACATAGACTTAATAAGTGTTTCAACTCCTGAAAATAAAATAAAATAAAATAAAAGGTTGCAAATATCATGGTGATTGAGGTTTAGCCTCATTATTCTCACTCACAAACATCACTGCTGCCTATACAGGCAGTAGCTACAAGCCTGCTACCTACTCTGCCCACAGTTGGCATGTGTGTGTGTTTGACAGAGATCCTCCACCACAGACAATTGATCATATCAGTCCTAAACACAGGGCTGCTACTGAGCTAATGCTGCAGCTGAATAATTTAACACAGAGAAAGAGGGAAAAGCATTTGCTTTCTGTCAACTGTCCAAACACACTTTAATAATTCCAGGTCGACATTTCCTAACATCAAAACAACAAATCAAGAATTCACAGAAACCAGAGTGAGACAGCAACATGCGAATGTTATTTTTCAAGCCTTAACTTGAGAATTAACTTTCCTCTCTACCCTTATTTACTTATAAAGACAGGTAGAAGCCACACACCACACATGCACATGTAGCTTCTTGAGGTGAAATGCAATTCAGACAGTGAGATGTAAGCATGAATCGAATGAAAGCGGACTGCAGGAGGTGGAGGAGGAGTCAAGGCAGACTAAGTAGAATAAAGAGGGGGAGGTGGAAGGGAAAGAGGGAGGGGGAGGGGAGAAGAGAGGTGACACATTGCATGCAGTTAAAATAGTGCTAGATATCATTCAGAAAAATTTAGACACTGGTAAGTGTCAAATAATTATGCCAATTATTTGACTTTGATACAATTTCTTACCTAAACTTCTTCAATGCCTTTTTATTCTAAAACAGAGTGTTGAATCCAAGTTGAAAGTCACATGCTGCTTTACAGTAAAAAGAATAAGGAGATAGAGTTTTGCAACATGAAAATACTTTTTATTACTATTATCATTATTTATTTTGATGAGGAAAAAAAATCAAGTTCTCATTTTCAGTGCATTGCCAACACCAGAAAATTGGATTGCAAACGATAGGAAGCAGTAAAGCTAAACAAAAAAGGTGTGAAACAAAAAGTTATATGTGTCTCATGCTGACTGGTGTTCATGCATCACTGAAGCCGTAGGACGTGAAGCTGTTGCTAGTCAGGTCTGTTTTAGAGTTAGTTAGACTGTCAAGCCAGTTTGGCTGAAAAATATTTGCAAGGGGAACCTGCTGCTCAGAGGAACTTAAATCAGGGAAGTCTACAGTAGGTTAAGTCTGTAGTGCAATAGTTATGTCCTATTAATTATTATCTTTTCTGTTTTTAACAAACAGCCACATTATTGATTTGGAAATAACTTTATTGTGACATTGAAATGCTGGTTCTGATTTGCAGATAGGATCAGTGTCTTTGTGGTAAAGTGGTGAACATTGTCACACAGCTCACAGAAAGTTTTGCAGTTGGCAGTGCTCATTCAAAATGTGTTATGACACTACCCTTGTAACAATCACAACAATGAGATACCCAAATTGACATCTGATGTAACTTGGTGCACTTGTATGCTACACACTTTGTTAACAGATAATAGTTCTGTTTTTCACATTGACTGTGTTTCTTTTAACTTGTGAGTAAATGAACTTTGACCATGAATTGACTCGTTCAGCTGGTCAAAAGTAATGGTGAGTGGTGAAGGGACAGACGCAATCTTCTGTATTACTTAACCCCTCTGACTGTGAGGTCTTTACTTCTAAAGCATCTTCTAAACTACCTGCCAACACTGCAACCACTACCATAACAATCATGTGTTACAAAACATCACCACTGGCTTGATTATCTTAGGAGGATATAAGTGTTGCATGCCTCAAAACTCGAATCAGGCATGACTTCACTCATAATGAGGTAATAAAGGGGGCACAGTGAGAAACTCCAAAGATCTGTCCAGAGTACTTCTGGAAACATCAGACTACAGACTTGTGTTGTTTTTCCTGTATGCCTAGCAGGTATAAGCCAGAGAGCCAATCACCTTTGTGGATCTCTAACCTATTCTCTTACAGATGTGAGACTGATGAGATTACTCAGGACTGAATGATATAGCATTTTTCTGCACTCTGTACTATGAAATATTACAGTTATTATCATGAAAATCTATTATTTTGATATAAAGGCATTTGGCTAAAGGCCAGAATAGCATCAGTGTCAGTCAGTCAGTACCAAAATAGTGAGGAGGACATTCCTGCTTAGCCTGAAATAAAGCCTGCAATCTGAGCACCCTGAGACAAAGAGTGGCGGGCCCAACAATAAACACTGACCCACCCAAAACAAAGAGCAGACAGACTGGGACCACATACACACAATTATAGACCCCAAAAAACACACCCAAAACACATGTACCAAAACTGTCCTTCTTATAACTGCGTATGTGAGAGAGATGGAGTGAGAGATGGAGGGGTTAAACTGCTCGAAGTTTGAGGGTTTTGAGAAAAAATAAATAAATAAATCAACACTGTAAAATACTGAATACAATAATGTATTTCTTTCTTTTCTTTCTTTCACATGATCCACTAGAAGCATTTAGTATCATTTCTCAACTGCACTCAAACATACATACACACACACACACACCACAGAGGAAAGGTAATAAAGTAACAAAAGGTGTCCACTAGAGTTTGGGACATCAAGTGCAAAAAGGAAACAAAAGGACAGAACGACTTCCTGTTTTTCTTCAAAGAACCTCTCCACCTCCTGCTGAGCACGCAACAAACTATACACTGGGTGCAATTGGAGCTCGCAAAGACTGGGTCCTCTTGGACTTCAGTCATGAAGAAAATTAAATGTTCATTAAAACCAAAATGAAAGGAAAAATAAAACTTAAAATGTTTTATGGTTTAAAGTATACTGTATATTTGGATCAAACATGTAATTTTCCAAAATACACTTGGAGTATGGACTCTGGTTCTTGTTGCGCTTCACAAACTGCATCAGGATTAGGCATTAACAGGAAAGACAGGTGGGGGAGTGGATACCTCTGCCGATGATGTCCGGTCTGGGCTGGGCCTTTCAGGGCCGGGGACAGGTGTAACAGGCACCACAGCATTTTTCTTGAGGATTAAAACAATCAATAGCTCTCTTCATTTTGAATTACTAGTATGTCTTAAGGTAGTGATGACACTTGAAGAGAACCACAGGGTGCAATTTCACAAATACACATGCCTTATTTTTTATCAGGGTCAGAGCTAATCAGAGGCAGGGTAGGGGCAGGTTTTTGCAAAATGCAGATGGGAAAAAAAAAAAAAAAAAACTACATACATACACACAGACAGACCAGCTCAATCTCACATACACTGCTGCGACCAATGAAAAAGTTTAGTCTCACTCACTCACACTGGAAGCCTGCATGTATGAAGAAAAAAAAACACAAGGCTCCTTGGAGATCCAGTACCCACAAGCAAAACGGACCGTTGTAATGCGAGCTACAGTTAAGTCCTCAGTCTACAATATAGGATGGAATGCCTTTATAACTGATTTGATGTATTAAAGGCTTGAGTTGTCTATTACACCCCACTTGTTTCCAAGTTGCACTAAATAAAATACTGTCCAGCAACAAGTAGTTGATAAGAAGCATGTTGTGGAGCTTGTTAACAATGTGCAACCAAATTAATCTTGTGCAACTGCTAAACGAATCTCAATAAAGCACAACCTTTTCACCATCGATCTGAGTCTGTCAGTGGTGCATTGTATAATGTGCAAGTGAAACAGTGTAAAGTCTGGCTTGTATTTGTCCTTGGAAGTAGGTTAGTTCTGTAGTTAGCCAGCTGTCATGATCCACCTTTGAGGCCCTGACAAAGAGGTGTTGTCTACATTTCAGTAAGTGAGCCCCCTAACGGTGACATATATGTGACAAATAGGTATTAGGGTATTAGGGATGGGCATTTCAAGCAAAAATACAATTCGGTAATCACTGAGAACTATTTGACCATTATTCAAAGAACCCCCTGCATTGCAGATGAACAGATAATGAAATCTAAAGAAAAGAGCCTTATGACAAAAACCCCACAGTATCTGATATGTGGAAACTTTCATCACCATGTCTTCACTCCGCTAAGCTAATCATTTTACCCTTGCTAGATGGCAGGAAAAACAAGGGAGCCATGGATGGCAGTACTGCTCTTGCTTCATATAATTTAGAACCAAATTTCACTTTGTGCAGCAGCCATCTATCATCTTGACATTTTGGGGATTCCCCCATAATTTTGAGGGAAGATGACTTCCAGAAGCAAACATTTTTCAGAGTGGAATGCACCACTGTTGGTGGTAAATATTGCTTATTAGCTGTTTTCCTGCCATCTTCACACATGATTTTAATGAAACATGGGCTATTGGGACTAAGCTGGAGTCAGGGGGTTTGATGGCAAGATGGGAGAGTGCCGCCACATATTGAGATTCAATGGTGGGGATGAGGAGGACATATGTCAAGCATGTGTGTACAAGTGTGGATTTTGAAAAAGTGAAGCTGTAAATTGTTCAGAGAAAGCCTCCATTTAGGAGCCGAGGCAGCTGCGAAATTCCAGCAAAGCTTAGAAACCAGCCTGAAAACACCCTTCATTTATCTGTAGAGAATCTGGCGGAAAAGCAAGATGTTTCTGTCACTTTACTCCTTTGTGCATTTTTAATGTGAAGGTCTTTTCAAACCAAGTCTGAGTTGTAAATTGACACTGGCAAAGATAAAACAAATACAAATCCAAAATTGTTTCATGTCTCTCTTACCAAATTCACTCACTTAAATAACTCTTTCAGACGAAAAGCCTCAACAACCACGACTGATTTAGAGTTAATATTAAAGTCACACAGGGAGGAGTTCATGGTGGAATAAAGCACACCTTTCAAGACCGTGGTGGTGACGCAAATGTGAGAGGACAGGGAGGTGGAGTTGAGAGAACAGACAGAAACACACCCACACAGAAGCTTACTGAAGTTTGTGAGGCATTTCAGAAAAGCATCAATAACAACATGAAGCCTCAGTCTTTAAAGAATCCAACATGAAGGTTTAATTCAATTGATAAATCAAAGCCTAAAATATGTGAAAAACACAAATGTGTAAAAGGTCAGCTATGCTCTACAATAACAATGATCTAAGTCAGACACAATCTTTGCAGATGAAAAATAAATGTGGGGAGAATTATCAACAAACACCACTAAACCCATCTGTCACTCATTTACAGTGACTGCAAAACAACATATTGTGTTGACATAATTTATATTAGAAATTTCCTCATATGCGAAATTCACAAATACACACAAAAAACAGGCAATGAGTAAAAAACACAAAGCAGCCATTTGTTCTAGCAGCTTTTTCCTACTGTGCTGAATGTGCTGAGGGAGAGAAGGTAGTTCAAAGTAGAGGGAAAACTGCCTTCATAGGATTGCTTTCTCCTCTAGAAAAAAACATCCCCCACCCTCGCCCAACGCACACAACATAGACAGAGCTCAGACAGGCCGTGTGTGCATCTCCCCATTTTTCTCACACAAACTGCAACGTGTAGAAAAACCAGGGAAAATAAATGAAGGTGGAAACAAAGAGATGGCAGATTCCACTGTTTGTGTGTGAGCGTGTGAGTGTGTGTGTGTCACACATGCATCTACAACTATCCATCATTAATACAGACAAAGACCAGAAAGGAACAGGAAAAGACCCACGCAGGCACAGATTAAACCAACTAACTCATTGCACAGCGCCACTGTAATGCTGCATCTCTAACAATCCCTTCATTTTCCATAAGCCTGACATGTTGGTGCACACAGCAAGGCGATAAGAGAGGTATCGTCCAGAGGAGACCATAGTGACCAAACAAAATGCAGGCGGCTGTGATCACACAGGGCTAATATTATGGAAATGAGTTCATTAATCAATGGCTAAACAGCCTTTTATCTGGGGAGCCAGAGCTCCAAGGCCTGATCAGCCTTCCATGCTGCCCAGTCTGATAACACACACATCTTCAGTAACAACTGATAGAGATGCAGTGGGAAGACAAATCTCACAAAGCCACAGATAATTAAGTATGAAGATATGTCAACCATTGTTATTACTTTTGGCAATATTTTTAAATGACCTCATATTGATACAAAGACGGTGCTTGTATTTAACTTTACTTTTAAGAAGCCGTTTGTGTGTTTGTGAACACGTTTCAACTGTACCCCTTGGTAAAAAGGCAGATATTCATTTTCAGACCGCAGCGCAGCTCTGGCGATTTTCTCTCTTCCCTTCCTCCCTCCCTCTTGCTCTTGTGTCTTTTTCTCCTCCCTCTCTGTGCTCATTCCCCCCTCCTCCTCCTCCTCCTCCCCCTCTCCCCATCGTCCCTGTTGGATTGGCGGAGTAAACACAGGAAGAGAGCGGGCTCTGTTCCACCACACCAGAGCTGGGCGTTCCTGCAGAGCTCCTGCGCCGGGGTCAAAAGTTTACTGTGGTTTTCATTTCACCTTTCCTCAGCCAATCACAGCGCCACGCTGCAGTGCCTGAACTCTGACCCCCGCAAAGAATTCCACTCAAAAGATGGTCTGACGCCAGTTTCACAACTGCACCCCCTCCCATCTCCCATTTTTCCCCTTACTACTCCTTTTCCTTTCTTTCAACTGGCCAGTTTCATGTGTTGACAGAGCCTAGGTAAAAAAAAAAAAAAAAAAAAAAAAAAAAATTAAAAAAAAAAGATTCCAGAAATGAGGTACGAGGGGTAACGGAGAACAGGAGCAGAACTGTGTTTTTTAAAATCCTCTCTGCAATGCATTTATATCATTTCAATACCTGCTGTTGTTCATTTCCCAGGGTGAAGAGCTGTCAACCATAGTAGATTAAAAATTAAATGAAATAAACACAACTTACAAAATATTTGAGAATCATGTTAAGATCATTTTACAGTCTGACTCATAAATAGAAAATATTCTAGCTTTCTTTGTTTTAATCATCTGCTATTACTTCTTTCTCTCTGTCTCTTCATTGACAATACTTTACAGAGCCTGCCACACATTCTGCTCACCACATGCCTCTCAGTTCCAGGTTAACACTATTAAAAGTGTGTTTAAATGACTTATGATGACAGGCTGGATACAGGGGTCACAAGGACCGAAGTGCTGAAAGACAGACACAGAAAGCAAACGGGACAAAAAGAAATAAGAAGCTGTGCTGGGCTTGTATCACGCTCGGGAATCTGTTTATGAATCAAATCACTAGACACAGACACATGGATACACACACACACACACACGGACACACAAGCTGAACCATAATCCAACTGTGCGTTTGTTTTTGTCTTGGTGACACTGCACTCTGTTCCCATCTGCTGAGTGATTAAGCCTGCACTGCTAATCAAGTCCCTCACACTGTAAGGGAGCAGGAAAAGGACACACACTGATCGAGCTGATGCATGCCGGCTTAGGACTGCCTTCGCAGTTCTGATCCGATAAAAAAAACAAAAAAAAAACATTCAAGGTCAGTGTTCCTGCAGACCAGTGTGCTGTTCCAAATGATATCAAATTTGATGGGTTCAGAAAGCATTTCAAGCCATCAAACCAAAAGTATGAACAAAAGAAAATATACTGCAGTCTATTCGGTCTCTGATGCCTTCATACAAGAGCCTATTCGGTACCTTGGATTGGACTCAACTTTTGTCAGATCAAAATTCTCCACATGTCAACAATTTTGCTGAGTTGAGTTAGAGTGAGACTTTCGTCAAACTGGTATTGGGACCCCATATTGTTGCAAAATGCATCTAAATGTCTGCAGCCTTTTAAATGTTTTGTATCTTCTGTTGTTAGAATCCTTGTACTTATATTTAACGGAACTCCTCTAGTTTTATTTAAGTTTAGTTTATTTGTAGTCAAGCTACAAGAAAACTTGCAGACACATATTTACTGTCTGCCACAAGTAGAAAACGGACAACTACTTTCAGAAAATGTCTCTCTTTTTTTTTTAAGTAGTTCATGGCAGAGTGCCAATAAGTAAGTAAGAGTGTCTCTGATAACAATGCATTACTGTGCAGCTTTTTGGCAGATCGAGGTATTTTGCTTCAATTCAGGGTAAAAACTTGTTTAACTGAACTTGAACATGGAACTAACCACAAAGCATCAACACTACACCTATTCAAGTTTAACTGTGGAGGCCACAATCTTGACCACAACTTCAACACCTTCATACAGGTAAAATAATTGTCCAGCCTTCATTAAAGGTTTGACTGCAATATAATTACTCTTACTGTGTCTCTCAGTTAGAGGAACTCAGAACCGGTCCCTGTCAGACACATCCACTGCCAAGTATAAAGGCTTCACAGCAACGTGTTAGCACTTGTTGTTTGTAAAATTGCTGTTGAACTATGAACATATTTTCCCCAGAGTCTCTGTAATAAAATGCCACCACATAATTTAGTGCGACTCAAAATAGATCAAAATATTTACACAATTATATCTGTAGGACGAGGAAAGTGCAGTATCGTGTATCTTTCAGGAGGCCACAAGACAAAGGTAAAATTATTTAAATGTCTGCTTTGAATGTACTGTAGATCATCATGCCTTCAAGCAAATTCACTGGTGTAATTCAACGTGATGGACTTCTTTAACTGTGCACTTGCCTTAATAAGAATTTTGCATGACACCTATATCCTGCTTACCTGTAACGCCAATAATAATAGAGTATGTAGGCTGTACTGCTCAACAAATCATCCAAATGTAAAACTGTAAGTCAGTTCAACCACTTCTTCCCTTTCATTTAGCTTTATGTATAAGCATCGTTATTGACCATCTTGTTACACTTCTTGCAATTACCATCCTTGCTGGCCTCTCAAAGGAAATTTAGTGAAGCTTAAAAAATTGTGTGGGTTGACTTGAGCCCCACTCTTGTTCTGGTCTGCCCCAGTGACTGTGTTTTTGGACCCAACTACTGTCAAAACTTAGTCCACCATTTAAAACCAAACTCATAAATTGCTTTAAATGATGTTTAGCTTCCATCCATTTCAAGGGTGACCATGTGCATCAGGGTAGTGCGGACTGTTACAGTAATGCTAATTGAAAAGGGACCTTCACTTCTCCTATTTTAGTCATACCACAGTCATATAGAATCACTTGTTCCAGTATAGCAATAGCAATCAGATAAGCATATATGAACACCGCAAGAGGCCAGCCAAATGGAAACATGGTTGCCTCTTGGTAAAAGTATAGCCACCTCCATACAAAATATTGGATCAGACTAATGGCCAACTTTTGTGAATGTTGTTTGGTATATGAACTCTGACATTGGTGCAAAGCTTGATGTGATGTGGCAATGTCAGGAGGCAAGTGTTAGCTCGGCTATTCTGGGGACAACGGTAAGCTCCAGAGCAGCAACCTTTTGATTGGAGTGTTGCCTTAACGACAAGCCACATAAACAGGGGTGACGTCACCAGGCAGAGTGAAGAGCAGTAATGGTGAAAGGAACATTTTCCACTTTATCCAGAGAGCAGGGGGGAGAAAAATCTGCCCAATTAAGAAATAAGTGTTGTAGAAAAAAAGGGATAATAATAAATTAACTGACATATGCCTTGCCAGTGTTGACATGTTGTAGTAAGTCTGGAGCCTCTAATGATGGCGTGGAAGTCCGTCATTCACGACTTGACTTCTCTTTGAACTCAAGGCTGCAATAAAGTAGAAATCACACTTGTGGAAAATCAGAATTCTGTCTAGCACACTGCTGTGAGCAAATGTCTGAAAACTCACTGCAACCTGTACTCATTTCTTTTAATGAAAGGACCTTTTAAGTTGCAGGTTGAAATGTAAGATAGGAGACACTCGGTGCCCTTACAGTCCCCGCTTGCATGGTCTCATATCCTCTTACAACTTGCTGCAGAGCCATGCCAGCCACAGCTGCCTCTCAATCCAGACAGACCCAGAAACCACACCCCACTGCCACATAAGTCTAACATCAAACAGTTTCATCTGGGAGATGTACAGACAAAAAGAGGAAAACAGTGTAAACAAAGCAAATGAACGTACCCAACCACTTGACACTGTTGAATTACAGGGGGTGGAGTATTGGGACAATGAAGAAAAGACTTATACAAATTTTGGGACAGAGAACTGATATACGCCACGGTGGTCCAGGTCAAACCCTCTCGTTATTTTGGCTACAAACTAACTTTTCTGTCTAAGCAAACAGAACTTTTTCTATTCTTGCGTTTCTCATAGAGGCAGAGTATAGATGGGACAAGAAAACTGTGTCCATGTAGCAGATGAGAAGTTCACCCAGAAATGATAGTGTTGCTCCTCTCTTCCCCTCTTCACTCGCCTCTCTTTCTCCTTCTCTTTACGCTGAATAACAGACAGAGAGAGCATCTGGTAGCAGTTATCTTACAAACCAAACTTTTTTTCACCCTTGCTGTCTCTCCTCCAAAGCACTTTTTTATAAAAGGGGGCCCTAAACAAAACACAAACAAGGTCTTGCTAACATTTTACAATGGTAACAAAACTAGGCCAGGGAGCTACCCTCCCACTGGCTTGTTCAGGTGAACCCGTTTTACGAGCATTCTTCAGCTGGGGGAGCGAAAGTTAAAGGGGGAGTTGAAGTTAAAGAGGAAGGGCAAAGAGGGGAGGGGGGACAAAGCTCTTGGCACCCCCTTCCCTAATAAACCTTTGCCTTCGTCCAATCAACGAGGACTACAGAGAGAGAACTGTTCCAAATCCTTGCTGGTTATAAACTGGAATTGAGTGCAATGATTGCTTCAGGCTGCCCGTTTGGCTTTTAGAAGCGTGCATGGCTCACATATGGCTCAGCTAGCCTAACACTTGGGTATTAGCTCAGAGTTGAAGAAAAGGGGACTGAGGGGATGAATGAGATGTGACTTCAAATACAGTCAGAGTGCAAACTGCACCGCTTGACTTGGGACCCAGCAGACTGGCAGTGACTTCCTCTAAATAGTGAATAATAATCTGGTTTCAGCAGCTCTCATCTCATACTCTCACTCTTACTTGTTAGGGCGAAGTAGCTCTAAATATTTTAGCAGTGGAAACACAACTGTCTTGTTGAGCAGAGTGTTCTATATTTAGCTCTAGAGAGTTGAAAGCAGAAAAAAAGCAAACCTACCTGTTGAGTACTACCATACTAACACACCGCTTGTGGTAACAAATACAAAAGATCACTGTAACACTATGAGTGACCTTGAGATGTGAAGACTTAACAGGATGTTTGACCCAGCTTGAGCTGACCACAGGAAACGTTTGTATTAAACATAGTTGTAAAACAGCCTCCAATGACAAGTCAGAGTCTGGGTTGAAGTGAAACTTCAGAGAGTCCGGTGAAACTGTTGAATACTTTAAACTTGGAAACCAGCCAAGGTAAATCCTATGAACGTGGATGAAAAAACAATTACTGAAATTTTAAAAATGTATATATTCCTGAATGACAAATACTACATTTTCAGTCAGATGCAACTGTGGTGTTTTCTTCGACTGTGCCTGCCCTCCCTGTACTGCTGCCTAACAAAAAGGAACTAAGACCAAGGAGTCATATTTCAATTAGGCAAAACAATGAAGCTGTCCTTTCAGCTCTATGTGTCATCAAGGGTCCTCTCAGAGCTAATGCTCACCCACACAGCTATTAATCTTAAATTGAACACATACCATAAGACCAACTGGCAGTTAGTTGAAACGAAACGTATTATCTGTGTCTCTTGGTCTCACTTAAGGCGCGCAGGCTGACGAAACACTAAAAGAATGCCATCTATTCAGACATCAGTGACGCAAAAATGCAGCTTGACAAAGACAGACTAGAGACAGTTATCAAAAGTGACTCTGTCACACAAAAGTGGCAAGTTCACTTACTTATTTCCCCCTTCTGTCTAATACCAGTAATTATTTAGAAGTAATTGCAACCATGTAGTAGCAATATTTACCAGATACCCTTAAAAACAAAGATTGTGTAGCAAAATGAAAGAAGCTCTGAGGTTTTTAACACAAAGAATTTCATTCAGAAAACATACTTTTTTGATTCAGCATACTGACTCACACGTGTAATCTCCACCCCAACATAATGGGGTGGAGATTACACTCAAAAGTGTGCCCAACTTTTCTGAATATCTACAGATAATCAAACAGCCACATCTAATGTATTCTTACATACATTATTTATCTGCCATGCCCACTCCTCAGGTGTATTAGTTTTGTAAGTGTGTCTAGTAACTATATCACAAAAATATATTTGGCATTTTAATTGTATTGTTGACGACATGCTAGCATATTCTACATCAAGCGCTAAAGAGGATTAGCTAAATGTCAGTAACGCCACTAAATTTATGCTCTTTCTATTATCAGTCAGGCAATCTGATGTAACCACAGAATCTATCACCACAGAGACTTCTCCCAGTCCCATGAGAAAAAGTGATAAGTTAATGAATTATTGAGAGCACAGGGGCCGGCAGACAAAGAACGAAAGCCATGCATCCCAGTCACTTCTTCACCCCATCTGCAGTCAAAGAATCCCCCCAAAGATTGATTCATTGTTAACACCGCCTGACACCCTGTGTGAGGGAGAAAGAAAGTGGTAGATAAAGGGACAGAGAATGGGGGACAGGGGGCTCCATTTGCCAAGAATATGAGCAGAAGCAGTTCATTGGACGGGTTCCCACAGTGGTCATTCTGCCACTTACAAAAATACCACATATGTGGGCTTGAGTAATGGCATTCCATCAGACTCAAAATAAAGACATGTTAGCTCATCTGATGGGTGAAGGCTGCCAGCAGCACCGTTCTCACTTGTTCACTCCCAGCTGCAAACCATTTAAATGCCTGCATTATAGAGATATCACAGTCCATTTAATGAGTGCCCTGCAATAAATTGTATAAGCAGGAATATTCCCAGTAAGCGACAACTTAGCAGCTAGATCATGTGGCAATAATGCAAAAATACCTAGATTGTTTCAGAGACTCTCACGTGGAAATGAGCACTGAGCTGTAAATGCCTGCAAGTATTGGCAGGGATGGCCCCGGGCGAAGAGAGCGACAGCACACCTAGACCTCAACCGTTCCAGTGGAATGACTAACCTGCCTCTTCATTGTCTCCCTACACATGAGCACGCTCTCCAAGAATGTCCTCTTGCTGCCTCAAAAACTGAGCACTCAGCATACACCTTGTGGAGCAGAGAAAAAGCAAACCTGGACTCTACCTGAACCCTGCCAATATTCAACATCCCCTGCACTGAAACACATTCATCTCCCTCTGCCAGTCTGCCTGCTTCTTTCCATCTCTCTCTAACACATGCACCTAAATATGATTTATCAGCAGTGAAAACAAACATTTATCATAGTGTGATGCGACATTATAACGCCCTCTGCAATCACGGATACGTACTCTCATTATAGCTATGCAAGTAAATAACACATGCCGTGGATTTTGCAGAGAAGCCACGCTGAGCCAGTCACTTCCAAGTCGGATTGTCAGCAGTGGTGAGGGACAGTGATGTATTGGTAAATACAACGTGGTTTGTTATGACCTGCAACTCATCATAAATTTATCAACCACGAAGAAAATGCGACGTCTTCTCTGAAAAGCAGCAATTTGTGGTTTTCTAATTCCATGTGCCTTAACTGCAGCTAAATTTGTTTTTTTTTTTTAATTTGTTACATGCCGGTGTCTTTTGTACATCCAAATACAGGTGACAAAACTATTGGACAAACAAAATGTACGTACACTATATTATGTTTAAACGTGTTAACCTTCCACTACATTCACGGTGGAAGTAAGTATTTTAATTCAACTACACGAGACAACTACTGCGGTGTAACAAACGTTAGCTGCAGCCACAGTTGTATCGAAACTGTGAGGCAAGTCAGACCGTCTAGTACAAAAATGTAGTAATGTAGTGTCCAGAGCTACTTAGCTGTGTTGTGGACAATGAACACAACCTAGTGGCGCTAAAAAGTTAACATTAACGTTCTGAAACTCAAACGAGTTCACTCACTTGCAGTGTTGTGTATTAACAACTAGACTATTGCACCTCAGCGAATCAGAGAGCCTGTGTCTCGTAAACTTTGTAGCTAACGGATAATGAACACATCAACAAACACCGCAACCGATAAGAACGGTACATTATGGAGCCAGGATTAACATAATTTATCACTATATCGACAGTTTAGGAGCCTGAAATATCACAATAAACATTCCATAACAAATAGACTGTAGTAAGGTGGTTCGTTGTATCACGGTAGCTTAAAAACCACAGCCTGCTCGGAAGCGGAGCAACACTTACTGTCTCTGAGACGATTTTGCGCCTTCAAACACACAATAGCATCAATGTTCAAAACTTGGTTATAACCGAATCATATACCATTTGCAGAAAACTCACCGGCTTCGACGCTTTCATTGAGTAGAGCAGTTTCTTTGACGCCTCTACAAACTCTCCGCCATCTTCGGCAGGACGGTGTTTGTTTAAATGGGAAACACTCCCAGAGCGGAGGGAGCCAGCTTGTAGCAGAGCGATAGGGCTTCTGGGTAATGTAGTTGCTTTCTCTGGCAATCCACATCAAACTGTTTTGACACGTTCTGCAAATGAACTACACGTACACCAATACCCATAGGTGATATGAGCAGCAGTCACTGATATTATTAGAGGAGAGATTTAAAAATTTATTTATAGGCCAGCAGAGAAGCAGCTTTATGCAAATAACTTATCAGACCCATAGTGACTCACACTATTATGTTCTTTAGTACACATAAAATTGCAAAATTATTTTTCTGAAAAATTAAAGAATTGAAGGTTGTTTTTAAAATATTCAACAGAACACAAATTCTGTTGAATAGCATTTCGAATTTGTGTAAGGGCAGCATGTAAAAATTGTATGAGATTTGACTTTTTGTTTGCTGCATTTTCTAATGAAGCACAGTGTAAAAGGCTGGATATTTTTCCAATATTGTTTCCAGAACATTACAAATATCCGGGCAATTTGACAGAATCATGTATGATGCAGGTCTATAATGTTGCCTCAACTAAGCAGGAATACATGTAATTGCCAAATATTAATTTGCAGTCGCGATTTGTGTACGCCGTATTGTTAACACACCATCCACTGCATCACATTTGGCTTTGTAGTGACTGCACTAATATACGTGCTAACATATGCACCCTGATCCTTCACAGATTCTGTATCCAACATCAGTTATATTAACTGGAGAGAGTGTGGATCCATTATGGCCCCTGAGCAGCCACAGAGGATGAAAGAAACTGTCTCCATGGTGATCTCTCAGGCACACTAGTTTTGAACTTTTACTACTGTGGAGAGAGTGAGGTCCAAAGATGTAGGGGGAGCAGCAGGATGGGGTTGAGGGGAGTGAAAAAGTGGCAATTTTAAATCCCAATAATAAAGTAATTAGGTCCTTACTTGCTCTCTCCTGTCTGAATATAATCTCTCTCTCTACAATGAGCATAAAAAATGAAAGGGTGTGTATACAGAACAATTTATTTAACTGAAGCACAGCCTCTGATAAGGTAGTGAAGTTCATTACCACTGTTGCAGCATCTTATTTTATGCAACCAATTCACAAAATTTGCTCAGACTTAGTTATTGTTGGTATGACATAGTGTATTCCCTGAAATATTACTAAACTGGTAAATTTGGATGGTAAGTAATTCATATAATTATTAACAATATTGATGCAAACCATAATTGCAATTAGATTAAGTGAGATTTATGCATATTGTTTGCTAATGGTAGAGGATTCTCGATGATTCATCGCATGATGAAATAAAAGACCTTACACATTTTTGTTGTGTGTGTTTTTGTGGTCTGTTTATGTCTGCATGTGTGAGAGAGCCTCAATTCCATTCCATAGAGACCCAAAGAGGGGCCCTGTGGCCCTCTGTTTGTGCCCCTTCCCCCACAAAACATGGCAATCTGACCTTCCCCCCTCAGTAAGTGTGAGACACTTTATCCCATCCCCACTTGCTCTCTCTACTTTGAAAGGACAGGAGATAACAGTTTGAAAGGACAGGAGATAGCCCCATAATCATTAATGTATTCAGATGGCTTTACCTGCAAACAGCTAACAGCATGCCGGTCTTTGTTCCAAACACATTCCCATCCCCCAACTTCTCAACACTATGCAAATGAGATAAAGCACAACACAAAACCAAGATCTTGCATGTCCATTATCAGCTATAACAGAAGTTATGATTAAACAAGGTGATAATTAAGAGACAGAGAGGAATATTTTCATTTTCAAGCTCCTTATAAAATTGTATAAATACTTAATTACTGACAGGCTAACAAAAAGTATGTGTGTGTCTAAAATTTTTACATTAAAGTTTTTTTTTAAAGTTCAGTAAAAGCACATGATTTTATTATCACTTACCAGTCTCTTTTGTTTTTTATACAGTGCAAGATTATTTTTTTTCTTTCCAGAAAACAATGTGATTCTGTTCCATTTAATCTATATCATCCATAGTTTGGCTGTGTAAAATGGAAAACCAGTGGCATAGCCTTCTTATAATACCTTGAGTTGATACATTAGTATAATTTGCCTTAAATAGTTTTTAACCCTTCAGAAACCTCTAGTCAGGGGAGCACAGACTCATGTCTAATTACATAGAAGTCTCAAGGGTCCCTTGAGATTGACTAAAAACAGTGCAAGTCTCAAGCACTAGGTCGAGAGACATTTTACATATGACTACATAACTCTCTGCAGGTTAAAGACTTTGACCTCTTTTCAGTGACAGTTTAGATAAATGTCAAGACTTTTGGTGATAAATAAAAATAGTGATAGTGCATAACACCAGGCAAGGTTTATTTGACCTCTAGCTTGTAAGTTCTGAGGGAAAAAAGTAAAAATCAAAAAGCGAAAGAAAACAAAATCACATATATATCTATGAAACTCGAGGCCATGAATCCAAGGATTAGATAGCTTTTCGAGGGACTGGCCTGAGCACTGAAAGTCTGACTAGGGCGCCATCTTAGGGACTGCACAGCTCGTTACCAGTCAGGCCACCTGTGAAGCTCATGGGTCAACGACGTTGTCTGGGCACCAAACGGTACAGTGGGGACTGAGAAATGTAACAGAATACATACTGTACACGTCTAAGTTTTAATGTGGGGTCTCAACAGAACAAGAATTTTATGTTGTTTGTACAATATGGATCAGGTGTTTTCACGACGTCGTTATGGAATCATCCCAGTTTAGTACTGAACAGCCAGGGCTAGCTGTTGACATTACTTACTAGCCAATTAACACTAACTACAAGTTAATTAAGCAGTTGTTAACTGGCGACGTGTGAAAATTGACTCACATTGGAAACTTTCTCATCTCCATAAAACGCATTTAGTTGAGATTAGAAAACGTAAAGTTATTTCCAGTTTATTTATAATTTAACTACTCTCATTTTAAACCATTAATGTCTCTGTATGTTTGCTAACGCTAAGCAGTGCAGTTAGATAAACCAACATTAGCTATAACGTTAAGATATTGCGACAGTAGGTGGCCTTAAAAGATTTGTTGTCCTTACATCAGCCCACTCTTCCCAAGGCCATTTCCCACAAGCCCAAAATTTAGAGCTGCTAGTTTGAGTTTCTCACACTTTATATCCCTTAACGTCAGTGCACAATGTGTATCGTACTGCCATTTTTCAGTGTCAGCATCTCGCCTTGGCCTGCACTAAAACTCAGGTATTTGCAGTTGGAACACCCTCACAGTAATGCCCAATAACCACACATTTTGTCAGTTAATCTTTTGTTAAAGCCTTGTTTCAAAATGTAGTTTTAAGACATTGATTATGTTTTGTTGACATTGCACTAACATTGGTTACAATACTGATTTCATGTGGTATTGAAGCATAGGATTACTGATTTTGCAAGTATGATTAAGATGCACTTTACTACATATTGATTCTCTATTATTTATTTATACTCACTAAGTTTGAGAACCTTTGGGCTGATGTGCAGCATGCTGTTATGAAGTTTTCCCACAAGATGGTCGCTGCTGTCTTTCTTCCTGTTGATGGAGAGGCCAACTGAACAGTGCAGACACATGCTTTTAAGCAGCCAAGTCTAAATTACAAAAAGCTGAATGCTATTAGTATAGTGGTAGCTTACTGGCAGGTTAACAAAAAGTGTACATGTGTGTTTAAAATGTTTAGTAAGTTCAGTAAAAACTAATTGATTGTCTTATCAATTGCTAGTGTGATTTAAATTATTTTTAATATAATGCTTCCTTGCATTGTATATAAAAACAATTACTAGCTTAGTGGTCAGAGAATGGTCAGACTAGTTAGAGCCAACAGTAAGGCTGTTGTATTTCATATAACCACTCTTTACAACTGTGGTGAGCAGAAAAGTATCTCAGAAGGGACAAAACATCAAACCTTAAGGCAGATTGGCTACAGCAGAAGATCATGTCAGGTGTCACTACTGTTAGCTAAGAACAGAAATCTGCAGCGCACATAGGCTCACTAAAACTGGATGGTTGAAGACTGGAAAAACGTTGCCTGGTTTTATGAATCTTGAATTCTGCTGAGGCACACAGATCGTAGGGTCAGAATTTGGCGTCAACAGCATTAATCTATGGACCCAACCTGCTTTGTGTCGGCAGTCTCGGCTGGTGGTTGTGATGTAATGGTGTGGGGAGTGTTTTCTTGGCACTCTTGGGCCCCTTGATACAGCTAGATAGCCTATCTGACAATTGTTGCAGGCCATGTTCTTCCCTCTATGGCCACAATTTAACTAATGGCTACTGCCAGAATGATAATGCAGCATGTCACAGAACCAAAGTCATCTCAAACTGATTTCATGAACATGACAATGGCTTCAGTGTACTTCAGTGGCCTCCCCAATCACCAGATCTGAATCCACTTGAACACCTTTGGAATGTGGTAGAACAGGAGATTGGCAGCATGAATGTTTCAAAATGGACCAGAGTCTCAAAGGAATGTTTCCAACACCTTGTGGTGTCCATGCCATGAAGAACTAAGGTTGTTGTGAAAACTAAGGAAGGTCCTACAGGGTATTACTACTTGGTGAGTGTATGTGCATATGCGAAGTTAGTAACTAAAGCCACAAATCTATTTATGATACTTTAAAATTTGTCAGAAAAAAAAACTTGTTGGTCCAAATAAGACATAATTTTTCTTTAATAGCTCATTTTTAACAAAATGCTGCAAGTAAATAAAAATGAAATTAGGCGAAAACATAACAGTAAATGCAGGCAATGTGAGATATAAGACATTTTCATGTAAATAATTAAATATTGTGAAAATGTTGGATCTTGCCCCATGATGAAATGATGCAACAGAAACAAAAAGTCATTGTTTCTTTAACGTGTAATCGTGGCCTATCTGGATCCACATTGTTAACATGTGATCACACCAGTTCAAAGGCCAGAGTCAGGTAACTCACATGACTGTAATTTAGTCTGCTTATTTAGCATTGTTGTTAAACCTTTAGAGGTAAAAGAAACAGTGTATTTCATTTAGTGGCTGATAACTCACTCCTTCTCTTTAGATAGCAGTTTTTAAAAAAAAATCTTTCTCACAACAGTTAGTTTGACTTCAGGGTGGAAACAAGTGAGACAAATTCCTCCTTGAGCATACCACCTCATGTCTGTTCTTAATGTGCATGTCTGCTGACTACCCTTCACAGCTACACCAAAGTCCTCCTCCATAGCACATTTGTGAAACAAAAACAGCTTTATGCAGTATTTTTGGTAGCTGATAGGTGTGCAGTGGCTGATTATTTTGATCTGGGCCTAGCTCTTCTTGCTCTGAGTACTGCGTTTCAGCTTGCCTGTGCTAAACAAAAGACAAGCAGCCAGGAAATGCACTAGCCAATCAGCGGCTGCCTTACATTCTGTCAGCGCGCATGGCCAGTCAAAGTATGCCTTATATCAGAGCAGTGAGTCGGACAGCTTGGAGAGCCGTGGCTATGCTCTGAGCAGGGTGAGGGCTGACAGGGCTGTCCTCCATGTTTTAATAAGCATTGACATATCACACAGAGTTTTTAGCCATGCATCCACAGAGGTAAGCCTTATTTTCATTCTTTCACATATTCTGCTCTGTTGATAAGGCACCAGCCACTGTGTGTAATCCGTGCCTGAGTAATAATACATGTTTGTCTGACAGACTGGGGGAGGGGGAAGAGTATTTGTCACCCCACAGCATAGAAGTGGAGCCTGGGAAGAGAGCATAGCATGATACAGTACAACAGGCTGCCTCTGCTAACTGGGTGGCTGTCTGGACACGTACAGCAGGGGGCCATAGGTCAAGTGTAAGGTCAGTGTATATTCATGGAACACTGACTTAGAAAACATGCTTTCTTTTGTCAAGATTAAAAGAGAAGTGAGTTTTTGTGGCTTCCCCTGGCCTGTGCTGTCAAGATGGCAGGCCTGGTGAAGGATCTAGGCGAGATGGAAGAGACAGGGAGCAGTGCAGAGGGGAGTCCCCACAGGAATTAACAGATGGTAAACTGACAGCACAGCAAGTTTAATTTAGGCCTCAAACTGGCATGAGAGCAAGGCAGCAGGGCACTGTTGGTAATTGTTTGCCCGACTAACACGGCAATGAAGAACAGGCTATAAACTGTCCAGTTGCCTGATTTTTATACACTTCACACAAAAACTAGTTCACCACACCAAATGCCCCTTTTACTTGGTGAATTAAAAAAACAACAACATGCTTTTTACTGGCCTAATCCTGTAAGCTGCTCTCCAGTTTTCTAAAATACCAATTATCTACAGACCAAATATGCTGGAGCAGCTTATTTATCACAGGGTTGGAGGAATTGCCTGAGCCTAATGGTGTGCACTGCCTCCCAGTGTTGTTCTCTGCTGCCGAGTGTCAGCCATTTTAGAGAGCTTCCCCTTTCTGTCCCTCTGCTCCAAGCACACTGGGTATTTGTATGTGAGAGAGAAGGAAAGAAGAAGGGAAGGACTTCCTCTGAAAAGGCTCTGCATAGAAACCTCATCTCATCAGAGAGGCTTGAAAACCTGTTTGAAGTCGATAAGGTTTGACTGAATTCTGTTTATATATAATGATGTTGGTGCTGGTTCTCTGTATGCATGAATCAGATAAAAATCATTCAATTTAGTTTGATTGTATCTATTTCTGATAATTTATCAATATTGTTATTTTACTCTTGAACATTTGATATAGTTCATGTGGAATATGTGGTTCGTGTTTTGTCATTATTAGTGGATAATGTCTGTCAAAGGCTTTTTAAAAATATATCCAGGGGAACTATGGCCTGGATATAATGGCACACGTAATGTTGCTTGACCAGGGTTCAGGAGCTGTCTGCACTGACTGAAACAGCAAATCCCCCCCTCAGTGTTTTGTGAATGGTGCTTGGTAATGCGTTTAATCCCCTCATTCCACTATGGTGTGAGGAGTGGTGTAGGCACACTTAAATCTGCATTACACCAACACACAGCCCATTTAGTGTGGTGTCTGCCTTTAAAATATCCACCAGCTGAACTTCTTGGACTTGTCCAGATAATGTAGTCGGCCTTGACATTTTGGCCTGGATTTGTTGTTAAGGAGTGGTTTATACTTGAGCGGTACTGTATCTGCACCAGTGTATATAATTGTGTGCATTGTTTGTATTCACGCTTTAAAGTTTTGTATTGATGAAATAAAATGCATATAGTTGGTCAAACAGAAATTACATCAGAAAGGTGGAAAAATGTGTAGATTTGCTCTTAGCTGTTTATTATTCTTTTTTTCCCCCAGCTTGCTGTTGCTCACACTCAAATCTCTAGGCACATATTGATTATGAGGCAGGTTATGCATGAAGAAGAATTGGAGAGAGAGAGAGGGAGAGGGTTATGTCTCCCACACTGTCTGGGAGGCCTGTGACATTTTCAGTCCTGTTTTTGTGTCCAGTATTAGGGCCCATACTGCATATCAACATGCTGGGGCACATAATAAGCTGCATGTGGTTCTCTGCAGCAGATTTGACTGGTGCTGTGTGTATGTGTTGTGTGTACGGTGCACACAGTGGTCAGAGAGAGAGAGAGAGAGAGAGAGAGAGAGAGAGAGAGAGTCTTCAAAATGGATGCCATACACATACACTGGCAGAGAGCACAGCGAGGGAGGGAATCTGATCCTCTCGCTGTCAAGCCTGTACAGCTGCATCTTACATGTCTGACAAAAGGCACACAGCCAGTATATGTCTGCATGGGGTTTTAAGGAAGTGAGGGACTTGGTTTTCAGGAGGTTTTTAGCAACAGTGAGGAGCAGTCCTCTCTGCATTGCAGCACTGTGGCTGAGGAGAGCGGGGAGAAGAGAGCCTGTGTGGCACACTGAGGCTGAGCACCCAATCAGACACCTCCGTGTGGTGCTTGAGCCAATCGGCAGTCTGCAGCCGAGGTTAAAGATTGACAATTGCAGGAGAGAGCAGCAGGGAGAGAAGGCCTTCTGGGAAACCTGGACCCATCTTTTACCTCATCCCCCAACGCCCTCAATAATTGAAAAAGATTAAAGAATAGGCTGAAGAATCTGTATGTGAGTAAGGAAAAAGGTATGCTGTTGATTTCCTACATTGAAGCATGGCTGTAATAGCAATGGTGGGTGTGGAAGGGGATGTTTTAGTAGGTTACAATAGGCTGTATTGTGTGCTCTGTGGTCTTTGATTTGAAAATGTTTTTGTCAGGATGGGCAGCATTGATTTTTCCTCCTCGTCCCTGTCTTTCTCTTTGCTGTATTTCCTGGCCAGGACAGGACAGGATGTTGCTGGGGTAGATTGTCTGAGGCTGTCCAGACAGGTTAGATGAGGAGGCCAGTAAAGCCATTTCACTGCACTACTGCCTGTGTCTGCAGATTTGCTATGTTTCTGGCTGTCATTTCATCCTTATTTAGTGAAGGAGGAGGAGGGATGTGGGGGTTGGTGATGAAAACCACTGAAATGGAAGCAGTATTTTTGTTTTCAGTGAATGGCTGTCTTTTTTTTCCTCCATACAATTCAGCTGATGCTTTGCTCAGGAGTAAGTCAGATTAAAATTGACAAATTGAAGCCACCTGAACAGTCAGGCCGGTGCATCTGCTGTGGCGTCAGAGAAAATGGCAACAGTAATAGGAACGACAGCAGGGTGCCTGCAAACCAAGGTGAATCATGTTGAACTGATACTGAGAAAAACCTGTTGGGCAGATTTTAAATAAAGGATGGTTAGCTTGCATTTTCTCAGCAGAACTGAGGCTGTGCACGACATGTTGTCTATTATTAGGTCACTTCATCAATGAATATTACTTGAGTGTTTTAAAACAGCAGGATAGTGTCTATGTACTTGCTTTTCACTTGTTGGATGTCAGGAGGTTCAGACACTGTAGATTGTACTGTTCTGTGTTTTTGTGTTTACTATTTATAGACCTGTGGCCAGTGGAGAAAGGTGCTTGTTATTTATAATTGGACAGCACTACATATTAAGCTGACATTGCTCCAGTATTGCTTAACTTTTACTTTAATTGAATATAGATATTTTTTTCATTTAGAAGCTGTGCATGTGTTGTCTGTTGATATATGGTCTGTGTGATGTAATTGCTCCATTATCAGTGTGTTCAGTCATGACCTGTCTCAAAAGTTGCAAGACAATACATTTTGTTAAAAAGTCTACACTGTACCTGAATCTTAAACAATGGCTGTTCGTTTTCATAGAGCATAGTCCTACATTCATTTATTTTGTATTAATTCTTTTGATGTGCTCATTGAAATCATACATTTCAACACAGTGGCAAACAGATGTTTCTGTCAACTGCACACTGTTGGAATCAGAATTTACAAATACATTCAGTTTTTCACCATCCTAGACAGGAGGAAATATTTCATGGAATGAATGGTTGGGGAAAAACAAAACAACCATGCACAGACACAATTAAGCAATATGTGACTGGTGATAATTTCCTGTCTTAATCATTCATCACATTCTTAGCCTTTAAGACTGTTGTTAGCACAGCGCTTCGGTAGAAATGGGAATTTGAAGATGTGTTTTAATACAATTTTTTTTACAGAAGAGTTATTATGTTTGTGTTCCCAGCTGGGCACCAATCAGAATTCTATTAGTGACAAGAGAGAGCCTGTTTGCAAAACTGGCCTGTCTTGTGTAGAACAACATCATTGTAGTAGGATTAGGGGAATGTGTTAAGAGGTAGGTGAGACTGTTTAATATCAAACTTCTGCAGGAGTATATCACAAACAAATCATTGAAATACTCACTGTTGCATAGACTGTGTATAGTGCATGTCTTTTTGTGGGTGGCTGTTTTCTGCCTTCATCAGACAGAGTAGCATAGAGAGCATAGTACAAACGAGGGGCCAACATTTTAAACCCTTTGGCCACACAGTTGTCCCAACTGTTGTACTTCTAAAGAACATGTTGTTCTAAGAAACAATTTCAAATGACTTAAAAACTAAATGATAATAGCATAAATGATAGATATGAGGAGATCTTCATCTGTAGGGTATGTCTGACTGGAAAACTTTTGAGGATGATCTTTTCTGCATCAGTGTGGCAGAAGAAGAGGGAAAAGAGACTGCAGCAGAAGGAATGGAGATCTCGACACGATCCAAAGGTAACATGCTGTACAAGTTTGTTTTAAGATAGGTTGCCAAAGCACTATTTATATGCTTATGAAATAGCAGTGATTTGTTAAGTGGTTTTGTTCTGGTTATTTTAGTTCTATATTATGTAGTATGCCACCATGCTTACCCAGCTTTGTGAATACTGGAAAACATTTGTGTTTCTGGTATTTGTTTCTGCTTTGAGGAGGCTAGGAGTGTGCTCTCTGTGGTTTGTGTAATTTCTGACTTTTGTCTACAGTTTCAGACACAGGGTCAGCAGAGCGTACGGCCCAAAAACGAAAGATGCCGAGTCCCACTCACTCATCCAATGGTCATTCCTCTGCTGAAACCTCCCCCTGCCCAGTGAAAAAGAAGAAGAAACCAGGTGCTGTTAGCAGCAGCAAAGACCAGGTAACAATCAAGGCAGAACCCATGATCCAGATGTAAACAGAAGGGTTGCAACACTATCAAACTCCCAAACCAACTGATATTCAGACTTACACCAGACTAAGTTTATAATATTTTTGAAACTAAAACTTCTGAGATGTTTTTTTTTTTATCATCCAGCAGTGGAAGTCTTTAATGAAAGATGTAAATAAACCTTAATACGCTTTTTAAAAATACAGATAGGGCCTTTAAACTAATTAAATGGTGTGTTTGTGCCCAAATCACTAAAAACATATTTAGCCTTTTCCCTCTTGTGGCACTGGCAATATGGATATTTTTGGTTTAACTTGTCAAACAGATTACTTTGGTGAGAACCTTTCTAGTTAATGCAACCGAATTAATTGTAATTACCATTAAATAATAGATTATTGATTGGCTTTAAGCTAACTCTGGTGCAGTACAACAAACAGTAACATTTCTGCTTAATGTACATTTTCACAATTAAAAATGTGACAAATCTGACAAAAAAACAATACAAACAATACACATTTGTGTGAAAATCTTGCAGAATATGACATGCAGCAAGTGTATAACTGTATAATTTGCAGCTAGTTTTAATTTTCTTTGAAACATTAACACTTTCTGAGTTGTTGTTGTCAGATGTCAGAGGACTTTGTTCATTGTAAACTATAGTGAACACTGTAGGATACAGTAGAATTGCAGGTGCACTGATATGATCTGTAGCATAGGTGTAGGTGTCGGTAGAGCTCACGTACAGCAATTGCAAACCAATACGTTTGATGATTCAATCAGAATGAACATCTTTTGCTGTGTGGAAGAAGGCATGTATTTACTCAGGATAGATGTATGAATACCATTTTTGTACAAACACCCTGCTCCACATCAACGCTCACTACACATAGTTAGTTGCCCAGTACAACCAACTGTTGGCCACTGAGCAGCTCCACTGGAGCATATAGGGGGTGAAGTTCTTTTAATTAAATGAATTGGTTTTACCGTAAAAAGTGAAGTGTATATCCTTCATAAATGACCCCCTTCTGCCCTTTACTTTCACCAGCACTCTACACTTTTGACTGATATTGTGTCCTGCTAAAAAACTGGGAACAGTAGCACCATATGTTCTCTTGTGATACTGAAGCAGAGATATTTCTTTCCTCGTTGCAGACGTTTAGCTCTTAAACGCTGTATTCTTGGTAGTTCAGAGCTTTTTGTTATGGGTGTTTGGGATTTGAATAATGTCCTGAAAATCTCAGAATCACACTGTTTAATTCCGGCTGTGTGTTATAAATTTAATTCCTCATTGCATCAAAGGCTAAATATCTTCATAGTATTGCAGTTAACCACAAGTTGCCTTCTAGTCTGCTTCATTTAGATCTAATTGTTGATGTTTTTGAGACACAGTATGTTGTGAATGGTAAAATGGTTTACCTCTGATTCACTCATTTTGCACTATAGCCTATTAATGTGTTATGTTTGTACAATTTTACAGTGTTATAATCAGGATTGTCTGCCATATGAATGTGCATTGTTGATGTGCACTTTTATATAATTATTCAGTATTACTGGACACTCCTGATTACCAAAGTTTAATATTCAGCTTGTCACTTAGCATTGGTATTGTCAGTCCTTTAAACCTTGAATACTTAAGATTAAGCTCAGAGGAAATGCTATCTGTGCATCTCTAATTATACAATGCTTTTTTAGTTGTCTCTATTTTAGTAAAATTCTCAGCAATCTGAGAAAAATCTGTGGTTAGTTGTGCCTTATCTTTTATCTTGTTTTTTTTACATGCATGCTTTTTTTCTGGCTTTGTGCTTAAAGCAGCTCACAAATTCACAATAGGCAAATGATTGCTAGTATCGTACACTTGGCACGGTGGGTTGACCTTTGTAAATGAGCCACTGTAACTATCTGAACTTTTGCCAGTTTAATCAAGGCTGCTCCCACTGTTTACCCTCCTGCACATTGGTGATGGTTGTGTCCTAAAACACAGACTGAAATCACAGAACTGAGCAAGTCACTTTATTTGCACATATGTTTTCATCTACCTCACTGGTTATCACCGTATCACTGTTTCCTATATTACAAACTGCACCTTTATGTTTATTACAGAGTTTTTAATGCTGATTGCTGCACTTTAATTTTTTTTTTACCCTTCTGTGCCTTTTTTAAATTATATTATATTTTTCTTTTTTCTTTTTGTCACTCTTGTTTCTTGTTGCTGTAACATGTAAATTTCCCACAAGTGGGATAAATAAAGTCTATCTTATCTTAAGTCACATGACGTTGAATAAATTCTAGACCTATTGTCTTTGAAGTCATTTCCATTACAATTTTGTAAAGGTTTCCCAGAAGGTATGGAGCACTCGTGAACCAGCAGTTAGTTTGTAACACTTGCACTTATCAGGGCTCACAGCAGTCTGTGTTATGGACTTTTTGAATGTACTGTTCCTTTTGTTGATGTTGTGCATGTCTGCTTGGCTTTTCTAATCTCTGGCCTGATTTTGACCTTCCCCAACTTTGTGTTTCTTTTGCCTGCATTCCAGTCAGAACTAAGACATGGTCCCTTTTACTATGTGAAGCAGCCAGCACTCACCACAGACCCTGTTGATGTTGTACCGCAGGACGGCAGGAATGACTTCTACTGCTGGCTGTGCCACCGCGAGGGCCAGGTGCTCTGCTGTGAGCTCTGCCCCAGGGTGTACCATGCCAAGTGCCTCAAACTACCAGCCGAGCCCGAGGGCGACTGGTTCTGTCCGGAGTGTGAGGTACTCACCCAGGAATGTGCATAGTATGTGGGTGTTGGAAACCTATCTCAAAGCTTGTAGTCAAAATCCTGTTTGTTTAATCACAGAGGACTTCTCAGTAAGCTTGGTCCTAAGTTACAAAACATGCTACATATATTCTTTGTAACTGTGGGATATAAACAAAGTGTTCAACTCCTTTCCTCTCAATGTCTTTTTAGAAAATAACAGTTGCCGAGTGCATAGAGACTCAGAGCAAAGCCATGATGATGCTAACTATAGACCAGCTGTCTTACCTACTAAAGTTTGCTCTTCAGAAGATGAAACAACCAGGTGTAAGTATTCTGGGCCCTCTGTCTCTATAGGAAATTCATGCTGCCAAAATGATTATATGGTATTGGGGCAGGTAGCTTTATCACAGATGGGTTACTCTGTGTACTCTCATTTCAATTTCTGCCTTTCTTGTAAATTCACTTGGATATTGGCATGTTACCTTTCTGGCCAGTCTGTATTTTTAGATTGCTTATCCAACCAAAAAAAAACCACTTCTTTTCTAATCATCGCATTGCCATCAGTTGTGCTAGATGTTAAGATCTGCACCCTGATGTGTAACCTGTCCACATATCTGTCCAGCATGATGTATTACTGGTTTGCATGTGCAAATGATATCTAATAACAGAACTAACACTCACAGACACTGTGCTATTATGGGCCTGTCATGGCTGGAAACCATGAAGGTAAACATGCTAGCTGGTGGTGAGGATACAGCTGCCCCTCTCACTCTCTTTCAGGATCATCCCCGCTTGTCATCTCGCTCCCCCCATGCAGCTTCCACGCAGAGAAAGACTTTTAATTGGGTAATCAATTACACCACTAACAAGACCCCGTCATGATTTTCTCCTCCACTGGTTTTCCTCCTTTTGTTTGAAGCGGCTTTTAGAGATTAAAGTAGTAGCATAGTGGTAGCATGTTGATGTGCGGTAGAGGGGAAGGTTATATTGTTAGTTTGGCCTGAGAGTTTGTTTACCTTCAGTCTTTTTTCTGTCTACTCAATTTTATAGACTGAACCCTTCCAGAAACCTGTCTCTCTTGAACAGCATCCAGATTATGCAGAGTACATTTTTCATCCTATGGATCTTTGCACTCTTGAGAAGGTAAAACAAAAACTGTCACGCATTTATTTTAAATGATAACTGTAGAAGAGTTGAACATGTGACAGATGAGCACTATCTTTTCTTTTTGCACTGCAGAATATCAAAAAGAAAATGTATGGCTGCACAGAAGCCTTCTTGGCAGATGCAAAATGGATTTTGCACAACTGTATTATATACAATGGAGGTGTGTTGTAAATTCTGGGCACATGAAAATAATCTTATAAGGATGGATGTTCTGAATGAATATCATAATAATAATAAGAATATTGGTCTAATATTGATATATATAATGATATGTCAAATATGATTTATTAAAAATCATATAAGATGGTTAAAAGCAATGCTAATAACTTTTTTTAATTATACGTTTCTCTGATTGATTAATTTGGATAATACGTTGTGATCATCACAATACAATTCCACTGAAAGACAATGAACAATAATGTTTAATTAACACCCTGTCTAGTCTATATATAAATATGTCTAAAACACAAATATATGTCCTTGTTTCAGGCAATCACAAACTCACAGCTACAGCTAAAGTGATAGTAAAAATCTGTGAACATGAGGTGAGTATGTAGTTTGTGTCAGACAAAAAGGAGCTTCATATTTAAACCATTTTTTTTAATTTGTTGATCCATTTAAGACATAAAGATTAAGATATAAAAGCTGAAACTTATTTCATATTACTTTTTGAATATTTTCTTGATTCTCTGTTTTTTTTCCCCACAGATGAACGAGATTGAAGTTTGTCCCGAGTGTTATCTGTCTGCTTGCCAAAAGAGAGACAACTGGTTTTGTGAGCCTTGTGTAAGCAAGTAGAGTAACCTGAAGTTTCTGTTGATGATTCCACCAGATTGCATTCAAATATAGATCACTGGAATACATCCACTTAGTTCCAGTGTTTTACTGTATGTCTGCAGAGTAACCCACACCCTCTAGTGTGGGCCAAACTGAAAGGATTTCCATTCTGGCCTGCTAAAGCTCTGCGCGACAAAGACGGACAGGTGGACGCTCGTTTTTTTGGTCAGCATGACAGGTATTAGCCCTTTGTGCTTCACTTACTTGGGCTCAGAGGCACATTTCAAAATTTATTGTAACACAGAATTATGATGTGATTTTTTTTTCCCCCAGGGCATGGGTTCCTTTAAACAACTGCTACCTCATGTCCAAAGAGATTCCATTCTCTGTAAAGAAGACCAAAAGCATCTTCAACAGTGCCATGCAAGAGATGGAGGTCTATGTGGAAAACATGAGGAAGAAGTTTGGAGTGTTTAACTATGCCCCCTTCAGGACACCTTACACTCCTGACAACAACTTCCAGATGCTGCTAGATCCCTCCAACCCTTCGTCCACGCCAGTCAAATCTGAGAAGCAGGAGAAGATCAAGCTCAGCTTTGATATGACGGCATCCCCCAAGATCCCTTTGGCCAGGACCATGTTGTCTGGGGCTGGGGTGGGAGGGGGCACAGTTGGGCGGCGCCTCCCTCTCACTGACATGCCGCGCTCCCCCATGAGCACCAACTCCTCAGCCCACACTGGTTCAGATGGGGAGCAGGAGACAGCGGACAAGTCACAGGCAAAAGCTGCAAATAGCCAGTACAGTGCAGGAGAGGAGTCCATGGACTGTACAGGTAATCAAAGACACACATCTTAGTGTATCAAAAAGTATGTTGTGTCTAGTCAGACTTCATGTAACAGTAAATATCTCTGAACAGCATCACCTGCACATCCTCGACCCGGTCCTGCA
The DNA here is from genome assembly GCF_001640805.2 of Lates calcarifer. Classification (NCBI taxonomy): domain Eukaryota; kingdom Metazoa; phylum Chordata; class Actinopteri; family Centropomidae; genus Lates; species Lates calcarifer. Next base: position 14,807,105 of record NC_066844.1, read on the forward strand.
GGCAGTTCATTGGACTAGTCCTAAACCATTCCACTCTCAAGCTCCTGGTGTCTCCAAGCAGGAGAAGACACCACAGACAGGAAGCATTCTGAACCTCAATCTAGGTGACTCTTTTATGTGTGTAATGTGTGTGAAAGTGCTTAATAATGTTCATTCTCAGTTAGCAAATACAGCTCACTGCTGGACATGATTCTCCCAGAAATTATAAATATAATAAATCTTTCTCACCTGCAGATTTTGCCATTATTTTTTGTTGTATTCTTCCAGATCGGAGCAAAGCAGAAATGGACCTAAAAGAGCTTAGTGAAACAGTTCAGCAAAAGCAAGGAACCACACCAGTCCTCACATCTCCAAAAAGACAGATTAAGAGCCGCTTCCAGCTGAACCTGGACAAAACCATTGAGAGCTGCAAGGCACAGCTGGGTCAGTACAGAAGAAATAGATGAAATATCTGATGTATTTTTAACTTAGTTGTTGATATTCAGCAGTAGCAGTGTCTTTATTGAGAGATAGCCTAATGAAACATATTTTGGTGTTTGTAAATATGATGTATTGTCTAATATATCACGTTGAGCCTAACTCTAATTCAATGATCTTCAATCATTTTGTATTGCAGTTAGTATCCTTTCTCTTCCTGTGCTCTGCAGGTATCGATGAGATCTCTGTGGATGTGTATAAAGGTGTGGAACACAGTGACTCAGAAGACTCTGATAAATCTGACTCAAGTGACAGTGAGTATGGTAGTGACGACGAGCAAAAGACCAAGGATGGCCAGGATGCAGCACCCAATGATGAAGCCCAGAAGGACCCTACCAAAAGTAAAGTCAAAGACCAGTCTTCCCCGAGCCAAGATAAGGAGGGCAAAGCTGATACACTTGTGGCTTCCGAGTCTGCAGCAGGCGACGCCACTGCAACAGCATCAGATTCTCCAACTAAAGAGAAAATAAGCTCAGATTCAGAAAAAGAGAGCCCAGAGAAGCCCAAAGCACCCCCAGCATCACCGGGTCCCAGAGATAAGCCTCAGTTGAAAAGAGGAGACAAAGCAGCCCGTGCCAGTGGAGGACTCTGACTCAGAGAGGGAGCTGGTTATTGACCTTGGAGAGGAACAGGGAGGCAAAGACAGGAAGAGGAGCAGGAAGGACCCCACCACAGCTAAAGAGTCACCTGCTGGTAAACCTGAAGGTGAGAGTTGTAATTTTCTCTGCTTATCTCATGTGAAATAACAATGTAATGTCAAGGGGTTTTTTATTTGTAATGTAAAGACATTAGCAACTTTGACAGAAGTGGTAAATAATCTAGGTACTTTTTCTCATAGGTAAAGCCCTGACCCCATCAACTGTTCCGTCTCAAAACAGTGCAGCTCTTTCCACACCCTCCAGTGTTTCCACACAGTCCCCAATGGCCATTCCTGTCACCATGGTCTCCTTCACTACCCCCTCCCCTGCAACCATAAGCCTTGCAACCGTGTCCAGTGCCACAGCAACACCACCTTCTTCCTCCTCTTCCTCCTCCTCCTCCTCCTCAGCCTCCACCACTCCAGCTTTGAAGAAACAGCGCCCTCTGCTGCCCAGAGAGACAGTGCCAGTGGTGCAGAGAGCTGTGGTGTGGAATCCCACTGCCAAGTTTCAAACCTCTTCGCAGAAGTGGCACATGCAGAAGGTGCAGCGTCAGCAACAGAACCAGCAAACTGTGGCAACCACCCAAATTCAGGCGTCGTCACCCAGGCAAGGCCAGGCTCAAGTACTGACCCAGACACAGGCTGGGAACATTTCGACAACAGTATCCTCATCTTCAGTGCAGCAGTCTTCACAAAGCACACGCTATCAGACAAGACAGGCTGTCAAAGGTAGATCACATGGTTTTAGTCACAAGTTTGACAGAATCCAAGTATGATTTTGCATAGAGTGTGGGCCAGAAATGTGGTGGGTGTACATATGTTTGAGATCCATTGTGTATACAGTATACATGTTGGAGTATTATTGTGCATGTGAGATGTCTCATCAGTTCATCCATAATGAACATTTTTCTTGTATTCTAGCTGTTCAACAAAAAGACACTCCACTCAGCACATCCACCTCCGCTGTCACCCTGGTATCCAGTAGTCCAGCTAATGTTGCCATTATGGCAGCATCAAGTCTAGGCACAGCTGCGTCATCTTCACCAGTGGCAACAGACCTCTATATTCCCACTGCGTCAGCAGATGTGGCTGCAGACATTGCCAAGTACACAAATAAAGTTAGTATATGTTTGGGTACCATCTCCAATGGTCACTTATCAGATTATATTGCCTTTTTTTGTAAATGAAGGACTTACTGGTCATTTTGGGAGTGTATTAAATGAAATACATTCAGAAATACTGTGCTGTGTAAAATGTACAGTTCACATTAATGTTAAATTAGAAGCCATTTCTTTATATCTTTCAAACTACTCATTTTTTTAACTGCCACATTGAATGAATTTATGTAATAGAAGGTAAAATTCATACATGGATCTTGTCCATTCATATAATATTATGATCTTATCTTTTTCAGATAATGGATGCAATCAAAGGTACAATGACTGAAATTTACAATGACCTTTCTAAGAGTACTTCAGGGAATACAATAGCAGAGGTAGGAGTTTACCCTTGGCCTCTGAGACACTGAACGATTTGGATCACAGCAGTGACTTTGCATGTAACCCTGTAATTACCCTAACATGCCCATGTGTTTTTCCTACAGATAAGACGACTGAGAATTGAAATAGAAAAATTACAGTGGCTGCATCAGCAAGAGTTGTCAGAAATGAAGCACAATCTTGGTGAGACTTGGGGAATCTGAAAATAATTTGCATGTAGACTTTGTTTCCCAAAACAATGTAATGAATTCTACTTGTGTTTGATCATGTTTGTGTATTTCACTGTAGAGCTGACGATGGCCGAGATGAGGCAAAGTCTGGAGCAGGAGAGAGAGAGGTTGGTGACTGAAGTGAAGAAACAGATGGAGCTGGAGAAGCAGCAAGCAGTGGATGAGACAAAGAAGAAACAGTGGTGTGCCAACTGCAGGAAAGAGGCCATCTTCTATTGTTGCTGGAACACCAGCTACTGTGATTACCCCTGCCAGCAAGCCCACTGGCCAGAGCACATGAAGTCCTGCACTCAGTCAGGTAACAGCACATGCCAACCTCAGCATGCTGTTGATGACATTCACACAGGACTATTGTTTTTTCCTATGGCAGTTGGTGTTTCTGACTGGATGTCTCCATTCCTTTGCTTGCCCGCATAATCACCAGCCACATTAATACTGACATTTTCATAGATGTAATGCATTTTTCACTTTTGTTCTATTTGTAGCCACAGCCCCACAGCAAGAACCTGAGGCTGAGTCGACAGCAGACCTCCCAAACAAAGGGTTAGGACAGACTAGCAGTGGCCCTAACTCTCTCAGAGACACGCCAGTCTCTGCACCATCAGACAAAGACTGTGACATGGAGAAGAGTGGTGACAGTGTTGCTGTCACTTTGTCATAACCCAACTTACCATACTTGAAAATGTAAATGTATAGATTCTTTTTTCACTACAAGGATGTGTACATGTAAATTGTTCTGTTCAAGCAGTTGTTAAGGGAGCAATCCAAATTATTTTTATTTATATATTTTTGTTTGCCTTTCAGGGCTCACACACTGCCCCCAGCACACAGTGGTCTTTGAAACATTATAAATGTAGAAGACTGGCAGCAGATAGTTAGTAACCACTAGAGGGGGCAGTTTAAAAAAATGTATACTGCATATTCATGCACTTTGTTGCAGTCTGTAGAGAGCTGTCAGTATAAAGATCTTAAGAGCATGCCTGAGTGTCAAAAAACATACACATAGTGTAAAGGACAACAGTATAACAGTTTCAACAACTGCAAAAATGTAACCCATGTTAATGAACCACCTCAGTTTTAGATTAGAAGACTGTTGACAGAAATGTCTGTAAATTACTTATTTTGTATTCTATGTTAATTTATTTGTTATTCTAATGTTGCCTGCTGTATACTGCAAAGCAAATAACAAATACAAACATTTTAAATGAGCTGTTTCTATGGATATACTGTGGTCTAAATTAGTTTTGAAGCGCTCTGCAATCTGTTAGCATAGGTCTGACTGTAGGTTGAGTAGGTAAGTAGGGTTTAAACTGAGAACTTAATATCTGAAACTCACCATCAAATAATACAATCTTGAGAAACTGATGGTCACAGACAGTGCCATCTTAAGTTTTACAGTTGCCTCAGAGGAACTTGTCTATGTGTTTGATTAGTTTTGGTATATGTAAATATGTAAAGACTACAGTTTGTCAGCTTGATGCTGACTGTACTTTTAACTGTAATAGACAGCTGCAGCACATTTTAATATTAAATAACTTTTTATGTATGAAATCTGAAGAAGAGGCTAAATACAGACTTATGACAGGATAAAATTCAGCACTTTTATGTCTAATACCAGATGAATATTCACAGATTAAAGTCAAGATTTCCCATTTAGCTCAAGGGTGTTTTCAATACAATATAAAATGTCACCAAACACCCAGTTAGTAAATATTCATATAATTTTATTTTTTAGGATATTTAAAGCGTATCTGTTGCTTGATATTGAACTAAAAATGCCAAATATTTCACTTATATATCTATGCCTGTGAGGCAAACAAACCCAGCATTGTTGCCTGTGCCCGCTCAGTTTTCCTCCTGGCCAGTGGGGGCGCTGTACACGCGCCGAGCGTACTCTGTAAACCGTCAGCCATCTGCCGCAGTTAGTTAGCTCCAGCGGGAATGGAAAATGGAGGATTGACCGAAGAAAGAGCGAGGGCATATCATCGGTATTTCTAGCGTGTAGGTGGGTAGAATGTAACGCTTTAATTTTGTAGAAGTGTCGCGGTGAATTTGTTGTGGGTTTCGTTCGTGTGTCAGTTTTTTGTCCTACAGCTGAGGCTGTCTTGCTCCAGGTATCCGAGGCGAGGTTGAACATGATGCGCCTGACGTTAGCTTTACCGTTAGCTCAAACTTGTGTACTGTAAAACTTCGCTATTCCATTTGACTCTGGCCAGCCCGTTAGATATGGCTCTTGTAACAGATTACATGTTTACAATTGTTCTGTTTCGAGTAGTTACATGTTTTACTTATTAACATTATCTGTACAGCTAATGGCTACGAGTATTCCCTACTGTTAGCATGTCCATGCTGGTGGTTGCTAATAGCACGAGCCAGGTTTGCTAGCTACAAGTGCACGTTTTGCAACGCTTGGTTTCTCGTTATGAAAGGAAACGATAAACGGCGAAAACGAAGAGCCGAAACATGCAAAGCCGTGCTCAACGTTATACCAAGGTTTTACAAATGTGCCCCGCCCAATAATTTAGCATAATTTGTGCGTATGGTTTACGTTAGCTATCGGTAAATAAGCTAGTTGTTTGGAGGTTTAGTAGAGCGAAGGCTGCGCGGCCATCATTGGTAGTGGTGGATGTGAAGGATATGTAGTCCGTTGTCGTAGTTTGTTGTTTAATCTTTCAAATATATTCGTGCTTGATTTGTACATGTGCACAGATCACTTTTGACAAGCTACTTGTGATATCTACGCATGGTTGTGATAGGAAATTAAGAGCTTATTTTTGCGCACCATGGCCGTGTGCCGTTTGCCTCTTTGGGTATCGAGCAGCAACCATTACTTCTCAATCCGTATGTTAGAAACGCAACAACATCGTCAACATATATTGCTGAATCTGCACATGTCAGAAAGTTGATTTCATCGCCTTGTTTGAATGTGAAAATGTGTGTATTTTAATATAAGATTTGATATTCGTTCCGGGCCCCTCCCACCTTTCTTGGCATCAGTTTTCTCTCATTCACGTGGCACGGTGTCGTGACCACTGGCACACTATTGGAGGAATCCTGTTTAATCACCCTCAGGATTTTGTGTTTTTTTTTTCCCCCAGTGGTGGCGGTGCAGCGTGCAAGGCTTATCAATGCATCAATTTAAAGGATAATGAAAGCAGATATTATGGACATAGCTGTTTACACATGCATAAGTGTTAAATGAGTCACATGAGATTTCTTACTTAACCTTGAATTGTCAACAAATTTAGTTCCATTGTGTATTTTTCACATCAAGCTGCTGTCCCACTCATTTGGTTCTTTCATTCATTTATAGTTACGTTGAATAACACTGCAAAATCATCACTGCAACACACATGATTAGGTCAAAATTTATGTTTTATTGGTGTATTTTTTGTTGATTATATAAACTTCACAATTTAATTTAGCATGTAGGGAATTAGTAAATATCCCAGTAAGTAAGCATTTTTAATTTATGTAAACTTAACCTAAGATGTCTGTTACAATCTTCATTATCTTAACTGAATCCATACTGGTGCTGCATCTTAGTCTTTTTGTGAAGCGTGGTGTACTTTGATCCTAACTTGTGTTTTCCTCTTTCTGGCAGATCTGTTAACCTTTACCAAGACTGATGATTACTGCTTCAAAGACTTTGTTTAATCTGAAGAAGCTCTCTGCTACCCATCACTGCTGAACAGCAGGTACAGATATGAGCTATTTTTTAAACTGAGGAAGAGCATGTTTTGCTTAGGCGAATCTTAAATGAAGTACATCTTCTTATTTTTATTTGCAGTAAGACTTTATTGAAAGATTCACCAGTCATTATTAACACAAACAATTTCTGCATTGTGTCATGCCATAATAGTTTTGGTTTTAGACTTGTGAATGCCTGGCATTGTGTGACTGTTTATCATGGTATTATGGTTTTTGACCCATAAATGAATTAACAACAAACATAAAACATCTGTATTTTTAAGTTGGAAATTCTGTTTATTTTTATGTTTTGCCACTTTGCTTTTTTTTCACTGTTACTGTTACTGTACAACTCCAGATTGTAGCATTAGACTACAGAGGGTATGCATGTGATGTGACTATACACAAAAGTTGCTACAGTCACTCCCTCTGAGTGAGACATGCTACAGTTAGTATCTGCCATCATGCTTTTGCATGGGAAAGATTTCTATAATAATAACATAATAATTGTTGTGATTTTGATATATACATTATGCTTTTAGTCTCATTGTTAATCCTTGTTCTTGACCCAGTATCAGGAAATTCAATATCTGGCCACATTTCAATGCCCACACAGCTCTGACTGTGGAGGACTTTGTGTACGCATTGTTGTTGATACTCATAGCATTATAGGTTTTCCAAGATATTTGTTCATGTTCCTCTTGGTATTGTGTCTCTCCCCATTCATAGCAGCACTAACATAGTTGTTAGGCTACTCTTGGTGGTGGTATAATGTGAAAAAGTGACATCGTTGCATACCCTCACTAGAGCTGCTACAAAAAGACTTTTTTGAACTTGTGGTCTAAACATTTTTAATGTTATATTTATGTACTGTTTTGGAGCGAGACTGTAAAGAAACAACTATATCTACATTTTCTTATATATTTTTTTATTCTGCCACTGGTTAGTGAATAAAAAGCTGGCAGCTCTCAGTATTTGTCATATTATGAACTGAATGAGAGTGATTTATAGCTGGTCTCTTTTGTTCTTCTCTTAACTGTAGACACTCAGTTTGAAAGTAGTGCTTGACTCCATCATCTATGGAGGAGAATGTGAGCCCTGAGCTCTCTCTAGCTCCTGAGCAAGAGCAGAGCCAGGACTGCATGGATAGCTGCTCTCAAGGTACCTTTGATGAGCTTCTTTTCCTTCACGAGTAAGGGGTGGGAGTGTTGAAGTAATACTGGGCACAATTGTGGTGTCAGGCTCTGTGATCCTTGAGTGATTTTAAATTTGGTGAAAAATGTAGGGTAAGTAAGGATCAAATCCAAGTCAAACAATCATTTTCAAACTTATTTTGATTTATGTGTATGCTTGATCACAAAACAATCAGTAGCTTCTTGGCAGTGTTGTTATGGTGCACTCTGGTGATTGCATGCTGTGATTGTTTGCTCACAGCCGTCTTTGTCTGCAGGTGTTGGAGAAGGGGATAGCGAGCAAAAGGAACCGTTTCAATCTGAAAACGAGAATGTGGCCAAAGAGACATTAGAGGAGCCAGATAAATCTTCCAAGGCCAACAGTGAAGTAAAGAAGACTTGGGGTTTCCGTCGGTCCACTGTCGCAAAGAGAGAAATGCCAGTGGAGACAGCAACCAACAGCTCTGAAAACCGCTGTCCTGTACGCCGCAGTGGTAGGCAGTCAAAGCGTACAGACAAACTAGAGGAATTCCTCTTGACTGCCAAAAGAGGGTCACGAAAGAGTGCTCCTCCCAGTCTGGAAAGTGGAGATCCTCCTTCTCAAACCCCAACTGATGCAGAGACTGCCTCAGAGGCCAGCTTTGATGGTAATGCTGACACCAAGGCTGCAGAGGACAAGGTAGAGTCCCCAGAAAGGAGGACGAGAAGTGGTGCAAGGAAGCAGACTCAAAGGAAAACCAGAGGTGGCAGGCAGACCAGAGGAGGTGGTGGAGCGACAGCCAACGATGAGGGCAGCTCTGAGAATGAAGAGGACAGCAGAGATTCTGCCAAAAAAGACCAGTTACAGGATAACAATGAGGAGAAGAAAGATGAAAAGAGTGAGCCCAGTCCTGAAGATGAGGAGAATACCAATACAGCACAGGCTCAGCCAGAGCAGGACTCTGAGAAGAAAGAAGCTGCTGAGGAGAAAGACGAACATGGAGATAATAAAAATTACAAAGCAGAGTCAGAGACTGATGGGGACAGTGCAGACAAGCCTGCAGGAATGGTGGTGAAACGTGGACCAATAAGAACATATGTCAATAAAAAGAAGGTGGTCAATAAGAACGCTTCTCCTGTCAAAGCTCTTGTTCCTGCCAATAAGACTGCCACTCCTGTCAAGAGGGAGACTAAGCCTAAAGTGAACCAAACTGCTGGAAAGACTCGCAAGCCTCAGACACAAGAGGAGGAGGAGGATGATGATGATGAGGAGGAGGAGGAGGATGAGGATGAGGATGAGGATGACTCTTCAACATCATCATCTTCATCATCCGCAGAGTCTGATGGAGGATATGACCCTAATGCACTTTACTGCATCTGTCGCCAGAAACACAACAAAAGGTATTTTTTTTAATGTGCTACCTTATTAGCTGATTTTATTTATTATGTAGAGTATGGTACTGTAATGTAGATGTCTATGAGCAAGCATAATTAAGTAAGTATAAGTTCTCATTTTTATCATCTAGTAGCTACAGTCACTGTTTTGCTTCAGTTTTGTTTCGTCATTTTCATTCTTAAGCCTGAAATTATGAGAAAAGCCAATATCTTTGTGTTGAACATTGTACTTAGGAAAAGTAGCACAACAGGTGTCTTATGCTTACTAGGTTCATGATTTGCTGTGACCGCTGTGAGGAATGGTTCCACGGAGACTGTGTGGGCATCACTGAGGCCCGCGGGCGCCTGATGGAGAGAAACGGGGAGGACTACATCTGCCCCAACTGCACTGCTAAGAAAAATCAGGTGGTCAGGCCTGCCACATCCATCCTCTCTGCAAGTACAGAGGCCAGCAAGACCAAAGCTCCAAGTTCCGCTGAGGCCTCTTCTGCAACTGCTGAGAGAGCTAACTCTAGTGGAGCAGACTCCAGTTGGACAGCTGCTCAGGCTGCGGCAGCACCTCCATCCTCCACATCTACTGGAACTGAAGAGAAGGGAGCAGAGGACGTGGGCATCAAAGGCAGGATAGAGAAAGCTACTAATCCAACTGGGAAAAAGAAGATAAAGATCTTTCAGCCGGTAGGTCCCTGCAACTGATCTCAAACGCTTTAAATAACAGCTTCTTTGAGTCCAACCATTAAATCATGTCTGAGTTGATTCTTCATACAGTACTACTGCATGTCATCATGTTATCCTGATAATCTAAAATGTAAAATTACTATGATGCCATGGTGAATGATTGAATTCCATATTTTATGCTCGAAACAGTTCATACTTTAACTTTAAATTGAATTCCATTTCACCACAGTAACTGTCAAAGGGTCTAAATGTGTGGGAGAAATATGATTTTTGTTTATCGTCCAGTCTGATTAGAATACATTGCCCCATTACCCTGTTACTGTGTTTTGAGCCTGCATGAGTGTTTTTTGAGAATGCAGATTAGGTCCTAAAGAACAGAGGCCAGCGGGTCCTCTGTTGTTACCTCATAAATGGACAAACAAATGGTTAAAGGCCTAGTGCTATTATAAAGCAGCTTAACATTACTTGAAACTGAAAACATCTTTAACAAAAATGGTGCACACATTTTCACAAATTACTGATGCTATTAATGAAATGAATAAAAAATTCAGAATTCTGGTATTGTGCTAACACTTTGCAAAATGGCATTATCCGTCATTAGCTGTTTATTTTATTGTGTACTGAACTGGAGCAGGCAATACATCAGACAGCTGAACCAAAAGCAGACCAGAAGGCGGCGGAGAAGAGGGCAGCACTCACAGCAGAGCAGAAAGCACTAACAGACACAGAGCAGAAAGTGGCGTCAAATGTGGAGGTGAAAACAACACCAGCAGTGGACGCGCCAGAGGAGAAGACTGGGCAGAGGGCAGATGAGGAGTCTTCCCTTCCCAAATGTATCGGGCCTGGGTGTGAAAATAACGCCCAGCCAGACTCTGTTTACTGTGGAAATGACTGTATCTTGAGACATGCAGCTGCTGCCATGAAGTCCATCACTGATGTCAAAGAGCCCAAGCAGAAGGACAAGGCCAAGGCTCCGAAAACCAGGTCTACATCAAAGGTAACTTGGACCAACTGAAATGATGGCCTTTACCTGTCCTTAAAGTTGGAATATTCATGCCTTTCGCCTAATGATAAAAGTTGTGCAGGGTAGCTGATGTAACATCCCTGAAAGTTATAATGTCAGTGACTGCAGTGGAGAACAGTTTCAGTTGTAACTGCCAAACAGTCTGTGTCATACTCATATCAATATTAGATTTTTGATCTTCGTGTCTTGACCACAATTAACTTCCTGAAGTGCCTTTTATATTGTTTGCTGAAAGTTTTGGTTTGTTATTAGCTTGGTTTAGCACTAGTCACATTAATTACCTGGAGTGTGGTGTGAATGTTGAAGGCAAGTACTTTGCCATCCTGTCACTGAATAACTTGAATCATAACAGTAATTAGTATACATTCTTAAATGTTCTTGGCAGTGTTCAGTTTCTCTGCTGTGGCTGTGAGAAGTAATAAGAACTCATGAGAAGTTCAATTGTGACCAGATTAAAGTGGCTCAGAGTAAAATGCTGTTACCCTTAAAAAAAAAAAAGGCCATACTTGGAAGCAGAATAATAAACAAATAGGTGCTGTTTCTGGTGTTGGAATATATTGATATTGAAATGTCAAGCTAATTTAGTGTGTTAGCAATGTAAATTGGGCTAGTTTTGTGCGACTAGACTGGCTCTGATTTAAGGCATGCTCCACTATTGACCAGCTTGGGAGGCTATTAATTTCAGATTTCAGGGGTTTGAATTAAAATAAGTAAAGTTTTAGATGTTGACCAGCTCACTGGAACAATGGAGTCCTCATTCCCACTGGGTCATAATGCAGATAAAAGCACTGCACACACATTTAACTGACATAATATTTGAAGAGTGGAGTGATGTGTTAAAACACACATAATTACCAAGCTTCAGCAAGAGCAGCATGCAGGGTATTCTTTTCTCAAGACTGAAGTTACAGTCTCCAGAGCACCTGCATTTGTGACCGTTAGTTGTGCGAATATCTCCCTTAAAAATGATCAGTGATTAAAACAGTCTATTTAGCCCAGTAAAGCTAATGATTGTGAATATGTGGTGACTTTATTAAGGGAAAATTGTTTCATTGATGCAGTACCATGGGTTGTGTAAATGAATCCCTTTCCCAGTGCACCTTAAGGATTTCAGTAAACCTTGTAGTAAGCCTGTTTTCTTTAACAGTGGCAACATCTAAATGAATGTGGCTTTAATAGTTCATCTACACAACTGTTTGGTTACAATCTGTCAGTATAAGTTTTTTACTTTTTTTTTTATACAGTCACACTATCTGCATTGCCAATGTCTTGTATCATGTTTACAGTTATTAGACAATATAGTGTAGAAAAACACTTACCTATAGGCTTAAAGATATCAGCAGTACATTGCATCCTTGCTTTTACAGTTGTTACTATTTTGCGTAGTTACTGTTTGCATTCCTGTTCTGTATGTCTTGTTTTGCCTAATTTTAACCAAATTTTGCCTCTACAACAATGAAGATTCCCCACAGGAGTCTATTCTTCATATATTGCTTTTAGAAGTTCATGGTTATTTGTTGTTTGTTTCTTGAGATTTTATCCTAAATAAGTTAAAATCTTTGATCATTTCAAGTGATGCAAATGTTCAGGGTCGATATAGGGTCAAACTTAAAGAACTTAACAAAGGCTGACAATGTTGACGTTGCTTTATTATGCACTGTCAGGCAGTGTCTAAAATGAAATTTTTGGCCCACTAGCCCAGACCAGTAAAATGTACCTGCTAAGAATGATTTATTACACAGTGTACATTTGTCAAAGAAATACGCCCAGGTTTACAGAAGTTGAGATGCTACATGCAGAGCAATGTAAGAAGCTGCCAGTCTGGGGCCTGAAGTATGCAGAAATGCCTTTAATTTACTTACCATTAGTTGTACTATGCACACTGTGCATAGAGATTCAAAGGGTCTGCACAGAGAGCAGGCATACCAAAGACCGAAAGAGTTAATGATTTTATCAACAAAATACTGGCATATGACAGTTCTTAATAGAGGTAACTTACTCTTAGAAGCTGATAGATCTCAAAACAAAACCTGCTCACTGAGTGCTGATACTAAAAGGCCTGAATGTGTGCTTCTTCTGTCCACCCAGAGGAGTGCAGCTGGTGGGAAGAAGACGCAGAAGAAGACCCAGGAGGAGTCGGACAGTGAGGAAGACCACAGTCCTGATCCAGATGAGGACGACGAAGATGAGCATGCTGAGGAACACCCACCCCCGCCGGCCACTGCGTCCTGGTCCAGCGACCATAATTACATTGCAGTAACACCAGAAAAGACTACACCCATATCTCCAACAGTGTTAAACAAAAAGTGTATGTATCTCTTTGAATGTCTTGGGCTGTTGTTGAAACCACATTGTTGTTTTTCCATTATAAATGTGGTTCCTGTCATGCTAACATTATTTAGAAATGATCCATACATTTGGGGAAGAATATGAACTCATCTGTACACTAGACCTCTGATTACTCTGCAAGGTTTTGTGAGTTTAATTAATGTAAAGTTTTTGTGAAATGTTGGCAGCTGTGGAAAAGGTAAGTGTCATTTGTGGCTGTTGGTAAGTATTCAATTATCCAAAACACATTGATTTTGAAAACTGGCACAACTCAAAACTGTTTTATTAGTAGTACTACTCAGCCTGTGAAAACAGTGGTACAGTGTATTCTGTGGCTCTGTGGGAGCTTTATAAAGTCTGAAAACTAACCCCGATGATGTCATCAGGGTTATCTCAGCTTTGGCTTAGAGACTTTAAATCCTTAAGAGAAAGCCTGTGTTACAGACTAGAGACAGTGGTTTGAAAGATGTAGGCATTTACCTGGCATAGAGGGTCTTAACAAATGACACTGGCATGTATTATGGGAATTGCAGGATCCAGCCTCTGCTGCATTGGAATGACACCTGTGAGTCCCTCAACTTTTTGGAAGTGCAATACTAAATTCCTGGACTACCCCTTTTGAATACCTCAGTTAAAATGCAGGACTGTAGCTGAAAACCTAAAAGGGAACATGAGGTAGAGATAATAGGAAGGCAGTGATCTCAAACCCAGAGCTCTCAGCAGACAGATGCTTTATAAGGAGGCGTATGGCTGTGATGAATGGGTGGTGCTTGTGTGAGTTTGGAGCGTGAACTCAAATTACCTGCTTTATTTGCCTGTACAAGTCTCCACCTCCTGGGTTCACCACCTGAGCTGTTGGTCCAAAAAAGGTCCCTTCCTCTCTTTCTTCGTCAGGTAGGTGTTTCAGAATTCCCCCATGTTAATGTGGACCAATGAAGCTAACGTAGCTCATATTGAGCTGTTAATATCAGCACAGTCGTGTGGTTTTCCCCCCCCCACCCTTAATTTTGTGGGTAACAAACTGATTTTTTTCAAAGTTTTTTATTCATATTGAATATGATGCATCCCTTCTCGTGAGAAACTGGCTTTTAAAATAAAAGGTGATATAACAGATTTTCGGATGCCTCAATTGATTATGTGAGCAGTGTTGGCTTGCTGTAGGATATCCTGACCAGTTCAGCTCAAACAAGCATATACATCTGATTAATCTATGCACACTATGGAGACGTGGCCCTCAAGAGCCCCCAGATGGTGAACAGCCGAAAAACAAAGAAGTCTCTGCCAGACCACTCTGTCCACGGTGCAGTGAGAGACCAGACCACCAGGAGTTAATGCAGTGGAGTTCAGGAAGGCCACAGCAGAAGATGGAAGTTGAAGACCAGGGCTGGGCACACAGACTCAGAAGAGGGAAACCCATCTTCAAAGTTTTTCACACACATTTTGCACCTGATGAGATTTGATATATATTGATGGGAACATTTATTGCAATGAAATGTGGACATTTTCAGTTTCTTTCAGCTCTCTTTATAAGGGGTTATTGAAGGCAGTATTAGGAAATTGATAGGATATGCATGTTATGTAATCTAACTGCATTCTGTCAGGTCAGGAGATCACCATGACCACTGATGATTGTTGTGGAAATTATGGTTAATTGATTTGCTCATTCATAGCCAATATTTTGCTGAGTGATATTTTGATTGGTGTGACAACCCATGATCCTCAGAAAATGGTTGACTTTGGTTGCTTTGGTTCTCAGGACTTCCTCTCAACAAAATTTATCACGTTTTATACATTTTAGTGTGGGTTAGGTTTTTGTGTGTTTAAGTGGGGTAATGCTTAAACTTGCAGCTTTAGCCTGCAACTTGGACATGGCATATGAAGCACTGTGAAGCCATGTGCAGATGACAGTTTGAAGAGGTTTAATTTCCATTATTAGTCTTGGTTCAAATTGCTTGATATAATACTTCATTATATGTTCTATATGGGTGTTTATGGTTAAACGGATTATTCATGTATACTTGGATAATTTATTGAATCATTAACAAGACTTGGGTTTAGTTGCTTCCAGGATCAGAGGTCATCCCTTTTATCAGCTGGCAATAGAGTTTGTGGCTGAGCTTGTGATATGAATTTAAGTTTTATAGTTTTAGGCTGCTGAGTAGTCCAATCATCAACTTAACCATTCCCAAGTTATTTTTAGATTTTTATTTTGACTCATTCTGTGCAAGCAATGTTATATACAACATCTGCTCTCATAGACAGTGACGCAAGAGGGTAAACTACATTTCAGCAAACTGGTTAATGTTGCTTGTCTCTCACATTCAAGTGAGAGAACCTTGTAGTTGTAGTCAGTAACTGCTGATAATGAGTTTACAGTAAGAGTTCACACTAGGCTCTTGTGCACTAGTTTCCTCTCTCCTGTATGGAACCATGGGTACTGAGAATAAAGGTGGCTTATGGCTAGGTATCTCAATTACACTTCTTGAGGTTCAAGTTGTGAGTAATTGTAGGGAAGATAGAAGAATACTGTTGTCCTCAAATGGACCTTCATAAAAAGCACAGTGTATCTGCTGCCACTGCTACAAATAAAGGGGGACTATTTATCTGCCTAGATGTCAACTTTGTGTTTATTTCAGAATATTATTGATTGCAGTGTGTGCAAAAGCAAGTAACTATGTGAATGGCAGTTATTTTTGGATCAACTGAGAGGGTTTCATCATAAATTTTCTATTCTCTTTCAAATTTTTTTGTTTTGAATGTTTTATAAGCTGTGAAATTGTCACTTTGTCACTTCAAAATAATACAGAGCTTTGTCAGTCATAGTATTGTAGTCTTTGAATAATACATGAAAAGTGATAATCTACGGTGTTAGTAAACTACTGGTGTGCTACATTGCATCTGCTCATGTTGTACATGATGGCATATTTTAAAATATTGGATCTTTTTCTTGATTTTCAGCCCCTCCCAAAGAAGAGAAGCAGACTGAGAAGGAACAGAAAGAGAAAGAAGCAGCCCCAGCTCCTGAGAAACCTTCCCCAGCGCCTACAACACCAGTCAAAGGAAACAAGAAATCCCTGACCACTAAAGCCGCCAAGGTTTCCCCAAAGGGCAAGAAGTCTTCCCTTCAAGCCAACAGCTTAAAGAAATCCAAGAAACCTGCGACGCCACCAAATAAAACCCCATCAAAGTCCAAGAAATCAGGCCCACTGCCCGCCCATGCCCCACCTCCCTTTCCTCCAGGCCCAATCCACGTCACAGGAGCGCTTAGAGTCACCAAGTCTAACTTCACCATTCCGAAGAAGCAGCCACAACAAAAGGACGCTACATCCCACAGTCATTCCTCCTCATCCTCTAGAGTCCCATCATCTCCAGTTTCTTCATCTCCCTCCAGCCACTCATCATCCTCCAGATCCTCACATTCAGCTGCTCCTGCACCCCCTATGCCTCCACCACCCAACAACCAGATGAGACAGAACATCCGCCGCTCGCTCACAGACATCCTGTATAAGAGGTGAGTGTTCCACCACTGCACAGGACACTTTTAGTATTTCTAAAATTAACTTAACCAGAAATCCTTGCGTACCAAGCACCAATTTTTGTTGTATCCTTTACCACCAGGGTTAGCGACAGTGATGATCTGAAAATGACTGAGAGTGAGGTGGGAAGACTGGCAGTTGCCATTGAGAAGGAAATGTTCAACCTCTGCCTTAGCACTGACAGCAAGTACAAGAACAAATACAGATCCCTCATGTTCAACCTGAAAGATCCTAAAAACAAAGTGAGTCAACATGAATGTGCATTCAGCGTATATATTTACAGTGAAAAATTCACAGGTTTTTGTTTGTGTATGTTTGTAGCTTTTCTGGTTACTTGATTTCCCACAGATTGAGATATTAAATATTTGTTTGCTGTGTTTGTCTCAGGGCTTATTTTACAGAGTTGTGGGTGGCGAGGTTAGTCCCTTCAGGCTGGTCAGACTAAGCGCTGAAGAGTTGCTCTCTAAAGAAATATCTGAGTGGAGGAAGCCTGATGCTCCTGAGGTATGTATGATGTTTCTCCCTTTAACTAAATACCAAACGCAAGTCAGAAATGTGGAGTTAGGAGTTTTAAAGGCCTCCATGTTGGGCTTTTGGGACAAAAAAGTCTTTGTTTTATTTAAGTAAACTGTTCAACAGAACAAAAAATGCAACACATTGTATGGTTATCTCCTGTAGGCCCAGTCTCCCAGTACAAGAGCCCATTCAGGACAGTCCAGACTGGGCAACAGGCATGACTCTAGCTCTCATAGCATGGATATGGAGGACGCTCCACCAACATCTGATGCAGATGTATGTATCTCTGCCACCACTTCATCTCGCATGGCTTCTGCTGCAGTAAGTGGTGGCATGCTGTTCTTCTAGCTTTCACTTTTCTTTTACTCTTTGCATGGGGATCTGAAATCTGGCTTAGTAAATGCAGTAGCCAGGATATCACAGGCTCAGGTTATCTCTCCAACTGTCCTGTTCTTCAGTGCAATTACTTTATTTCTGACCTTTATCTTTCATAATCACTGGCTAGCACTTCTTGCATCTAAGTTCCACAAAACGCAGTGGTTCTCATCACAGTAATCAAGAATTATGGATGTTATGTGAGTGATTATTATGTGCTCTAGTTCTAATGTTTGACTTGAGATTATCTTTTCTGTGTCCTTAGGACCAAGATGAGTCTTGCTCCACTCCTTCAGCTGCAGCTCAGACCTCTGCTGTTGAGGGGGGCAGTGGCAGCAGCATGCCAGACATTTTCAGTAGCATGCTCAAAGACACCACTTCAGAACACAGGACTCATTTGTTTGATCTCAACTGTAAAATATGCACAGGTAAATGAGAGGCTTGCTCAAAGCGACAGAGTACCTTTCAGCCACTGAATCAAGCATCATTTGTTATAGAACAGTTGGCTTTATTAGTGTTTTTTTTTTTTTTTTTAAATCTTGCCATCTAGGTCAGAAGATGGATGATGAGTCAGCAGCTAAGAAAGCCAAGCTGAACAAGAAGCCGGAAACTAAACCACCTAGACAAGAGCTGCATTCGGCCAGGTCAGGAGATGTCTCTCCTGTGGTCCAACCACAGGTCCCTGCAGCCTTCCAGCACCAAGAACCCATAGTTTACCAACACCCAGGCCCTCCAGCGTACAACATGGATGTCCCTGAATCACAGCAGCAGCCTTACCAGGAGGACCTCAACATGCTGGTACCCCCACCTCAGGCCCCTGCACCTGTCGCCCCCACTGTTTCCTCTGTCAGCATCACCCGCAGAGACCCACGCATGGCCAGGCACAGCTCCGGTGTGACTGTCACCTACACGGCTCCAGAAAAGCCTACCAACCACTCAGCAGAACCACTCCCAGCTCCTGTTAGTGCTCCATTGGAGGTTGGACCCAAGGTACCACTGCCGATGCCCCCAGCATCGCCATCTTCAGTGGCTGTCTCCAAATCAGCTAAAACAAGGTACTTAATGCTTGTATATTGGTGATATATTTTGTAAACTGTGTAGTAAAATGCACAAATACATATGTAAAAACACACTTTTAAGCACAATTAGTGTTATTACAGTAGAAAATGATGGAACGGCGTCATTGTTCTCGTCTTTAACATAAACCATGTATATGATATACGGTGTACAGGCAGAGATTTGGCTTTTGACTTTTGACTAAAAGGAACATGGTTTTTGGTTTTATAGTACATCTGAGCCGCCTCTGGAAGGTGAGACCGCAATCTTCCTCCATGGTCAAGAGAAGATCTGGAAAGGATTTATCAACATGCAGTCTGTGGCTAAGTTTGTGACCAAGGCATACCTCGTTTCAGGATCCTTCGAACACCTGAAGGAGGTTAGTTGTTTTCGCGAATTATAGAAGAACAAGCTCAAATTTAAGACTCATTCGTCACATCAAACATCATTCACTAGTGAATGAGCTTTTGTATGCAAAAGCATCAATCAAAGTTTTGTCAATCTTGTGCAGGATTTGCCAGACACCATTCATATTGGAGGACGAATTTCTCCAAACACAGTGTGGGACTATGTTGGGAAGCTGAAAACCTCGCTCTCCAAGGTTTGTTTGTGCAAAGATTAGCTTGTAGAAAAGTGGTGAACATTTTCATTTTAAAGGCCTTGCATTACTTACATACTGTTTTTGCTCTCCTTTAAACCTGTGCTCACAGGAGCTGTGTCTGATCCGTTTCCATCCAGCCACAGAGGAAGAGGAGGTAGCATATGTCTCTCTCTTCTCTTACTTTAGCAGCAGGAAACGATTTGGTGTGGTGGCTAACAACAACCGCCGCATCAAAGACCTCTATCTCATCCCACTGGGCTCAAAGGACCCTTTACCCTCCAAACTATTACCGTTTGATGGGCCAGGTAAGCATTTACAGGGATACGTAAATATACCTCTGTATGTAATTGTATTCCTTTTCATGTTTTTCTCTTCATTTGTGTTGTTTCTTTGTCTTTGTACATTTGGTGAGTATATTTAGTGTCATCTTTGTTTTTGACTCCAGTTGAAATGAGAGCTTGTTTGATTCATAGGTTTGTACTGTAGGGGGCACTCACACTCCTTGTTAAGTCTCCCCTGGAAAACACCTCTGTGCATGTTACAGCTGCTGTGCTCTCTGCTGTGTATCTGACTTTGTATCACATATTTCTAATAAAGGAAGTTTGCATCGCAGGTTGGTGCCATTTGAGTCCAGTCTCAGCCTGTTGTTTCTTAAGACTTGGCTCGATATAAAGAAAATTGAATACATGTGTAGTCAATTGCTGTGAGGTAAATGTCAATTACTTTATACCATGCTGGTGTCTATATAGTAACATGCTGCACCACTGGAATAAACTAATGTTTTTAAACCTGTCCTCCTAAATGAAGAATCAGTATTTGATCTGAATTTTGCAGCCAGATAGTACATAGGACTCTCATCAGTACCACATGGCCATTGCAGCTGTGGTAAGTAAAAGGTTGTCCATCTTAGACATCAGTAGACCTACTACTGCATAGTGTGCCTCAGAAAAGAATAACAGATGGTGAGGTTTTTTTCTTTACTGATTGAGTGACTTCAGAGAAATGGAATTACACATCTTGGATTTGCTATTTGCTATTTGTTTCTATGAACAGGCTGGTTATGATCCCAAATCAAATTTCAATAGGAATTAATTTATGCACCTACTTCTGAATCATCAGAACAATATAAGTTTACCATCTGCTCCAATTTTTATTGCAGTCTTGTTTTGCCAGTTTGTGTGCAGTCTGTAAATGATTTATAGTGATTTTATTTGATTTTATTTGTATCTTCATTACATCTGGCAGAACATCTATAGTTCACTTCAATAACCAACACAGGCCTGCTGTTAAGAAATGTTTCTCTGCAGCTGATGCTCATTTACTAATGTCAGCATGCTTAGTCTAATAGAAGACAAACTATTTCACAAACAGGTCCATCAACTATTGAGTCATTGCTAAAATGTAGACAGGCTTACTATCATTATCACCTCCTGTAAGTAAGTGAAAGTATGTTCTTTGGTGTTGAAAGAACTTTGGTTTTATATTTACTAGAACCTTATGCGCTGCGTGTTCTTTTTATATCTATTGTGGAAAATTTTAGAAGCTCTCATTTCACCTGGTTTCTTTGTGTCTTTGTGTCTACAAAATACCTCAACCAAACCCTTAGCAGTTTTTGTGAGATTGTATCTGTGAGTTGACATGCAAGTATTCTCTAACATTCTTCTTTTTTTCCATCTTGCAGGGCTTGAACCAGCTCGTCCCAATCTCCTCTTGGGGCTGTTGATCTGCCAGAAGGACAGAAAGCGTGCTGGTGCTCCACTGGAAACCGAAGAGAAACGGTCCAAGACTCAAACCAAAGATGCTGATGACACTGTCCTAAAGCCATCTTCCTCCGTCAGAGCAGAAAGAAGCACACGGCAGAGTCTAGAAATCCCTTTCA
This sequence comes from Lates calcarifer, assembly GCF_001640805.2. Taxonomy (NCBI): domain Eukaryota; kingdom Metazoa; phylum Chordata; class Actinopteri; family Centropomidae; genus Lates; species Lates calcarifer. Next base: position 14,828,180 of record NC_066844.1, read on the forward strand.
GCACAACTCCTCCAGGATCACCTCCATCCAGCTCCTCTGAAAATTCAAATAGTACCACAACAGCATCCTCAGTCTTTTCCCTCTTGTCCTCTGTCAAAGCTCCAGCCACTTCCACTACCACTGGCAAGGACTCCCCATCCTCATCTAGTTCTGTTGCTTCCTCAGCAGCAGCTGCGACTCCTCTTCAGACCATCCTTAAAACTCTTTTTGGGAAGAAAAAGCATGACTCAGAAGCTTCTAACTCTCCATCTGATCAGGGTGGAGAACTCTCTGTCCCACCATCCACAATGCTAGACCCCATTGTGCAGCAGTTTGCACAGATTTCTAAAGAGAAACAGGTGGAAGAGGATGAAGATGACCGCCCATATGATCCAGAAGAAGAGTATGACCCCAGTAGGGGCTATAGTGTGCCTAAGAAGCCTGTTGAGATAGTAAGCAAACCTGAAGTCTCCATGCAGCCAGAAGTGGTTGCGAATGAAGCTGATGATGTGGCATATGACCCAGAAGATGACTCCATTTTTGAAGAGGTCAAAACTTTAGTCCCAGATCAAGCTAAGGCTACACCTGAATGTAAAACTGATCCACAAAAGATCCTGGAGAGCCTTAAACAGATCGGGGATCAGACATTCCAGAAACAGGGAGATCAGCAAATGTCATCCACAGTGACAACTGGTGCCTCACTGACACTGCCAGACACGACCTTAACTCAGCCTACCAAATCCCTATTGGCCAATAGTCAGCTATTGCAGCTTGGCAAAAAGGTTGAGGAACTAGTGAAGTCTACTCCTTTGATCAACCAGAGAAGAGATCCCCGACAGAGCAGGGATCCTCGCCAGGCTTCGGCCGGCAGGAAATCAACTGATGAACCCGAGGACAAAGAGGAGACATCTGCTCTGTTGGCAGATTCTACTCTTACTTCAGGGGCACAGCCGCCTAATGTTCCTGAACTCCCAGACTCCTCACAAGGTGTAGAGACATCAGTGCCTGAAGAAGAGGTGAAAGACGAGACGCTACCTTTCATGGAGTCAGATAGGGCAGAGGTGTCAATTCCTTTATTAGGAGAGGATGTGGAACCTGATATGGAGGTCAACTACATGGACGAGAAAGACGTGGAAACTGAGGAAGGTGAGCCAGTCAAGACAGAAACAGAGATGGACAAGTACAGTATTTGGCCAAATGCAGCCAGTATTTTAAAAGCTGGTGAAGACTCAGAGTATGAGGAGAATAGCCAAGATACACCAACTACAAGCTATTATAAAGAGCATGACAACACTTCAACCATCCCAGTACTCACTCAGAGCACAACAATGGTTGAGACTCAGTCCCATCACATGTCGCATCACATGTCAGCGCCAGGCTTTGACAGCGAATACAGGCCTCCAGCTGATATTCCTCCATTATCCAACTTCCCCCCACCCCATCAGATGCAAGGACAAAATCTTATAATGAGGCCACCGCCAATGTCTATGCCACCACCCATGCAAAGTCTTCCTCCAATATCGGGGCCCCCTCCCATGCAGGGACTCCCTCCGCCCATCCATGTTCCTCCCCCTGTACGTGCCCCTCCTCCAATACAAGGTGACAGTCAGCAATATGTCCCACCTCCAGCCACATACCCTCCCTATCAGAGCCAGTGGCCAGGCACCCAGTCGCCGCAGCAGCAGTCTCTTCCTGGACCACCTCCTCAGAATATCATGCCACCCAGAGGACCACCACCACCATTCCCTCCAATGGCCCAGAGAGGCCCCCCTCCTCAAATGTTTGATCCCTCCATTCCTCCTCAACACATTGGACAGCAAGGCCCCCCTCCGAGCCTCCCTCCACCCCCTACGTTTGATGGACAGAACAGTTTACCTCCAAGATTCACAGGTCCACCACCACCTTTCAGTTTCCCTGCAAATAGAGGTCCCCCTCCACCTTTCACAGGTCCACCTCCTAGTCACTTCGATAACAGGCTTCCTCCTCCGTCCCACTTCTCAGGGCCTAGGGGCCCTCCTCCATCTCAGTATGACCTTGGGGCTCAACCCCCAATTATAGACCAACCACAAGGCCCTGCAGAGCAGTATAACAAAGACACCGCTAACTCTTTCAAACTAAATGTGGATCAGAACTCAAACTCACTCCATATTTTTAAAGACAACCAGGGCCCCCCAGCTGGTCCACTGTACCGGGGACTTCCACCTAACCAGTATGAGGATAGAAGAGGCCCACCTCCCAGTGGGGAAATAAGCGGGCAACACTTCAGTCCACATAACCAGTATGGGAGCTCCAGACCGCACTCCTCACCACCACATCGAGGATCATTTGACGATCTTAGAGTTCCTTTGCCTCAGGAAAATAGACCTCATCCTTCTCAGCCTTTTGGAGGATCAGAGCGGTACCGCTTCGATAGGCACTCAGATGAGGCTAGACCTGTTCGCCACAGCGGGCCACTACTGCCAACTCCTCCAGACGTTCCCATAGGTCCTCCAAGTCGTATAGGAGCCCACAGTCCAGACCTGCACAGGGACGACCACTGGCGTCCGTCACTCTCCTGAAATGAGGAGGAGGAGCACCACCCAGGAGGACCCAGAACCTCGCAGTGGAGAACGCTTCAGCCGCTTTGAAGGAGGGCATAGAGAACCTGCCCCTGGTCCCTTGCAACCCTCTGAAGAGAGACCAAGGGAGCTGTCCGAGGATCGCAGGAGGGAAAGAGAGCGTGAAGTCCTCCACACTGGCAGGCCATCATGGGACAGGGGTCAGGGAAAGAGGTGGAGCCGGGAGCGAGAATGGGACAGAGGCAGAGAAAGGGACCGGGATCGCGAGCGTAGCCGAGAAAGAGACCGCAGCAGAGGGAGAGAGGGTGAGAGGCACAGGGAGACGGAGGGAGAGCGACACAGGGATCAAGAGACAGACAAGAGGAGAGACAGGGAGAGAGACAGGGAAAGGGACAGGGCCAGGGAAAGAGATTCTGACAGGAGGGACCACGACCGCGACAGAGCAAGAAACCGTGACCGAGACCGTGATCGTGACAGAGAGCGGGACCGTGACCGTGATCGAGAACGAGAACGAGACAGGAGGCGGGATAGATCCAGAAGCAGAGAGCGAGACAGAGACAGAGACAGAGACCGTGACCGAGACCGTGGCAAAGACCGAGGCAGAGACAGAGATAGAGACCAGGAAAGGGAGCGGGACAGAGACCGGGACAAAGACCGGGACAAAGACAGAGATCGGCGGGACAGGAGCAGAAGCCGAGAAAAGAGAGAAGAGAGAAAGGACAGTAAACACGAGCCACCCAAGGAGAGTGATAAAACTGCAGAAAATGACAAAAACACATCCTAATCTCTGTTTCATGGACACTACTTTACAGTTCTTAGAGACTCTTAAATCTTTCACCAGTTGAAATCATCACTGTATATGCAGTATTTCGTTAAATTTCCAGACTGTGTTCCTACTATAGAAAAATGTTCAACAACGTTTGTATTCTTTGTCACGTAAGGTTTCTAAGTTTGTTTTATCACATTTGAAAACAAAAAACTGAAGGCCATCTAAGTTGCTCAAGTACAAGATGTATTAAGTAGGTCACATAGTCCTATTGCGTGTACCTTCCTCCTGTTCAAATTTTTTTTAAACAAAACAATAATGCAACTGATTAACACACCGTTTGCAATATGTAAATATGAATATATTTGTGTATATACTGATGTTTTTAATCATACTTTTCTAAGTAGAGAAAGTAAAAGCCATATATCTGAGATGGATAATGTGAGAGTAAAGGCAACACTGTTGAAACACAAATGTATGTTTAAATGTTGAGCAGCATTGAACTAAAAGGCTTCAACTATCTACAGTATACACCCCATCGATGGTTGTTAATGAAATGTCCTGAGTTTCTTTCAGCTCAACCAATTAAACCAGTTTGACACATTTGTCTTTTTGAATTTTTTTTTTTTTTTTTTTTTTTGTTAAATATTATGAATTAAAACTCAGTTCCAAGTTCTTTACTTCCAAAATATTTAACTGCTTTGTGGCATTATAAGTCATGGTTATTTTGCAATTTATATCCACATTTATGGAAAAACAGGTGTGGTATCAGCACAAATCAAATTATTACATGTAATGTCATTAACAAAGGCTTAAATGTAATCCTAGATGTATGTAGTCTTACATCTTGCAGGAGCTACCAAAAAGAATAAGTAAAGACACGATAAGCAGAAATATTTGGAGAATCTAGTTCTTTATTTTTAATTTCTAGGAATGATCAAAATCTTATCTGCATGTTAAAAATGCTCTACTAGAAACACATCAGAGCCTTTTAGAATGCTTGAACAAAATGATTAATAAATGATTAACAACTTTGAAAAATACAGCAGCTCCCTACTTAAGGATTAAGGTTAAGGCAATGCCACAACTCTCACAGAACCTTCAGTAGCATCTTCCTCCTTTTTTTTCAGGAATGATCAGGCCTTAAATGCAGCACTACTAGTGCAGAGCTATTATTTGACATTTTTGGCCATAATCTGTGCTAAAATCTGCAAATCTAATCAGATTAATATATACACTGTTACTTAATTAAGATTAAATGCAAAAGTGTGACATAAGGCAACATGTGACTCTGAATAAGAAAAACTGAATAAAGATAATACAAGTGACTTAAAATTCTTAATGTGTCCCACCTATCCAAACACACAAACACTCACCCTGCAGTTGAACTTCTTCATCAACTTCAGACTGCACAAGTGAAAAAGTATAAAACAACAACAAATATGAATAAAATTCCAGAAATCACACTCAAGTGAACAAACACATTTGCATCGATATCCTGTGCTATTTGAATCTTAATTAAGAGAAAATTAAAAATGTAAAGATAGCATGCATGTGGATCACAGCATGTATCATAACTAGCCTGTCTTTTCCTGCTTTGACCCTGACAAATCTATTGTAACTTGCTCTACTTATGCAGTCATTCTGGTTTTCAGAGTCTTAGAACAGGTTGTCAACACTGTTACCAAATCTAAGACACAGTTTCTACTTTGACAGCTTAATCTTCATCATCACTGTATGAACACACAGGACTTGGTGCAACCTTACAACCACCTTTTTTACAATTGGAAGCTAACAACCCTGACCACCTCATCTGTATTTTCCTTGGGCACCACACAAACTCATCTTTAGGCTCATAATTCAAATAGGCAAACTTGATGAGATTCCTGCGTTGCTTCTTATCAAGGACAGCAAACACAAAGTAGCTGAGGACACTGTCTTTGATATTAGGAAGTTCTCCCTGTATGAGAGTCTCCTTGCAGGAAGAAGCGGACCAGAGGGGCTTGGTAGTGGGGATACCCCAGGGTTCCCAGGCACTTCAGGATGCGGGTGATGCGCAGGTTGTTATGGGTGTGACTGTTGGTGACAAACAGCAAAAAGCCAAATAAAAGGTTACTCAGAGAGTTTCGTTACTTTCAGAGAATTACTGCATATGTTTTATAAAAAGTCAGAGGCAGTTCACTTGTTCAGGTTGTTGAATCTTTGTCTCCAGTTTGAGGCTCTCTTGACTTCTCCTGTTTTCTTATCACACAATGTGATCCCATAGAAGTCCAACATGAGCTCATATGACTTTAGCAGATTTTCCTTTGCAATGCTGCTATTACGAAAATCCTGCCGGAAGGGTAGAGCTTCTGTCAGAATACCTGAAGCACTTTGTTTAGATATTTTATCTTGGTATCTTGGTTTTATTAATTTACCTGTATTTCTTCTTTTGTCAGTGTTCTGGCCTCATTGTTCATCCCTGGTTCTTGCAGTGGGAACAACCTTTGAGATTTTTTTTAAATTATTATAAATTGTATAAACAGGAACTGAACATAACACCTGGGGTTGCAGAGTAACTTACCACTGAATATAGGTGTGTACATACTCCAGTGTGTCATAATCTCCTTTCCACTGACTGTGGAAATGGTGTATGTAGATACCTGATAAATAGAAATGCAGAAATGTCAACCAAGTACATTCAATTGAAATTTAAATATACGGTATATCAAGTGAGTTACACAGATGCTAATACTTGACCAAAACAAAATCCTTTCTTGATGCAGCTTTACAAATCACAATGTATAATGTACAACCAACAGACCCATGGACTAGCATCTGTAGACCTACCGTCAGGTGAAGATGGCCTCCTTCCGAGGTAGAATTCCAAATTAGGCTTGTCATCCTGCTCAACAAAGAAGATTACTATTACTGGGTCATAACTGAGTCAAGGGGCTAAGCATGTGTGAGGTGTACTTACAGAAGGCATATGCTGGTGCCACTGTTGCAGCCTGAACTGGGACTGTGGGGGGGGGAAATGTGGGCATTATTTGGTTAAAAGTGTGGCAGTGTGTGTGTGTGTGTGTGTGTGTGTGTGTGTACATGCTTGCAACTTACAGGGTAGTCATGTCTGTAGTTCTGCATGTCTCTGGCAGCCTTTTCAAATCTGCTAAACTTGTACTGGTACAACGAAAATAACTGAAGATGAGTTTACATTCAAGACATTTTTTTTATCATAGTAGCTCTAATAATAAACACAACTGCATACATTTTGCTAAGACACCACTGAAAATCAAAATGTAGACAATGTAACAACTGACTGATAATGATCAATCCCCCCCAACTTCCTTGAATGAGATTGTAATGCAATAAGGTCACTCTCAAAAAACAAAACAAAACAAAACAAAAAAACAGGAAATGATTCCAGTGCACAGGCCTCCATGTATCCTCCTCTTACAGTGCTGTAAAGTATACTCACAGATCTGGACGCTGCTGGACGCCTGCTGCTCCTGAATGTGTTCCCCTGATTCTCCTCGATCTCCCAGGTTGAATCGTAGCCACAGTACAACTCATCTGTGGTCTCAACTCGGTACTCATCGCTGTCAAACTCATCAACTGTATGCTCGGTTTCTTCAGACCTTCTGTTTGAGACTGCGGCTGCGTACTGACCCTCACTGTGAGACTCCTGAACCCTCTGCTGGGAAACTGACGTTTCTAGTCTGTTTTCGTCGGTAATTTCAGGCTCACCTCGATTTACGCAATCCTCTCGCCAGACTATCGCATAACGTCCCACAAATCTAACTATTGGAGTAAATACTCTTGTAAGACAAGAAAAGAAACCCCGGCTGCTGCGCCACAGCAACTCAATAATATACCTAACTCGGCTGAGGTCGATCCAGGCCATCATAAGCACGACTCGTCTACGGAGGCGACACAGCAATGATTGCAAATACATCTCTGAGTAACGTCCTGTATAGGAAGCGTCTCTTTCACTTTCATTTATCTGGGAGTTCTTTTCTCAGTAAAAAGAAACTTTGACGACACGTTAACGCCCATGAATAAAGAAGCAGATTTAGTAGCAGAAGTAGTTTTTGTTTTCACATGACAGTGGAACAAACATAAGATAAGATAAGATAAGATAAGATAAGATAAGATAAGATAAGATAAGATAGACTTGTTGGAAATTTATGTTTATGTTTTATGTTACAGCACCGAGAAACAAGACTGACAAAATTAGAAAAATAAAAAAATAAAATATAAGAAAGGCACAGAAGGGTAAAAAAGTTCAAGTGCAGCAATCAGCATTAAAAAATCTCTGTGCTAAACAGAAATGTGCAGTTGTGAAATGTGCGGTCGTAGTATAGGAAAAACGGTGATAATCATTGAGGTAGATGAAATTATGTGCAAATAAAGTGACCAGAAAGTGGAGTCCAGAGTTTCAGGTTTATTGTTGGGTCAGTCTGGTGTTGTACAGCCTGATGGCTGTTGGAATAAATGACCTGCGGTAAGCGCTCCTTCTTCCACTGCGGATGCGAAGGAGCTACTCGTGTCTCCCAAAGTCTCATGCAGGGGGTGGGAGGGATTGTCCATGATGGATGTCAGCTTGGCCAACATCCTCCTCTCACCCACCTCCTCAGTGGAGTCCAGAGAGCAGTCCAGGACAGAGCTGGCACATCTGACCAGCTTATTCAGTCTGAGCATCCACTGCTCCATCAGACCACTGCATAAAAGATAGCAGAGGCCACCACAGAGTCATAAAATGTCTTTAGCAGTGACCTGCACACTCCGAAGGACCTCAGTCTTCTCAGCAGGTGGAGACGCCTCCGGCCCTTCTTGTACAAGGCGTTGGTGTTATGAGACCAGTCCAGTTTATTATTGATGTAAACACCCTGGTATTTGTACTCCTCCATGATCTGAGATCCAGAGTTTGATAGAGTTTGGGGCAGCTAAGACTTTATCTTTCTGTCCTTATGAAATGTACCTTACAACTCCATTTATTTACACCTAAACCCACTGCACACCTACACCCAACTGTAATTTCACTGTAGTAAACGTATTTTAAGGAGACTTACTGTGATAATTCATGGATTGCCATATATTATGGTATTTTAATTAATTTCCCACATTATTTAAGGCTTTGATCAAAAACCTTCCCTTGATTGAAACCTGAAAAGTAATTCATTTTTGAATTAAGATTCAGGGACAGGGTTTTAACCCCTTAAATTGTGCAGGCAAAACATTTAAAATACCTTAATATATTACAGTCCTTTTATTCATACATTAACCCCAAATCTGGGATGAAGTCTTGAATGTGCACTAAGATATTACAGTCCATTAATTTATCCATCAAATCATATCATACTGTATATGGATTGAACCTATTAAATATCTTTATACTCAAAACATAGACTTATTTACATATTTACAACCATACCACCTGTTACATTATCCATCCATCCATTCAAGATTTCAAGTCAGATAGAAACTCATTACTGATGTTATCAAAATAATAAATCTAAAGCATAATATCATATCATTACTGGTGAATATCTCATTTTTTTCTATCAAATTCATTTGGTACCTAAAATGTGGTCAACACAGACAGAGGTCTAGTAACCAGGATATTCACAGGATGAAATTACCCTGCTGCCAAAACACAGACTGATTTTTATTTTCACTCTGTGATCTTGCACCGAAAATAACACAATGACTGTCATTTCAAAACACAAAGACTGCAGTCAGCTACACTTTACTGTCATTTGAGAAAACACTGATCTAGATGATATATATATATATATATATAAAAAAAAAAAAACAGTACACCATCTGTCATCACAGTCATGCTCACACCAGAAGCTCTCTCTGAAGGCGATGTAGAGGAATTAAGGACCATGTCCCTGCCCTTTTGACTAATAAGGCTCAGGGGACTGTTCACATTAGCTGCAAAGTTCAAGCCTGTTTTCGTCCATAACACCAAAGAGACGTTTTCCTGGACGTAAAGTTTTTGTATTTTTTAAACATGCTATAAAAAGAGATGCCTTTTTTAATGTCAGAAAAAAAACATTATGTGTCTGTACTATAGTACCATCATAAGGACTGTCTTTATCTATGTCACCTGCTGTTATCAGTGTAAAGATAGCATCATGTTTGCAGTATATTTCCCCGCCTCATTTTCTATGGGGATGGCACTTGGACAGATGAGAGTCTCGACTCCAGTCAGTGGACATCCTGCTCTTAATGTCTTCCTGTGGAAGATAAAGGGAATGTATGAACCATCCTGAAGAGCAGGGAGAAATGAGATGAGTACATCAGATAATACAGCATCATTACTTCATGGATAGAGAGAGTTGTTAAACCACAGGGCCCTTATTAAAAAAAGTCACTTGTCCTCCTCAGTGATTACACAGTATACTGCTGAATTGAAGTTTCTATTTATAGCTATAACATTCTTTTGTTCAGTATTTTGTTTCCTACACACAATGTGAAATTTCCATAAGGAATTGATCTTGAATAATACTGATGTAAGCACTGTATTCTGCCATTGAGTGGACTCTGGCGAGGCTATTATCTCTCAGGGGCTCCTTTCAAAAGGAGATAATTGCTCTCACTGCCAATGGAGAAAATCAAGACTTGTCTGCATGCTACACTGTTAACATCTGCTCAGCAATAGATTCATTTATGCTTACTAAAGCGGGATAAGGTCCTGTACTGTCTCTACAAGATAAAAACAGTGTAGAGATAGCCATATGTTCTGTAGGGAGTGGAGGCAATAAATGTGGATTTTAATGACAGATCTCAGGCTCTTTATGGCCTGGTTTAGTGCATGAATAGGCCCCACAAATTGGAAATAGATGGGAACTTCATGGAGGATATGAAAGTAAAATAACTTGCAGCATGGTGCTACAGCAGTCAGCCTATTTTCTGGTTGCTCTGTTGTGAACCCAATTAGCATGACACTGAGCAAAAAACCCAGCAGATGTCCCCGAAAACCTCAGTGAAGCTCCACGAACCAGGCTCCTGTGTAGTTGAACTGATACATACCCACAAATCATCTCCACTGTCTCCCTCACTCGGTCTCTGTGTTGGACTTAGTTAATGACGACGGCTCGGTGGATCGCTCAGCGACTAAGTGTGCTTGATAAAGGTCAGCGCTGCCACCAGCTAATGCTTCATCGCTCAGAGCAATACTTTAGCCGAGCGTATTGTGAATACTCCACACATGAACGCTTCACAGGGCAAAATAATCAAGGGAGTAGAGTCTGGAAAGGCCAGCTGTTTCTGCTGTGCTTCTCTGTGGCAGCCACAGACACAACACATAGACACTCTGACACTTGTGTATCCCAAACCTCTCCAAACACAGGCTCAGTGATTAACAGCTCAAAAAGTCAGTCTGAGAAAGTTTTCAGCATAAATACTGGGATAATGTTTAAAACAAGAGGGAGAGAAAGTGATGATCACCGAGAACTAACTTTTTTTTTTTTATTGCTTTGGCTGCCTTGTAAATTTACAGACAAGCCAAGTTCTAGGTTTTTTGGCGTTCTTTACTGCAATTCATTATCCACATTTTTCTACATCACTTGTTTTTATAAAGATAATCCTCTTAGTTCAATACCAAGGCAGAATATTGAACTTGAAGATCCTCACTTATTTGCTTATGTTGCGTACACATACACGCAGACAGGTGACAAATTAAAGGAAAAAACAACACAAAGTGTCTCAGTGAGGTGTTGGACCACCATGTGCTGCCAGAACAGCTTCAACACATCTTAGCTTTGATTCTACAGGTGTCTGGAACTCTACTGGAGGGACGAAACACCACACTTCCTGGGATTTTCCCTCATTTTGTGTTTTGATGCTGGTGATGGAGAGCTCTGTCAAACATGTGGATCCAAAATCTCTGATGGGTGTTCATGGATGATGGATTGAGATCTGGTGACTGTGAAGGCTATAGCAATGGCATTGGGCGAGAGGCTGGGTACACCCTGGACAGAAATAATAATAATAATAATAATAAAAATATGTGAATAAGCAAATCATTTAAAATGTTTGAACAAAAATGTCAGACACTAGATGATTGAAGGTGAGCTGAGAGAAAGTTCCCTCCTTCAACAGATGAATGTGCCTTTTAGTATCAACCCCTGCACAAACATCACTCTGCACAGTCAAGGTCAAATATCCAAGTTAAGTAACAAGAAACACACTTTGAATGGAGGGGGACTTAAACAAACTGTCTTCTGCAGACAGAGGAGAGTGCACATATGAGTGAGTGCACCCGTAAAAAAAAACAAAAACAAAAAAAACTTTACAGATATTTTTAAGGGACAGTAAATGAGGCCATGTGAGCACCTTTAAGTAGGGTAAACTAACATCCTGTGGAAAGTCAAGGTGCTGCCTACTGCTGAGCTCAGGTAACCCTTGCAGACACGCGAGGTTTGGAGCCATTTCACCTAATCACGCGCTAATAGAACAGGCTACAATTTCAACACGCAACCTATTTACTTTGGTAATACTAGCAGGCCAAAAGGGCCTCAACACATCAACTCGTTGAAGATGAATAGAGGCCACGGAGGATGCTCCTGTGTCCTCTGTGCATCTGTGCCTCAGAGCAGCAGCACCCTCCCCTCTGCCTCCGCTCCGCGTGCGCTCTCCGGAGTTGAGGATGAAGACGCAGAACATCAGGACCCTCTCTCTCATCCTCTCCATTATTTTCTACCTGCTCATAGGAGCCGCCGTCTTCGACGCGCTGGAGTCGGAAAGTGAGAGTTCAAGAAAAAAGACGCTGGAGCAGAGGCTGAACGAGCTGAAGAAAAAGTACGGCTTCACCGAGGATGACTACAGGGAGATTGAGAAAGTGGTCCTCCTGTCGGAGCCGCACCGACCCGGGAGGCAGTGGAAGTTCGCCGGCTCTTTTTATTTCGCCATCACTGTTATTACCACAATTGGCAAGTACAGCAGTAGCTGCAGTATGTTTTACTATGCGTGCTTGTTATCTTAGAACACAGGACGAGCAGCATGTCTGCGTCTCTGAATGTGTGTGTGTGTGTGCTGAGGCGCTCTTTGGGAGTCTTGTCAAAGTGGCCCCAAGTTAGAGGGGCCACTTTGAAGAGGAACAGGCACACAGGGTGTTGTGAGTACACAATGTTGCGCATGTGTTTGCAAGATGGAGACTGAAGAGTGTTTATCATGATTTGCCACTGAAAACCAACTTGTGGACAATGACTAATGAACAATCTTTATTGTGACATGTAAAATTACTGAAATGGGTACTCTGGATACCTCTGTAGAATTGAAAGGTGGCTGTAAAAAGTTTCGCAATGTTCCCCTTCACAGAAAACAAAGCTTATGGTCACTGTGGATTCACGCAGGTTAAACTTGATTCCAACAGTTACATGTTTTTACACGGTAAAAACAGAAAAAAAGAAACAAACCTTCCCATAATCTTTATTATCCAGACCAATGCACTTATTTTCTCTACAGTCATACCAATAAGCATGTCATTTTAATTCCAAACAGTAATATTGATGCAGTCATCATAATCCTCATGCACAACTTAGTCAAACTCGAAGCACTTGTCACATTACTGGTATATAACTTTCTAGGGAGCTTGACAGAACCATGTGAGAATTAGAACTGAAAGGTGCAGGAAAAATTTCTATGATCTTTTAGATATTTTTCCCACTGTGAAAACCAGTCACTAATGTGATCCATTGTTAAGTGTAATTCAAGATGACCACATTTCCTGTCCTCCACAGATGATTAAACCACAAGCTCTCCTTTCAACTGTATGGGATGGGCTGGGTGGGTGACACTCAAACATGGATTTTGAGTAGAATATCTGTTTAAAATGTTCATATTTATCTACCTGTAGATGTCACCTTGATTAGCAGAAAATAGCAGCATGATGGTACAACAGCAGCTGAATTACCTGATAAAAACACTCAACATTGCACTGTCAACAGCAGATCAAAACTGTTGTCAGATCTCAACTACCCAAATACATGTGCAGTCATGTTTTTTAAAGACTGGTTACCTACTACAGGTTATTTTTGATAATGTTTGAATGGGTATTTACTGAGAGCTTAAAGAGTAGAGGATCACTTAACCAATGAATGAAAACAAAGTAAAATTGGAAGCTTGAAAGTGAATGTTTTGTTTTTTCCTCCCTCAGAAGTTCATGGTCAGTTATTAACCACTTGTTTGTAATGTGACCTTAGTTGATCACCTTCATTTTTTTATCATCCATACAATTTGGTGACCTCAGTCCTTCTTCAACCTGAACAGAGGACTACTTAATATGTGAATAATGAGTGAAAACACCTGTGCGAATGTGTAGAGCATGCAACATTAAGAAGCTGAACTGTCATTATATTTTCCAACAGCTAAGTAGCGCAATGTACATGTTTATGTAGAGACCTGTGCATTCTGCCTGTAGGTTAAGTTGCCTTAATGAATTTTTGGCCAGTAGAAGGCAGAGAAATGTTAAACAAGCAGACAAATATTTGACTTTCTTCACCCGCTGGTTGCTATCTTTAGCCAGATAGCGTACTGCTGTTTTATTGCAGCCTTCTTCTGGAAATGTCCGCCTTTGGGTGTTGACGAGAGCAATTCAAACAGTGAGATAAAAAGCTGTGTAGAACTGCAGAGTTTGGTGATAATTCTCTGTGATTTTGTCACAACGAGCAGTTTGACATTTAACCAGCATGAATCACAATATTGATTCATTTATGTTTAATCTTACAAACAGATAAATTGCCCGTCATAAAGTCAGCTGGCTGTAAAGCTCATGATTTAAGTAGTGTTTGAGATAGAATTTTAAGAGAGATTTGACGGTGACCTCCACTAGATTTCAAGTGAGCAGTAGTATATCTTGATGACTGTGAGTGTTAATGGACATTAAACAGCAGTACTTGATATTATGTGACTTGCAATATACTGTGACTTTGTAGGTTATGGCCACGTTGCTCCTGGAACTGATGCTGGCAAGGCCTTCTGTATGTTTTACGCAGTCTTGGGCATTCCTCTGACACTGGTCATGTTCCAGAGCCTGGGCGAGAGGATCAACACTTTTGTCCGCTTCCTCTTGCGAAGAGCCAAGCAGGGCCTGGGCTTGCAGAAGACGGATGTGTCCATGGGGAACATGGTCCTGGTGGGTCTGCTGTCTTGCATGAGCACTCTGTGTATCGGAGCCGCCGCCTTCTCCCATTTCGAGGACTGGACCTTCTTCAACGCCTACTACTACTGCTTCGTCACACTCACCACCATCGGCTTTGGGGATTTTGTAGCACTGCAGAAAAAAGACACTCTCCAGAAGCGACCCCCCTACGTGGCCTTCTGCTTTATGTACATTTTGGTTGGGCTGACAGTGATTGGAGCCTTTCTTAACCTGGTGGTCCTGAGGTTCCTCACTGTGAGCTCAGATGAGCCTGATGTGAGGCTTGAGGCAGAGGGAGGGGAGCGGGGGCCACATCCTAAAGACACACAAGGGGATAGGGAGTTGTCGGAAGCTGAGGCAGATAGGGACAGAGAAGATGGACACAGCAGCCAGTGCAACCTGAGCCTGCCAATGGAAGGGGGCACCAGCTGCATGAATCTACTCCCTTCTCCCGTAGAGGATCGCAGGCTTATAATATCTGAACAGAGGGTGCTCCCTGAACCCAGCAGACTCAGAGCCTTGTTCTCTTGTGTCTGCTGCGGACTGGACAGTTACGAAAGCCCCCCTCCAGCTCATCGTGACCATGAGTGCGGCCACAGCAACCCCGTCTTTTACAACTCCATCTCCTACAGAGTGGACCGAGCCTCATGCAGCTCCTGCACTGTGTCGTTGCAGACTTCCCCCAGCAGCGCTGTGCTCTACCTGAGCAAGAACGATCCTCACACTAGAAGGAAGTCATTATAACTCTGTGAACTCTTGAGTTTAATCTAAGAGTCCTTTGTTTTGGAGTTTTTGATTTCAACACAGAACAGATAGAACCCTCTGATTCCCACCGTCACAGTCATGAATGTAGCATTACCTGTTAAAATGTAACATATTATAAAAATCATATAGTTTATAATGTATTTTTCTAAATGAAAGGTTACCGCTGAAATAAAAATGTGTAAAAAAAAAATACAAAACAAAACAAATTAAAGTATGTGATATATATTTAAATCCATGTTTTCATTATTACTGCCCAGTGTATGTTATATAAAGTTATTTATAAGAAGTGTATGATCAGCTGCCAGAAAATATGTGAATATTTTAGGTGTCAGACTTTTTGCTGCACCGTTACCTGTGACCTTCAGTTATTTCCACTCAGTAATCATAGCTGTCTTCTAATAGGAATGTACACTCTGTCGCTCTGGCTGGTTCCCTAGGTAACATCTGAATCCCCATTGATAAGTGCAGTGGAAAAGTGGAGATGGACACGTACATACAGTACAGTGAAGGCAACATCCAGTTAAAACTGCTATTTCCAGACCACATCCTCTGTGATGAATGAGTGTGTCAACAAAGAATGGAATATGAGCAGTTGCACTGAAATGGTGGCAAATTAGAAATGTCTCCAAATGAGAGTTTAATTGCCTTCCTGGATATGTGGTTGACTCACGCATTTCTATTATTCAAATTAGATTTTTAATACAAACCACTGAGACAGGAAAAATAACTTTAACCTCACATTTTAAATATTTAAAATAAAAAAGTTACTATAGAGCATATACAATTTATTTTGAAAAATAACTTAAAGGGGTAGTCCACCAAATGTTAAAAATAAAAAATGTTAAAAATGTTTAAAAAAATAAAGGCCAGTACTACTCAGCCTGTGAAAACAGTTGTATAATATCACCTGTGGTCATGGAGGAGCTTTCTAAAATCTGACAAAATAACCCTATTGATATCATCAGGTGATAATGCCATGAGGTTTATCTTGGCTTGGAGGGTCAAAAACTTGCTGTTAAGCTATTGGCTGCATTGGGATCCAGTAATTTTGAAGTTTGAATCATGAAAGGGACTAAAACTTGTTGCAGTTATGACAGTTCTTCTTTTAATCTGTCTCTAGTGAGCCCCAAACATTATGGAGATGTAATAATAAATTGTTTGGGTGTAGATATACCCGGTACTTACTTACACTATTTTAACAGGTTGTACAGTCACTTTCATGTGCAGCCTCATGTGTATCTTTTCGTCCTCTGTTTCACTTTTATTCAGCAGGATGACACAGAGTTGAGACTTTTGAAACTTATAACCACAATTAAAAGAACCCAGCTATCATTGTTCTAGTATTCAAATCAGGAACAATTTGTGCCTTACATTTGATGGCATACTTGAAAAAGTGGAGGAGCAGGGGTGCAGAGATATTGCCTGCCCTGCTGAACACCACTGAGAAAAGACACTCCAAAACTCGAGGAGTGCTGCTCTGTGGCTGATTTTTGAATCAGAATGAAATCAGCCACTGCCAGCTTCCTAGGACGACTTCATTTGTAATTACAATTTTTTTTAATCTCCTCTCATTAATGTTTCAGTAATCTGTAGCTGAACTGTACTGTGACCTCCCTGTGGAGAGTCAACTTGAGGATCACTCAAGTTTTGCATTACAGTATTTCATTAACAGACACCTCTCATGTTAACCAGCACCAACTTGCATTTAATTTCCCCTTGTTAACATTTCTCACACCAGGGGGCAGCATTGGTCTTTGTAAAACAGGCTGATGTGCAGATTCGCAAGACAGGTGGTCATATTTGCAAAAATCTTTTCATGGTAAAGTTATGTTTATCAGTTTCTTGAACCTGAAGAATGACACTAATGTAAAGATGGCTTACATACTCGTGCTCTCTGTGTCTGCTTGAGTTTTTTAAACCATTCACAGCACAGAAAAACAGCACTTTATCCTTTAAGAGCTTTGCTCCTGTGTGCCATCAGTGTTATACGTGGAATTAAAGCATGACAGTAGGAATTAGTTTCCCTCTGACAGCATGAACTATGACACAGATTACCTCTGTGGGAATAAATGTTCAGAGACTTGATAAGCGAGTACAAGCTTTTCAGCCAAGCATACAGACATATATCAGCCTCCAGCATTATCAGCTCTGATTTGGAAAGATATTTGTGAACCAGCAGAAAGGAGACATCTTAACAATGAGCTTCATGTCTGCATGGCATAAAGATTACTATTTTGTGAGTGATGAAAGCTGGTATCTAATTTGCATAATTACCCCATTAATATTGCTGATGGTGCTTCACTTTTTTCTGTTATGATGCTTCAGATGCCTCTGCACATCTATGACTGTCACTGCTGAGCCTGAGCTTGAAAGCACTGAAAACTATCTACACAGACCACTGATCAAATGCCACGACACAGAAGAGACAAATGGTGGCATAAACTGAATTAGACATGCAGAATGAGTAGCTTAACTCTTTCACAGGGACCTTTGTATGATGATTTTCTGCTGCTAAGTTACCTCATGCGTGACTGGCAAAGTAGGCACCCACATTTTTTGTGCGGCTCAGTGAGTGGCAATACATTGAGCTGTTTAATATGAAGATAGTGAGAAAGGTAATGCAGTATTTATGTGCGTTCTCTATAAAGTATGTTATTACAGGGAGTGAACTGCAGGTGGTGGTAGTGATCTTTTGTAAACTTTCATTCTGAATGCAGAATACTTCAGGTGAGTCCAGTTCCCACGCCCAAACTCAAACATGCTCACTCATATTCATATCTATATATCTATTTATGGAAATGCAGTCCACTGGGAAGTCCACTCATTCTCGGATTAAGGTTGTTTTTTTTATTATGAATACTCACCAAGGTTCCTCAATATCCTCTGCTGAGTTTACTGAACATCATGCTCGGCTCTGACAGAGCGAAACTGACTGCAGATCTATAAACTTATGATTCACAGTGTTAATATCCACACAACAGGGCTTTAGTTCATTAAAAAACAACAGTTACCTTCCATTTACCTCACTGCTCATTGATTACAGTGTTGAATTCCATTATCAAAGCAATGCAGAAATGCTTATCCTCTGCTGTATTATAGTTATTCAGAGCTGGGTGAATAATTGATTACATTGTTGGATATTTCTCTTTGTGAACACACCCTGTTAAGTCATTACTGTGTCATGTTGAAGGGTCTTTCATGTGCAGTCGCATGCTAGGGGATACAATATTAAATCAGAAACAAGCTGCTGGTTCAAGCAGAGTGCAGCTCGACTTTTTCTAAAGGGTAAATAGCTTTAATATGGCAGAAATATGGGTGGGAAATTCATAATAGAAGTTCCATGCAAATAAAGTATTTATGAATGTACAAATAAACTGAACCAATAGTGGTTGCCATGTTTTGATTATGGAGAAATATGTTTGTCTGTGTACACTGTATTTACAGTCTTTCAGGAGGAGCTTGGAGATTATGAGTCGTTTTCTTGGATGCACATCAGAATGCAAAAGCGCATTCTCTGCGGCTCACAGCGAACACAATGAAAGATTAAGGAACTAAAAACAAGTGTCATATTTATTCAGATTGATTAAATAAGTAGAAATTAGGATTCAGTTGGAGAACACTGAGAAAACACACATTAATAGAAGTTCATTGGTGGGGTAATTGCTCATTAGTTTTAATTTCCAGCCAATTTGCTGCTTGTGTTGAACAGTGTGAAAAGAGTGTTTTTACTCTGCGGTTGTCTTCTCCAATCAGACTCTGTGTTTGACACACTGTGTCTCTTTGACATTTTGTGTCAAAGGGATCAGCCTATTTGATTAATTGCAGTTTAGATTAAGTCTTAAAACAAAATTTGAATCACCCCATAATCAACATGCCAACAAATCTGAAATAATGACACCCAAATTTTATGACAGAAGTCACAAAATGGCAATCAAGTAAAGTGAATAATACCATTCTCTGTGTCTGTGTTTCTGTGTACCATTCTCTGAAAGCGTCACCTCAGAGTTAGTACATCTCAGCATTCAAGTGTGCCTTGTAAGACAGTTTTAACATTCCCTCTCTTCATTTTAAAATGAAAACAATTTTCCACTGAATTTACCTGCTGCAGAAGAAGCTACAGTGTTTTCTCAGATATGTTTGTCAAGTTATTATGAGTTAAAGGTGCTATATGGAAGTGTTTGCTATAGCTTTATAGCCAATGTTAGCATTAAGTTTTTTTTGTTTTTTTTTAAACTGTTTAGGAGACAGTATGAGTTCAGCATCAAACTGTATTGCTTTACTCACCAAGAGCTGTCTCCAGTGGTGGAAAGCAATGCCACTGTTAACTCTTATTTTGCTTCTATTTCTATCACTTCTTTTCCTTTTACGGAAGTTTGCGTGCTAACTGGCTAGTCCCCTCATATCTCATAATACCACTTTTTGATAGTCACTGTAGCAACCAGTCTGTTTTCAGACCAACATGAGAGAATGAAGTAGTGCTGCCCAGAGGGTGTATTCTAAAGCAGGGTACACACCAAAAGATAATCAGGCCGATTATCGGCCCAAATCCCCCCTCCTGATCAAAGTCAGCAAAGGCCAGATTATCACTTGGTTCTAAAGATTATCTTGCCGGATTCTCCTGCTGTCGCGGCATGTTAAGAGTGATCTTACTCTCCCCAATCTGCTCTGAAGAGAATCAGGACCACCCCGATAAATATTACTCGCTCAATATTTACGACCAAAAATCCTGATGTGTTGGGAGTAAACCAAAGAGAGCCAAGCATGCACTCTGTGGATTATCACGTGGAACAGGGCAATAGCCAGTCAGGAAGCAAGTTGATTGAGGACGGAAGACTAAAAAATCTTTTAGTGTGTGCCGGGCTTAACTTACATAGAGCACCTTTAAATGTACACTTTTTAGCCATGCTAGTTACAGAGATGGCAATGTCTGTTGACTAGTTGGTCCACCACCTTGGTTCAAAGTAAAATTCTGTATCTCACCAGCTATTGGATGCATTGCTATAATTTTTGCTACAGATATTCAAGGTTCATAGAGGATATATTCTACTGATCCCTAACTTTTCAGGAAGTGCCATCCAGTGCCTTAGTTTATGACCAAAATGCCTGCAGAACTAATGACAGTTCCATCAGTTTTATCTGCACTTTGTGTTTAGTGCTAAGTATGTTACATGCTATCAGACTAACATGATGAACATAGTAAATTTATACCCGCTTAACACAAGCATGTTAGCGTTGTCACTGTAAGACATGCCAGCATACTGGTGTTCACTTTAGCTCATAACTTTGGTGTAAGCCTCACACAGATGCTAGCCTGACTGTAGACTCTTGTTTCTCACATAGTGGAGAGATTGAGGTCAGTGTAAAACCTACATAAGACATGGCAACACTAACTAATAAAGCAGCATAAAAGCAGAGGCCTTTGAAGCAAATCATTCCATAGTAGTTCAGTCTGTTGTCTGAGGCAAAGGATGTAAAATGATCAAGGTTGGCTGTTATCCATTTCCTCCTCAGATGTACCATTTAACAAGACAACAGCTTCTCTGAGCACACAGCCTCCTGTCTAAACAGTGACTTGGAGATGGAAGAGATGGGGGGTGGGGGTGGGGGGTATCTGTGGTGAAGTGAAGTTCTTATTCTCTCCTTGAACAATATATCTCTGGCCATGAAGCAAGGCTGTGGCCAGTGGCAGATTAATGTCTGTGTGAAAGCATCTTTATTGGGTCTAAGGGCTTCTTGGATGGAGGACAGGTTGTAAAGACTGAATTGTAAGAATTTAAGCTTATGAAAGTAATGGCACACAAACGTCTCAACAATGTAGAACAAAACAGGAGATGATCATCCTGAGATGAGGATGTTTGTCTGTTCTACGAATTGTGGTTGCTATTCTCTCTGTGTCGTACAGGTCACACTTATCTCCTGTCCAGTGGCGCCATATTCTTCTCATTATGTGCAGCTCCACATAGAACTTGAACAAATGTGTTTCCTCCTGAAAGTAAGAATGATTCAGAAGTTGCTGTCGGGGCAGAATTTGAATGAGTGAGATAAGGCCACAGAGAAAAATGCAACACAATGGCCACTGGATAACAAATGCATCCTTTTTTATTTTTAGATGAACTGCACAGAGAGAAGAAAAGAGGACCCTCATAAAGAATAGTTCCCATTGGAGATATGAAACCCGATTTATTCATAGTCCTTCAGCTCTGAATTATAAAAGATTGACAACAGAGTGATTTGCCACATCTGTTAATCTTCCAAAATGAGCAAGTAGTCAGATCTTTGCTGCAGCCCCTGGACTAAATAATTCAGTACACTGCACTTCAGTTTTATTCCATTTTAATCTTTTTTCTCCCTGTCAACTGTCAGGGGCCCAGATCGTTGCTTCTGTATCAACAGGCATGCTATATATATATATATATATATATATATATATATATATATATATATATTCTTTCTTTCTCTGTTCTTAATGCCATGCTCATTAAGAACAGGCTTTTGGGGATAGGTGATAACAACAAAAATAAGCTGATAGCTCTCCCAGTATGTGCATATGTTCCTCTATTATGAGCTTATTGAGTCTCACAGCCAATTAAAGTAATCATCTTTTTCTGTGGAACATTTCATTGTTCATCATAAATAGAGACATTTTATCTGCATTGGGAATATCAGTGATGACCACAGCAGCATCTGTGGATTTCCAGCCCGGTGAAATGGTTTCTTCTGAACAATCACAGCTGTTTATCGCAGCACCATTTCCCGCCTCTGGTGCTCTCATTTTTTTCATTCTCAGATATAATGATTTTAATATTCCATTGACTGTGTCTTTGCTGGTCTGCTGAGCAGGAAGCAGACGTTTCCATCAGCGGAGCTGCGCCTGGCATTCATCATCAAAGGTCTGCCCAGGAAACAGACAGCTTTACACTCATCTGCATCTGCTTGGTATGCCAACTGGGTGAACATCCACATCATCCTACCCACACTGTTATTTCTGATTAGCATATAATGCATCAATTACTTCACTTTCACTAAACAGAAAAGCTACCACAAGTTTTGTTTCCAAGGCAACTATGAAGAGTGCTGGCGGCAGGAGTAAATTAGTTTGGCAGGGAAAGTTGGATTGCAATGGCAAGAGCCAAATAAGGGGCAACAATTGTTGTCCCTTACAGTCGATCCAAACATATGGAATGTGATTGGGGAGCGTACCAAGGCTCGAGAGTTTAACTAAACAAAAAGGTGGAGACACACACACACACACACACACACATTCACAAACATAGAGGCATTTTTCTACCTTGGAGGACAATTCACTTACTGGTTATTCCCTATACCTGTAACTATCAGCTATGCAAAATGTCCTCAGTAAAGGTCTAAAACTCAAACAGACACGCACAGTAACACATATAATTATGTCAGGTACCATCTTGATATACCCACATCTCAAAATGTCACAGCACATTTCATATATTGCATATAATGCCATACAAATCATCCATCCTGCTTTGACATCAGACAGATGTGACTTGCAGGTTGTTTTCAGTTCTTACTCCATGCAGCCATATGCATGTAGGAACATACTGTATATAATTAATCTGTACAATTATGACCTATGTAGTTAATTGCGTCAGTTATAGGCATAGGCTTATCTAAATATTATAATATTTTTAGTATGAGGAGTTTTGTTGTTTCCACGAACTCTCCCTTCATTCATAATCAACTGCAGTATGCTATATATCACAAGTTATGTTTATCAGTTATTTGGTTGTCTTTTTTACCGCATACATGCATTTTAATTATAAATCCATATGGATATTTCTATAAACATATCACAGCTTGATATTCAGGCTATATCCAGTTCATGATTGCCCTTATCTTTGACTGATCAGTAGTAACACTGGTTTACTTTAAACAAAAGAGAAGAACTGGGTAGTTATTGTAATCACAACTGTGGAACAAAGAAAAAAGCAGCTAAAAAGAATCTTAAACTTTATCAAAATGGAGGCAACAGGTGCTGCCTGGTACTGTGACCAGTAACCTAAGTACAAAAACACCACTTCATGGTGTCCTCAGAAGTCAATTAGAAGGTAGACAATTCCTTTTTGAAAGTGCACTTGGAAAAAAAATAGAATTTAAATAGTGTGTATGAGAGAAATGTGAATAGATGTGATTCCCAGATCTGACACTGGCAGAAATCAGTTTAGGCAAATGATAAGACACATCCTTTTGTTCTGATGTGTGTTTCTTATGTGCTTCCTTTGCCTTTGATTCCTTGAGGTGTGCTGTCTCCGGAGGAACACAGAGAACTGCTGCACATAAAATTAATTCAAGCACCTGAAGTCTCCATTTATACTACTTATTACAACTTTCTTACCTCTATTCTCTGAGGGGTGCTATTTGGGAGGGGGAGCAGGATCCTGGATGAGGGCCACACTTCAGCCACAAGACCTGAACACATGACACCAGGACACCTTGTTGGTAAGTGTCCACAAACTTTCTGTGAGGAAGACTCGGCAAAGAGCCCAAGATGTTGACCTGGCCTCCAGAATCCCCAGATGACCCAGCATCTGTGGGATGATCCAGAACAGGTCAGTGAGATCCATGGGGGCCCCATCCTGTAACGCACAGGACCCAAAGGATCTGCTGCCAGTGTCCCAGTGCCAGACACTACAGGAGATCTTCAGAGATCCCATGTCCAAGCCCCAACAGGTCAGAGCTGTTTTGCCAGTATGAAGGGGGCCTATGCAATATTAGGCAGGTCCCATGGGTACTGAATCAGATTGAGATCAGGGGAGTTTGGAGCCCAGGTCAACAGTTTTGGCTCAACACATTTCTGAGAAGTTTTTTTGGTGTGGTGGGAATATTATCCTGCTGGGGGATGCCTCTAACAATGGGGAGTGTTGTTGCCATTGGAGGGGTGTGTGCTTAGTTTGTGACAATATTTAGGTGGGTGGTACATGGACAAAGTCATGTCCAAATGAATGTCAGGACCAAAGGTTCCTCAGCAGAACATTGTGTCACGACAAGATGATTGATGTTATTCACTTCATCCACCAGTGGTCATAATGTTATGGCTAATTGGTGTATGTAGAACACCCAGACTGTTAATGGCAGGCTAACATCTGTGTTTTACTGTTGGGGTCCCTACGAATGAATCCCTTCATATCAATATTTCTTAGGTTATAGCACTCATTGCATTTGTCTTTGCTGCCTCGACACTGTTTTAAATATGGTGGTTATGCTTCATTAGGAGTTGTTTTAGCAGCTTTAGCTGCTCTCGGTCAGGTGTACATGACATGTAGAAAACGAATATGTACCCATATGTACACACCATTAATGAAATGCAAAATAAATGGTGGAAGTTGTCAGGCCATGGACAGTCTATAAATCTATTATAAATGAGCTGTTTGGATTTTGATTTGGACACAGATGCATAGATCTGCTTTGAACTTTGCCTTTGAACAAAAAGTTATCTTTGACATCCCTCAAACATATGCTAAAATGTCAACAGTATTGCTCAACATGCTGTGCCAGAATTACTAATTAAAAAACATGAATTTAATAGTTCAACAGCAGAGGTTACTAATTTATGAGATCAAGAACACCAGTTATTAGTTTCTTTCTTCCCATGACATTAACCAGGCTTTGTATAACAGTTGGTATATTGTTCATTTTGTCCAACACTTTCATTTTCTGGTGTGTAATTTGCAACCTCTACTGGGTGATAGTGGAGCTTTAGGTTTTTAGTCTTGTCTAATTATATTTGAGTGTGCACCACTAAGGCACATTATAAATGAAATGATAAAGGCCTTAAGGGGGATGCTGTATTACTACCTTATCTGGAGGCCCTGATTTGTAGATAGGACCATTAAAACAATAGTTTTAAGACATGTTTAAGTTTTGCTTGTATGGCCTATATCTCTATATCATTTTGTATTCAGTCGAATTGCCACAAACAAACTAAAACACAGCAAACCCATAATATTGCAGCAGGAGAGAACTGAGGAGTTTCTGGGGATCCAAATCAAACTGCCATGAGTTTGAGAGTAGTTAATTTGATGGGTCCTTGAGGGGGGATCCACCAGGGCACACAGCTCATTTTTGCCCCCAGGGCCCACTAGTGGGTTTATCTGGCTATGTTTTATTCTATATTAAAGGTGTCCTTCACACAAATCCTCAAATATTAATTTCAGCTGCATTTCCTGTTAATATCTGAGCAATAATTCAGTACAGCAAAACACATCAAAAGACAACATCTGATGTGATTTATGAATAAACCAACAAAACCAGACAGTTCGGTCGATAGATATAGCAAGACGTATGAACTGCAAATCCACCGCTTGTTTTGTTGCATGATGCCACAGCTGTGTGACTCACACAGGCTGTGCACGCCCCCCACTTGAGCATCAATCTTGTATCTTAAGTCTCTTGTTTTCTCCGCACCACAGAAGCATGAGACGTCTGAATTAAAGATGGGCTTAAGACACACCATCGCTCATCGTCCCCAAACAGCTTCGCCACCTGCAGAGTCTCTAACTCACTCACTCTCTCTAACAAGAATACTGACGAACACACAAGACACAAGGAGGGAAGAAGGAGTTTTAGTAGTTCAGCCTGAGAATGCTGACTTTGTGTTTTTTATATGTGTGAGAAAGTGATAGATTTTTTTTTTTTTTATGTTGTGCATAATGGGACTAGACACTGAGGTCAGTGCCTGGCTATTATAAAGTGTGAGTGAATGTGTGAAAGTGTCAGGGGAAAACAATAGAGGAACCTTGATTGTAATGGGAAAATCCCTATTTTATAATAGCTCCTCTGATTCTGCATAATTGCTATTCATAACACTTGCAAAGGTGTCCACCAGGTACAAGTGAAAAGACATTTCACACTAATAAAATTCAACCAGACCTTGGTGTTGGCTTTGTTTCTTTGTTTAGAAGCCCTCTTCTTTGCATAAAAGAGCAATTAACACCATCTGAGTTAAGGCCACTGCTAATTTATCTTCTGAAATTTTGGGATAAAACCAAAATATGGAAGCATTAATGAACATTAGTGAATACTAATGGCCAGATTGTTATGTGTACCAATAGAGGACTGTCTCTGGTTGTAGTACTCTTACATTTCTTGTGGGAAATATTTGACATGATAGCCTACACCTATTCAGCAATAAATTCTCAGTAAATTGTATTGAATTGAGTTACTTTATACCAAAATGGATGCATATGGATTTTTACAGCTTACATAGTTGCATGAATGTCTCATGAAATACTGACACGGCACATTCAATCCCTATGGTTAATCTGTCACGATTTCACACAGATGATCAGATTAAGTTGACACACATATTGAGCTGGGCTGCTTGTAGTTGTTACATGTTTGTTTCGGCAGTTTAGTTACAGACAATCATAGAACAGCTGAAGCAATGTGTGTCTTCCCCAGTCAGTGTGTTTAAAGCACAAACAAAGAAAAAAGTTGAAATAGGAAGAGTTGCCAACAGTCCCTTCATTTACCACAACCACAGTCAGCCAACTCACATGGAGTGCATTATTATGTGAATGTAGAATACATTGTTGATTTTGTGTCTAGGCTTCATCACCCCCCGCGAGGAAACACCAAGTGCATCACAGCAGGGAGCGGGGAGCAGAGAGCGGGGAACAAACAGTCAGAGCCTACAGGTGGATGCTGGGATGGAGGTGGGGCTTTTGAAACGCAATATGAACAGCAGCAGCAGTGACAGGCGCAAATGACAATATATGTAGCTGCTAGCGGTGAGCAGCGTGGCAGGAGGCATGGCAACAAAAGAGTGGGGCGGACAACTTCCGTATGCTGCCTTGATGAAAATGTTGCATTGGATATACAGCATATTGAAAACACTAGACCATTTGAGTGTAGCACTGGACTCAAGCTGACTGCCTAAACTACCTTGAAGCTTTGCTTCACTTACTTTCACCATTGTGTCACTTGGTGTCATTATATGTCAGTGCAGCAGTCTGACAGCAACTGAACAGGAGACATTAATATACAACATAATGTACCTTGTTTTACAATTAATCCTGTTTATAGCTTCAACATCCTCAGTGCATAAGTAAACAATCAGCCACTGTGGTTGAAATTATGCAAAAGAGGACTATAGAGGGAATTATGAGTATTGTATTCATGATTTTTCTTGACATCCAGCAGTGACATGAGAATCAATGTGACATCAGCAGATGTCTGGCACATCCTACAGTAACCTGAAATAGACAGAGAAGTGACACATTTTCACAACAGCAACAAGATACAGAGATCCAAGAGAAACTGGATCATGATGGAAAACATTTACAGTAAAACCTGAGACCTACACATTTGCTAATAGCAAAACAGGTAATAACAAATGTGTAAATCAGAGATAAAAAGGTTACTAAAGTTGCATGGTGTGTATGTGTCTTTGTGTGTGTGTGTGTGTGTGTGTGTGTGTGTGTTTGTGTGTATGTGTGTGTGAATGTGCCTGCAGCTAAACCGGCTCAGTGAAGCTGTGTATCCCTTGGAGAGGTGATTAAACAAAGAGTTGAGAACCAGAGGTCTCTCTCTGTTGGAGTCCAGCAGAATACGTATGTCACTGTTCTGCTTAATATCAGCTACACGTCCTACATACTGGCTCCTGGTCTACACTTAAAACATCATGTTTATTACCAGCAGCACAGAAAGATTACAGGACATTTGCTTCTGTTTTGACCACCTGAGATATATCACTGAGGTTATTATTCCTCCAGCTGAGAAGAAGACGATCACTCATGCTTATAGTTCATCCTCCTTAGGCTATATTTCTGTTTACTTTACTCAGCATAACAGAGATCCCACACATTGATATTCTTACACTGGCTCCCCATTCAATTCAAAAATCAGTATAACAGTGCTGTATCTTACCAGAGGGTCACTTAGGTCATCTGACCAGGGCTTTTTATGGATCACACTCAAGACTTAAAGACAATCAAAGGCAATCAGCTCTTTTTAGGGCGTAACTCCCAGACTCTGGAACAGACTCCCACTGGACTGAACACACTTTTAAAAAACACAACCTACCAGTTTAGACTTGCTTTTGTTCAGGTTTATTGTTTGTTTAAGTATGTAGTTTGTGGTTGTTTTCAATCTCATTGCCCTACCACTTTACATCACTTTGTGACATCTATGCTCGAAAGGTGCTATTTAACTAATCTTTACTCTCTTCCTTTGGTCTGATTTTGCAAAGAGGTGTTGACAGTGATTAAAGTAATTAGTTCTTAGTCACCAATCTGTTTTTCTTATAATCGCACTACTCAATAGTCTCGTCTTTTCTCAGTTATTCTTCCATTTGTGGTTTGAAAGGCACAGTCAGATCAGACAGCTGTCAGATGGTGGCACTTCTAAGTAACTGAACTTTAGGCTTGATGCAATCAAATGTGGAGCTGCTGTAAAGTGAAATGCAATAAGAAATAAATCTATCTTAAGTGTGTTAGAAAAGTTTTAGCTGCAGGTCTACAATATGCAGTTTGTCAGTCACAAAGAATGTTAAAACATGTAACTGCTGATTACTCATATTTGTGCAAGCATTTGTAAGGAGCATTTTCCCAGAGTAAAGGAGAAAAAAGTAAATGACCTTGGCTGGAGCAATATAATAGTGTCTCTGCCGACAAGAATCACTGCCAAGCAAAACTTGTGGTGTTATGGTCAGAATTCACACTACATCTATAGCAAGGAAAATTGCAGAGCACATTCATTTTGGGATATGGTAAGAATCAAAGTATTCAAAGTATTGTATATTTTAGCCAGAATTAATCCACACTCTGAAAATTAGACAGGCCTCATAAATTTAGGCTAAGCTGTAAAACTGTTTTAACAGGCAGGTTCTGATGGCATTTCTCCACTCTGGCTAGATTTTCATCAGACAGATATAGTTTTTACTGCACATCTGATAAAAGGAAACAGTTTCCTTATAGAGTTTAATGAAAGCGTAGTGCTGAACACCGCTTATGCCCTCTGATCAAATGCATCGTGCTCACCAGTGCCAGCTGAGGGAACAGAGAGCTGTGTGCTAACAATGTTCAGTGGCAGAGCTGCAGCACTTTAAAGAAATTCTCATTGGCTTTTATGTTACAGATCTACACCTGGTGCTGAATATATAAATATAATCAACAGTCAGGTTGTGCACCTGGGTACGGTATGTACATATAGTAGTATGAAAAACAAGTTGCTGAGTGTTGCTTGAGATATTTAGACAATTCACTGCTGACACATCATGGTTGATTTATTAAGGTAAAGTACATTATTATGTATAGTGTTACAGAAAAACCATACATACATACCTATCTGTCTATCTGTCTGTCTGTCTGTCTATATGTCTGTTTGTTTGTGTGTGTGTATGTGTATGTGTGTGTGTGTGTGTGTGTGTGTGTGTGTGTATGTGTGTGTATAAGGAAAACACATGCCCAAAACACATCCAAGATGGTCTTACAAGTCAGTCACTGAGGTTCATTCCCACACAAGGCACAGGGGATGAGTCAGAAATTAATTACAATTTAACCTTAAAGCATCATGATTAACTGTGTCTAATGACTCAAGGCACTGAGCTGAAGGCACCATAATCAAGCTTGGATAAGACTGTGCCAGCAACTTGTCTTATTCTTGTAACAAACAAAAAGCATTATACTGAAATAAAACAGCACCTGCAATCAACCCCCCCTTTTTAAAAAAAACAAGATTATTTGCCAGTGATTCAGAACAGACGTAATAATAAATGAAATACCAGTCATTTTAAACAGGAAATTACCTTGGTCTGGGTTGTTTACCACCCTTGGGAATAACAGCACCTTAGTTTTGTTGGCAGGGAACAATTTAAATGATAATGTTTAAATGTATGTATGTGTGAACAGAACCAACTTGTTTTTTTTTGTTTTAACTTGGTTAATAATTTGGGTTTATAAACACCTTTAGACCCAGTGCTGGTATGGCCAAATGCATCTTTGTGAAATGTGTGGTTCTAGAAGTGGTGGTGATGTGGTGACTACTTGAAGAGCTGATGATAGCAAACTACTGATGCTGGCAAGCTAAGCCACTAATGTTCAAGCCAGATAGCTTGCTGACTGTCAGCTAGAAAGCTATTTACTCAGTCACTAACAGGACAATAACACATTTAATTCAAGTGCAATATTTGACCATTGACTCCTGTCTCATAACAGTCTGTAAACCATTTCTCTTTTCTGGCAACAATAAGCTACAATAGCCTCTCCTATCCTGGACTCTCCGGCTGTTTCCACAAAGGTCATAGCAGTTCCACTGAAATGAAATTTCAGTGCTGGTGTGGCCAATCCTGAACTCTTTTGTACTATTACAAAAGAGTGGTGGATGTTCCTTTTCACTACTTTGAAACTGCAGTACATTCAAAGGGCAGCGCAGTTTTATTTAGCTTTTTGCCAGTCTCTCATGGCCAACAACTGCTCTCTATATACCAACAAAGCTGCAGTGCCATGTACACTATACAGCAAGTAGGGACTCCAGTGAGTACGGCAGCTGCGCTTTGGAAGGATTTCAAGTTAAGCCCATTAAATACAGAGAAAATAAGGTTGTGGAAAAGAAAAGTCACTTGAAAATGTTTTTGGAAATCAGAATTTAGATGTGCCTGAAAAATGCTGAGGTCAGCTTTGCCCTTTTACACTGTTGGTAATGCATTCCAATACTAGCTGATCCAAAGTCAGCCTTAAATTAACTGCTAATGATATGTCGGCCCTGTATGCAAAGTTTTCTACACACACTAACACAGAGACTGAAGAAAGTGACAGGTGTGGATTTTAGTTGGAGTTTTAGCTGCAGAGTAAGCACAGCCCAAAACTGGAGCACTAAGAAACTGACTGAAACAGTAAACAGCAGGTTTTAATGAGGGAAGCCTTTATCATGCCAGTTTTCTAAGCTGATGTATGATTTTATAGACTTGGACATGCTTCAGCATACAGTATATTCATGTAACTGTGAGACAACAGTAAGTATATTCAAAAACAGGAAACCACTGTTAAAGATGTTTTAGTCCCAGTTTTTGTGTAGATGATGCATTGCTGTTGCACTGTTCTCCACCCTCAGGAGAAATTTGTCTGGCAAGTCTTTTGGTGTTTCGTACAGGATAGATGCAGGGGTGGCGTTACTTTTAAAATAGCTTCTGAAACAGCTACCACTGTGGTTCAGTTGTTTTAGATGTATGTGAAATGTGAATGTGAAGTGCTATCTCAGCGGCCCAGTGCAAAGCGCAGCATTGTGAGGTTGCAGACAGCGATTCTCCCTGTAACCCCATTGTGACTGGCAGACATGGGGACTGCTGCTGCTGCTCCCTGCTGGCAGTGCTGCAGATGATGAATGATGCCACGCTGAACTAGTTTAAGAGGAGCATCACACAATCGCTCATTTCAAAAGGCACTGCTTCACACAACGGCCTGGGGAACGGCATGGAAAGTAATATCCATCAACAGCCAGCCAAGCAGTAGTGCTATCAGCAAACACAATTTAGAGCTCAGGAACATTATTGTTTTTCTCCCCCTCCTCTGTTCATCTCAGTACAACGATGAACTGGCTGAGCAATGCTCATTTGATGAATATGATACTGCTGTCATGATAATATAAACTTGGTCATTATTGGGAGGAATTGAGTTTGGATGAAAAGATGTTCTGTAAAAACGGAAAAATTCCTTTTATCATCTGCTACAGATTGGTGTAAGCCCTAAAAAGCACATTTCATCTGCCTCAAATTTTGGATGAAAGTTGTTGACACAATATTCATAGCCTACATGGCAAGTGCCTTGCAGTTCATGAAACAAATAAAAAGAGTCAAATGAAATTACCAAATGATAACATAAATCAACATTTTACAGTAATTACATAGCAAACTACAAACAAACCACCCAATCACAAAATAAATGATCAATATTAACTAAACAAATTACATTTTATTGAAAAATGTAAAGAACTCATACACAAAGATTTTATAAACTTATAAAAGAATAGGTAGAAATGTTCTGCTGTTGACTGAGGAAGATGTGTAGTAGAAGAGGAGGTGTATATAGGTGAACAGAAATGTTATTTATACATGCATACATGGTGTGCTAATTGACTGCAAAACAATGGTCATTTATCTGAACAGCAATCAGCAGGTTTTATTTTTGGCCCAGTATGCAGAGGCATCTAATTTGTGCTTTTACGTTTTGGCTTCTATGATGCCTCAGATAAGTGCTTCTTTTTCATGTCTGTTCCAGATGAACTGTTTTAAAGCCCGCCACATAGAGCTGAAAAGTTTATCCAATACCTGCAATTTGTGCAGCAAAAAATGAAGAAAACACCTGACTTGTGTAATGGCTGTGGTTTGAACAGACTTTATTGGCACTGTCTGGCAAAAAAAAAAAAAAAAAAAAAAATAGTGGGCTGCTACACTGATTAATGGTATAACATGACAAAAGTTAAAGTTAACCCAGTCTTGCAGCAACAGATCAGCATTTTGGGAAATATATTTTTGCATTTGCTGAGAGTTGGAGATGGAGTTAGAGTTAGATCTCTCATGTCTGTATGGTAGATATGAAGCTACAACTAGCAGCCAGTTAGCTTAATGTAGCACAAAGACTGGCAGCAGAAGAAAACAGCTAGCCTGGCTCTGTCCAAAAGCAACAAAATCTGACAAGAAACAATCTGGTACAATCTGTAAAACCATAATGTATTGTTCTGGGTATGGATTAAACAAACTCATGTTAATTAGCGAGATTTAGAGGTGCTGGTAAGTGTATTTCCAAAAATGTTGAACTATTCCTTTAACATCTAACAAACCTCCACCATGCAGGTGATGTAACCCTATTTTTTCCCCCACTGAGATACAGTAGGTTATAGATTGCAGTTTTAAGTAAGTTGTGAGTCTGGTGATCATTGCAGATAGCTGTCATGATCTGCTATAATATAACTCAGCCATGCTGCTTGTAGAGGAGATTTAGCCTGGAATTAATGTGTAAATGATAAAGATGTTCAATACTTCATATGTATTGGGAAATTAAGACACTTTACTGTTCTATTTCACACCGAGATTCCCCTCTAATGGGGCTCTTTAGGCCTCACTTATCTCATCTCCACTGGAAATTTGCATCTATATGCTCAGTTTAATCAGCTTGAGCCCATTTTGCTCTACATCAGGACCATGTTCTCTCCATCTTTCAGTCGCTTTTTTTCAGTAATCACGGTGTGATGGACAACTAGGGGATATCTCTTGCTCTGATGATGAGATGAAAAAACATGTGGAAGGAAAGTCCCTTCAGTCCTCCAGGCAGATTTTGCATCAGTGTCTCAGAGGACATTAGTTTTTAGCGTCTCATTGAAAGGCATTTTTGCCTGTGTAAAGTAGAAAAAGTACTTTACCATCAACTCTTTGATCGTGTCTTAGGGGCCAACAGTATGAGAGTAACAGCTGTCCTCCAAAGAACAATGAGCAATAAATGAGCAATAAACCCGGAAGCTTGTTCGCAAGAAGAGGCATGGTAGATACTCTCACCATCATACTGAGGAAAGTTTAAAATGTGTGACATGGTCGCAATAGTTGGATTTGTTCTGTTATGTATGTAAAATATTTAAAGTATTTTTTCAATGGGTTTAAAGTGTAAAGCTCAAAGATTTCAGACCTAGTTGATTTAACAAATGTGGTGCTATCGTGGTGTTCTGTCAGGACAAGCTAGGCTAGTCTCTGGAGGCTAGGTTGACATTTCTATCATTTTCATGGGCACGACCGTGTCCTGTTGATAAAGGTAGGGCATAGCCATGCAGAGAGGACAGCAGCACTTTTTGGAAGTTTGTGCATGCGCTATATGCGCCATAACCCTCGGCTCTGACGGATGACTTGGCCTTTTTCCATTGTTCTGTGAGCAACCATGATCTCATTATATGCTGTACACTGCATGAATCCGCAAACAGCAGGACACATTGAAAGGAGCTGGCTACCTTGCTGAGAAGTTGAAGGTGTGCAGCCTGTCGCCTGCAGCTCTTCATCTAACAGCTCACTGTGGCTGCTCCCTCTTGTTCCATAACTTCCTGCAATATTTCAAACTGATCCACTGTCCAAAAATGCTAAAAATGCTGATTGTTTTGTTAATGCATTTTTGATTGAATAATAGTGTTGAGCTTACTGACCAACAGATTGCATTTCCTGTGACTACTTTATAATAAAAGTCAACAAACATATGTGTTCCGTTCATTCAGCGAGAGATATTGACAGACATTTTTTTAATTAAAATTTTTCCTACTAAACTAAAGCTTTTTCAGGTTGGAAACTTGACAGGCCTTGCCAGCTTCAACTCTATATATAGCATCACAAAATGACTGCCTAACTGTTTTAGTTATTGTCACTGTGGCTCTCTCCATGACATTTGTGCTGTAACCTAACTTTTTAGCAAAGGTTTGCGTAAAATAAAACCAAGTGAGGTTGAGTGAATGAAATTCACAATCAGTGTAACGTTATTTTAATACTTGTGCTTGCTTATCCAGGTCAGTGCACTATAATGCTGTAAAATGGGTTGTCAAATGGCCTTTAAGTGGTGCTTATATTGTGTGTTGCTAATATCTTGTAAATGTGTTCATGTATGCAGTAATACAGAGATAAATCAATAGGATGGCTTAATAACAGTATTAAAACTACTAAAATACACATTTTTGGAGGCTGGTTAAAGCAGCAATAACTGAATGTGAGTTGTGGTGCACGTAAAATCTTACTGCAATATTTGGTAAGTTAGCTAATACTGTTAAACTGAACAATAGATTTGTATATCTGGAACCTGTAAGTTATTAACTGTCTCTTCCAGTTTAATATGTGAACCTTTCATGTGTGAATGGCTGACTTGTGAATTTGTTGTATTATTATTGTGGACATAGAAAAGGGAGGTTCACATGAAAGATAAAATGAGATGAACTCTGTTTCATGAAGACAGGCAGCAACTAACATCTCTTGTCTGCATTTTCCTGTATAAACAGGACACATCATCTGTTCGCAGGTAACTCATGCTTGAAGACAAACGCACATATGTGCTTGTTTGCAATCTAATGTCCTGCTATAATAAATCTTGCACAGGGAACCATTATAGCTCGTCGCCTCCACTGATTACCACTTAAGCAGCAGATGTTTCTGCAGCCAAGTGGTCGAGTGTTCTGACATCGCCGCTTCTTTCCCAAACACTGCACCTCACTCCTCAGGTTTGTTAGACGCAGCTCCAGCACCGCGGGCACTTGAGCTGAAGTTTGCTAGGTGTAGTTTAACTCTGAGCCTTTTGATGGAAAGGAGGTCTGACTCCTGCTATTTCCTCTCTTTCACACAGCTTGATTTCACACACGCATCACCCTCTAACGGCGCATATAAGGTGAAACTAAATGACTCCATCGCCTGCTATGACAAGACAGCGTCAACAGGTTGCCACACGCAGATCTGGGCCTTGTTTCCCGATAACAGGCGCTCTGAGAGGTAAAGTGCTTTTAGGGGTATATTCATTATCTGTCTGCATTACTCATAGCAGCAGTTAAAGCGCGGATATGGCCAACATAATTAAGTGTATTTTAATTAATGCTGCTCTCTCTCCCTCTGAAAGGTGCTGAAATGTTGTTCACTTGCTTTCAGAATGGCTGATTTATCTAATTCGTTGTAGAATTTGAGATTTTGTGAATACACAGCACAGTAAAGAATGAAATAAACAATTACATGTGCTCAGAAGCAGGAGCTACAGTCTGTCAAGCTTAAAGTATTATCTCCCAGAACGGTCCAGTCCACATATAGTATATTGATGGGTTCTGCATTAATAACATACTTGCCCTCAAGCAGAAAATATAATAACTTCACATGTACTGTAGGTGTGATGATTCGTATTATTAGCTCTGTGACTAAGAGAGCTGTTAATTTCAGCTACACATAAATCAGGTTTTGCTGTCACAGCAAGGGCACCACTAAGTGACTAAGAGGAGGATGACGAGAGGACGAAGAGATATGAAGCTGCGCAGGAGCTGGATGATGCACAAACTCATGACTGGTTTCACCAGTTTTTCAATGAGTTATTGAAATTGTTTTCAAAAAAGAAAATTCTCCCTCCTGTCTCCTCTCACTATGGCATTAATCACACAATCCACCCACTCCCAGTACCCTCAGCACCTAAAGAGTTGTATAAATATAATTCACCCCCAGCACAGTTCACCCCCAGTTGTGGGCAGAAAACAGCCTGTAAAAACATTTATTAATGCATTTATGTTTTTGTTATTATGTAATTTACATACGTTTTATGTTTTTCATTAATGGGAATAGTTTAAATGTGGCAGCATGTTTTCCTTCAGGATTTTCCAATTAAATTGATGTTTTTTAAAATCCTGCCGCAGAAATATTAACTTGCTTTATTTTTCGCCTACAATATGATAAAACCTAGAGATAATGACTCCAAAATCCCATTAGTCATTATCATAGAATGCATAAAATGCCAGATCTGAGTGTAGTGAGTTAATTTGGCTTGATGTTATATTAAACCTCACAGACAGATGGAGATCAGCAGGATATTATCACCTTTTCTCTGAGCTCATTTGGGGGAAAACGGGAGCAGTCTAATACTTGAAATAGTGAACCACTGCATGTTTACCAACATACAAGAAAGGATTTGTTTATACAGCGTTTATGCATGGTCTCACCAGTATGAATTTGAATTGTTAGGTGTATATCTCAGTGTACGCATCTCAAATCGTCTGTGAATGTTCATATTCATGCTCAACATACCATAAGTTCGACACACAAATCCACACGGGAGTTTTTACATGAATTGTGGGAACTTATTTGTAAACAGTTTTCTCTATCTGTCTCATTTAGATGGTGCAGATGTCTGAAAACATAATTTCACAGCTCATGGGGTTTTATTTGAGTGCTGCTCTTGTGTTACCTCGTTTGTCATGGTTCTCACTGATTTCATTTTTCAAAATGACATCAAAACAGCGTTTTGTGCTCCGTACTAATAATCAGATCTCCAGTTGTTTGTATTGTTTTATCCAGAGAGGGGAATGTGCACATCATGATTGTATGTGATGAAGATATGTCTGTGTGTGTGTGTGTGTGTGTGCAAGCAGAATATTGTTCATCATCAGATCAGGGAAAGAGGCCTTTATGTGTGAAGATTTGTAATGTTATTGGTCTCTGTGTCTGAGTGAGACATTCACATAAAATTTCATGCTTTTGTGTGCTTGTGTTTTAAAAAATGTAGGGATGTGAAGGAGATGGAAAGAGAGCGATAGAGTGGGAGCACGAAAGGGAGGGAGATGGAGTGAGGCGAGAAGAATGGTTGCGTTGTAATCCTTGTCGTCTTGGTGGGGAAGTTCAGTGTTTGAACAGAGAGTGACGAGGCAGGGCACAAACCTCCAGGATGGATCTCTGAGATTAAAGTGCCCCGATCGCTGCTCTCACATCACACCCCCTACCATCAGGGGGGAATTCATTTACTCACACAGAAAGATGGGGCAACTGAGCGTGTGGGGGAGAACTGACAGAAAATGGAAAGCAAAAGCCTGTCTGGAGGCTTTGTAAGAATTGAAAGCAGTTGAACTCTCTGAGGGCCTGTGATTCGGCGTAGAGACGACATACCAAAGGGAGACACACAGCAGCGAATATACTGTATGCATATTGACTTGGATGAATCTGTTTTTTTTCCCCACTTTAGACAAAAAACATCACTATAACTCAAGTACTATTTAGTGGAGAAAATAAAACAAACAAAAGTGGACCTTTATGTAGTATTACTTGTCTGCACAGTCAAAACTTTACATTGCAAATGAAAACAGATATAACTCATACTGCCAGCACATAGCCTGATGCACTCACAGCTGTAATATCTGTTCTAAAACACAAAATAATGGGGTTTTCACATCAAGGACCCGGGCCTGGATCCGAGTACACTTGACCCCAAAGTCCAGAATGTTTGATTAGTGTGAACACTTGGTGGTTCATGTGTACTCAGACTATACCAAAACACAGAAGCAGACTGCTATTTAGAATATGTAGTGTTGTGTACTTTTCTTTGTGTTTCTTGGCAGGCCGCAAACCAAGTAGGTGCATACTGCCACCCATGTTGTGCGTGTAGATACACAAGTGCACTCAGGTAAGGAACAACTCCCTGGTCATTAGAGGATGCAACACTCAGACCAATGTGTGTGAACCAGGCACACATGACTGTATGGTGAGATGTGAAGTCAACATAATCAACACATAACAACACAGTACCAGCCATGAAGGTGGAGACAGGACTGGAAGTGGTTTGACTGGAACTCTGTGCAGATGTATTGTTTGTTGGGTTTGACTTCCAGGATGTCTTGAAGTTGAGAGAGAAAGCTAAAGTTAATGGGTAAATGGTTTATTAAGTGACCCAATACGTCACAACAGTGTGACAGTGAGCCAACATGCTCAATACCAGGACCTTGGCAATGAAGCAGCTAAATGGAATCCAGCCATTTTGTTTTTTACACCAGTGCTTTCCTACTGTGACAAATCAAAATGTGTTTGATGACAAATGCCTACAAAACAAAGTCTGTACAAACCCACCCACCAGCTCAGAGAAGAGGTCTAATCAGGCACAATAAGTGAAAATGTATATTGTGTAGGTGCATGAAGGTTTTAAAAATGTGCGTAAAATACTTTTGTCAAGTTAATATTTAAAAAATTAATGCAGTACTTACTTAATTTTAGTGTATGTCGTATGTAATTTATATGTGACTAGTGCATTAGTTTCAGAAACACATAAATAAAATGTTATATTATCTCAGTTTGTATTATGTCAGAGAAGTCAGTGGCCATGAATTGAATTTCTGGGGAAAGGCAAAAGCAAAGGCTTGTTTAAACCCACCACAAGATATTTAATAATATGTGTGTTTTCTTTCTCTTTAATTTTTCTTCACATTTGTGACAAACACACAGATAATAGAATTGTTGCCTTTGGCTGACCTGGACGCACAGTACAATATCCAATATGATCCGCTACCATGAGGCTGTTGAAAAAGAGCAGGAGGAAAAATGACTCACTGAGGACGTAGTTCACGTCTGCAGCTGTGTTGTGTCTGCAGATGCTAAAAATAAGTGGATTTGGAAATTGTTTTTGACTGCATCATCAAGCAAAGGTTCATAGCATAGTCTGGATTGTCTGTCCCAGTGTACTGGCCTGCAGTGGATGGTGGTAGAGGATTATTGTGGGTGTTTGAATGGGGCTGAACTGTCTTGAGCTCTTCCTTTCATGCTGCAACCTCCTGCAATCTGCTGACCTTTCATCTCAAACCTCCGAGTTTTGGCTCACAAGGGGCTCTCCACGCTACAGCTCCCTGAGTGAGCTCCCTCTGGGCCAGTTTTTGAGGCAGAGGACATATGCTTGTTCAGACATGGTTTTGAGTTGATTGATGGAGCTGTCGCATATGACAGGGTCTTTCATTGTGCAGTTTATGGAGCAGTGTCTTAGAGTACAAGACATATAGTCTGTTTTATACGCCACGCTTTAATAACAGTTGGGATATACTTAAATTATGTTAGATTATGTGAATTAGAAGCTGGATGATTCTATGAATTCTTCCAGCATACCAGCCAAAACAACCCAAGAGGCATCACCTACCATGCGTCGTTCCTTCTAAGCAGAGATAAGAGAGTGAATCTCTATGAGCTGCCTGCATCAGCCATTGTGTTTAAGGTTTGTCAGAGACGCCTGGAGCACTTGCAGACTGAAAATGCAAATTTCTATATTCAAACTTCACATTTTTGACACAGGTTACCTCCTGTTTCCTTCCTATAATAAGTTATTCTGGTTGAGCCTATTAATGTTGGACAAATAGGCATCAAACACACCCTGTGGTAAAATATAACAAGAGAGGAAACATTTTGCATGTCAGAGCATGTAAAAGTCTCCTATGAGTCCATTCTAAAGGTGAAGCTATGTAGTAGTAAAGTTAAAGGGCATGAGTATCTGTTTGAACCAACAAGCATGTTAGCTGGAGAGAAGACTAAACTTTGGGTTTAGTTCACTAACCACTGAACCTCACTCAACTTTTTGCTGAAATGCAATACAACATCATTGTGCGAGGCACGTTGTTTGCCACTCACATATGTGCAAGCACTTATTTCCACAAGACTTGTAACATGAATAACATAATTCTGCTGTTTACTTCACCATCATTTAGATGGAGAATATTTTTTGCCATGAGAGCTGTAAAATACTGTCCAATAATATTGTCTAATGTGCAGTATTTTGGAATCTGACAAATATTCCGAGATCATATTTCAATGCCTCAGTGGTACCTGAGACAACATGCCTCCCTTACTTGCTTTAGTAAAACTGAAGACTATGAAAGACTACATACAGGCTTTACAGCGGGGATTGCGGTTGTGTTCAACTAAGGGCTTTAAACATTGCTCAGTTTTAAAGGAATGCATGATTCAAATGGCTTTTGTTTGTTTATTTCTTTTGATACATATATTTCATAAGATTGTATTCAAGAACAGATGTCATTAGACATGACTAACAGAGTTGTAGCAGCTTACTGTGTGCTAATACTTATTTGGCAAAAAATTAAGCATAGCACATAAATTCTCTTGTTGCTACTACAACTGCTTCGGTTATAGCTGAATGTTAGTTAGTTAGTAGTGTGAAAGCTAATTAACATGAAGCATGAAAGTTTCTCATTGATTCTCTTTGTATGTGTCTCTGCTAATTGGCAGGCCTTAGTAACCGTAACTTGTTCTAAAATAATGCATACGAGCTGTTCAGTCATCCTCATCACATTCCTGAGAAGGAGCCCCCAGGACTGATATCTTGTCCCAATGACCTGTTGCTTATGGTCCCTTGAGGTTACCATAAATGGCTGTTGTTGATGATGGGTGGATGTTGCAGGAAGACAATAAATAGTGAAGTCCACTTTCCCTGCTATTCAAACAGACTGGTGCAGAACAAGGTGCAGCAGATTGTATGTGTCTCTTCACCAGTGGCGGGTAATGCATTTCACACCTAGGCCTTCACTGGTGTCCTACCTGAATTAACCCACCTTCATACTGTCATTATGATGTCATGGCTGTAGAAACCATTAATAATATACAGAAATACAGTATAACAGAACTTTGCATCACAGACAGACATGTCAAGTAGCCAGAACAAATGTCATTACTGAAGCAATACTATAAAAACCCAATTAACACAATTCAACAATCCAAACACTGCAGCCACAGCTGCACCACATACATCATTTCCAGCAGAAGCATCAATATGAATGAATAAAATGATAAAAACATATACAACAAAATATAGGTAAAATGCATTTAACTCACTGAAACCGCAAAAAAAAAAAAAAAAAAAAAAAACCTTCCTGTCAAGGGGACATTCTCACCCTAAACCAAATTAAAACTTATGCAAGAATTATGCCTGAACAGACTTGACTTGCAGCATTAGCCCCTATGGCGAAAGAGAAGGACTTGTTGTTGGAACTGAGACACTCAGATAACCTCTACAACACAGCCATTGAACACTTCCTCTTCCTTCAGCCATTGTGGGTTGAAAAAACAGCTATTAAACCTATACTAATATGTTTCAGCTTGTGCTAGGAGCTATAGATGTGGTTTGCTAGCTCTGACCAGTACGCTCTCTGACCATCCAATCAAATGTCATGAAAATGCTGATGTTATCATAGGCCCACTAAACAGCCCCAGATCTCTTATGCCAACAGAGGTGGTCTTACTGACAGCCCACCACTGCTCTTCACTTAGGGACAGACAGATGTTACAAAGTCATATTTATTGGGATTTCCATGGGCACTGTATTTACATTGCTATTTCCTGTAGTTTAGTTAAAAATCATGTAACTGTTGTAAACTATAAAAGTGCCCACAGGCCTACCATGGTCTATAGCCATGCCAGCACATTTAAACACAGAAGTGGTTTTAGCTAAATGCTAACTATGCTCATAATGACAATACTAATATGCTAATGTTCAGAAAGAATTGATGCTCATCATGTTCAACATTCTAGTTTTTAATTCACTAATCAGCACTAAACACAAAATACAACTGAGACTGATGGATATGTTATGAGTTTTACTGGTATTTAGTCAAAAACCAAAGTATCAGACAATATTTTGACTTGATGATGACACTAGTTGAAAAGCTGGAGGATCACAAAAATCATGAGAATTCATCCTCTGTGGACAATGAATGTCATGACAGTCCATCAAGAGTTGTTGGGATATTTCAGTCTGAACCAAAGTGACTTGCTGAGATTGACATCCCTGGAGCTATGTCTCTAGTGGAGCTAAAAACAGCACACAACATATACATAATTAACTGTTCATATTTACAACATTTTCTTTTTCTTGTATCATCTTGCTTTGCAGCTGCTTTGTTGCAGTCAGATATCCTTGGCGTAAGTCTCTGTTCTTCTTAGGCACATAAATCAGGAGGTTACTGCCAAAGGGGCTGCCTGTTAATGATACAGTCTCTTAATTAGATAAAGCCACTACTCCCAGTTTGCTGTCTGCCTCAGCAGTGGATGAAGCACACACTCAGGAGCCAAAGCTAAGTTGGACAAGACACAGTTGGTGCCCAGGCAGGTTGTGTCTGATATCTGGTACCACTCCAAATTCCTCCTCTTCTCCACAATAGCGAAGACGGTGAACAGACTACCCGCATCTTGTTCCACTGCCTGGGCAGAAACAAATCATACTTGAAGTTGCCAGCTCGATTCTAATTTTCTTGTTTTTACATCACCTTAGTTGTAGCATTTTGTTTTGACTGAGCAAGCGGTAGTGCAATAGTTAAGGCTAAAAATGCAATAATGAGCAGTAGTTGCATCTAAAACTCTCTATTTTTAGTTTATAGTTTGTGTTGATGCTGGACACAAATTGTGTTTTTGGAAGCATGTAACATAAAAAGGCACTTTAAAGATTCGCTCCAACATTGTAATACAGTGCCCCCAGGGCCATAGATAATTGCCTCAGTTCACTGTTTATGTTTACTGTGGATGAAAACATGTATATCTGAAGGGGATGGTATATTTGTGTCATATGGTAACCAGTAACCACTGTAATGGATTGATACAGTATGCTAAGTGCTGATGTAGTCAATTTCTTAAGCCTGTAGTCAACAATACAATGTCCTTTTTACTTTGTGTTAGGATCTTGAAGGAAACACATGGGGGGACAAATAGAACATGAACCTGGCAATACTAAGTCCAATTTGCCAGAAGAGGAGGTACAACCTGGTCATTGATCACACCGTCTCACAGCCTCTCTGACAGAATTACAGTCAGAATGCTGGAATTTGCTCTCAGCTCTTTATTCAACAGTCGTTCAGCTGCCTTTTGTGGCACCACATATTTTTGTGTGGAGCATGCTGTTGGTTACAAATTTCCTCCAAGAAGTAGCCTGCCTCTAAGAAGATTGATGGCTCGCATTGACTCCAGTGTTTGGAGTCTGGTGGTGTGACCTGCGATAGTGCTGAAAGGCCCATTCCTGCTTCCTTAATCAATCTCTTGTACATTTTCTTTTGAACTTAATTGACTGATTTTCCCCAGACGGCCAATTCAGGGAGGGCGAAATGGGTGCAGTTTTCACACTGCTGTTCACTGGTCCTCATGAATCTCAATCTATTGATCATACTGCTGCATGGGGAAACCAAATCTGGGCCAGCTGCCTTGTCAGCAGTCTCTCTGTTGGCTCTTAGAAGGAAAAACACAGAGGGAACACAACCAAGAAACAATAAGAGAAACATCAACGGGACTTTGACTTTAAATGGTCGTTTCAACTTAGCTTGTATGGCTTGAAGTGCAAATGTAGCATCTTCAAGGGACATTTTTTTCAGTGGATTGTCGACTTCAGAGTGTACATTAATTAAGTTTGTGAAGTGATTTACTGATCTGTGTTCATCAAATAACTTTAGATGTCTTTGTAAAAAGGAAGAAGTCAGCACAATGGATCGCGTCATGGCACACTGTGACATGCTGAAATGTCAGTAAGGCAATTTAATAAACATGCAGTTATTAACAATGACTGCTGCAATATATCAACTGTAAGTTTCACTTGAGTAGTTAAGTCATTTAATCACATTTATCCGAAAACCCACAAAACCGTCAACACAAGAAATGTGTGAAAATTCTGTGCAAAGAGGCAAAACACTTGCATCATACCAG
This sequence comes from Lates calcarifer, assembly GCF_001640805.2. Taxonomy (NCBI): domain Eukaryota; kingdom Metazoa; phylum Chordata; class Actinopteri; family Centropomidae; genus Lates; species Lates calcarifer. The sequence goes on from NC_066844.1 coordinate 14,872,552, forward strand.
TCATTAATTTTGCTGAGATGTGTGTTCATAAGAAGCTGTTTTTATGTTGATGATGATGCTGGAACAGCAGCAGTGGTTGAAAGAGTAAATAAACAGCTAAAATATGTGGTCAATATACATAAAAAGACTGAAGATGTGAAAGTTGTTTGAAGAAAAAAATCCATCAGTCACATCTGTGTGTATTTGTAAATGTGTGTGTGTGTGTGTGTTTACTCCTCATGGCAGTCCATGGCAGTGCACGTATTGATGACACCAACATTTTTCTTAGTTAAAGTCATCACCATCATCTCTGGAGATGTTAACTCAAAAGCAGTTTGCAGTTTTCCTCAATAGAAGATTAATGATGATGATTTATTAAAGTAACAACAGGAACGCATGTAAGAAGATTTCCAACTTAAAATTTAATATTTCATCAACATTAAAATGTAATGACATGCATTCACACAGTGTTTAAACCTCCATCATGAACATGAATAACAGCACATGAATATATGGCTGATTACTTCAAGTACTCATATTATAAGCCATCAAAGACATGAAATAACATTGATTCAGGAATTAAAAAAAATTATAATAAAAAAAAGAGAGATGAGATGAGCTTGGTCACATGGGCTGAGCCGTACTATGACTCATAACTAGGGTATTACATGTTGTGAGTCATTTTTAAACAATTTGTTGTTTTGTTTTGTTTTGTTTTTTTACACACACACCTTGCATACAGTGAGTTGTGGACTGAACTTTCAAATGAACAAGGAAAAGGAAAATAAGACAGATGCACTGCCAGGTCATTGGTTGGTTTCATGTAGTTTCTCGTGCTTATTTTAAAGCCATTTGCTCTGATGTTGTTTTTTGATACAAAACTGCAGTAATTCAGTTTTGCTGCTTGAAAGTAGCAGAAAAACGGCAAATGCAATACAGACATTTTCTCATCTTTCTCTCTTTCCTTTTAGTTCCATTGGTCTCCACCAGCTCCGGAGAGAAATATCTGACCCTTTAGGAGCTTAATGCTTCACTGTTTCACTAGCTAGTTGCTACAGCAAGCTTAGTTGTTGTCTGCAGTATAAAGTGGGTTTGATGTTTGCTGTAGAAAGCTGCTGAAACAACACTGGTGCCTAAGCCATATGCACAGCTCCCCATAGAGATGAAAAATATTAATGTAGGCAACTTTAAAATCTATCATCTTTATTTCCTGTTTGAGATGCTGGGTTTTAAACAGCCAACCAATGTTTTGTCTCACTGAGAAAAAATCCAGGTACTGTTCTCACTTGGTTGAATGAGTGATTGACAGTAGGTCACTTTCCAATGTTTGGGAACAATTCAAGGACTTTTCTGAGAGAAACATTGTGTACACGAGGCTGTGTTTGTCACTGCAATGAAACAGAGCTTATTTCAAGCGACAAAGAAAAAGAACATCTGTGTGTAGTGTGAATTTCAGTTGATACAAAACAAACAGGACTTGGTGCAGGAGGTGCTGTGGAGGCTCTGTTGCTGAAATTTATGTAATGCTCAAAAACGGGTAAGCTCTTTTTTAACATTAATTATTATTGATATAATATTAATATTCTTTATTACTGTACTCTGTGTGCCATGTTGGCATACTACCTTCACAATCTAAGTCATTTGGATTTGTTGTTGTTTAGAGTGTATTATTGATCCAGTGATCCTGCATCTTAATGAAACGCCCACACTATATTGGTATCTGGACTATAGTACTAATAATAGTAATAATAGCATTAATAGTATTGACAATTATAATGGAGATAATAGGTAATAAGGTAATAAGGTAGGTAATAAGTACGACTAATAATTTTATTTATAACAGAAGGTATTTAGTAGGATTGTAGGAGCAACAGGAGGCTTGCCATCACAGATCAGACTCTACAGCTCTGGAGGCAGAAATACCTGCAGAAAGTGACAGGAGAAGAGGAGAGAGACGAGAGAGCACAAAAAAGGAATATCTATTTATTTTAATCCATTTATTAATACATTTTTTTGTGTCACATTTCTTGTCACATTTCCAGGGTGGCATGGCCAGAACATGTAGGCACAAGCAGCCAAACCCAAATGAAAAAGCCATTATCCTGTATGCTGGTTTTTTCACATTCAAACTGCAACTGGTTGTGGTCTCCACAGTGGCAGTAGGAACCAGCTGTCTCACATTTGGCACAGTATAAATGCTAAATATAGGACTACATACAGAGGGGATGGAGGGGTCCGTGTCTGTGTCGAAGCTGGTGTTTGCCGGCAGCTGACAAACATAGTCACTGCACTGCACAATCTCTGTGACCACAAGCTGCAAAGGACCAAAAACAATGATGGCAAGATGAACGGCGGCAGTAAATGTTACTGTACTGTTCTAACTGCTCTAACATGGATCAGAAACAGACACAAGCTTATGTTTTCTCAACTTTGCATTTTGTGATTAGTTAGAAGTAGCATTACTAATACTGTAACATGAGGTTGTGTGTTGTTTTAAGTTAGCTAGTAATGTTAGTTACCTAACAGATCATACTGAGCATAATGCCCAATATTTTTTCACAGTGACTGAAAGTTGGGTGCTTACAGGTTGTATCAGGGCAGACTGATCAGCCAACTCCCTCTACTCACTCTATATTTCTACTTTAATTCTACTGGGATGAAAATTAAGAATGGTTGAATTTGTTGTCTTTTCTTTCTATTTTTCAGCACTGTGCTCTCAAGTGATCTGAAATGGATGAAATTTGTCAGAGACTCTACTAAATGACCAAATTGATATTAATCATGCCATATACTATGCTACTGAAAAATATATCCTAAATGATATGTGGATATGAAAACTTTATAGCTTCATATAACAGTGTAATGGAACAATGATTGAACATGTTTCATATGTACTTGTATGTAACTGGTTGGCATTATAATTGTGTTGTGTTTGTATTCATCTAATTCTGTGAAACTGATAATCTTCCCACTTAAGAAGGTTTAATCCAGATTAGTATATACAGTAGGTATGGTTTCATACAGAAGGAATGTTTTATCATTATGCAGTATGAATCTATAGCAGAATTTCATATACGGTATGTAGCACCAGCAGCTGACCATTTCAAGAGAATTCACGTTAGAAAGTCTGCATGTTACATTTGCTTTCTAAAATGTTAATCAAGCTCCATCAAAACTGTCCTGAAATTTCCATTAAAAAACTAAATATCGTCAGCCGTTGCCTTCTACCGGGACATCTTGAAGAATCAGGGGGAAAATGCCTGCATTTATTGATCATCTCATATAATACCTGACATTATACATATAACATCTTTCATTTTAACAGGGTACCATGTACATGTGTAGGAAGTGCTCAGTATATTCAGTGATGCTGCATACAAGATATAGGATTATGCAAAACGGAATCTCAGCTTCAGAAACATCCAATCAAAGTACAGTAGCCACAGTAGTTCTTAGTCCATTAACAATGCAAGAAATGAGAATTTCAATAACAAAGAGAGAAGGTTGCTTTTATCAGTTTTGAAAGAGGCAGAAGTCATGTCACAAAACCAGATGAAGAACTAATACATTTGTATACAAGTCTTGAATAGCCCAGCAAATTAAAAGACAGTGTTTAAATCTAAAAGCAAATCTCACATTGTGCGGGATCACTCTGGATTGCTGTATTCAGAAGAAAAACACTGTTTGGTTGGGCAGGCACACTTTATGAAGTTATTGTTATGGTTTGGTTTAGTTTGTCTTTTGTGTTGTGTTTTCTCTCTGTTCCCCCTCCCTCTTTCTGTTCTTTTGCAGAGCTTGTGTGTGGCAGGGGGTGTGGCTGGCTCCTCCTGTTGGCTGTTGATGCACACCTGTTTTCACTCAGTCCATTTCCCTCCACCTTATAAGCCTGGCCTTCACTCCTGCTCGCTGCCAGAGTATTCCTTGCTCCTACTCTGCATGCAGGTTCTCCAGTTCTCTGCTGCTTCTGACTTCCGCCTGCCAGTCAGCTCCCTGCCTCCTTTGTCTGCTTTGTTTGTCTGTTAGTTTGTTTATTAAAGGAACTTTCTGTTCGAACTCACCAGTGTGTGTGCTTCTCTGCTCTGGGGTCCTAGTCTAAGAGTACATCACAGTTATGTCCACAAGACCACAAACACACACACCTAGCATTGAGTTTCAGTCAGTGACTCTGTGACTAAGTGACTCTCTGAGGTGTGGGGTGACTAACTCTTGCCTCACACATTTTAAATGTCAATATAGCTGACAGCACAGCTGCTGTCATAATTGTATTCTATGTATTTGGTTGATTTTATCAGACAATTTATCAAGTTTGTCTGCAGCAACAGCTTGCTCTAATTACACACACATGGAAACTAGTTCTGTAGTGCTGTCAATTATAGGCATTTACTGTATATACATTCACAAGTTAATTTTAGGGCTTCAGCTAGAAGCAGGAGCATACCTGGGAGAGACTGCATAGTGGAGAAAAGAGTGACGTCGGTCACACGTGGCTCACAGGACCCAGTGGACAAACACACTCCAGCTAGTATCGAAGTAGTAACGTTGGGCATACTGAGACTGGAGATGGGGTTTTGTCAGATTGCACAACACTCCTGTCAGGATTAATATATAGAAAAGGGAACACAAACAGAGTTGCTTTAAGTTAAGGAGAGTCAGTCACTTCTTAATGATGATTGCCAGTGGGCACAAACCTTGTAGAAAGCCCTTACAATTATGTGAATGTGAAAATGGACCAAGGAAAAGCACCTTAAACAAGCACTATCCAGTAGAGAAGAGGAACAATGTCAGATGAATAATATTATTTTGTAAATGGCCCCTGGAGCTGCTTAGCATTCCATAGTTATTGTTTATTGGTGCAACCAGTAGTAAGGGACTGCTCTAGTATACTGTGACGTCTGTTAGCCAGTGAGAGTGGAAATAAATAACTGTGGAAATACAATAATACATTTATCTGTTTTTTTTTTTCTTCAAATCAAATTAATTTATTTCACTTTTGGAGCAACATACTGGCTTTCAGAATAAAATGAGGTGGTTTTAGCTCTTTGATATGTGCCAATATGTAGATATACTAAATGACACACTTATGTTTGCCATCTTAAATGAGCATCTCTCGTACTGTCTTTAGTATGTAAAAAAAAAACAAGAAAAGGATTTGTATCTACTCATTAGGACAGTGGTTTCGTCTTGGTATCTGTTACCATTTCCATTTTGTATGCCAGTGGTCTGACAGTGACTTTCTCTGGAACGCCATAAGGAAACAAATCTGCTGCACTGTCAGTTTGACAACAGCCTATGTCAGAGAAAGGCGAAGTGAAAGGTCTGTCAGGGTCAGTCAAATTATTTCTCCTGTCTTGATGCACTTTCTGACAGATAAGCTGTCCTTACACATTCCCCCTCCTCAACTCACCTCTGTCCTCCCCAGTCTCAGTGGAAACATGGAGAAAACGTGATTGATAGAAAAGTGTAGGCAGAAGAATAATGTCAGCACTTGTTGCCTGGCAGAGGTCTCCATCAGTGGCACAGTTAACACGGCTCCTCCATCCATCGCAGAAAGACTCCAGACATCATGCTGGTCTCCAAACAAATGTCACAGGAGTCAGTCTACCTTGTATTTTCATTGTGTGCAGTGTTATGGAGTTCAACCCAGTGCTGACAGACAATTGGTGAAGAAAGGAAGACACAGTGAATATAGAGCAGTTAAGCCTCAGTGGTGACATTTTGAAAATGCTTGTTTTGTTGTTGGCCCACAGTGTTGAATTGAGGCTCATCTCAGCCTTTAAGACCCCTGTGCTGTGTCTGTAGAGATGTCAACACTGTTAACAATGCATGAAGCTTACAGGTTGGAGGTAAAGAAAACACATCCAGATTATATTCCCACTGCTGAGTGGGAATATAATCAGTAAGGAACTTTCCCAGGGCTGATGTGTAACACTCCGTCTTCAAACAGGGTCATAAATGTAATCAGTGTTGTTGCAGTTTTGTGGTGAAATTGCTCCTCCAGGATCCATTTGCTCTGAGTGAAGTTAACATGCCGCTGGTACTTCAAAATCATAATTCATGTTTACTAGGGTTACGGAAAGAAGAGTCATTTGTCATTTATTTATCATATGACACACATGTAAATGGATTACTTAGCTGGGCTTTAGAGTCCATTCTCTCCTTCTTCTACCTCTCTATTCCTCATCCTTCCCTCCCACCGTCTCCCTCCTGTCACCAGAGCTGTGCTCGTATCCATTACACGGCTCCACTCCTGTGATAAATCTGTCCGTCAGCAAGACATCATAATCAAATTGTTCCAGAGGTCATTTAACATTGCAGAGGAGGGACTTCACTTTAGCCCTTGGAAGATCCGGCTCAAATACAATTTATGTGTCAGAGATGAATTGTGGAATGAAACATTTACAGAGAAAATGAACTGTCTTGCCGACTGAAATAGCCTTGTTATGGCCATCTGTGTCACTTTATCTGCTAACTTCCATGACTGGTATTAAGGTGCTATTCCCCTTCCACCCTGTGATTTAAATAATAATAAATAATAGATAAGACAGTTGCTGATGACAGAAGTGAGCTTGATGTGTGGAATACCAGACTACATCTCTTGTCCCATAATGTTGATGCCAGTTAACTATATTAATAAACAGTAGTTATAGTATACACTGAAGTTGGTTCTACAGTATAATGGGTCTATGTGCACAGGTGGTGTCTTCTAATGAGGTGTAAGCTGATGCATGTACTTTCTCAATTAATAAGAATGAGCTTATAAATTTCCTATTGTACCAGCCCTACAATTCTGCCACTATATACATCTGGTGTATCTAATACAATCTAACACAACAGTGGACTTGGTGGGTACCACTCTAAAGTATGTTTAAGGTGACTGAACTATAAAGGCAGTCCCCCAGCATCCCTGCAATGCATCTTATCTTTGTTTATCAAATTATAACGTTCCAGATTGTTTTTAATATTTTGTTCACTTCCATTTACACACATAACACAATATTAGAAACGTGTATACTGTATGTGGATATTATGATTCAAGTATCCATAGAGTTAGAATTTTGGTTGATCTGGCAAATTTGACCCATTTTCTCCATTTTATAAATATGTTGATGCATTCACTGATAGAACTAATTATTAGTTGCAGCCCCACACAGCTTCCTCTGTGCTGTGCTGTGAGGTGAGGTCACAAAGCGTAACCTTTTCTTGTATTTCACACATGGAAGTATGCTGCCATTTCAAGGCTCCTCTCACACAACGGTCAGGGTTTGCAGACATCATGTTTTCAACTCAACTGGATCAGTAAGAAGTTGATCAGCTGCCAATCCCTGTGCTGACAGGGGTGACAGGTGACGTGTGCTTGTTTAAAGACTCACACTGGAGGGTGCTGAACTGGGACAAGATGGCCATAATATTATACAAATGGCACCACCTGTATACAGGGGGAGAAGTGTAGGCTCATCCTGATTGGCTAAGCAACAAAATGGAGGGAGCAATGAGCAAAAAGAATCTGTTATGGGGCAGATCCTGTTTGAATTGGGTTCCACATATATTCCGATAATGGGTTTATACTTAAGAAGCTGATGATGACCCTGTGCTTGTATCTGACACATCCAGTGTGGTAGGGGTAGGGGTCAGTCTTAATTATGGGCTTCAGCTGTAGTGTTCCCCTCTCTTCCCTTCCCTTAGTGCAGAAAATTACAAATTAAAAGCTCACTAATCAGGAGGCTGTACAGTGCCAAGAGCATCCAAGGTAATGGAAATGTAACTGCAGGCATCATCAGGGCTTTCAGCACCATTTTCACATTTTCATCCACAGATGTGTTCATTTATCTGTGCAGGATCTCATCAGCAGCTTGTATTGTATGATGCTGTTAAATAAATTAGAACAATGGCTCCATGGCTAATTTCAAAAGTTCACATGATGATTATTGTGTCTGGCTTTTGAAATGAACAACTAGAAGGTTTTGGATTTAATTAGTTCAAAGTTTTTAATTCTGAAGAAATTCTGTAGCCTTAATTAATATCCAGTGTCCAGTTTGTATTTAATAATTAAGTGTTTAATAATGAAGTGCTAATGTTGGCTGAGCTCAAGTTCTTACTTACAGTAGAACTTCTGAACTCCTTTTAAAAAAAAGCCATCTGTTTTCCTGTTTTTAGGGGTCATATTACCCACAATAAAATGTTGGTTGATAGCATTAACACTGGTACAAACATAAACTGATTGTATGTACTGTAAACACTGTTTATATAATTCCTGCTCTAGGACAGTTCTATCTAACTTCAAAATAGAAGTACAAACTTCCAATGAGGGCATTGTGAGTGTAGGTTACTGCAGGAACAGTTTTTCCAACATCAAGGCCCATGTCATACTTGTTTTTGAAGTGAAATAAACATTTACAAATGAATAATTGATTTTATCTGTATTATTTGGGGGGAAGGAATAGGGAAATATGCATGTTTTGGGTTCTTCAAAGACATACCTAATGCATAAGTAATGCTTTCCACTTTCAAGTGTAAAGTCCCACTTTTGCCTCAGGTATTCCATTTCTCCGTGTTTGTATCGCCCTCTCCATTCTCCACAAACACAAATCAGAATAAAATGAGGAGAGGAAAGACATGGAAAAGCACATCAAAGACATGATCACATGACACTTAAAGAATCAAATGGGACTGAGGCACTTCTCCTCATTAAAATGTTGCAGTCTTACCATTTTTTGGCAGGCTTGTCTCCACAGCCATCAGTCCGATCAAGTGACAGCACAACCACTAACCCACATAGTGTTCCTCTTGGTCATGTGGAGTTATTCCACTGCAGTGACAACATGTAATTACGCAAAAGCCGTCCAATATCGTGGCCTGCATAAGAGGAGGTCAGCAGGTATGAGGCCATGATGGCGGAAATGTAATTCTGTTGAGGAGATTAGATTCAGGCTGCTTGACCCTGCGGCAAAGCTCAGCCCACAGCGTTACACATCTGTTTGGACAATAATTGGCTCCAGTGGTTCAGCAATGATTCTGGGAACAGAGCACGGCTGAGGGAAAAACAGAATAATAATAAATCGAGTGTGGTCCTTTCCTAATCAATGTTATCCTTAAGGCTAAACTCAGAGGTACAGGAAGCAATCAAGGAAACAGTGGCAGGTACAAGAGTAATTTTGTGGGACAGCAGCTTTACAGATGGGAAAGGGGGCTATTAGAGAGAGGAGAGCCATCTGCGACCAAGCTGGCAACAGTAACATAAAATCTGTGAACTGTACTTCGATGCAAAATTTATACATATCCAAGCAAGCATTTTGTGGCTGTAAATCAGAAGCAGGTGTCTTTGAATACATAATAGCTTAGATACTGTATGGCATACAAAAGAACTGACACAGCTCTTCTGTTTCTTTAACAATAGAAACAGAGGTAGCAGCAGTAAGAGAAAAGGTGTCAGGTCTGTTCTTTCCTGTCTTTCTGGTGCTTTCAGTCTCTTTCTCAAACATCAATGAAAACATCACAAACATACATAAGAATACAAAGACTCTGCTGTCTTATCTCTTCTGCACAACATCAGCTACTTTTATAATAGATCTAATTGTAGACTTGAATGTGCTGAGGAATTCCTATATTATAGGGGCCCCTTACAAATTTGTTGGCCACATGGATTTAGCTGTGTGCCAAGAATCACATTAACTGGGAGACAGAATTAATGAGAACCAATTGTATAAAGTCATGAATTCATAGGAGTAGTAATATTGTTGCAAAACCAGAAAAGACTGTGGATAGTCTAGTGGGTAGATTTCCTTATATAAAGTGTAGATACCATGGAAGGAAGTTTGCCTTTCTAAACATACAATATTATGTGCTAACACAGTTTTTTATTCTACTTTTTTTTCCAGACACATTAATAATTTATTGGGCAAAGTATCTGGTTTTGAGCCAAGTATTGAAGTGGACATGAATCATTTGAATATTGGAGTTGATCAATTGAACAAAATCAATAATGGGGACCAACTAAAGCCCTAAGACACATCCTGGAAGATCTTGAAGAATCTAAGGGGTAAGGGTTAAATTTAGGCATGTTAGACATGGTAAGAAAATCAATGAAGAGCCCACAAGCATGGCATGACATGTTTGTGTCTGTATGTGTGCATGTATGTGTGTGTGCATGAGAGAGAGAGAGAGAGAGAGAGAGATTGTGTCTTTAAAAAGACTATTGTAAGAATGCTGTTGACTGGACAGCACATGTCAACACTGAGCACCTGTATTGACTTCTGTCACATCAGGATTGGCTTTGGTCCTCTGGGAAAGAGCTGAGATCCACTTGGTCGATTATTTAGCTTATAAGCCAGCGAAGCGCACATCTTGCCAACATAACCACTCAAGCACAATTTATATGGGCTGAATGTCTCTGTGACAGTGGAGGAATCCAACAATCCTGTACACTGCCAATCTCCTGTATCCACTTTATGAACAGTGTTTCTGTCCTCAAATCTTTATCAGGTAAAAATGGGTAAAATGGGAAAAGGCAACACTTTGACTCACAGGTTTATTATTGTATTAATTCACATGGGAAGATTTAATTAGGGAGCTCCATGAACCTGTCGTCAGGCAGCCAGCCAGCAGCTTCACTACCATGCAGCCTCACTTTTGTGAGGCTGCAGACAGCTAAAGGACGAACCTGCTGTACCCTGAATTAGGCTTCAGCACCATGGACAGACCCCTTAAGACTGAGCTTCATGCATGTCCCTTTTATTACCATGGATTTAGTAAAACACTGACTGACCTTTATCTTCATGGCCTGTCAGTTTTTCACTTTTTTTTATTTTTCTCCTTTTCCTGCTCAGTGAAAAAATATTGTTAATTTTTTTTTTGGCTTACATAAACTCATATTAGCAAAAGTACATAATATTATATTAGAGGTGCAATGATTAATTGATTAATCAATTTGCTGAGGTACAAAATTACACTAAATTTCTGTTAATCAGTTAGGTAAAGAATCTGCTGCTTTTTCTCATATAGCACTATAATGCATATCCTTTTCGGTTTTGAACTGTTGGTTGGACAAAACAAGACGTTTAATGAGATCACAAGGAGGATTGTGCTGGATATTTAATTGATGTTTTGTAATGTTTTCCAAATGAATCCACTGATCATTTTCCAAATAATCAGTGAATTTATCAAAACAACAAAAAAAATCAATAATGAAAACAAGTGTTATATACACACACACATATATGTGTGTGTGTGTGTGTGTGTGTGTGTGTGTGTGTGTGTGTGTGTGTATAATCATAGTGATCCACTGGGACGTATGATTTTGTCGTTGAGTACATTAAAAGGCCATGTGGATGCTGAAGCAATGCTTGTGCCATCATGATGTGGTGTAATGGGTTTAAAACTACAGTCCCTCGGGTCTTCTCTGACCCAAATGATCATACGGCCAGAACCTTAATAGGCTTTTGTTATTATTATTAGTCTTGTGGTAACTTTCAACATCATTATACCCAAGCTAAGAGTTACTCTACTCATGGCAGCGCTGGCTCACACCCCCTGTGTTGTGTTTATTGAAATACCTCTCTGCTCTCAGTCAGACAAATGTGTCTTCCGAGAGCCCACTAATTATATTCAGAGGAGCTTTTCTTGTTTTTTCAGTATTCAAGGTCATTTTGTTGTAGAATTATGTTACACCAATTAAATGGATTGGCTATTGTCACAAAACACAATCTCTGAATGGCAGCTATTTGCTTGAGTAGTGAGTGCTTGAGGAAAATGATTGCTTTCGGAAAATCATACAAAAAAGAATAGCTAAAGTTCTTCCTTCAGCTCTACAGCTGATTATTGTGAAATTGTTGCCTGTTGAGGGTACATAAATAAAAATATTTTTTCAAGTGCTCTCCTTGTCTCTGACCTGCAAGAGAGAAACAAGGCATTCAGTCTTTATTTGAGAGGGATCAATAGAACAATATAAGTATATTCACATGGTCGGAATTTAATGTGATTGATAGTGATTGGACAGCACAGAAGATGTTATGTATCATTGAATATATTACAGTGAAGCAGAGAACCATCACCCGACTAATAGACAGGCATGTCTGCTTGTCATTGCTCATATACAGAACAATTCAAGTCAATTGATTCAGACCTCTCTAGTAAACAATGCATGACAGAAAATAGTTGCAAAACATCAGCAGTGCATCACACATTTTTAACACAGAACATGGTCCACAAACTCTTTTCCTCTAAGGTAGAGTGGGAGAAAGAGAACATATAACACTGAAGAACAGAGAATAACAGAAATGGCAGAGGTCTTAGTAATTCGGTCCATTTAATTTAGATGCTGTTGGCTGGAGAACAAAGGTTTCTGGGTGGCTGTGAGACAATGTGAAAGCAGAAAAGTCGTGAGCAGTGCAAGACGACCAGGGTGATGACCCCCGATGAGTATTCCGGCTATAGGCCTAATGAGGCCTGGTTCACTGGTGTCTTATCCTTATTACTTTTGGTTATAATGAGGGTCAGGCTGTTAGGCCATTCAGCTCTGATCACCCTTATTAGGAACCAAGAGAGGGAGAGACAGAGGAAGAGGAAAAATAGGGAGTTTGTTCAAATACAGATGAGGCTTTTTAAAATTTTAGTGCTTGTGGTTATTTTTTTATTTGCATTTATTTTTTTGTCTGTATGTAAGATGCCCTACAGCATTTTGTGGATTCTGTCTGATTTTATTTTGTATCAGCAATTAACAGAGGAAAGCAACTGATACATGAGGAACCTCTGATAATTACACTTAGATTCACACAGACTTGAACATGTACACACACACACACACACACACACACACACATACAAATATTTGTTGTGTTGTCTATATCCAGCTCAGACTTTCCTACCCTATAGTGTTAGATCGGACTTGGTAAAAGAAGAAAGAGTGAAAAATCAATGATGGGAGCTCTGCTATTAAAAGGTCTCTCGTGGCTGAAACATGAAAAACACATACATTGTAATTTAATTACTGTGCTTAACACCACAAGTCGCCCTGCTCTACTGCACAGGTTGACAAGGTTACTGGGAATTAATTGGACTCGATTAGTAATGAGTATTACAGAGTATGAAAGCATCTTGAGACAGAGGACGATCATAGTGAAGCAGAGTTTGAAGGTGCCCAGCAGCTCATGAAAGTTAAGAATACACTCTTAAGACTAATTTAAACATATATTATCAGTAATAATGTTAATAATTAGGCTCATTTTAGTTTTTAATTTTAGTTCAAGATTGGCTCTAGTCATCACACAAAATTTCTACCAACAATTGAACTAGTGTGTGTGTAGAATTTATGCCAATGTCATACCTCATTGCACACATTCTGCAATTGAAAATACCTTTTTAATTAAAACTGCTTGCATCCAAAATACGATGACCGTGATGGCCGGGTTCAGAATGTTCCCCATCATGGTGCATTCAAACATCTGAATGTACATTAGCAGTGCATTAACTCATGCTTTCCATCTGTACTCAAGTCTCTCTGCCCACACATCCCAAGGCCTGCTCTGAAAGCTTTTATCAATGTCACTTGATCCTGAGGAAGGTGAGAGTAGCATCAGTGGAGAGGGACTTTGTGGTTTTGGAAGGGATGGGAGGAAGAAGGGGTGCTGATGCCCTCACTTTGAAAACCGAAGATCAAAACACCCTCCTCAGTAGGCTACATACACATGTATTTTGTTACACGTTGGAAGTTCAGCAGCGTGCGGCATAGCCTGGAATGAGTGCACCTCAGACAGAGACATTAAGTGCTCAGAAATAGCATACAAAGCTCTATCATGCTCTGCTCAGGTTGGAACTGAATAAACCTCCAACTTTAGACAATCTTAACGATAGCTTCAAATGGATGGCACACAAGGAGCATGTGGAGGAATGTGCACTTTAGACAGGTGATGTAGAAGGGGACAGAGTGGAGAGGAGGCTGGAACAGCTTCACTTTCAAATTACAAAGCCTTTTAAGTACACACTGCACTGCATCACAGTCGGCTGGAGAGTAATTCTGCTTCATTTCCATTTGGGAGGAAAAGCAAAGGCATATGGTTAGGCAGCTGCTGCCTTCACTAACGTGTGGAGGTGGCGTGGAGCACAGGGTGACAGGGTGAATTTAGGGAAGACTGTTCTGGATCTTTGTCATGATGGGGTAATTACACTCTGATTACAACATATAGTTAAATGTCTCATGAACTACTGAAATATCCATTCTCTACTTTTTAAAGTGCATTAACAAGTTTTTTTTTAACCACTTGGAGGCAGTGGAAACTATATGTTAAATTTACATATCATTTTATATAGCTGATGTTGCTTGTTGTTTATTCACACATTCAGCAAATACAAAGCAACATTAACTTTCATGTAGAGTTGTGCTCTTGGTCACCTGACAGGTCTAAGTCCAATATTCTCTCTCCTTTTAGCTCCATTAAAATCTCTATCAACACTTGATGGAAATATCTGGCTCTTTAGCTGCTAAATGCTCCACTATTTCCAACAGCTAGTCACTAACTTTTCAGCTGTTTGGTGCTGATATAGTATAGTATACAGTGTATTTTTTGATGAAAATAGCTGCCTGCATCTAGAAAAGGGGTTGATGAGAGTGTTGAGTGAAACTAAAACAAAAAGCTGAGGTGGACTACAGAATTGTGGTCTCAGTGGGTCTGTCACTAAAAGCCACCATTTTCATGTTATATAAATTAATTTGATCTACTGGTAAATAGTATTGGTTACAGCAGCTTTGACATGGAATTACATTTTAGATATGCGTCAGGTGTTTTTTCTCACTTGTGCAGCAAACACTGCAAACAAGACGGTAGTTAATATCATTAGTGTCTATCTCACACCAGCAACTGAAAGTAGTAAAATATTTCCCATAAATCATGTCACCCCCTGTTTCTTTTTTTCCTTTTTTTCTTTCTTTTTTTTCCTTTTTCTTTGCTGCATTACTTTGCCTTTCCTTTTTTATACCTCCCTGGTCAATGATTTTCAGAGGAGAAATGAAAAGCTAATTTGTGCAACCCCCAAAAGGTCAAGGTGGTAACTTTTGCAGTCTTCACAACAGGTTTTGCATTCAGTTACGATACTTTTTGCACTGACCAGTTAGTGTCTGCATATTGTGAGGTAATGCAAAAGTAACTCTGAAAAGAAAACAAAACAAAAAAACAAAAAAAAAACAAATAAAATCTCACATGACCTTTTGGATACTCATCCATAAATTATAATTTTAAGTGATCTTCCTTTTCAGCATCATACGTTTGGATTGTTTTAAGGCACAGAAAATAAATATGGTGTATTGATCATCTTATATAGTTGTTATTTTCGTGATTCTTTCTACATGTCTACACATAACTCATGTCTTTTATGCACTAACTCAACATGCAGCACAGTGAAAAGACATACACAATATATGCCACAGTTTACAAAGCAAGCTCCAACTATTTCTGAGTAAGAATACCCAGAAATGGTGCTCAGATTGTCTCTTGGTATTGTGTGACCTGTGGGCTGCCTTATTGATTGAGTTTTCATTAGCAGCCCATGACTCATATGTGTTGTGGGTATTTGAGTGAGGAAAGGGGAACAGGTTTATTTGTTCTTATAAACCTGGAGGTTTCTGAGCAGCCATCATCTTTTGTGCTGGAGAGAGGCAGTATGTGTAATGTTGACTAACTAAGAGAAGAGAGCGTGAGAGAGAGAGAAACAGAACGAGAGAGAAAGAGAGAGGGTGGCCTGAGAGTGAGAGAGTGAATCATGAAGGCAGAGTGGAGGTAGCAGCCTGAGGCCAGTGCATCCTGATGTCTCCTCTTTAAAGCAGGGAAATGAAATGGGAGAAGTAGTGATGGAGGGAAGATGCCACTCGTCAGGCCCGGGCCCCACCATCCTCTTATCACCAGCAGCAGGCTGTGGCTGGAGGGGCCCCACACAGATGAGAACTGTGGTGCTGCTGAGACCACAGGGTATCCACTAAAGCACGCTCAGGGTATGAATGATGTATGACAGGGCCGAGCTAACTCAATTCAAAACAGGCTCAAACTGCTGTAAATCAGGGTCCTGTAAGGTTAAAAGTTTTAAACTAGCTAGTCTAAAGCAGCATATGGCTAGTGTTTCAGAGAGGTCAAAGGTTAATTGCCTTTCCAGCAGTCTCTGGGGTGGACTGTTGTGTGCAGCAACTGAATTGTATTTCATGAAGACTGTACTGTAATTCTGTCTTGCTCTCTCTCCTTCTCTCTCTCTCTCTCCATCTTGGTTTCTGCATTGCAGACCATGCCGGTGTGGGAGGATATTACCACTGGCATTGCGATGGCAAGCTGACCAATTTCAAAACACATCTGTTCAATTATACCTGAGAACCTCAAGATAATTAACTCTCTTCCCTCTGGCTTCTGCTGAATTACTATTGATTCCAGAAACTTAGGAAGCAGCCGCAGCTCTTCTCTGCAGGATTGTGTATGCAGAGAGATTATAAAGTCATAAACTTGTCATTTGTGTTTTTTCAGCTTCACAATCGGCAGACTTTGAAAGCTTAATGTGTACATAAAACATAAAACTATTCATAGACGATTTTATGAAGAGACTGTGCAGCTTAAAAAAAGATGAATGGGTGAAGTTTAATAGAGCTCTGTTTAATAGAGTATCTTGTAACACAAGGCCAGATAGAAAGATAGATGCAAACAATTCTTGAATGTACCAGTCTAATCAGTCACTTTAATAGCAGCTGTATATTCATGCTATATGATTAGTAACCATGGAAACAAGCTACATTGAATCTTATAATGAAAAATAACCAAAGAAAAAACTGTACCTCACATCTTACTGTACAGATTTACAGCTTATCAAAGAAACTATTGCAGACACAACATGAGAGCCAAGTGCCTTTATTCACCGGACCAGTTGCCATAGCAGCATTCCTTCAAAGATTCTAATAATGGGTGATAAGTTTGAAAAGCAGTGCTGATGGTGAGCGTATGCATCTCCATATTACTGAGGGAAGGGGAATTAACAGAATTCTGGCTGCTCTGTAGATGGTGGAACTTTCAGTGGTGGGTTTTTGAGACTGAACATGAGAGACATCCTTTTGAAAATATCTCACAAAGCAGACTTAAATGCTACAAGTCACAGAATCACACGGAGTAATTCAGCTGGATTTGCTTTTTACTGTGGATCCTTTTCAGCAAATGGTATATTTGATTTGATGGCATTGACTGGTCACCTTCAGCTGCCGCACAAGCACAGGATGTTCTTAAATGTAACTATAAAAAACAAATGTCCTTTACAGAGGAAGAGAACAGGATATTCTTTACTGACATTTTTGTTGCATTAATGCACGACAGGAGCCAAGATCAGCAGTAAAATAAATGCTACGTCATTACTTCACATTGTACTGAGGAGTTTCAAACTTTGTCACTCTTTCAACTCATTAGAAAGTCAATGCAGAAAGAAAGCATTCATCCAAGTCTCTACTGTAAGCTGCCTGATAAAGTGAAAAAAAATCCTGATGGAAGTTTTCATCTCTGAAGTGTCTTGATGCTGCACAACTGCTCTCTATACCCAGCTCCACAGAAAATCAATTTGCACCCTGTAGAATTAACTGTGTCCAATTCCCATGGATATGTTTATTTCATTCACTCTAAATGAGATTATGGACCAGCAGAGTGACCCTAAAAATATCCATGGCAAATCCATTTCTCGATGCATGGATGGAGCTTGTGTATTGCTCACAAGGTGGAGCATAAAAGCGGTCTATGTACTACATTTGACTGTGTTATTCTACAAGAATGAATAAGAATGCTTTTAAGATTACAGGTTCAATATCATGTCAAGTAATGAACATAATCCCTTATTTGCTTGATGTTTTTTCTTTTGTATTTTATGTGCTGTTGTGGGTTTCATTATACTGTTGGCGGCAATGCATCATGGGATGTCACGGTTTGGTGACTGCATTCAGTAAGGTCCAACAAAGTCTCTACCTAATATCAATACCTCATTGAAACCCAGTAGAATCAACCTTGTTTGGCTTTAGCAGGTGTTACCCATTTTTGTGGTCAGGTGCTGGTGTTGAATAATTAACTACTTAAATAACACTGAATGATTTATATTGGTAGCAACAAAATCCTTAAAACTACAGTAACTTATTTTACAGTAACAATAACAGTAATAATATTTTACAGGTTACCGTAATACCTGCACCAACAATCATGTCATCAATGGATGGTGCTGTGCTAAAATTGAATTCAGTCTGAGCCTAATATGTTATTAGGCTTGGGAAGTCTTATTTTTTTATAGCATGAAGGAGGAAGTATTCTCTCTAAAAGTGCATAGAGCAGCTGAAAGGTAATAACTGGCAATTTTATTTTTGGGGGCGACAGTCTTCCTGCCAAAGCTGCTTTCATTTAATGACTGGTAGGCAGAATGAGAGTGACTGTGCCTCCGGCTATTCAGAGAGTGAAAACACTCCCACCATACCAGCAACAGTCCCAGTGATACCTCTGCTACTTTAGTGTCATGAGTGCACTCACTCTTGTACATGGCGATTGTATACATTTCAATTAAAATGCAGAGTGACAATCAGAATCCAACACACACAGGAAATGTCTGGTTTTAGATTCTCCTGTAATTTTACATAAACTTACAAAATACTATAACAAGAGTAATCAATAAAGGTTAACACCTCTTGAGTTACCAAAATATTTTTCTCTGCAGATGAATTGCTTTCCAGTTATAAAATTACCTAAGCTGCACAGGAACTAAAGAGATACCACAAATCCAAGCTGCAGCTTCTGAAGATTACAGTCCAAACTGCCTCAGAGAACCAGAACAGGGCCAAGGATCAATTCCTACTTCATTGGACACCAATTTAAAGTTACTCAGACTGATTCACTTGGCTGCAGGGGGCAGGTCCAGGGGCCCTTGTAATGAGATTCAAGCTGCTTCTCCCTATCTTAAGCCAGCACTGACATCCTGGATACATTTATCCTCCACACTCACTCACACATCTCATTTGCCACTGCATTGCTGCATGAAGGTGGATGTTGCCAACAGGAATGCCAACAAATATATCATTAAATTGTGTCAGTGCACGTTGGTGAGGAGGATGTAACGGGAATATGTTACTCTGTCTGTAGATGAACTGATATAGTCCTAAAACACACAAACTAGTTTAAGAGAATGCAGCATATTTAAAGTAAAATAATTAGTTGACCCTGACTTGTGAAGGTCACACTCTGTGCAAAACTCCAAAAAATTTGAAAAACATCATTTCTAAAATCTTTGGATGTTGACAAATGGCTGGATTTGCTTGTGCATGTGTGTGCGTGTGTGTGTGTATGCGTGTATGATTACTGAGACCTGCTGAGAGCACCCCAGTGCACCCAGAGGGGTGGCAGGGGACAGATGGCAGGGAGGGATGAGAGTGGAAGCTGCCAAGCAGCATTAGTCACACCCATTACTCACAGACTCTGTGCTGGCAGACAACAAGTGACTGTGCCCCTGACGTCTACATAGCAGGAAATTCTCATTAACAATTTTCTCAGGAAGGAACAATGGGGGAGCAATTAGAGATGAGCAAAGAGGCATTAGAGGGGGAGAGAGGAAGGATGAGGAGTAAGACCTCCTCTCTGCTGTCACTGGATGCATCATCATCATCGTCGTCATCATCATCATCATCATCATCACTCCTTGGCATGAAATATAACTCAGACTTCAGTTTGGCTTCCCCTGGGTCTTCAAGCCTAAAATAACAAGAAAGCATGTAAACTGCTGCCACCGTGCAGAAGTGCCACTAATCTATGTGGACAGTCTGAGACGTCAGGGTGTCAGGAAATGTGTTTCCAACGTTTTGCCTCCTTCCGCGTTCCTGTGCCTCCTCTGTCATTCCTGAACACCTAAGGACAAACACATCCTATGCAGTGTTGATCCCTGCGCACAGAAGTGTGATCTAGGCCAGGCGTTCATTTTCCCCTTTTAGAAGCCTGCTAATGAAGTCACAAACAGGCTGACCCGGTGGGACGTGCCCAGCCTTCGCTGCAAAGATGGAGGGAGACTTGAGGACTAATTGGCAGCACCCTTGTTTCCAGTGTAATTGCACTTATCTAGCGAGTCACCTTCGAGGGTCATTAAGAGGCTCTGGATTAATTGAGCAGAGCGTTGCGGAGTGGAGGAGAGAGAGGAGCCAAGCGGAGCAGATATTTGGCCCATTACGCCGATCGCAAAACTTTCTCGGAGTCTGACACGTCCGCTCACATGGGACACTTTCAATCAGTCTGCCTTAATCGCTCTTCCGCTGTCACTAACAAATGCTTGCAACAGTTTTCTTTTTATAGAATTCTTAGTGATCATTATTTCACAGCCCTACTCCCACCAGCCCACTCTAATGGGTCAGATACACCGCTTTAAGAGCGTGATGGAGTAATGACAGTGCTTTTAGCCTGCTCATGTGCAAGGGAGTATATGAAAAACAAGCTGCAGAAAGGAAGAGAAATGTTTCAAGTGGGATGTAAATTATGACTATGAGGCAATGTGTCTGAGAGGGCAGCGCAGTGCTATATGCCATACAGTATGTCCTGTGTAGAAATTCACTTTTCTCATCACATCAAGGGCACATAGACTGCCTGCCAAAATAGAACTGAGGAAACCAGAGTGTAATGAAACTCAGGGCTTGGGGAAATGGCTGTTGTGTGTGTTTTGGCTTGCTTTAATGATACACTAGAAAAGGCTGAAATTCACTTTCAAGGTCACTTGTCATGTTGGAATGTGTCTGTGTAGGCAACATTCTGGCCTTGCCACGGCCGGATTATGAGAAAACTGCGGTGGCTGAGAGAGCTCAATGCACTGCAGCTAAAGAATATATATGCAAATAGACAAAACACAAGCAAATTAAGAAAACATCCTCATTAATTTGACACGTTTGCGGCAATGCTTACAACAAAACCAAATACAGAAATAAGCAGCAAGTAGCACAGGTGACAATAGTTAAAGTGTTTCAGAGGGACACAGAAATATCAGATCATTTGTCACCTTTAACAGAGCTGTTAACAGAGCTTGCTTACTTATTATCTCAGAGAAATGTTCAGCCTTGGCTTTTTTGGCTGCTGTTTGGAAATTAGCCAGACAGTTCTCAAATATTTCAAACAGAACTCAAAGGTTTCTCCTTGCAACCCACCCCCCCACCCCCATCTCCGCTCAGCTTCCCGACAGGCCTGCCCAAGTGAACAGGTTGAATTGCCCAACCACTGCCAGGATTTAAGTTTGCAATGAGAAGGAGCCACAGAATCCAGGATGGCTGAGCGGGAGTAATAACTGAAGGAAATCAATTTATCTGAGCTTGAATGAAGCTCAGCGCCAGAAGAAACAGAGGTTCTTCAGCAAACTGATTTGCCATGAGAATTGTTGTGTGTGAAAGACCAGGGCCAAGGATGTGAGAAGAAAGCATTCAGTTCTCTAGTGATCTTCATCCAGATGCCTCCGCCATTTCCCTAGCGATCTATTGAAAGATGGAGCAAGATAGCTGGAAAAAAACACACACAGCAGATGAATTTCTAAGATGCAGGAGTTATTTACAGTCATAGGTCAGTGTAGAGACATTGACACAGAGGGTAAGATGCAGCATGAGAAACATAAACAAACAGAACACTGGTTGAACACGTAGGAGCTGACGGGGCCAACGGTATGCCAACGGACACGCTAGCACCATCATGCACATTACCATTTTGCATCACTTTGCAGCCGTTTTGTGTCTCTGTGTAGTTGTTTTGCATGTCTTTATTATCGTTCAGCATCTCTTTGTGCTGCGTTGCGTCTCTTTGCGGTCATTTTGCCTAGTCTAAAGCTAAGGCCTGGCATTTAGTCAATGTCAAAGGTTTGGTGAGATCAGCTCTTCACTTTTGATGGCTCAGCAGGTCAGCACTCCCGTAAGGTTACCACTACAGAGCACAGCAGTAACTGGTGTTACACACGGTCAGTGTAACCCACTAAATGTAGCAGAATGCAACCTCAACGATAACATTTTGCTTCGCTCATTTGCATGCATTTTAGCAGGGAGTGCATAGCCGCTGTTGAGTGCTTGCTGAACAAACTGAGGGGCTTAACCTTCTCTAATGCTTTCACATTGATGCATCTACTGGAGTTCTCGCTTTCTCGTGTCTTTGTTGTTTGTTCGTACAGCTGGATTAGGTTGGTGTCTCTGCTGTTTGAGGGGGAGATGGATGTTGATGGGCCTGACCTTTCATTTGCTTGCTCCGCCATGCATGGCACACCAGCAGAGAGAGCGCTTGTCAACAGCCGGTGTGTGCGAACAATATGTTTGTGTGCTTGCTGTAATCTCTTACTAAAACATCCGTAGCTTTCTCATTGAAAAAGAGGCAGAAGACAGACGAAAAGGGCATATTTGTGTTCTGCCACTTTGTGCAGTGGGGAAAAAAAACTGTAGGGCAGAGCTTTGAACAACTGCATTGTATGAGAGAGGGAGAGAGAGAGAGAGAGTGAGAGAGAGAGAGAGAGAGAGAGAGAGAAGAGCACTGGCTGTAGCAAAATGTCAACATGATAAATCCAACCTTTACAAGCAGTCTCTGCTCTAAGCGAACTCGTGTCCCAGAATTAATAATCAGATATATCAAATTGTTTTGGAATAATTAATCCACCATGGTCTGTCATACAGCCCCACTGTGGGGTCTATAAATCCTGCTTTTAAAAAAAGTTATAGCTAATATATATACGCCCAGCGCTGCCCTGTGAGATGCCTAAGGGGGAAAAAGGTGCTTTTTATTGGCAGAGAGGATGGTGCTTGTTAAACAAGCCTCGCCAGAGCTTGGCGGGTGTCAGGCCCACGTGAAAGAGAGATCAATCTCTCTGACCTGTGTCAAGCCTCTGATAGATGAAGAAGAGGAGGGGGAGGGGCTGTCATTGTTCCAGATGGTTTTACCTCAGAGACTGAGTCCACTATCCACCCCTGTGCAGTACACTGCTGAAACGCAGCAAGACTAGATGTGGAAAACAAACCTCAGCAGAGCTGTCAACCAACCATTTTCATCCACTCGCTCAACCAATCCAAGACTGGCCCTGATACCTGGAGGATTTAGAGACATATTTTCTTAACGTCTACATCAGTGAAAACACACCAGGAAAACCTTATTTTTTTTCTGCGCAGGGTAAAGATTTATATAGTAGCGACCAGTTAATACATCTGTGGCAACCTGGATCTAAATCACACAAATGATTTTGTTTGAGCTGGCTCAGCAGAAGCTGCAATGTATACTGTAGAGAAAATACACTGGCTTTATGGCCACATGGCTTTTGATTAAGCTAAATTGTTTGTATTGACTCGGCTCCTGTAAACCTTCCACATGCAATATATCTATCAACAGGCATCGTGTTAGGGAAACTCACATCACTTACTCTGATCAAACTGTTCCTATAAAATTATAATGGGGGACTTACAGCTTTACAATCTGTCACTATCATAATGTATAATGTCACTGTAATATATTTATAGCAGATTCACTTTCTTCATTTCACTATTTCAATCACAAAAAGAGGCATGCAGTTCTGTGCTCATACCTTAATATATTTGATACCATGTTATGTTTTGTCTTAGATGCTCTCTTAAGTGCCAGGTAAATGGTAATAGAGTTAATGAAATATTCAATTTGCGAATGAAAAGAGTTATTTTTGTTGACAATTAATTATTTTTAAAAAATATTGATAAATGACTGTTAATTTAAGAATATTTTGAATAATTTGACTGCTCTTTTTATATGCTTTTTATTTTTATTTGCTCTTTTTTTTCCAGTTATGTCTTCAATTAATGACACGCTCTGTGTAAATGCAGGTTGCAGGGCTCTGTAAATCCTCCATAGTATGAGGGAACAAGATCTATATGGATCTTAATGAGTGTTCACAGAACTGCACAGCAGGGGGCAAAGATTGATGGCTTTCATTGAGATAAAGGTAATCTTATTACATGGCCATTAATAAAACATCATTCATTAAGTGGAGTAATAAAGCTCCCATCACTATTGTTGACTTCAGCTGGCACCTAATCAATACAGTCAGGGGAATTCAAACCTCAGAGGATATCTACTGTTAATTGTAACCTTTCTGCAACCACAGAACATCATCTATATAGTTATTTTGCTGTAGAGACTTTGTACCAGTGAGTGAATCTCTTTTACTTTCCACATCTCCTTTAAACTTCAGGAGGTGCTGTTAAAGATAGTCTGAGAGGTGGAGCAAGTCGCTGCCGGTATTGTTTCATAGACTTACTGACTTCTTTGTCTTTTATTTTAAGAAGGGGAGCTTAGTTTGGAGGTGAAGTCTAAGAAGTATATCCCAGCTCTGTCTCTTCAGGCAGACTCACAGAGGTGATAATTTCCTGCAGCAGATGAAGTGGTAAACGCAGCTTACCTAACAGTTAGAGAGTACGTGGGAGTGATGGAGGTTACCGCTGAGTCAGGAGAGAATAGTTCAGAAAAACATCATGGGTGGATAAGAAGGCAGATTAAGAGATTACCCATTTTACTGTGCAACACATTCTTCAGGCTTCAAACCACCAGTTGTTTTCCTTTTCAAAAAGGGGGATTAATAAAAGAAAAATATAGAAATTTCGCTCTATCACTGAGATACGTTTGCACTAGATGAAACAGAATTCCCAAGTAGCTGATAGTGAATTTGGATTGAAGGTAATTTTATGGTTGACATAGCAATTTTAGCCAGCCAGTGTCTGTGCCTGATCCACTGTCACCTTCAGATTACAGAAAGAGGCTCAAAGTCTACCATTGATCATATGTGGATTTGTGTGTGTGTGTGCATGCATGCACATAAAGGTGCATATTGAACACTGTATATGTATCAGTGTGAGGATATATATGCTGGTGAGGGAGCAGGAAAGACAGGATGAAGAGGAAAGTGAGAGTGCAGGGATAAAAGCACTTGTGTGTACATGTGCAGAGAATTGAGGAGAGCTGCTCTCTACAATCACTGCAACACGGCAAATAGTAGTCATGTTTACGTGTTCACAGCATATCATGCACAAAAGCACCAAAGGCAAACTACACACAGGTGAATGTATTTGTAGTTAAAATGGGGGTGCTTGTAACACCTACAGTGTTGTGACTGTGTCAAAAGCCCCTTGAATCGGGAAAATTTTAGATTACACTTAATCTTGCCATAATAAGTCTCTTTGTGTCAGGCTCATAGCAGATGCTGCAGTTCCATTGTCTGCACTGAATAGATGACAAGATAAAGCAGAACGAATGAAAGCTACAGGAAGTGATGTCACAAGCGATAAGCAATAACAAGGACACCATCAGTCACCGAGCTACATAATTTGTGTCTCCATCTTTAGAAATGACTTTCTTCCTTTTTGTCCCTGCTCTCTTCCCATAGCGTCTCTTATCTTACAGCAATAATTAAACCCACGAGGGAGTATTTTATGATGGACATATAAACCTATTTAAAATGGAATTAAAGATGTTATCACACAGACTGAAATAATGAAATGCTTTGGGGAATTACAATCACCGGGCTCCTCTCTCTGGCTTTCTCTGCCTGAATTAAAAGGAAACAAGCCCTCCATGCTGAAGATTACACAAGCCATTTGACTTGTTGCTCTTGGGAACTTTGGTGTCTATGGCCCGGGCGATGAAAGATGAATCTCTAATCATGGCAGTATTCATCATCCATTTTTGCATAAGCAAGGCGTGCTCCTGAGGTAGATGGACTCTTATGCTCACATTATGCTGCAAATGATCCTTAAAATTTCTCAGGTTGAGAACTTTTTTTGAACCAGAAATTTCCAAAGCTAATGACAGGGGGGATAATTTTCATAATCACTCACTGTGATCCACTAATTTAGGAGATGGATAAAACAGGGCACGGAGCCCCAGAACAACCTGTGAGGGAGTGCTGGGCACGACAAGTCTCCATTTTATTTTCAACCACCATTTTTTACATACTAGATCCCACATAATCAGACCTCTCCATCCAGGCCTATTACTACTACTGGGTCATGGTAACCCCTCATGAAACTTGGTAGACTCTGTTCCATTACCCTCTTTCAACACTAATGACACTGAGAGTTCCTCTCTGATGCACAATAATGCAGTACTGGAAGAGGGCGGGAGGAAGTGTGTTATAGAGATAACCAGTATCTCATTAACAGGAGCACATTCAGCTCCCCTGCTCTTCCAGTGAGGGCCAAAGAATAATGAGGAGTCACTTTTTGTTGCATTGGAACCATGCAAAAATTAAAGACTAAAATAGGATTAGCTATAGCTAATGAATCCAGTTGACCTTTGGCTTTCATAGTCTACCAAAGGTAAAAGTTGCAATTTAAGCAGGGTTGGAGTTTGAGTCTGTTAACTTTCAAACTTTATCAATACATTTATTGTACACAAGAAATGCCTTAAATATCAATTATATGAATTTAGAAGCAAGAGTGGAGGTGAAAGTATCTACGAAGACACACTTAATTCTATTGTCTCTACCAAGATGCAATCTGATATTAAGTAATCTGTCCACTTGGCTCCCCTGATGGTGTCTTATCCCTCATGGAAGCAATTTCCACTGTCTCTGGGCTTCACATTTCCCCAACATTAACTGCACGATTAAAAACTCATTTCAGCTGTAATTCCACAGTTAAGCACCTTTTCCTCTCCCATGTTAGATTCTCATAATCCTCCCTGTGACGTATGCCTCTGCTTTTCAGAAGTCATTCCAACCTGCTGCTACACCGAATGTTTTAATTAAAGGAAGAAAAAGAGAGCTGAGGTAATAAGACACCTCTAACTAAAGTTGAGAAATGTGCCTTTTGAACGTGTTGTAATTCCTAGCGAAAACTAACAAAGACGCAATTCAATACACAGTAAAAGATTTCTGAGAATTATTGAAAAGCAGCTCACATCACATCAGCAAATGAGGAGTTAACACCATTAGGGGCATTAAATAATGTGCTGCACTCTTGCACTCAAGGACTGAGGCATCAAATATTCATGGAGACCAGTCTGCACTGGTGTTCCTTTAAACAGTTTTTCCAAGCAGATGCTTCTCTCTCTCTTTCCAGGTTCATAATTTAGTTTGAGGCTGGGTGACGCTCATCCTCGAGGCCTCGCTGAACACTGTTGACATTAAAAACTCCACAGTTTACTTTGGGTTTAAAAGCACGCGCTGGGCTGTTGGGAATGTGAAAACTGGCAGGCCCCCGCCAGCAGCTCCAGCACAGAGCCTCAGCAGACAGAGCTATCAATATCTTTGACTTCTTTCACCATCTGATATGTTGTTTATTGTCAAGTCTGGAACATCGCTGGATCTCTCCCTTGTACGTCTGCACTTGAAGATTCATTTAACTCTGAGACAGTGTGAAGTGTATCGTATCATCACAGGAGCCTGAGAGACTGTGACGGTGACCTTGGGAGAGCACTGGATCTTATTTCTAACTCCGTGTCAAAGTAGGATGATGTGATAGGAGTGGTGATCATGTTGTGTGTGTATGTGTGTGCGTGTATGTGTATGTATGGGGGAGAAGGGGTTTGAAGCAAGAGGAGGCTTGAGAATCACAGGCAATGAGGAGGGAGTTAGCGCTCTGACAGAGTGCTGCTGTATTTTTCAGATGTCCTGGAGATTTATACTATGGATGCAAGCACTACTAGCTGCAGTATTGATCCCTCCTATAGTCTATAGGTAACACATACCGACTCTGCACAGGAATCATACATCATTGCACTGGGAGGAGGAACAACTAGCATCTCTCATAACAGAACAGTCAGGTCATTTTTAGCCTGCAGTAAAGAAAATGAGCCAATCCATGAGTGATGGCGGTCACACTGCACAGCCAGAGGTCTATGGAGGAAGAACTTTGCAAATCTATTTCTGAGACGTTTACAGGAAAGCAGCGCAACAGGTCGATCTATGTCAGTGAAGTGTCCACATCCTTGCAAAGAACACAACCTCTGGCTATGAATACACAGACTGTACAGATGTTGAAGAAAAACTCATTAATCTGACAACTTCCATCAAAGGTTCGCCACAAGTTTCATCTGCAGCACATCACATCACAGTCAAAGGGAAAAGGCTTCTTATCCAGCAGAAGTTAATGATAGCTTTATTTTCAGATTTTATCAGGAGATAAAAAAAAAAAGGTAATGATAGAGAATCACCAGAAATCAGGACGATGAGTGCTCAGCATGCAATGAGAGAGTCAGCACTGGGAGCATACGATCATATTAACTTGCCAGGTCATGCAAACATATTGATCTATGGGAAGAGTTCTCCAGCAGTGACCTTCATGATTTGAGGAATATAATTAAACATGCATTATTACAGACCTTTCTTCTGATGCTTATGAATGCAGAAACATTTGGAAAATGTCATGTTCTCTCATTTCTATATTGCTGATGAACCTGTCTCTGGTTGTAACGGACCTGAAGGAACAAACTGCAGTTGAGTGTAGGTTATGCCATTTTCCCAGTCCAAAAAGCACATTTGATTCGCTTGAAATGATTTCTTTGTCTTTGTTTGAAGAGATGAAAGTTTGTTTATCCAAACGTAGATAGATTAGCTGTGACGGTTAGATTTGATAATAGTAGAATACCCCCAATTAAATAATGGCAACAAGCTTAAAGGATTATCTATTCCACTTCATCTGAATTCATAAAGACGTTTTAATCATCACATTACCTTTATAGAACATTTTGAGGGGGAAAACTGTGGTTATTGCACGCAACTGTTGACTGGGAGACAACTGAGAATCTGAAATAACATAAAAAGCAGGAAAACAGAGAAGCTGTGTAATGAAATAAACAAATAAGAGTAGTGAGTACAGGGGGAAGGGATGTAGCTTATCAAAGAAAAGAAATTTCCTCCTCCAGTCTGTGGCAGTGTTGTAAAGTTATAAAGAAAATCTCTCTCACTAGTTCTAAATTGGCTGTCAGAAATCTTCAAATGTGTTCCTATCTTTGTAAAACACAGGAACACTTTCACTGCCTAAGTCTCTCTGATTTCACTTCCCTTCCATACTTCTTTTTGAGTTTATCAAAAGGGAAGCAAAAGTAAACACGTTTCCTCTATACTCCATGCATCAGCTTTAATAATAAGCTATACCAAAACTATCCGGTGAACATTCTCCAAGATTTCCACCTGAAAAACTGATGAATCCTTCCTTGTTAACCTTCATTCACTGGAAGTAGAATGCAGACATGATAATAATCTCTATCTGGCTCTTGTTTCTCTTAATTTCCTGTGAAAAAAAAATACAGAGATGCCATCACTCATCGCAGAGATATGATCAGACTGGGCACAAATGTTTGCTTCATGAAGTATTGATGAATCTCAGCCATCCAAAGACAGGAGTGTCATGGTTGTCATATGGGCTATTGATATAATGTGCTGAGTGCAAATTGCTCCATTTATCCATAAAGGGCTTGCATGTGTTCATTGATTAATAATTGATTAGATATTAGACATACATGGCCACAACAACAAAGACAGATTTGTAAATAATACAGAGGATCTATATATCAGACAGATAGAATATAGGAGCAACACACAGGCTGCAGAGAATATGCATGTAAATCGATGACACTGATCACACATGAATGGGGGCCTTAATTTGTGACAGACAGGTTTTAATTTCAATATTCAGATGTTCAGTGAGGTTCAACGTCAATAACTTTTCATCAGTCTTCATGAGGTTTGTTTAACAGTTAACAGGATAAAAACTGAAATCTGATATTGAAGCCAGCACATTTCTTCACTTGACAGAGGAGAAAAAAGTGCATGCAGAGTGGCCAAAAGAGCATCTCAATTTTTTTCCCAGAGTTTCCATTTAAAAAAAAAAAAAAAAAAGATACTGGAGACCAACCAAATTGGTCATTTGGATCTCTTCCCGTTATATACAACATCCACTTATTTATTTTCAAATCATGCTATATAATTCAAAGACATTCAGAGTTGTATTTTCTTGTTCCATTTCCACTATTCATTTCCCCTGATACCATTAATAGTTACACAGTTTTAACTCAGACTCAGTTTAAACATCTCTGTTTTCAATGTTTATATTTGATTAAAGTAGGTATCATAAAATAGTAAGATGTATCTCCTGTGCAGCGTGTTCTCTCCGGTACTCCAGCTCCTCCCACAGTCCGAAGACAGTATCGATTAATGCATAGTGAATGAATGAAAATATGAATGGTATTTGTCTGTATGTGTACTGTCTCACTGTGTCAGCTGACAGGCAGTATCGATAATGAATGAATAAAAATATGATGGTATTTGGGATGTTTTGTTGGCAGTCTAACTGTATGATTTGTGTAAATGTTTGCAGTGCTTGCTCACGGTGGGCGTTGTTGGGTCTCACTCTGTAAAAATAATTATATAAAGAGTATGGTCTAGACTTACTCTATTTGAAAAGTGTCTTGAGATAACTTTTGTTGTGATTCTGCACTAAAATAAATTTGACTTTGCTTGATAAATGACAGTAGAAAACAATGTAATGCAGAAGAATGAAGAAGAATGAAGTGTAGGCCCCTCCCACTACTAGTATAAATCCATACTTTTGTGACATAAACACAGACAGAGACAGATAGCAGTTGTGTTACAATGGACAAGAAGGGAAATATGGTGATAATTTCAGTTTTGGCTGTACACACACACACACACACACACACACACACACACACACACACACACATTGCACTGACTCTGGCTCCCTAACTGAGTTGATTCCTTCTGCAGGATAGAGATCAGAGTCATATTAATCTTCTCTCCATGCAGAGTCTGTAGGAATCCACAGCCACGCCCTGTCTGCAGAGATGAAGGGCCGCCCTGCTCCAATCATTCTTCAGCACTCTGTCCACATGAGATCCCCTTACACCAGATTAACTCGATCTGTGTTTCTCTGTTCCAGGCAATTAAACGTGCACGCGTGCGTAGGGTTAAATGAGATCACTAAAAGTAATTACCAATATTCATCACTGCAGCCCAGAATGTCTGTAACATACATCTCTCTTCTTTTCTTTTTTTTTTTTTTTTTTTTTTTTTTTTTTTTTACGTAAAGCTGCATCTAGCAGCACTCTTCTCCCCTGGACTAAAAAGCTGCTGATGAATCATGATTTGCTAATAATGTTCAGTTCTGTGTAATAATGTTGTACAATGCAATAGCATATATAACTTACATAAAATAAATCAAATTTATATTGTAGCTATGAGTTCATCACTTACAAATGACTTGTTTTTCTCTTTGTAGTTTCCAGCTTTGTTGGTGAATGAACCACAGTTCAGCTGGGGTTTTCTGTGTGGAGCTTGCATGTGCCTGCGTGGGTTTCCACCAGGTACTTCAGCTTCCTCCCACAGTCCAGATACATGTAGGTTAGGTTAATAGTGACTCTAAAACTGCCCTTGAGTGTGAATGGTTGTTTGTCTCTGCATGTCAGCCCTGTGATTGACTCTTGACCTGTCCAGAGTGTACCCTGCCTCTCACCCAATGTCAGCTGGGATTGGCTCCAGCCCTTCCTCGACCCTCAAAGGATAGAAATTGCCTTTTAAAGGTTTAATCCAGTAATTTGATCTCGAAATTCAGATTTCAGACCACAGCAGAAGCTGGCATGTCCTGATTTTTACTTCCAAGAAGGGTTCTGCTCCAAAAAGACCTGATTCTACATTTTCCATATTGCAACTTCATAGCATCTTATATTAGACCATCCATGCCTTGTAAATGTTTCCACATTTCAGAATCCAGGCTTTTCTTCCATAGGTTATCTATGTCACTATGAAACACATCCACATATTGCCTGCTTACTGTGATGTGGAGAAATTCTACAGTTATAACATCATATCTGAAATATAACAGAGCCAAAAAGTAAAAACTTACCACTGTGAAAAGTCCTGTTCCAGTCTTGGTGGCAAAAGGTTGTTCAGGTCTATCTGCTTTCTCTTCCGGATTTTGAGTATCAGACTTGGATTTGTACAAAAGAAGTGATGCCATTGTTACTGGGACCACAGGTCTAGGACTAGTAATTTCAATGAGTCTGTTATGTCATGGACACAGCATGAAACGTGTCCTTCAGTCTGAGTATCTGAACATGGTGTCTCATTATTTCCTTTAAAGCTGCTCATTTTTCTCTGGCACACTGTCCACAAATATGAATGACAAAATGATCTTGGTTCTTGGTTGCTGTTAAATATATGTTTAAATTTTGAACATTCAAACACATTTTTGAATGTATGTGCTGCTTTGGAAATGGCGGTCGCAGCCTTTTTGTTTGTAATGGATGTGTGTGGAAAATAAAAAATTTAAAAAATACAAGGGCGACTATGCCAGAATTGACACAGCCAAGCACTGACACAGCTCAGTGACTGTGAATAGGAAAAGGTGTGTTTGGAAAATGGACAGATAAATGGATGAATGGATGGATGCTTCTGATAATCTCTGGTGATCATAATGAGAACACTGTGCTCTACATCATACTGCTGCAGATCGTACTACAATGATCACCAGTGTGTGCAGGGAAATGACAATGAATGCTTTTACACCTACAGATCCTTGCTTTATAAACAGCAGTGTCTTTAATCTTTGTAACACTAATACATTAATTATATGAGAACAACACATTATGGCTAATTAACTCTTCCAAGGGGGAGAAGTTGTGTTTGCTGTCTTGAAATATATTGTACACTTTAACACTCTAAACAGCAAGCTACCTATTGATTTTAGTGATACAATTACCCCTCTGTATAGTGCTGGTGCCAAGGTAATGGTGTAATAATGAGCTTGAAAATCTTAAGTTTAGACATAAAACTTAAAACCTAATGCACAGTTATACATGTCCAGTAGATTTTGCCAACCCAGCTTAATCATCAGGCCAAATTTTAATTTTCATGTGAGTGTATCTCCTGACTCCTAATCATACACACAATATTTTTTATGCTGATTTTGGTGACATCATGACCTCTCACCATTCACTACCATCAGGCCAAATTCTCAGCAACCTGAGACAATGTCACAACCTTTATCTGTAAAAGTAATAACTGACAGGTAATTGAGTGGATGCTTATTAGGGCTTAGTGGATGTCTGCACTCTACTTAGTGCTTTCTAGTTTAAAATCTGCAGGACATTATACAGCACACTCTTTTAAAATACAAAAAAGATGATATTACAGTATTTGCAACATAATTTTAAATTAGGAATGACTTATTGGGTACACTTTAATTCCTTATTTAGCTTTTACAGTCCATCTATAAACACTTAATATGTGTATATATGTGTTTATTTATGTATTTGCCAGCAACTGTAAATGATTAAGATTTTAATTAATTTAAATTTAAATTGGACCTGAGCATTTGGTCAGAAAAAAAAAAGAAATGGAAAAAGAAAAAGAAAAACCCTTGAGAACCACTTGCTTAACTTTCTACAGCTTTCCATGATCTTCAACAGCAAATAGTTTAATCATTTGTCATGGAGAGTGAGGAAGATGTATTTATAAATAAATAAGTATTTAAATAATAAATAAATACTTCATATTTCCCATTTATATTCTTTCATATTTCTTTCATTACAGAAGTCATTATCTGTTTATACATCAGTCAGAGAAGTTTCACCAGAGGAGTTTCAGTTGTTGACAAATACATAAACTAGCACTGAAAGAGGTACTCCATGAAGTTCAGTTAACTCCCTATGAGGAGCAGGTACTACACAGCCTGTGAAAACAGTTGTATAATGTTTTATGTGGTGCTGGAGGAGCTTTCTGAGTCTGAAAAAATACTGGGGCTTTAAAGTTTTTAACAAAAAACCTGTGTTTCAACCTGAAGATGTGGAGTTTGAAATAGGTCGGTATTTAGGAGGCAGGAAATGTCTCATTAAAGATGTTGTTTAATTGAATTATAGTAATTGTACGACCCAGTATTTCTGGAGCTTGACCCAAACTGTGGACTAAAAGTCTTTCAGCCTCTTTTTTTTTTTTTTTTTTTTTTTTCTTAGCTGTCTCTTGTGAGTTCCCCAGCTTTATGGAAATGCAACATTAAATCACTCCAGAAATTTAACACCTTTCAAAAATGTCCTATATCTGCTTACAATTATAGTATCTGCTACAGATAAAACTATTTATTGCTCATGTACTGTGTATAAATGCTAAATAGGGTGTGTTAAAGTGTTAAAAAGATTCTGCATGTGGCACTGCTCAGTGATTCCTCAGTGTGAGGGGATGATGAGATGGGTACAGCATAACATTTGGCTGTAGTGTTATAAGCCAGCAGTTGTCAAACATGTAGTGGCAATACAGAAAAGAAATGGGATTTGTACAACATGTACAAAAACAAATATGATATGCTATACATTTAAAACACTGCAGCTGCACAGAGAGGAGATAAAGCTCACTTTAACTGTGCCTCTGTGTTTCTATACCCATATCAATATGTGTGAAGTTAAAGTTATTATGTTTTTTTTTTTTTTTTATTCCGGGTGTACTGCGCCCTTCACTGGTGGACACAGGCAGGTGTACATAAAACAAGAGCAGAATCCCAGGCATGCTGCCATTACCTGGTCTAGAATGACATTTTCTAGTATTTGACAGTATTCATCCACATTCTTTCCACAGAGACACACATTCAATCCAATTCTATGGTTAAACAAACAACCCTAAAAGATCCTTTTCTGCCCTATATTTTTGAATTACAGTGTGTCAACATTATGAGCTGATTTGGCAGTAAATGACAGCACTGTGTGTTGTAAAGACGTGAGGGGATAAATAAGTGTGTGCGTGTGTGTGTGTGTGCAGAGGGTAGATAAGGGCAAATTTTACACCTCTGACTACGACTCTTCCCTAGGCCAGGCCTTAAATGACATGGAAATTGAGTTCTGGAGACTCCCTATAAAACAGATACAGCTTGGAGGAGGGAAGAAGAGACTTACTTGTCTATTTCCCTCACTATCAGAGAAAAGCTATGCAGCATGGGAAGAGAGGTCCCTCATGTAGCAAACACTAGTTTTAAAAAGGAATGAGGACAGATTTTTCCTCTCCTCCTTTTCTAAGGCTTCTTCAGGGAATTAGTCCAGTGTTGTTTTGGACCTGATGACTGACACGCCATGGACAGAAAAAGAGCTAAAATAAAAACATACACAACAAACAGGCTTACAGCTCAAACAACATTTTCTCAGAGACAAAAAATGACACATCTATGAGCAATTATCCTCATCTGAGTCCATTTTCAATTACAGGACTACGGAGAGCCTTTTATGTAACACAATCAACTATGCTGTAACACAGGTACTTATACAAAAATAAGCATCCGCGTTATTACAGCAAAATGGGGATTTAATTGTACTCCATATGCTGCCCTATCCACTTGCATTTCACACCAGCCTGGTCACACAAGATTAAGAATGAATTTAAGGAAGGGAAAAAAATAAATAAATAACGAAAATGCGGTCCGATTCACCCGGGTCCCTGTATTGAGCATGCGGTTGTCTGTGGAATAATAAATAGCCTGAATAAGGCAGTATGTGAGAGTAGATCACTGTTTAATATGTGAACAATGTCTGTTCAGAGTATGACCCACTGACTTTTATAATAGAGCTGTGAAGTCTTCTGCAGAGCTCTGAGATCAGGCATGTTAAACCACAACTGCTGAGGTCAGCCTATTGAAATGCAATATTGAGTATGTATATAACCTTACTTGGGAGAAGCTAATGCTGGTTCAGGCTCAATGTGGTAATGAACCTCCAGGTCACATAGTCACCACAGATATTATCTGTTGAGTAATTGGCATGCAGAGGTCTGGTTTGTGGTGAGGAATGCTGAACTGGAGGTCAGCACTCAGATTTACCATTGAAAGTGCTGATATGCTGCAAAAGACAATGTATGTGATCTACTGTATTGCAGTCCTAGGTTAGATACACTATGATACATCAATATCGGTAATGTGGATCTGATCACATTTTCAGTTTTCACTTTTAATGATTATTACTTGATTACAACTTTTATCTTATTTTCATAGTGTTATCCCCCATTCCTGTCAGTAATAATAACAATGGGCTTCATTTTTATATTTCATGATGTCCCACCAAACTGTCTTAACAAACCTTTTGTAAATTGTTCATTTAAGTGGTGAATGGCACCTGTTCATTAGGAGGTGAACATTTGTGAGACATTTGTCTCACATTTGTAATCATTAGTATACATATACATAGTGTCCATTTTGAAGGGGTGTATTTCTTTATTTCTTTATATTTTGAAGACTGGGTTATATCACTTTTATTTTATCTTTATTTTATCATTATGTTATTTTATTTCTCTTTATTTATCTGTACTTATTATGTTATTCTGTTCCTCTTTATCTGTGCTTGTGAAATGGAGCACAGAAATGCAACAATATTTGCCGCAAGGGATTAATAAAGGATTCTGATTCTGATTCTGATACAACAGCTGTGCATGTAAGGCTAACTGTCCAACACCATGTGTGAGCAAGAACTTCTCACCTTGGACCTTGAAGTCCTGTAACACATTTAGTAGTGTCAGTAGTGGTGTTAATGGGACCCATAAAAGTCAGAAAATATTAAGGTTGTCAACACTGTGTCATTACAAAGTGGTACTTTGACAGAAAAAAAATGGGAATGGTTTGATCTCAAGTTAAAGTGCCAAAATTGTCTTGCTTAAGGGTACCCTGTGGAATTTTTGAGCAATAGCTGTATTATGGAGGAATATTTTTATGAACATGAATGTAATATGCATTCTCTACAACATAATACTCCACTGATCCACAGGTGGTGGTAACAGCCAAAAAAATACAGCAATACAGCAACAAATACAGGGAAGAAGCAGATTATTTGCAAGTAAACATGGGCCCAGGTCTTAATTACCTTGCGTCTTAGTCCCTCCTTTTGAAAACATGAGGAGAGATTCAACCAAAAATGTGATGAGAGTGTTTTCAGAGAAATGAGACCCTCCTTTCCTCTGAATCGCTGTCTGTTTCTAATGATAGCAACAGTTGGATTTTAGAGCTCTGTAGTGACATTTGTCAGTTTGGTGTTTGTATTTGCCCACACACTGTACACACTGTCCAAATAATAATTAGACCTTACATTTACCTCGGTTGGCACAGCAGTGTTTTTATTTTCTTCGAAGCATTTCTGTGTGTTTGAATATCTTATCTATAACAGCTGGACATTTGTTTAAAATTCTTGGTATTCAGTTGGTAGTTCATTATTCAATAATCCAGGTTATGATTAGAATGTTTTGTAGAAATGATTTACAAATGTTTTAGGCAAATAGGCATTTGAAACCTCATATCTAACTGAATGGAAATGGCAATAGAAACACACAGACACCAGACTCCTCTCCCTAAGTATAATATTATTCATGGTACAGATTAAAAAGGGAAATAAAATGCAGAGAAAAATCTTAAAAAAAAAAAAAAAAAAAAAAGAGGGAAGTTGTTCATGGTTCAGCTGCACTTATAGAGAAAACTGGAGAAAATGAAAACCAAATTTAAATCTCTGGGTTAATACTCAAGTTAGTTGTGTCATTTGTCCACTTTAAGTTAAAACTGCAGTGATGTTGTGGTGCAGTTTCACATCAGTCCAATCAGCCGCAGTGTCCAATCACTTACAGATTTCTGATAACAGGGTGTGTCTGTCTGGTAAAGGACTTTCTATGAAGGGTGGACTCGTGCTCAGAGATGTCCTTCAAGATGCAGGAATAAGAGCACTGGGATGTATCCATGGATACAATGCAGGCTCTTTTTAAATAATTATGTTTTTGACATGTTTACCTTCATTAGATAGTGGACAGCATAGAGGCAGACAGGAAACGTAGGAAAAGAGAGAGAAAGGAGAGAAACAGAAAGCAACAAAGGATGCTGAAGAACCAGGAATGCTGCTGTTATGTGTTATACATCTTAACCATTCAGGAATCAAAGTGTTACAAAATTGCAAAAATGTTTTATTACAATGGAAATGCATTCAACACTTCATGAATACATTTTTGAGATAAATGTATTATAATTCATAAAGGTATTATATGTAAGTTTTTGCTATCACGACACTGGCAAAATTAGCATTAACAGCTGTTTACTTTCTAAGAGCTTCACATACTGCATTTACAAGACATGAGGTTAGAATTTGTCCTCTGGACAGCACTACTTCTTCATCCTTTCATGTTGGACTGAGGGCAGACTGAACATCAAGTGAACAACATCATGGTGGTATTATGAGATGGGATGGGCTGGGGCTAGCTGGTTAGCATGCTAACTTCAGTAGAAGAAAAGAAGTAATAGAAATAGATGCAAAACAAGAGTTGGCATTGCTGTGCATTGCAACGTTACTTCAGACTGGTAAATAAACAACTGTTAATGCAACATTAGCTATGTAGCAAGAGCAAAAATGTACACATAGTACAACAAGTGTTTTTCCCCTTAGGGAAAGGTAAATTATCTGTACAAGACCCACATATTACGATAGGTGTGGACCACGCCAAAGAGAAAATTCTGAATCAATTCTTGTTAATTGCTGAGATCTGTGGCATAAAAAGAAGTCAGCAGGTGCAAGGATCTTTAGCAATATATCTGTGCAATCAGTTTTGGTTTTACCTCTTTATGAACTAACTTCACTGCTCTGGTTTAGTCTCATGTTTTGTTTTTTGACTTGTCTAACTTTGTGATAGTGTTAATACTGTGTGCCTACATCTGAGCTATTATTTTGATGAATACAATATTACCAAAACCACCAGAAATGTTGGCTAACATCATTAAAATAACCTCCGGCTTGTAACAGACTAGAATTTTCCTTTTAACAATTCTGCCTCACAAAATAAATGATTAATGTGTTTAAGAGTGACGTGCCTCACTGTTGGCCCAGGATGCTTATGCCATCCTAACAAGCTTTAATCCATCAACACAAATGCTGAGCTAGGGTGTTTAGTGGAACATATACTGTAAACAAAGCTCTTGCCAACACACAGAGAGGGGAAAAAAACCCCTCTCTATCACTGATAATGATCCGCAGCCATTTAGAAGGGCAGGAAGCAGACAGGTTGCTCCGGCA
This sequence comes from Lates calcarifer, assembly GCF_001640805.2. NCBI lineage: Eukaryota > Metazoa > Chordata > Actinopteri > Centropomidae > Lates > Lates calcarifer. The sequence goes on from NC_066844.1 coordinate 14,911,548, forward strand.
GTAAGTGAATGAATATTCTTTAAGCACTGGAGAGTAATTCACTAGCAGGACAAGCTGCCCTCCTCAAAGACAAATGTGTGTGCATAATGCTGGGGAACATTGCCGGGCAGGGTTTCTGAGGAAGGACCTACTCTTTATTTAATGTACTCCTCGCAGATGGATTGAAGCGACGGAGCCCAGCACAGCAGCACAATTAATATTTTGATTAGAATTCTGAGAGAGTAATATCCAGTGATGTATCACTGTTGTCAACTGATGGCTCTAAACTCTGCTGTCCTCAGACATATTGACATTGGCAATAAACTTAATGATAATGAGGATCTGAATTCAACATTGCTCAATATCAGAATGGACAGGAAACAACAATATCCTTTCTCAAAACAGAATTTAAAAACAGTTGAAGTTGGTCTTGTGACCCGATATTACCACAGTTTCTCAACTGCGGATAAAGAATACAGCCCCCTTGATCCTTTTGCAAAATTCCTCCGTGCACAGTGAGGCTCTTAAATTGTGTGCAGTGGACCGTCGTTTCCTACAGGGAGTCCAGGGAGATAACTGTGCATGAGCTAACAAAGTCCTCAACTGGCCGGCCATCGGTTGCTGGATCGCTCCCAGTACAGGTGAAGAAGCCAGAGTGGTGTTGAGCAGCTGTCAGAAAGGCCTGTAATTGGAGCCCATTGCACCATTAGTCCTGCCCATTAGACCTGTTATGATCGCTGTCTGTCTCCACTACACTTCTACAGTCACTGTCTCCATTTGACCCAGGGCACTCCCTCCTACACGGGAACAGAGCTGAGACTTAATGGCTTGTCACGTGTCCACCTGTGACTCTCTGGGCTGATGATCCAGCATGACACATTCCCCAGTGCGCTGTCTGATCTGTAATGGTCTCCATCCATACAGGGAATTGGAGTGTTCACACACAGCCCAAAAAAAAAAAAAAAAAAAAAAAAAAAAAAAAAAGAATGATAGTATTTTGCTGTTTCTGCGCAGGCGATACCAACTGAAAGCCCGGGGAGCCTGGAGAGAGAAAAGGTAATAGAAACTGTGTGGTGGTGCAATGGGAGGAGAGTGAATGAGATGTGCGAAGGTGGGCACGCAGTAGAAGTAAAATCATCAGCTGTCAGTACACATAATTTGCTTTATAGGAGAAGCACTCGCTCAGATACCACCATTTCCCTCAAACACTATGGTTTAGTTTAACGGAAAAGAAAACTTGACCCTTCTTTGAACTTTTCTCCAGAGGAGGAAATCAATCTCAGCAACCTCAAATTTCAACTGAAATCCCCAGTCCAGTCACTGTGGGTGATAATCCTGTATTGTCCAGCTCCTTCATTTTACACTTGTGCTTATTACGTTCTGCCTCCACAATGCTGTCAAAACAAAATAATCACAAGCATGACACCTGGAAATTGAATCTAATTGGAGCTAAATCCTGTTCTTGGAGCTGATGGCATATTGATTCTTTGCTCGTGCGGCCAGAGTACAGTGTGTACTGAATGTATCCCTGCCAGTTAAAACAAATGGTGAATTAGCAGGGTGTGCACCGGGAGCTCGCGGCTGTCCCGGCTTCTGCTCTAACATCAGTTACAGTGGCAACTGCAGGCTGCAATAGGGGAAAGAGAAAGCTCAGATCTCGGTTGGCAGCCAGCATTGTAACAGAACATTTTTATGCAGGGATTCAATACCTCTGGGGGAGAATGCAGAGTTACTTTATACTTCAGAAAATGGAGTCAGAGTGGTGGTTATATTGCCGGCACGCACAGCAGTCCCTGGAAACCTTTTTCTTTTCTGGCAGGAATACAGATTATTATGTTCTCTTAACTTGAGGATTTTGATAAATTAAAGATTGCTATGATGTGACAAACTACTTTCCCCTGGTGTATAAATGTTTCAACTGTATTTTTAGCTCTACACAATATTGTTTATACTATCTCACAGTAATTAAATGTTTTAAAAAAAACATCTGGTCTATTGTGTGTGATTAAAGCTACAAAATTGAAAAAAGGCAGCCTTTAAATATCCAGTGTAGATGCAATGTCAAAATGTTGTGGGTGCACTTAATACTGTTCTAAAATTTTTGTTGCTTTCTTTGACAATACACCTGTTACAACAGTGTGATGTGCATACCCTGAAATGCAGCATGTTGGAGCTTTACAATAAGATATATGTTTTTTTTTTCTAAGGATGAAAATTTAATGACTGCCCACACACGCTCACAATTCTTGAATCTTGCTTGATGATTCTTTGAAATGGCTTGAAGCACCACCAACGCAAATGTGTTCATTTTTCAAGTGAATGAGGAATTTAGTCAGTCTTTTCCTATTAAGCTTTAATGGATGGTTCTTGGAAACCACAGTCAAATACACTTATTAACTTCTCTAAAGCATCTGATGGGTGCAAAGCTCTTGCGTTGTGACAGTGTGTCTGAAGTGCAGACGGTTTGACAAAGCCTGTGTAGATCATGGAGTGCCGTGGGGAGTGATCTGCCAAATCTTGAGCTCAGCTGGGATAGTTGTTTTGATGGCAGGCATTGGTATATACCACCAGAGAGGAAGCAGGCCCTGTGAGAGCTGCATGGCACATGCTGAGCCCTGTCCTCTCAGTGTCTGAACAGTCCCAGTGGCATGGTCAGTCATGACATGTCCAGTTTGATGGCTCAGAATAGCTGCTGTCTTGTCTGTTTCACTGAGGATTCGCAGCTTTGACAATATGTCTCCAGTGTCACCTGAGGCAGCAATTAAGAGTTCTTCACTCTAAATTCACAAATGCAGACCACATTCACAGCTGCTAATACTGTACATGCACTTATATTTATGCACACATACACACACAAAGGCACTTTTCCACAACTCACTGCCCACTCCCACCATGAGAATGGCCAGAGGCGACTTTCCAGCATTTTTCATGGGCGTTGATGGGTCTGGACTGGCACTTGCTGAGACCTCCTCTGGACCAATGTCCTGGCATGGAGTCCCATTGCTTCTTGTCCCTGTTAGCCTCTTCATCCCCATGCTGAGGCCATCATTAAGGAAATCATTGCACCCAGATCCCAGATGGCGTGTCAGGAGTGTTGGCAAGCACTCTGATTTTGGAGCAGCCTCCCTGGAAAGCATGAGCCTTTCTGGACCGAGCTGGATCTTTGTCTACAACAGTATCCCAGGCAATCCTAAAATGATACTAGTTAAAAGTTTTAAATCCCACATCAGCTTCTCTCTCTCTTTTTTTTTTTTTTTTTTTTTTTACAAAAGATTTATGGTCACCATCCAGGTTGTCAGTCATTTTCAGCACATCACAAAACAAAAAGTGTTTTTAAAAGCTCCTCCCCTGGTGAAATATCACTTGTTTGAATCCTGACAACAGCCCACAGCAATGCTGCTGTTTAGTAAACCTCCTGTGTATTGGAGGTACACAAGAATCACTTGGAATAAGTAGAAGAGAAGTTTGTCTGGGGAAAAAGAACCACTTTTGGGTCAATACTGCGACATCAAAATGTTTCTCAGAGAAATACAAAACTTTTTCTTTGGCTGGAGGATGAAAGGACTCACTTTTGGTCTTGTATAACTCCATATTTTGACATAGTACATTTGTCAACCAGCTCTAAATAAAACTAAAGGATGCCAGAGATGTAGAGATGTGTGATGTTGATTGGTTGGCTCACAGCTCTTTCAATGGCAGCTGAAAAGATTTCCATGATGGATCGGTGGGACAACAAAACACATGACTCTTTGTTTCATTTTTAAAGCCACAGTCAGTGCTGTTACTTTAACCCAAACCATCTGTCCTTACAGCTAACTGAATAGTTTTTGTGCCTAAACATGGTACACTCATCATTTATTATTGTAACCATGATGACAAAGATGAAGTTCATGTGAACAACCCACTGAGCTGACCAGGAGGTGGAGTAGGGCCCGACTAACCCACATCTCTGCTCCCTATGACAACTGATAATGGCCATTTAATGGGGTTATAACATTTAAAGCAGGTGTAGCATGGCTGTAGGCCAAGTCCCTGTAATTTAATTTTCATATTTAACTGAGAAAAATGGATAACTGAAGTTGTTATGATGGTTAGTTAAAAATCAAATCTTAAAAAAAAAACAAAGGAAAAAACTGAACTGATGGGTGGAGAAACATGATAAATGCAGATGCTTCCATACAGAGAATGATAGACCACTGAATAGTTTGCCATTTGTCTAGAGTGCTTATATAAGTGAAAGTATTAGCCTTATTTGTCAATGTCATAACTGGTTATATAACTGGCTCCTTGTGACTGCCAGTTGTAAATGGCTCTTTAACAGCAATGTAAGCAAGGTTATCTCATTATTTAAACACAGTACATATTGTGTACATATTATCATCTTTACAGAGGGTTGCTCTGTAAATCATCACAGCCACAACCACTTTAATACACTGACTGTCACTTTGACTTGTTAGATTTTTTTTTTTTTTTTAAATAATATTGATTTGCATCCTTCCTCTGTTCAAATCCTTTTTGAAGAGGCACAGCAGGGAGTCTGTATCTGTCTTGCATCTGTGTCTTTGGATCAAATGAATGCGAAAATATAGTCAGTTAACATTAATATTGGAACCGCTTTCCCCATAACACAGCTGAAGGCCAGGCATCATAGTGACAAAAAGAAAGAAATATCAAAGTCGGAGCCCCTGATGACAAAGGCAATGCATTTGATTTTCAAAGAGATGCAGATATCAGCACTTTTAAATCGCTTGACCAGGCCTGGCCTTTCCACTCTCTTACCTTTCATCTCAAGAGCTGGCCCCAGGAAAGAAATGATGGAAGGCTACTCAATATTTAAATGCATCCAGGCCTGACAAGTTCATTTTTTTATTCAGATTTGATATGAATATTGAAAGCCCTGCTTCATAAGCACCAAATACTGGTCTGAGGAAGGCCTAATGGATGAACACCCTGTCCATATTGTAATCTGCCAGCCATCTGAGAGGGGATGAAGAGGCCTCTTCATCCAGCACCACATCAATGGACAGATGAATCATAATTTATCTTTAAAAAAAACAAAAAAACAAGAAGTTATTGCTCCTTAAAGGATTTGTTAATTATAAATAAACCTACAGTTTATAGGGGATTTACAGTAGGTTTCATTGTTTTAAAGTGATGTTTTAGAAATAGTATTTCTAAAAAATAAGCATTCACCTATGGATGAAGTCCTAAAAACGTGTAGGGCTACATCCATAGACTTCTGTAAGAATTTTACCAAGCTTGACTTTGGGTCTACCATCATTCTCAGTCACTAGAACTGAACGCCAGCCTTCACAGCTAAGATTGACAGGTTGTGTCAACTGTTAGTCAAACAAACATGACCCCAAACATTCTTCTTCTCAAATCCAAATATCTTATTAATGAGGGATAAAAATCAAAATATATAATAAGAAGTGAAGTTAAGTAAATAGTAAATTCTCTTGCACTACATCTTTTGACTGAGAAATTGGAGGATGTATGAATTATTTGGGAATGTCATCTGATTTATTCCAATGTGTTTGACTCCTAACTACCCTGTTCCAGCGCATGTTAATAGACATGTGCATGCTTCCAAGTTGCCTGGATGATCATTCAGTTAAAGTTTCATCTTCCTTTTATTAAATATACCTCCTTAGCTCCTGTCAGGCTTTTTGCATAACTGGCAACTTGTGCGCCAGTGGTGTTTCAAAGAGAACTGTGGCAATAATATAAAAGCTACATTTGCAGTGCATGTTTTGTCATCTCAGTGACACCCGTTTTCTGTCGAGGTGCTGTGAAAAGATTCATTTTATGATACTTGTTGAACCTTAAAAAAATGCTAATGAGAATTTGCTCCTTGCTGAAGTGCACTAATTCAATAAGCAACTGACTATGATGTGCATTTTATGTTTGAAGTGCTTGAGGATAATGTGAAATAGAGGCACAATGTGTCGTCTAAATGTGACATGTTATATGAATTAATCCTTTGATTCTGTTGTGTTTTTTGCCTCTATACTGAGGATTTTGCTTTTATATCTGCTAACTCTCACTTCAAGCAGTTTAGTGTGGCAGACTCTTCTTTGCAGAAGAGTCCAGTTGTGAGGGAGGTAAACAATACATGGCGACAGCAGTTCAGGTTTACCTGGAGAAAAGCCACCTGAGAGACAGAACTAGATGGTAATTTGATTTCAGCACATGTTGTTAATGAAGGCCTTATGTGCCTCTCTGCTGCTATGATTTCATTTAGACGCATAATGCTGAACATTAATATCAATACATACACTATTGATTTTTCCTCTCTGCCTGCTTTGAAAGAGAAGGAGTTTTAGAGCAGAGAAAAGGGGGATTCAATTGCACTGAATTTAATTTGGTGGTTTCATGTCAGCATAGATATCCTGAAATTCAGACTTGTCTGAAGCCCTGTTCAATATCCTTGCTTGACCCCACACTCTGATTTCTTGTCCTCAGAGAGAGATGCATTACTCTGAAGGAAAGGGAGAAGCTCTAATCTCTCTCTCTCTCTCCTCTCTTTTACAAATTCTTTGCAACCCTTACCCACAGAACCACAGAAGGTCTCTGAAGAGTCAGTGTTGCAGCATTTCCATGGAGGGAAAAGGCCAAGCATGTGGGTGTTCAATGGAAATCCAACACCCAGTGTTTCCTTTGGGCTTAACAATGGGCATCTGTTGTGCAAATGTCAAAGGTGGTTTGTGTGATTGTTTTGGTAATAAAATTTCATACTTTGCAGGAAGATCACAGTTCACTTACTTCAGAGGGTTTATACTGGATTGTAAAAAGAATAATATTAAGAAGTGCTGGTGGGAAGTAGTAGTAGAAAACTAATTGCGACTGATGTTAAGGGGCCTCATTCATCAGAGAACTGACTGAATCCCAATATATTCTACTGTTAATTGGGCACAATTATAATTAATGGATGCACTCAACAACGAATATTAAAGAACAGATGTTTTCTCTACATAAGTCAATAGTCGCAGAAACCTTCAATTATGGCCCCTCCTATGGGGAACAAAGATGGAGCATTAATCTGGGCCAAATGACAGTAGATTCAATTGATTACCTTATTATAAGGAAGCTTGGTTATTATTGCCATAACTCACTGCCGATTAGCAATCTTTTGCAATGCAGAAAGAGACAGCGTAAACACGATCAAGACCTAATCACATGACCAGCCCATATTCATCTTGTGCACTTGATTAGGTCAGATGTACGAAGTAAGGCGGGCAGAGAAGAGAGTGGGTATCAATTTCAGGATATGAAAATGATTTCCATAGACACCCCTGGGTGGTGAGAGGCTACTGTGCAACAACCTGATTGGATACCATTAATCATGACTAAACAGTCTATCGTTGCAGAAGAGCAAGTCTTCAACATTTGTGCACAAACAAACCCCACAGCCAAGTATTTAATAGGAGATAACTTTCTGTAGTCTTTCAAAATAACATCATTCTCTTCTGCCGTTAAAAAAAAAAAAAATACATGTAATATGAAAAAGGGATAATAGCAATTGCAATATTCCACCATCAACACTGATGAGCAGATTTTCATGTTCAGACAGGACATCGAGAATGTGCCTTGATTTGTGCTCTGCTTGGTGAATCGCTTGTATTGAGACGTTCATCCTTGTGCTCTGCCTGCATGATGAGGGCTCGCATCTGAACTTCCATCCTGTCAAGTCTGTATTGGGTGCATTCTTCTGACAGCTCTCTTGCTTTACTTTGCACCCCTGCCTCCCTCCCCAACCCTCCATTTCACACCACAGAGGTCAGGGATTCTTTGTGTGTGTGTGTGTGTGTGTGTGTGTGGTGTGTGTGTGTGTGTGTGTATGCGTTTGTGAGGAGTAGTGTGCATGGAGGAGAGAAAAAGAGCTGAAGCGTGTACGGGGAGAAGCTGTCTACCTTCTCAGCCTCTGGTGTTGTCAGGTTTGTGGTGTTAAAGAACTCCGACAGTATGTCCCCTACCTCACCTTGCTGCAAACAGGGCCTGATATCAGCTTTCATCCATGGTACAAGTGTGTGAGGATATATGTATGTGTGTGTGTGCACGTGCCCACTCAAGTGTACCAAGTTTGTTCTTCTCTCTGTTTGTTTCTATGTGTGTGTGCAGTGCATGTGCACATGTGCCCTCTTCCCTGCTCCATATTGCTCAACTGTTTAATATTTATCCTCTGTATGTGAAGAAAACCAACTTGAGGATGACTTGAGGATTAATGCGATCCTCAAACAGAATACAACATGTCAGATTTTCTCACCACCTCTTCCCTCTGGTGACCAGATGGGATGGTTTTCACGCAGGGGAGTGAATGTATCGATCCTGAACCAAAAGAAGGACTGGAATTATGCTGCTGCAGTTTACACATGGCAAGTTTTTTTGAGTCTGAACAGATTCCCTTTTCTGTACATGATATATAAGATAAGGGAGCAAAAGAAATAATAGCGCTCTTCTAATGGAATTGTTAGTCCAGGAAAATTAATCAGATTTAATTTAGGGGGTTTTCCCTGCTGTTAAACTCACAAATAGGTCATTTTTGATTCTTAACAGAGCTATTTGTTTTGCTGTCCCTACATAGTCAACATCCGTATTAACAGCTGTTTAGCGAGTTCAGTATCAATCTTCATTCCTTTACTCATCAAGAGCTGTCTCCAGCAGTGGAAAGCAACAACAATGTTTTGCGTCTTCTTCTATCATTTCTTTTCTTCTGTTTAAGTTTGCATGCTACCCAGCGTGCCCCACCTGTCTATCTTATCACTTACTGATAGTGACTCACTGTAGTGTCCAGAGTGCTGTGAAGAGGTAGCTTGGCTCAGAGGATGTATTCTAACCTCTTGTATTTCAAACACTACAACGGCTGAAGCTCTTGGCAAGTGACCATCACCACCACCCACTCCTAGCAAGAAACCATGTTTTGCAGCAGAAACTTATAGCCCTAAATAGCCCTTTAAGACAACAACCAGGTTAAAATAACTGAAGAAATGTATTTTTTTTCAGTAATATTTACCACTACTACTCTGCTGAAAATGTAAGAATGAAGATCATTTGTTTGTCTGACTAGTAATTGCAATTTTAATTTTCCCTTACAGAACTGAAATGATTATTTCATTAACTGAGAATCTATGGGCAACAATTTTGATAATTTTTTTAATTATCAAAAAAAAAAACTTCTAATATCTCAAATGGTTTTGATTTTAGATCAGTGTTTCAGATGAAACAAGAAACTGTAGATGTCATCTAGGTACTCTGTCTGTCATTTTATTCATTTATCTTTTAACATACTTACATTTAATAGACCAAAAGATGCATCAATTAATCTTAAACTGTGAAAAGAATTCAGCAGATTAATCAATAATTAAAATTATTGTTAATTGCATCCTGTGCTTTTTATTGTTATTTCCCCAACTGTGCTCTTAGAACACTGAACTTTGAAACCTTTATTTGAAATGTAGAAAATAAAAATAAAGAAAATAAAGAACTGGCTTAACTTATTTATTTGAAGAATATAGTTTTATCACCTGCTGTTGTACATTTTCATGACAGTATAAATCATATCAAATTCCAACAAATGCATGACTTAAGACATTTATCTTTAATGAAGAATATAAAATATATACAGTATATGTAATTGATTTTATTGCTGGTTGTGAGGTGGTGTCACGATTATCTGCTGGAGGTCATGCAGGAGCTCATTTATATTTTTATTTGACACTTCATCATTGTGCATCATTTTCCACTCACCTGTCCCCAACACCAGCTGTGACACTTTGTGTAAAAATGATGTATCCTTTGAAGACCCAGTAATAGCTTCTTCCTGACCTGACACAGATCTGCATCCTCCAGTTCATCTGTCTCTCGTACATCCCCTTCATCCTCCCCAGCCCCCACCTCTATGTTGGAGCCCCTGCCTGCCTGTCCCATCCCAGGCTGCTGCCTGACAGGCAGCAAACCAGGCCTGACAGGTGGCCAGGCAGTGTCACAGGCTCACCGCAGAGAGCAGTGCCTGTCTTCACTCATTTCCTCCTTTCTGCTCCCCTGACCTGAACCCCACCGTTCTAAACCTCAGCCCACACCATCCACCTTCCTGCTGGGGGAGCATCATGCCAAACACGGAGGCTTCCTTTTTTTACAGACATGCTCTTAAAACAGCTTTTCTCCCTGCTGTCTGGTTTTGTTGCTGAAGGTGAAAACTGATTTGTGGAATAACAAACAGTGGAAGGAAATCTCGCAAGGTGTAAAGATAAGAGCTGGTGCTCTTTTTTTAAGAAGATTGTTTACCTCTTCTTTACTGCCTACTTTCATCAGAAATGTAAATGTGTCCATTCTTTGTTGCACTGAACAAAAAAAGAAAAAGAAAAAAAGAAAAGAGAAAGTGCTTGTGTAACAGCCACTCATTATGGCAAAATCATTATGAACGAGACAAAGATATGTTACAGACTGAGTTCTTTCAGTTCCATTTTCAAACTGTGATCTCTCCCTGCAGGAGAAGGTCTTCACATGCAGAAGCTGTAGTTTGTCTAAAAGGAAACTGTTAATCTTATCAAAGCACACAGGCCCTCAGATGATCCACTGTGCTGTATCGCAGCATCCATCCATTCAATTCTGCCTTTTTCCTCTGCATCCCTTTTTAGTTTTTTTGTTCGGGAACGAGACACTTCCCTCAGTCTGAGCTGTAATTGGTTTTCATGTAAATTGAGATCGGTCAGGAGATCAGCAGATTACCTCTGCATGCTTTTCCTCATTCTCACAAACACATAAGTGCTTATGCATACAAATGCATACACATACATGCAAAAAGAGAGGCAGTCAGTTTCATTCACACACACACACACACACACACACACACACACACACACACACACACACACACTCACACATAGGTATAGACACACATTTATCTGAGCACAATTAGACTGTTGCCATGGAAGTTTCCCTAATGAGGGCTGAGATGACAGTTGAAACTCAGACATTATAATGCATCACAGTAAAGGTCCCAGGAAATTGTTCCATCTCGAGAGAGAAAAAACACGGTTGGCTCCTTTGTGTCCAAGAGAGACGGTTAAATGGCCCTAAATCAGCCTTAATTTGATGTTTGATCTTCCTCACCCCTAAAGCATAATGGCCTTGAATATGTGATCCTGTCCATTCAGAGCAGGATGAAAGTATCTTGACGGCTCAGTCTGCACAAAGGTGTGCTGTTAGCAGGAACATTCACATGGCAATGAACAAGATGGATGTGGTGCTGCAGTTGGCTTCCTCAGAGGAAGAGAGATGTCTTTTTCTGCCCCAAAGCACTTTTCAGATATATCTGTTTTGAAAGGACCTATTCACAGTGTGTCCATATTTCAGAAATATGAAATAACACATACATCTCAACCCCCTCGACACACCATTTCCCTCTTGGTGCCATTATTTCAGTGCATCCTCAAAACAAGAAATGCCAGAGTGAAGATGTACAGAATTTGATTTCGGAGCTACTCCTAATTGCATTCCTACACTGGGACTCCAGGGAAGAGAGGGTGACCCTGCTAATGGAAGAACTCATCACTATCTGCCAGGGTAATTAGCCGAATTAGCCAATCCCCTCATCTCTGAGGTGACCCCGGTGTCGGGGTGAGCGTTTGACGTGCAGAGAATCTCCACTGCAATTACTGATTTCCAGCAGGGCTGTACCTGTTGGCCCTAATGCTTTGTTTATTCCATAACGTCAGCATGAAATGAGGCTGAACAGCTTTTCAGATCAAGGTAGATGTCATGACATCCTTGATGCATTAAACAACATTAAAGCTTTGACACATAAATTAAGGTCATCTTTTTAATGCATTGCAGTTACTCAGCTGAGTAATAACCTTTCAAAAATAATGAAATATACAACAAAATACAGGGGTAACAGTTGTCTTAGCAACAGGAGTCAGTACACATACTCATTCACACACATGCAACGCACATAATCATCCTTTTGTAACATTTTAATTATGCACTTTTTGCACTGTTCCTTATTTGTATGTATATGCCACATTTGAATGAAAAACAAAATCACTTTTCACTTTAGTGTTTTCTAACTTCTCTTCCACTGAGTGGTTACAGCAGTAATGCTTTTCCATCTTTAGTAAAACTGTCTATTATTCAGTAGCCCTCAGTCCATTAAAGGGCATATGAAATATTGGCCCTTTTTTCCCTCCATTACTCCTCTCCAACTCAACCTTTTTTATCCATTGTTGCTTACACATATCACTGCCGCCTTCCTCTCTATCTCGCCAGGAGAATATTTAACCTTGGCCAGGCTCTGGGAGCAGATGGTGGGCCCTTATGTGTGTCTGGCATCATCCCACAGCTAATGAAGTGATGTCTCTATAAACACCTGACAGTGGGTCAAATCAGCCTGGATATGAAGATGGTCAGGTTTGGCTGTACTGAGCAGGGAAACACTCTCATGTCCTGATTGTATCCACACTGTTATGCCAACACATGAACCAGTCTTCCCAAATCAGGACAGACTACTGCGCCTGCAGCCTCACTTCCTAAAAAACAGCGTGAGGGCTATACACAATTGAGACACACTAACAATGAGCGCAAGGGCACAATTAACAGTACAGCAACATATTAAGTTCTTAATGAATACATGACACAAAATAGAAAACACACAGTGTCACAGAAAGTCACATTAGAAAAAACTGTTTGGAAAATCTCTCAGTGAACGTTAAAACCGACAACTTCTAAAAACTTGAGAGGAGAGTGTGAGAAAACCTTTCTGAAGGAACTGAATAAAGCCAGGAATGCTGCCACAGCTCTTGAGGACATATATGAAACAGCAGCACAGGTGAGGTTAACACTTAAGTATTTAATTCAAAGAAAGAAAAAGAAAGAGGAAGGGTTTCAAGGATGAGCACTAACCAATGAGTGTGCTTAATTGCATCACCAGTAAACTTCCCCCACTTCAATAAAAGACAGACAGGACAAAGCCAGAGACGTACCTTGTGGTGTAGTAGGGGATGATAACAAGAGGGTTAAAATTAGCCTCTTCATTATTTAGCTTAAAAAGTGTATTAAATGTTTTGGGTGACTTATTTTATGGATTTTCTGTGTTTTATTTTAGGCAGACAGGATGCATGCTAATTTTACACTCACACAGGTGTCTTCATTTGATTAGACTTCTTCTCAGGACTGTGTTGGCATTTACAGACTAGGGCTGTCACAGTTTATTTGAAATTTTAACTACTGTTCAAACGTGGGGGGGAAATAAGATGAGATAATCCTTTATTAATCGCACAGCAGGGAAATTTGCAGTGTAACAGCAGCAAAGAGGATAGCACGATAGAAAGAAGCATCAGTAAAAATAAATAAATAAAAAAGATAAAATGAATAAATAAACAGACTCAGTGGTTGAATTCACACCATTGGACACAGCAAATATTGATATTGTAGAGTTTAGTATACACTGACATTGCACATGAGTGGATTTGTTAGTTTTGGTTTAAGTGGTCTGTTGGGAGCAGTGTTCATTGTGAAGTCTGACAACAGCAGAAAGGAAGGAGCTTCAGTATCTCTCCTTCACACAGAGGTAGTCTGTCACTGAAGGAGCTGCCCAGTGCTGTCAGAGTGTCCTGCATAGGGTGTAATGTGTTTTTCATCAGAAATGATAGTTTAGCCATCGTTTGCCTTTCTCCTACTACCTCCATTGGGTCAAGAGGGCATCTCACAACAGATCATCCTTTGTAACCAGTTTGTTAAGTCTCTTCCTCCCGGCAGTCGAGGCATTCCGTAGAAAATGGCTGATGCCGTCACAGAGTCAGAGGTGAACATCCAGCAGGTTCTTGTAAGATTTCACCATCTCAGTGTCCATTCCATGGGTATAAGAGTGTCCACCACCAGCTCTTTGGTTTTCCCTGCAGCCGGTCTGCTGGCACCGATCCACAAAGCCCTACATCAGGTCTATAATATGATCAGAATGAAACAAAGCTGAGATCACCTATTAGCTTGTCATTAAAGTGATCCTAACCACATCAGGCCTGCATGGGCTGGGTCCAAATTAATTCAAACAAATTACATGTTGGTTCAATTGTTTGAATTTCTTGGATAAGTGTCTTTCACCATTACTGGTGCCACTCAACCCACTTATAATCAGCTGGAATAAGAAATATGTGGGTGTGTAGCGCTTTGAAAAGATGTTAAATAAATATTTAATTAAATATATGTGTGTAAAGTACAGGCATTTCCACACACATAGACCTAGAAAAATGTGTTAGTGACACCTTTGTCAGACACCAATGTTACAGTGCATTAACTACACTTTCCAGTATGTTTTTCCTTAAATGATTAGTGACATATATTATTATTCCATAATCAGTACATAATAAAAATCTTCATTTGTCATTTTTATTTCAAGGTTGAAACAAACTATTAAGATAAATCCACTACAAGCTTGAATCCATATCACAATAACATGATACAAGTACTTAATTACCATACATTATTGTACACCCTCCTGCCTAATTCAAACTCCACTAGTGCTGGTGGTTGATTGAATTAATAGTAAATATTACAGAGGAAAAGAAACAGTGTTCCATACATGCTGGAGCAGAAGATGCTCAAACACTGCGGCTATGCAAATAGTTACTTTGATGATAAATTACATTTTGTCTTACATCCTCTCCAATGCTAAACCATAGGTTAATTTTGCCCATGTATTCACCCCTGAAAAGCAAAAGAATTGCCTTTGGCAGATCAATAAAAAGGTGCAGTCTTGCCTCAGAATTTCCTCTTAATCAGACTGACTGTTTCTGAGAAATCATAATAGTGACATTCAATTTAATTACTACCCAATTTCTAAATACTGGAGAACGCAACATTCATCTCAGCTCTGTCCAGATAAGACTGATGATGGATTTTATCTAAGGTGCAGTATATCTGACAGACAAACCTAATTCATAGTCATACTTCTCCATGATTTCATCATGATGGGAAAATAAGTGAAGACTGTATGAAACACAAAAAGTCTGACACAGAATTGAAGCCACCAATCAGGAAAGTCTTGCTAACTGAGCTCACCTCTCACTTACACTGTCTCTTTCCCAGGAAGATGTGTCTGATCTGTGCCAACTTTTCTCTTTCCACTCTATTCAAGTTCATCTATTTGTGCACCAGGCTGCTTTTTATCTGTAATGTCCTGTCATCATCACTGGGCATAACTGCAGAAGCTTTACCTTTGTCCCCTTTAATTTTCATTTGGAAACAGAGCCTGGCCACAGATAATTAGCTCTGCTGCTAGCAACTGCCTTTGTCCCTGCTGTTGAATTTACTGTACTGAGAACATCTTAATGACAGACTGAGTGTTTTGTTTTTTTGTTTTTTGTTTTTCCCACAATGGTCATAAAGCCACAGCCTCACCACTTGTACTTTTCTCCTGTGCTTTAGAGTTGGTGAGATAGGCAAGTGTATAGCAAGAAGACTATTTGTCACTCAGTAGTAGACTGCAGACCGGAGTATATAATTACCATTTACTGCACCATTGGCTGTCTTGTCACACCCTCAGTGCCAGAAGTCTTCAGATTCTTATTCAAGTTGCTGGAGAGAGTGTTATTCTTTTACAGATTTTTAACTTTTCCTCCCTTTTTGGCATTTACCTTCTATTCCAATCCATATTTTCCTATTTTCTCACTTATTATAGGTCTTATTGATTTAATAGCATGCCACATGATTTTTTGTTTATGCATAATTTGCTGCTGTTCATCTCCCTTCCCTCACTAATTTACATATTTTTCCTCATGCGTGCCTTCCTTTTCTGCACTCTTGCTCCTCTACTCTTTCCTCTCTCCACTTTGCTGAGCCAGCACTTTGATAGCAGAGTAGCTGGGGGTGGTGGTTTAAGGGGGAGGTGGGGGCTGCAGGCCCAGATGAGAACAGTCAATATTTCATATCTCTACCTGGAAGGAGAGACAGAGGGCAAATTCAAATAGGGTAAGACACCCATACACAGTTTTCTTACCAATGGGAGATGCTGCAGAAGGCTATATGCAGCTGACAGCTCTAGACATAAGGAATCCATTAATTTGCAACAACATTTGCAAATGGAACATGGTTTCCAAAAAGATGGCAATGCTTGTGTGGTATATTTGATGGTGATGATGTGAAGATGATGAAGAGAAGATCTCCAGCTGACACTGTCTTACTTGCATATAGAAGTTTATTGCAAAGAAGTCCAGCATCAAAACAAGCACTGCAGTAGCTTGTGAGAGGATCCGAGCCAATATGGATCTCTCTCCCAACAGCTCTCAACATCAGTATATATATATATATATATGTTAGTCGTCTTTACGATTTACAGCGAGACATCGGGCTCTCACTCAATGACCTCACTTTTCCAAGAGACAGAAGAGAAGGGAGGAAAGGCTACTAACCAAAACATGAACCCAAAGAATAGAAAGACATACATGGAGCTTCAGGCATTCCAAGAGAGTAAAAACCATATATGGAACATCAGACACTACACTTGCACTATGGGAACTGGGAAACTGAATGCAAGGACAACAATAAAAGTGAAGTTACATTAGCATAAATCAAACAGTCCAACTTCTACATCTTTGGACGTATTGTGCACGTAATGTGGACACGGCTGGAAGTTTTGAATAATGCCACTTGTGAATAGCAGCAATTTTCCCTCCTCTGATCAGGTTTCACTTGTGACTATGTGCTGCTGGTTTCAAAGGTATGTTGTAATGAAAGTGGATGGCTGTGGATGAAAGGGGTGTTCCCTTCCTTGCTGCCAAGTCCCATTCTTCCACCTGAACTCAATCAGCCATTCAGCCCATGTAGATGGAGCTTACTGTTGGCTCCTAATACTGGTTTCCATTGCCCAGAGAATAACTCTGCAATCAGTTCACATTTCTCCCCATATACCTCTCAGGTTGATTACATCTGCTCTCATTCAGGCCTCTGCCACTCACAAATGAACTACAGTTTTATCAGGGTCCAAATAGTAGCTCTGAATGACATGATGTGATCAATTTTAGTCTGAGAATCATGTGTGCTCATGAAGATGTTAATGTTGTGACCATATTCACCCATGCAGACTTATTTCTATGGTAATGCAGTTATTCATTTGCCATTTCTAATATTTGCTTACAGCAAATCAATAAGTGTTGATGTGCTGACTGCATTCTGCACCAGACAAAGAACCCTCAAAATGTATGGAGCAAGAGTCCATACATCCAATTCCATATCAGGCATAGATTTGACATTATAGAGGTTTTCAGTGCAACAGTGCTCCATCATGAGCCAGCCATTGCACAGTAAACTGGTTTTCTATCAAAGTGAAATAAATATTACCTGATGCGTGCAAATCAAAATGCGGAGGATAGTGTTATGAAGTAAACAATACAATGATCTTCCCATGAAAATGATGTTGGATTCACTCCTGTGAGAGAATCACATCCAATTTTCTATGCAACAATGAAAAGAGGAGCTGAGTCTATTGTACCTGTCTTTCTGTCTGGCCCCAGTTAAATGCTGCTGGTTGTGTTTGATCTCTACAGAAGCCTGCTTTTGGCGCCTTTGCAAGGCCTTGCCACTTGGGTGCTGAACTGCTTCATTCCGGTTGCCTGTGTTTGTTTGTTTAACGCCAGGCTCTGCTTTCACACAGACATAATTAAATCAAGCCTAATCCACTATTTATGCATTCTACTTCTGAATTATTCACACAACAGTTTTATGTGTTATTGCATTTTTTTCTGAGATAGGTAGAACTTGTGTGGCTGCCGTTATTGAATAGACCCTCCCTCAAGATTTCTTCTTTTAGTAATTAAAGCCCCCAACACACACACACATACACACACACACACACACACACACACACACACACACACACACACACACGCAATAATGTACAATGCAGTCATGTAAAAGCTGTGCTTGCATGTTTTGCTTAAGCAAGTATGAATTAGCTTAATGCAACTACACAGTGTGTAATAAGAGTAATTATAGTGTCTCTGGAGAGTGCTCTGGCTTTCTAAGTATATCAGTTATAAACTCAGAAATATCTGTACACATACAGAGAGAGACACACAGATGTTTTATGCATATCATGCATGTACCTTAACACAGGATTGCGTGGGTGTGAGCCATCTCCTGTCTTCACATTTCAATTCAGATCCTGAATTTATGGAAGTATGTGACGTCATGTATTTCCTACTGCAACCCACCTACTTCAAACCAGTGAGAAAAGTTCAGAGAAAAACACAAACACAGGAATCTCTCAGAAATATCTCTCAGAGATAACCAAAATTACTCTCTTTGTGTGTGCCCACATCAATCATAGGAAGAGGCTGAATAAGAAAATAGGTTTTCAAAGCCAAAACTCAAATGTTTATAGTGAAAATATCAGCAAAATGTTCACAGACAACATGTTTCATTTGTATTCCACACACCATCCACATGTAGCAAATAATGCATGATTCAACTCTTTATAGTTATGTTTAAGCACTCACAGCACTTGGTTATGGATAGGAAAAGTTTATAGTCTTGTAGGTGACTTGAAGGACAGAACATGACATGTTTAGCAAATGTAACTGAACTAAAGCACTTTTGTTACCTTAACCTAACCATATGTAGGATTCAGGATACAAATCTGGTCTCTGGAGTCTGAGTCCTGTGCTTTGTGCACCCAATATCCTTCCTGACTACCTCCCTGCAACCTGAGTGTAGCTTTTATGCTGGAAAAAAAATGTTGCAAAGAAACATAATAAAGGCAGAAATTGTGTTTCCCTACAAAACTGTAATTGGAAATATAAATTATTAGTATAGAAATGTGTTTCTAAGAGACAGGGTTAGTATCATTCATTATATATATATATATATATATATATTTTGTATGGTGAAATTTCTTAACAAATCTATTTATGTGTCAAATGTCTTATATAGAATATAAATCATGTGTGAAATATGTTGAAGCTTAGTCTATTCAAAGCATTTTTTTCCTCCACATGGCAGCGGAAGTCTGCCAAGTGGAAAGAGACAGAGAGGTTAATTAGGCGGAGTAGATTCTGATGTTCCAGTTCAAATGAAAATCAAATGACATCCACTATCATCCATCTCCATCGAGCCCATCTCTGTGCACCTATCAGGCTCTCATGCTATATTGAAATGGCAGTCAAAAGGTTAGAGATACAGGCGTCTGCAGGGGTTCATCCCCCTTTGTTACATATGGAGAACAACCCGTAGTCTTGTGTCATCACTTTTCAACCACGGTCGTATCGTCGCTGATAAAAATGGATTAATTGCCTATTGATTTCTCCCCGTTATTTGGACTCCAGAGTGTGGTCTCTGTGGAGGCAGAGGGATTGACTGGAAAATGTGTGAAGCCCACTGGAACAAAGCACAGAAATATTATCTAGTCTTAGCTAAATTAAAAAAATCAGATCATGGGTGAAATTGCTTTATATTCATTTTACGTCCTTTGCTCCTCTCAAGGTGTTGAGTAAATGTTTACTTTGGTCTTTTACTGATAGATCATTTACTTCCTGTGGCCTTAAGGCATTTGTGTGCACATATCAATATTTCATTCATTCAGATGAAGAGATAACACACACACACACACGCTTATGCACATGCACACGTCATCAGTTCCTGAAAGTCTGAGAAGACTCAGTGTTGTGGAGTTTGTGCAGGATTTGTATTGCAATTTCATGGAGCTTGTCTATCTTTGCTTTTTTCAGTTTCCCAGTGTACATCACTTTGATATCCCTACACTACATCAGAGTGAATCTTCAGGGAAAAAACACTCACTAAATTATTGTTTATGTGGTAAGGACAAACAAAATTGGCCTTTCAATAATACAATGCAGTGTAGGTGTTAGCATTAAATACTTCATTCAACAGATATCATGTCTATGGTAGACAGAAAAACATGGTTCCAATACAACTGCATAGAGTTTCGGGGGGGAAAAAAAGAATTAGAAACTGATACAGGGGCAGCACGGTTAGTGGTTAGCACTGTTGCCTCACAGCAAGAAGGTTCTGGGTTTGAGCCCTGGTTTGAGCCTGGGGCTTTTCTGTGTGGAGTCACTGTCCAAAGACATGCACGTTAGGTTAATTGGTAACTCTAAATTGGCTGTAGGTGTGAGTGGTCATTTGTCTGTATATGTTGGCCCTGCGATGGACTGGCGATCCATACAGGGTGTAGACTGCCTCTCGCCCAATGACAGCTGAGATAGGCTAAAGCCCCCCAGCGACCCTTAATGGATAAGCAGTATAGATAATGGATGGATGGACAAACCAATACACTCGCACCAAAATTCAGCTTCATACATGGTCACTAAAATCATTTAAGAGGTGTAATTAGGTACACACTGCAAGTGGCTGCAGCATTGTTTTCCTTTAAATTGTCTGTATCATTGAAAACCCTACAAAGATTTCAGGAGCGCTTTTTTAAAAACCATAATACATTTTTGAAATGCTATCCTCTCCTCTTTCTGAGAGAGTAAATTAATCTGGAGAGGTTTGTTGATATTACTGTGCTGTCACATAACTCTGGAAAATGTCTGTGAAGTTTTCTCCTTGGTCAGCAATGAGGAAAGTTTCCTATTGACAGGAATCACACCACTTCCCTGCATGGTTGACGATGTTGCAATAGTTGCATCATCAGTGGCATCGCTGTGAAAGCTGTGTTGATGAACTCTGTGTGCCTTTTTACACCTAGTGAATACATCTGTTCAAAAGAAAGTTCACACCTACAAATTCTGCCCCACTGTGCATTCATGGGGATGACATGATGTGAGTAGAAGACCTAATAATTATCTGCTCAAGTGTGATATCTGTTCTTTGGGTTCCTGTTCAATCAACCACATCATCTTTCATCTCCCTGACAGGCTTAATAATAGTAATGAGTAATGAGCTGGCAGGCTTATAACAAAGTATCTACGTAGAGAGCTGCACCTATACAATGGCCTTGTAAAAAACATTATTCACATTATCAGACTAAAAAGTTTGGCATTTGTTACAATATCACACTACTGTCATCAGTAGCTTAGTGTTTCTTTCCTTGTGTCAAAATTTACAGCAAATGTGTAAACATTCACAAAAAAGGTAGAAAAAAAAACAAAAAACACTTCTACATCCTGTCACTAATTAGATACTCATCAGTAAATGTGAACCTTTTTGATAACACAAAGACACAGAGTAGCGAAATGCCATAGCGCGGATCGACCGAACTGAATCCGGCTCTCTGTGTTGGCACTTAAACAAAGTGTTCCAACACCTATAAACTTGAGAAACAGAGACTTGCTGTATAACTTTGGTTCAGTAATGAATTAGGTCTAGATCAAAAATAGTTTCTGCACTACTTCGGTTTATCTGCCTCAAATAATGGATTCAAATAATGTAGTATTTCAGTATCGTTTTGATGTTTTAAATATATTTAAAAATAAGATAAGATACATTTCCACCCCTCTTCGTTTGTGAAATAATCACAAAATTTAATCTACTGATTTGTGTACATGGACCCGAATTTTCTGTGGGGTGTTTTATTTTGAAAAATGACCGGAAACTCTGCCCATCACATCCGCCTGTGCCTCCTGATAGCACTTGACTTCTCTGTCGTGCCCATAGGCTGTATGGTCATGCCCGGTAAACTAAGCCAGCTAGCTAACTAGCTAAAATGAGTAAGAAACAAATGTCCGTGGAGAGTTCCTCTGAAAAGGGAAAAGGGCCGATGATAAAATAACAGAAAAGTCTAAGACTGTCAAGAAAAACAAAGATGCATTTAGTGGGAAATGCCAGGAGTCCTACTTAAAATACGGCTTTATCAGGATAAGTGATTCACATGCTCCAGGCCCCCTCTACATAATATACGGCAACAGGCTATCGACAGGCTAGAGGCAATAAAACCTTCAAAACTACTTCCGACAAAACACTCCGCATTAAAAGACAAGCCTGAACCCAAGTTCTTGGAGGACAAAAACGTGAACAAAAAGAACAGAAGCAAGTCTCGAAGGCCACCACAGCAACAGGTGTAGCTGCAAGTGGTTAGCCACGTGCTTCGTGGCTAACCGCTTGCTAAGGCTAAGAAGCCTTTCAATGTTGGTGAGAAGCTGATGCTGCCTGCTGCTACGTCCTGGTGAGTTGTATTTATAATGCTCTTTACTTGTGTTTGTTTTTATGCCGAATCTATATTCCGGTAATTTAACCCCCCCCTGTGAAAATATTAACTTGCATGAAACCGGTCCGTGGTGCAAAAAAGGTTGGGGACCACTGCTGCCACTGCAAGCCAATTTTACTGTCATAGAGAAAATTGAAAATTGTGTCCATGAACACAAATCAGTGCATAAGATTTCCTGACTATTTCATGAACTGCAGTGACGCCGGTTTGCAATTTGAAATACATTAGTTTGAAAGTTGTGCTCAGTGTCATGAAAGAAAAAAGTGTCCATGTACACAAAAATCAATAGATTGCATTTCATGACTAGTTCATGAAATTCCATGGAGTGGGTTGTACATTAACTGAAAGTAAATTGTATCAGTCATTTTTACTCAAGTCACACCATGCCATAGCCCTGGTTTAACAGGGCTCAAGGACCAATGCCTCAACAGTTTACAAAAAACATCATACCCAACAACAACACATAACATCGGCAACTTTTTTACAGCCTCCACATCTGCTAAGTTGAATGAGACACAGCCAAAGTTTGATGAGCACATGGTGCTTGGAACCAAGTGTAAGAGCTCATTTTGCTCAAAATGTTCAGACCCTCTGATATGTTGACTGACTGAGATACACCAATTGGTTCAAGCCTCATTTAAACAGTGGTGTGTATGCTGGGACTCGTAGTTAAAGCCAAGCAACAAGTGTATCATGAAAATTAATCTTCAGTAAGTTAAATTTCTACTCTAATTATTATATTGGTACCAGACCTAAGTACTCATGTAGTGGTAGCTCTAATTTATGCAAGCAGGATCATTAAATTCCCAATGAGCCCTTACAAAATTTGGGCCTTGGTAAAAAAAAATACAAGACAAAAAACTGGTGTTGTCGTAACTATGCAGTTCCTAAAACAAAATTTATGAATGAATGTGTTGTGTCTAAATAGATTAATAAATAAAGGGGGGAGAGAGAGCGAGAGAGAGAACCAAGAAACTGAAAGATGCTTGAGAGAAATATATAACTCTTCACAAATGACTGCACTAGAGGAGAAAAAGCAATTCATGAAATAACAAATGAAAATTAGAACTTGTCTAGTCTCTGGTAAGGTGTACCTACCGTAACTTCTTTCCCCCTTATAAAAAGAGAACTGGGACCCATTTTGTGAGATTCGTTTAATAATTCAGCACGGCCTTAAACCAATTCACTTCAAGTGCCCAGATGGTATTTTTATTAGGCAAAAATGCTCAATACTTGAGAGGAATAATTTACTTGCGTTCTGAAACTGGCAGGGTACCTTCGAGCCAGGCGGAATTTACTGAGCAGAGAATCAGTTGGGCCCCTTCTTTGGGGTACTAATTCAGCAAAACAATAATTTCATGAATATTATTGAGCTTGTGCCGTTGTGGCAGATGAGGGAAGGTGCAGGGATGGGGTGGGTGTGTGTTTAAGAACCACAAGTATGAGATAATATGAGCATAAAGAGAGATGAGCTGATATGTCCGAGTGTGTAATTCAAACAGAAAGCCAACATCCGGTCATGGCCACATCATGCGCTGCGCTGTGTTTTTACTAAGTAGTTTCAAAGTTAAAACAGCATATGCTGGTAATTGTCTGTTTTTATTTGAGTGCTTGCCATTTTCAACAAACTCAGACCTTTGCTTACCAGAACTTGGAGCTCTCTTTCCTCTGAACCCTCCTTCCTATGGGCAGCTGCTCTCATGTCAGGAAATGACTGATACAAAAATGTGATGTTTATGATTTATTACTGTCATTGTTTATTGTGCAAGGCGTGAATTTTAAATCCTTGTCATACAGTTCCTCTGCCAAGTTTCCCAGGGTGTAATAAAAGCAGATGCACCACAATGCCCTGAAGAGAGATGAGTGGAGTGTGTTTCTGATATTTCTGACCTTAAAAAATCCTGCCCTCTGGACAGAAACACCCACTGAGCTGTAGTCAACGAGACTCGAAGTACTTCGTAATTATCAGCCTCCAGCAGTTTATTTTGAGGATACCATTTAAAGGAAAGAAACTGAAAAAATAAAACACTTCACTGTTCAATATTTCCCCTTTTTAAAACTGAAGGAGTTCATATTGAAAATAAAGCAGCAAAGTGAATGGCAGTGACAGGGGCAGGCATTGGGCTGTGTTGATTGACACTGCAATACTGTCCTATTCCTTTTGATGGGATTAAATTGTCATGACCTCTCAGAGATGGAAATTGAGTGACTGATCTGAGGCTCTGGAAATGTCAACATTATTAAATTGTGAGACCAGTTAATATTTAAAGTATTGAAACTGTAAATGTATGTGCCTATTATATTTTTTTCTTTACTTTTAGCAGCTACTAATTCTAAAGCTCTATTTTTATACAATTAAGTTAAAAAAAAAAAAAAAACTACCAAAATGTTGCAAGACATTTAGTTCTGTCTCCATATTTTTACCCTGATAGGCATGGTAATGGTATTTGTAATTCCACAGATATAACAATACATTGAATAATCTTGCATCAATTGTCATTTGCTTTATTAAAAAAAGATATGAAGATTGAATATTAGACCAAATAATTTGACAAAATGGACATACATTTCTTGTAGATCATCTCACCTGTTACTGATTCATTGGATCTCATTTTCATTTGAAGCTTACATCAAAGTCTTATCCCGCAGTGGTCTATCACAGCAGCTTTAATATAAAGCTAATAACTCGGCAGCTCTTGCCGTACTTATACCGTGGATCAGGGGCAGAGGGGGTAAGTGGGGTGTGAAATAGACTCCAATACACCAGTTAGCTGATGGACACATGAAAGGACTCGGATGGTTGGTTGTCACTCACACCGTCAGATCCGCCTTTGCTCCATCTGAAGTCAAAATATGAATCTAAATAGACTGGAAAATGCATTTTTCTACTAAAAGATCCAAGAAGTGTGGGGGAGAATCATTACAGGGAGTCATTTGGAGCTACAGACTATGCACACTGCCATGCTTGCTCCGCCGTGCAGTAGGAGGGGTTGTAGTGACGCTGTTATCCAATGGGCACCGGCTTCCTCTGGACGGAGCGCAGCATCTCTGTCTCAGCGGCACTTTTGCGCCAGACAAGTAGGGACGGTCTCTCACTCAGCATCCGAGAGGAAGAAACACGGCTCCGGGAATTACTGAGGTGTTTTTTTTTTGGCGAAGAAAACTCTTCTCTTCCCCCCTTTTTTTTTTCCTAACACGCGGCTTTGCAAAAATGAACGTTGGCTGCGTCATCCTGGCGTGTACCTTACTTGTGGGAGCATCCTCGGTAAGATGAGTTAATTTCTTCACGTCTTTTCGGCTAACAGTACTGAGGGAAGTGCTGCACTGCTGTAGTGCTTACTTGGGCTTTTGCAGCGCGCTGCATGAGCCATCGAAAGTGGCTGTGAAAGGCTTACTTTCTCCCCGCAGCGTTGCGCTAAAGGTAACACCATGCGTGTAATCGAGCCTAATACGGCGACGTTTAAGGTCAAGAATATTTTTGTCTAAGTGTGCTGAAAAAGTCACCGACAACTCTGTTCATTAGCATCCCCATCCTCTCGCCTAAATAAACTGCAGTGCTTTATTGCAGAGGACAGTGGTGTCTAGAGGGGCTTCTCGCTGTGTTGGCTGCCATCAACTTCGTTTACGCACGTTTACGCACTGTCATTTCTCCTTGTTTAGATTTCGAGGATTAATGTCTCAGTTAACAACTATAGTGCTTATTTATGGAGAACGATTTAAGGACAAACTAAACGATTAACCAAGGCTTAGCTTACTTTATTTGCAAACTTAGTGAAATAATTTACCACTATCAGCCCTGTTCCCCAAATATATGTAGTAGTAGTAGTTTGTTGAGCTTTGCTGATGTACAGCAGGTAAATAATGAGTTGCCTACAGTATGCGACATGCTGCAATATATTTTCTTTATGAAAAAGCATTGATGAATGAAGTGGAACTGCTGCAACTGCATTCTGTGGTGAATGAAAAGCCTGCTGGATATTGTGCCTGCAACTATGCTTATGTATGAAGAGTGTACTTAGATGTATTTTATTTCTTCATTCTCTTTAACACATACACACACAATCTGTGTGTCTCTCTTGCTCTCAGCATGCAGCATATACTGAATGTTTAGGTTAAACATATCCTGCTAGCCACAATTATCATCTGTATAATGGTTATCATTACTGTCATTATCACCACTTGTGTCACAATTTTTACAGTAATCAACACATGATGATGACAGCATTATCCCTTATGGTAATGATGATTTAATGATGATCACCTTCATTAAAATAATGTATTCTCTCTCAATGTCTCCCGTGTGACTTGATGTGTGACTACAGTGGTTTAACGCAGGTTTATTTAACCTCAGATGTGGATTTGCACACTGTGGCGGTCCAAGTGCAACACACTGAAGTCAGAAATCACTCACTGTAGCCAGAGAGACTGCGAGGTTCAATATCAGTCTGAAAAGGCTGTGAGATCAGCTTGTAACCCCGTGGCCGCAAGTCAATTTGCCAATGCTTAACAGGCTGTCTTGTTGTATTCCTCAGGGGAGTAAGGCAGGCCAGCCCCTCAAACCCCCATGCAGACCAGGCTTCTCCCAGAACTTCTACACAGTGATTGTCTCGAGAGACGTACTGCACGGCCAGAGCATTCTCAAAGGTACGTCTGCCACTGCTGGATTTCATTTATTGACTGGTGATATTTTCTCTTCCCTGCCCAGATGTGTCCTCCCAACCATACAGTGTGATTGAGTGACTTAAGTGTGTGTCTACAAGTGTGTCTGGGGCATATATTGTAGCTCGTGGCTCTCCATCACTCCTAAAGAAGGTCAGAACACACTCCGGTTGGAGCTGTGTGATATAAGCAGCTAAGCTTGAGCACAGAGGTGTATATATTTAAACAGAGGGATCCAGCTGTGATGGAGCTTGAGTGAAAAAAAATCTTGTGATTAAATGTGACACGACAGCAGGTGTGTAATGCATTCTGTTCAAGAGTTGTCATTTGATATGGAGTTTCATTGATGAATGAACACCCAAATAACACTGATTGCAGTAAAAGGAAAAACAATACATCTCTTGTTTTTTTTGATTGACTGAACAGCAGGCTGACAGAACAGGCTAATTTAAATAGTGTGTTCCCTGCTCTGCGTGTTTGCAGCTGGAAGCCCAAAAGTTTTATTTTATTCCCAGTGTTCATTGTAATACATTTTCCAGGCCTTTTATTCTTTCTGTTTTTCAGAGGAATTCAATTCTGTTTTCATTCGCTCCATTTCTTTTCAGTGGAGGCAGTGTACTGAATCTACTGTGAGGTTCATCTCCTGCCATGTGAAATTATGCTGTAGTATCTTCAGGGTGTCTCCTCTATTTGCTGGTGAATCTTTATCATAATGGAAAACAATCCCTCTCAGCCACTTCCCGGGTCCCTATTTGCATAATTGACAGATAAACAAAACCTTTGACTTTCAGCAGATGTGTATCTATAGCATAGACAGGCATAGCATGAAAAAGCTAAAGCTTTAAACTCCTAGAACTGCCCACTACTCCCAAGAAGAGGAGTATGTTAGTATTTTGCAGTATTTACTCTAAAAGTTTCCCCTATAAGAGTCGAGGGTCCCAGTATTTAGGTTGTTACACATTTCCCTCTATTTCTTCCCTGTAACCTGCTCTAGACTGTTACTCGCACTTGCAGGCAGCAGCTCAACAACAGCGTACAATAAGCTTAGCTCTCCCCTGACGCTTTGCTTTTATAGCCAAATATTTGTCTATTGTTACATGAAATGCTATTTGCCAGAAGGAAATGGCATTCTCATTGTAACAGCTGTTTGAGCATTTTCCGGCTGCGAGCAAAACAATTGAATTATTCTGGAGGTTATTTTGTTATTTAGGAGGCTGACAAGGACAGTGCAGCCGGTCAGTGGGGAGCGAGTTTGCCTGAAGGGGATCGGGGCTCAGGGTTTCTGCCTGTTTGGAAATGGGCTGAGGTGTCCTCACTGACCCAAACAACGTTAACAGGGGGTGATGTGTCTAGACAGATAACGTATGTTGGTTCCTCCCCTGTGTCTGTGTGTGTGTTATATGCACATGTGCCGGTGGGGGGGTGTTGCACACACATGTGACATGTCCTGGTGTACATGCTTTATTAGTGGCTAACACCTAAATTCAAATAAAGGTTACGTAAAGCTCAACTGCATCAATTTGATTTAGTGTATGTGCTATATCAGCTCCTGCTTTGATCCCATATTACCTTTGCTCCCAGTCTCTCTCTTTCATTTTGTCTCTCTCTGTGTTTGTTCTGTGAAAATCAATCTGAAAGCCATGCTGTCCTCCCAACTGGCCACTCAAAGGGATATGGGCTGCAGCAGCTTAAGTCCTCATGCAATGATTAATGTGCATCGACTACCCTTACTGAAGGTCTGTTTTCTATACAGTGGGGCACAAAGCAGGAGGAAGGCTTTAATACTAACGCCATAATATGTATAACCTGAAACTGTCACTTTCCAAGAAAATGAATGGGCCAGAGATGAGAAGAGGGAGGGTCTGGGATGCTACAGAGCTGGCTAGGGGGTTGCTGGACCGCTGTGGGCCGTGGCTGTTGTCTCCCTGGAGGGATGGACAGTGAGCGATGGGGGAGGGACCAAAGAGCTGTGGCCCAGCAGGTGCAGTGTGAACCAGGCCTCTGTTTCCAGTCGCTGAACAATGTGTGGAGTGCAGTTCTTTTCATTTTTGTGATTTTTGTCCACTCTCTTATTGTTTTGATAGTGTGTGGGTAGTTTGGGTGTGACTACATAGTGTTTTTGATATCAAATTCATTAAGACCAGTATGAGTTAATTGAATTTGTTGAATATACGTGGTTGTGCAGGTGTTTTCTCACACATATATCATGTGACTAATGTGTCTCACATTATACTATATGTGTACACACACACACACACACACACATACATACATATGTATGTACGTTATCATATATATATATATATATATATATATATATATATATATATATATATGGAGAAAGAGTGGAGAATAGAGAATAGTAGTAAAGAGAGACATGGAATGACATGCAGCAAAGGTCCCCAACTGGATCTGGGTATGAACCAGGTATGCTCAATGTTATGGTCGGGTCCTTAAAGGTCCCCCTACCTGATTTAAAACAATGTATTTAACATTTTGCATGACAGTCTATGATGAGGAGAAATTCTCTCAGTCCACTAAGGAACTCTTTTTCTGTGCTGGTTCCCCACCCTTTGGCTTGTCACCCTGCAGCCAGAAGGTGATGTTCACAGACTGTTTCATTCTAATATGTTTTTAGATTCATTTAAAGGTATGATTCTTCAGTATTTCATTCAAGCATGCAAAAATCTAAAAAACAACAGCATGTCTTTGAAAATGGTCAGCAGTGATTTAAATACGTGATTTATAGTAAATGAATTTTACAAAAACACTGGCATAGTCCTTAAACTTTGCTGCTTTTTCTCCCTGTAGGTAATGTGAAGTGTCTGGTCAAGACTTGAAAGGTCATTTTTGAATTGTAATGCATCATTCAGTGCCCCCTTTGGTCATTCTTTGCCAGCTTTATAGGTTAAAAACGCTGTTATGGCTTTGCGGTTGACCATAAAAGACCTTTGTTTAACTAACTCACAAATCTCTGTGCTGTCGCTAAGTTGTGCTGAATAAATCATCCCATGCTCCCATGGAGATGTTTGTCTGAGAGCAGGGTCAGGATTGGAGGGGGAGGCTGTGGCACACAGGCAAGCAGACAGCCGGGCCTTGAGTCGTGGTCCGTGCAGATTCCTGCTGCGGGCAGATAAGCCATGAAAAGAAATATTCCAGTGATTGCACATCGCTGTGTAAACCATCACCTCGCTCCAAGAGCCGGAACAGACACCTAGGAACACGGACAAGGGGATGTAGCCTCTCCACAAAAGAAATTGATTTGAAATACAGTTCAGTCAGGATAGTGTCTCTTTAAGTCACTGTCAACGCATATTTGAAAAGACAGCAGTGATGAGTTTCACCCTTTGCCCCTCGCTAGTCCTGAGAGACCGCGAACAACAACACATTTAGATGCCTGTCTGACTGCATATTTTTGCCTTATGTCACCAACATTTTGTGACAAACAAAATGAGCTCAGATGATGGATTTACAGGATTACAGAGACCTTGTTCTTGGATAAAAAAAATGCTAAAGATTGATCAATTTTTCAGTGGAGGCTTTTTGAAATACAGCAGAGGGCCACTTTGTTGTGGGAAAATTAGATAAAAAAAAACGATCATAACTTTGTTTTTCTGGCAGACAGCATCATAAGAGATGTGTCTGCTCCTCACCCAAGCATGCAGGATCTTTTCATAAAGCTTGTGCTTTGTCACCTCAACTCTCCAACTTTAAAACAGAGTGGGCATTTTTTCATTTCCAGTCCCTGTGCTGTCTCTTGAATCACAGGATATGGACTTGCTCTATGAAAAGATAATCCACATTTGGGTGTCTGTTCTTGCTTCCTTCATCCCAGGGCTTTTAATTTAAAATTGGGTCTTTCTATTGCAGTTATTTTATAACTGCTGCACTGCATACAGGGGGAAGAAATGACACACACTGTTCTTTTAATCTAAAAGATTAATTTAAGGAGGATCATGCCTCCATCAGCTATACGCTTTCAGCATGGATTTCCTATTGTTTAATTCCATCTCTAAAAGTTACACATACAAAATGACTTGTAACATGACCCCAATTAGACTGCAGCAGGGAAATCTGGCAAGGAGCCATATCTGCTTTGAAACAGCCAGCTCAGTGTTCGCTGTGCTGTGGAGAACTTCTGACTCCTAACCCACTATCCAAAGTGACAGGGCTTTCATAAGTACGTCCAGACCCAAGAACTGAGGAAGGGGGGGTTGGATTACGTTTCCAGGCATTTGATAAGCGGGATGCCATTTTCCTTCTGACTCACGAACGTCTCTCTTGTCCTCCAGAGAGTCTTTCATCTCTGCAGCCAGGACCTGCAGTCTGTGGCGAGCTGATAGAATACAGGTACAGAAGATGAGCCACATCATTTCTCTTTATCTCGCCTGCCTTCTTACCAAACCAAGCTACGCTCCCATATCCCTCAAACTCCCTACAACATGACATACATGCCGAGCCAATTCCATCAAGCAAGCCACCCAAGATATAGTACATGCCACAGCACAATGCTTTTCATCCTGTTTTGTAGTCATTTCCTCAGTGGAGGTAGTAAGTAAAAAAGAGGTTTTGATAGATGGGAAACTGGCTGTCAGCAGAAATATTATTGCCTCTTGTCAGGGCTTCCGTGTGAATTTTATTAGTTCTAGTGCACTGATCTCCACTGGTCTCCTCTTACTGTGAACTGGTATTAGCTTTAGTCTGATGGTTGGTCACTGGGTCATGGCATGTACTCTCATGGAGTTTCATTACAACGCAGATAGTTTCACTGCTTTCGCATCTTGTGCCCAGTGAGAGACAGGCAGGATTCATCTCAACCTCCTCGCATTTATACAGTGAGGAGCTGTCAGAGTCGAACCCTACGTCGAGAGACTCCAGCGCTACGCATGCTGTCTGTTTGCACTTCACTGGGTGAGATTATGCAGTAGATCTACATTTCCTGACAAAACAGAGGTGTGCTAATTGTGCCCTGAATTCTGACCTTCAAGCAGACCTAACCACGATTTTTATCAGACCTCAGATTGTATCTGCAAGAGCTGGCAGCAGTGGGTTAAATCATAGTGATTATAAGAGAAAAAAGGAGAAACTAGGCGCTTCTGATGATGTTAGCCAAAAAGAGAGTCCTTGGCAAGGGATTAACGGATAAGAAAGAGGACTGTGTTGGATAGGGAAGTAGAGACTATATTTCGGGAGTTGAGACAAGGAAAAAAATAATAAAAAATCATGGATTAAGTTTAAAGTGGTGTGGTGTTTAACCCTCCTAATAGATGCCTCTCTCAACACACACTAACAAAAAGCACAAGAAAGCACAGATACACACAGCTACCATTGATGACCTTGTATTCTGTGAATACTATTTGCATTTGTAATCGAACACTCAAACATCTTTTTTTTTAATTGACCACCCTCCCTCATAATCAATGTGTATTAGTGCTTTTGCATGTCAGTGCACCTTAACGATTGGTGACCTTGATCAAGACTCTATTTATTGTTTGTTTTTTTTTTTTTTTTTTGTTTTTGGTTTTTTATTGCAGTGCAGAAATGAACAGTTTTCCCACTAGTAGACCTCACCTCTGTAGTACCTGTAAATGTAACCCAGAATCTACCAGTTCATTACAAAGGTTTTGCTCCCCTCCTCAAGGCCCGGAGGATTTACATGCATCTGAATACAAATCAGGTCTTCGCTATTGAGGTGCTGTTTCTTTAGCTCAAATTATTCACTTGCACATTATCCTGCTTGTTTGAATTGTCACGACAAAGCTCACTTCAATGTCATTTAGGTGGATTATTGGATAGATAATGATTACTACAATTAGCAGAAAAATAAGAAGGTAAACCTACACAAACCCTGCAAAAGAAACTGAAGAGTG
Source organism: Lates calcarifer (assembly GCF_001640805.2). NCBI lineage: Eukaryota > Metazoa > Chordata > Actinopteri > Centropomidae > Lates > Lates calcarifer. The sequence goes on from NC_066844.1 coordinate 14,944,212, forward strand.
GAGAAGCTCAGCGCTAACCTGTCTGACAATAATGTGGCAAAGCTCCGTTTGTACCAATTTTCCATTTCTGTTATCATCAGTCTGAAATTGTGGCTTTTCAAAGTGGCATGGCTTTGAGTCCTGTCAAGTTTTTCTTCTTCCAAGAAATAAAATAACACTCAGAATTCAAAGCAAGAATTCACATACTGTGAAGACTGTAAATATTTTTCAGACATCCGTATACCTATGTGATTTTTACCATTCCGTTTCTCTAGTCGACTTCCATCAAGCCCAGCCTGAATGTTTAGAGTCTTATGTGCCACTTCTGTGATGGTTGTAATTACTTTGGAGTGGATCTCTATCAGGAGAGGATTCACAAATCTTCACATCCATTCAGTCCTCCTTCCGCACCCCAAGGAGAAAGGAAGAGGAGGAGGAGAGTTGGACACTGAGGGCAAGAGATGGCACATTTGAAGGCATTCTTGAGCATCATCCTTTCAAGTCAGCTTCTCCTTGTGAAGCACACCATGACATTTTCCCAAGCTTCCAGCGTGTCAGATAGAAATGTTTATTTCAGCAGGATAGTTTCAAGTCTGGTCCGGATTTGAAACCAAATAATCTCGGGCACATCAAGTTCATGTGCATATTTTACAATATGTGTTTGCTGAGTGATGAGCTACCCTAGTTGCCCTCTGGCCCAGTTGCACCTCTTTGCCCCTCCCCCGGTTCATTCCTGATTCAGGGGCTTGAAGTGACATATAGCTTCGCACTTTATTGATGAATTACAGCCAAGCGGTTTGACCTTGTGCTGCCACTTGACCTCACATGTTCTGCAACGCTCATATCCTCGGTCGGCAGCACTGGAGGAGATGAAAAACATGGCACAATCAAAATGATTTACGTTTGGCTTGACTTGACGCATAGATCCTTCTAAGCTGCCACTAAATGCATCTCCAGAGGGCCACTCTGTATTGTAGTGTACAGCCATTTCTGAAGCTATGGGGCTTTTGCTACTCTATCGCCTTAATTAAAAGACTACACAGTCAAGATGCCTTTGTTCTACAAACTCTAATATCAAAAAGGTCCCTCGCCGGAGAGGGACTCGTGCTATACTTCGTCCTTTGGATTAATTCAGCCTAGAATCCATATATGATCAGGACGCCTGCATGTTCTTGTCTTGATCATGTTCTCCTGTTGATTTTTGTTAAATGCGTAAACACAGTTATTTATTTAAATATCAACACAGTATATTTTGTGCATTGTGTGTATTTGCATGTGTGTGCGTGTGTTTGTAGGCAGTGCTCCATCCAGAGGGTGATTATCTTAAATGGAGAAATTAAAGGATTACAAACCAGCCCAGTAATCCAGCTGTCAATCTCATGGCTCATTAGTAAGCAAAGGAGAGGGATGAGGGAGAGAGAGATATACAGCACACACAGAGAGAGAGAGGGGGGGGGGGGGGTTGGGGGGTCGAGACATACCTGTTTTTAGTGGTATAATGTAGATGTAAACTTGTCAGACTTTTCTGTATTCTCATATTAATTAACAACTTTCATTACCAAGATAAAGGTATTGATTTCATCTTAGCTGTGGAAACAGCATGATCTGACTGTAAAATTCGATTTGCCAAAGACTGATTTAATATAGAAAATATGACTTTTATGAAATTGCACATTTCAGTATTAATACTGAATGAAAGTAAAATGAAGGTTTGACATTTCTCATAATTTCTATTTGAAATTAGATTGTTTTGCACTCTTGATTGCAACTCAGCGTCATGCTCATAATTTGGCTTTGGCTAGAAAAGTGGATGTTGTCACGCTACTCAACTGTTTGGGTTGAGTACATTAAACTGCATTAGGATATTCATTGGAGCATGGCGGCGTACATCAGAATCCATCATAATGATTCACATTGTATTGTACCTTGTACTAGTAAAAATTCATATGCCTAGTGCTGGCAAGTGCTCATAGTTGCTGCTATTCACAGTTTTAAATAGCAAATGAATGAGTGCAACTACAATGACGTATACAGCAACATATAAACTCTGTGTGTGTGTGTGTGTGTGTGTGTGTGTGCGCTGCAGATTAGCCTTGGTGTTGAAAGATATACAGCTTCCCTGCCATTTTTCACCAGGCTCTGAGGCACATAAAAGAAACAGTTTGGGAAACGATGGCACCATAAAAAGAAAATAGAAACACAAATCCTGACTCCATCGTGGAAAAAGGGGTAGAAATTGCATCTCCTATGGCAGTGCCGCTTTTTGAATTGGATTGTATCAATTTGCTGTCTATTTTGATCTAAAAAGCACACTACGTGCAGGCTTATTTGCCCATGCACAATGACTTGTGGATGCCCACTGCTGGGAACTCTTCCGTGTGCAGCTCATATCATCTCATTTAATTTGAACCTCACCATTCTCTTTTGTTTTTTTTTACTTATCATAGATTGCAACTCGCCCATTCAAGTGTCTCTGAGCTTGAATTTATTTTTTCCCATCAAACTTTGAGTTAGGATTTAAAGGGAGCCATTGCTTTTAATCTTGCTGTCATGTTATAGACAAGGTTTCTAGATGTATTTTGTAGTACCTGTTACCTCTTGAGCAATGACTTGCTTGCTTTGTTGAAAAAAAAAACACTATTGTTGCTGGAGTGAAGTTTGATTGCACTTACTGTAGACAGACTGTCTGAAAGAGCTCACTCTGGCTATGATTCAGATGGCTGATTTGGAAATCACAATACGGAACCATGCTTCCTCCTGTTGTGATGCAGATTTGTCAGTGGGGGGGGCCAAACAAATCGACAAATATGCTTTGCTGACCAGAATGAACAGAAGATATTCTGCTGTCGAACTGTAACACAATTTAATCCATTCTGTTTCCTGTTCTCTCTCATCATCACCTGCTCTAATGTCAGTAAAGAATTGAATCTCACTATGTTTTTATGGCTTACTTTGCTTTCTCTCTGTTAGCACATCAGCTCAGCTGTCTTTCTGTTTCTCTTTCTCTCAAAACCTGAGGGAGCTCATCATGCTACTGTATCACTGACTCCCGTACGGATCCATTTCCTCAAAAACTCAGACACCAAACAAAGCACGACTCACTTGTCTTATTTATATCTAGAGCCACACTCATATCGAAACAGGTCACATACACAACTTGTACCCTACGCACATACACAAACTGACACACTTTAACGCTTACTGCGGAGGTTAATTCATTGTAGCAGAGGCCCCTGTAGGTATCTGCACAAATGTTAAATGTGCCATTTTAATATTAGCTTTGACCTCGAGTTGGGCTTCTTCTACATTATAATAATCCTACTTGCACACTTGTATGTTTCCAATCTCTGCTGAAGAACAAGCACAGAGTTAAACTGCCAGGAAGAAAAGATTAATTTCTAAATCTGATTGTACCTTTTGCACTGCTTGCACACTTCTTGACATATTTGTGTGTGATGTGGATAGAGGCACACTGCAAATACCCATGAGAAGATTATAGCCATCGGCTAGCAACAGTCAGATACCCACATAAAGCACATTACTGTGCCAAAGACGTCCCAGTCACACACACAAACGTGTCTTTTGTTGTCTCTGCATAACAAGATATAGTTTTTTTTCAAATATGCTTAAACTTGACGTTCAGCATTTTAGTCTTTATTTAGTGAGAGCCTGGTAATTTGTACAAATACAGAGGAAAATCTGGGCTTGAGAACCCTCTTTTTTGATTGAAATATGGGAGCAAATCAATAGAGCCCTCCTCTACGCTGGCAACGTGCAACGCAGACACATGCTGGTAGCATCGATCACAGCTTCAGAAGAATCACAGTTTTCCTCTCCTGCACCGCTCTGTCTCTCTGCATGCCTCTCTTCCCCTCTCGTTCTCTTTCTCTTGTCTCATTTCTCTCTGTAGCCTCGTATAGGTTTTCAGATAAAAATAATAGCTCTGAGAACCAACAGAGAAAAGAGGCATGGGGTGGGGGGTGGTGGAGGGGTTGGCGTTGGTGACAGTGTTTGCGCTCTGCACCACAACCCAGCAGTAAAACAATAAGAGCCAGTCTGACTAACTGTGGCCTCTGGGAATAGAAACCTTCTTATTGCCATAAACAGCAATTTAGCCTGGGTAAAAGAAAAACGGATGCAGCCATATTACTGTGTCATCATGATTACAGCCACCACAGGGCTGTGGCAAAGTGAATGATGGCTGTTACATCCTGGCACCTATTTAAATCCATCGTCAAATTTATAGCTGTGTAAACCAGTCTAACATCAAGGCTAATCCAAATGATGACACATCAGAGCTGCCACAGATAAATGAAAGATGTTCTTCAGGCTCCAGCTCTGTAGTTTGGGGCTCATCCCTTGCTGTGTCTGTGTTTGTTTAAAGGAGAGAGATTGTTATTGTGATGGAATTTGCATACAGTAGTTCATGTCTGTGCTTAAACATGTAGCATTTTGATTTGCTTCTTATAGGTTACTGGCTGAACATACTTTAGTCATCTCTAATCTGAATTCTAACCAGAGGATATGGGAAACAGCTCTCTAAAAGTATCATTATGAAGCCGGGAGTTAAACGTCCTGGCTGAATAAACTCTGCTGCTCTGCAGGGCCATAGGCCTACTGTGCATAACTTACCTGTCATGAATAAACATCCACCATCCGTACCTAGATATCTGGTGGGTCTCCTGATTTCAAGCAGTGATTCACAGCTTGATTTGCATTTCTGTTATGCTTTTCCAAGATTATATTAAACTATTCAAATACCACGTTATGCTTTGACCACGGTGATGGCCCCGATTGTTATTTTTAACTCTGCTTTCGTGCTTAGGTCAGGTTCGGGACCTGTAGAGATCATTATCTTAGAGCTAGGGTGAATGTTGGCAACAATTCAAGACCCTCTTCTACCTTCAGGCCCTGTAGCACGTTCGATGGAATGTGAGGAGGAGTTGGAATTAGACCTGAACATCAGTCAAGTCATATGTGCGATCAACACTGCAAGCTGCATTAAAACTTTACACTGAACAGTGAAGAGTTGCAAGTGAATCAAATGTACTTGACATTGGGATGTTTGGTGTGCAGGGTGTTCCATGGCAGGCTAGTACTACTTGTATAAATGTTACTCAGATCAAGTAATGTTTTGATGGCATCTGAGAAGTATAATAAGAGAGAGTTAATACATAAAGCAGAGAAGAGTCTTGATCTCTGGTGATTATTTCAGTATTACAGTTGGTAATATGAGCTAAATCAATTACAACTGTGTGAAACTTTTGTTTCCTGCTTGAGCATCCACACTAGTGTCAAATAATGCTGCTTCCTGTGATGCACATCATGACTTTTGTCAGAGAGACAACCTCTGTCTCTCTCCCTCCTCAATGTTCTATTTTAATCTCTTCACTCTTCTCCTTATCTACCCTTCCTGTGCTTAATCTGCATCATATTAGGTTTGCTACCTTTCACTTTCGAAATTATCTTAGTGCTGTGGGGGAGCTATTGTTACTGCCCTCTCAGATTAGCTTCAAGCATAGCTTAGCCTACTAGCTAGGTCTCTAGTCACTCACAGGTAACACAGTGTTGCTAACTGTGCTAATTTTCTTGGCAAAGTGATTTCTTGCCATAACTTAATCTGAATCTTTGAAGAGCTGGAGATAATTATTCAGAAATTGTGATGTGTCATTTTTTGTTATTCCTGAATTTCAATTAGATTGTTAAAAGAATCTGTAAAAAGTAATGTTGGTAATGGCTTTATTTTTTCCAACAATTACAGTCTAAATGCTGTCATTTTGGGGATGACTTTGTTCTGACGGTTTGGTAAAGTAATGCTCACTTTAGGACATTTTGTTGTAACATGGTGAAAACAGTCTTCTGAACTCAGTGCTCAACCTGTTGAATGCCTCACTGCACTTTGGTTGTTTGGGACCGAGTTTTGCATGTCTGATGAAGTCACTTGTTCAAGCACCTGCATATTTTATTTGTAGTTAGTACTCAGCCTTGTTCATGTTTGCCCTCACATAATTTGTATCATGCAGGTAAAGTATAAGCTTCCATTTTAATAGGAAAAGTGATTTAAAAAGAAACAGCTGCAGCCTTAAAAGTTGAGCCAACTTTATTAATGTAGCAACTGCATTTTAAGGCCCTGCTTCAGTATTTGCATTACTTGTGGTAATGTTAATGCTGTTTGGAGAAGGCAGCTTTGTTTAAGTACGTATAGTATGATACTGCTCAGAACATGTGAACACACAGCCACACTGGCACCAAAAATATTCTATTGATAGTGATTTTACTCTGTGAAATTGGTAAATATCTCAATTCGTGCTCTGCAGTTCCAAATCACAGTATGTATTTCTCATTCTAATTTAATCAAATCTTAGCATTCATTTCTCAGCTGCCAACAGAGGAGAAAATGCAAAAGAATTGCTAACTTTGTTTTGCTAATAGGCATTAACGGAGAATGGTAGCAGTGCCAAAATGTTAACTGTACCCTGCAAATACTTGAAGATGCTGTTCACAATATTCTCTTAATCATCAACCCCCCTCCAGTTATTCACATGTTTAATATGCAGAAGCCACATCCACTTGTCACAACAATTTTAACTGTAAAAACAGCATCCAAAAAGAACGGGGAACATCACAGATATAGACAGACAGTTTCTTATATTACTGAATCGTAAAGATGCGACTGAATTCACACACGCACACACACACACACGCACGCACGCACATGCACACACACACACACACACACACACACAGCCTAACAGAGAGTGAGACAAGATCGTTTTATTTGCTGGTGTAATTCTATCAAGCAAAGACATCATCAGGAATGGGTCACACATGGATCACTAGCCTTAAGCCTCCTCCCCACTTCTCTTTCCTCTCCTCTCCTCTTCTCTCCTCTCCTCTCCTCTCTGTGCTGTCTTCCCTTCTCTCTATTTTGATTTTTCTCCCTTTTCTTCCCCCTGAAAGACTTTTAGATCCAATTTGCAGTCCTCCCTGTGCCTGCGTTGCCATCTCTCTCAGCTTCAGTGTATTCACCAGCCTGAAGCTCTGTGTGAACTTCTCTTCACACTCTGGAGATTGTATCTGTCATTCCAGGGAGAAATGGAGCAAACAGGGAATAAGATGTTGACAGTGGATGTCCTTTTTCACTATTTTATAGAACATATGATACATGGTATACATATTTTTATAGTTCTGTGTGTGATTGTGCAAGTGAATATGTGTGTGCTTGAGCTTCCCCCCGTTTTCAATAATCTTACTACACACCACCACAAGTCAGAAGCAGGGCCCTTGCAGGCTGCATTCTAAATACTCTCAAGGCTGGAGGCAAAGCAACATGAATTTCAATGAATTATTAAACAGGATTATTTATTTACTTCCTCCGCACCCTGAACCACCTAACTGGCAAATCTACATAGCATTTTTTCGAACCTGTGGCACATTTGTATGCATAATTTACTCTCATGGCTGAATATTTTCTTTAGGATGCTGAGTTTAGTCTATTCTCTGTACACCTTTGGGAATCACCCCAATGGACTTTGATTAGATTGCACTGCACGAATCTTCAAAAAGAGATTGATTTTGAAATGTCAATTAGCATATTTTGTTTTGTGGCCATCATATGGTGCTTCTGAATTGTGGTCTGCTTTAGATTAATTACATTGTGTGAATCAAATGATATTGTTCTTTTGGGTGAGTTTACACCAAACGGATATGTTTGTGTGTGTGTGCGCGCGCACAAGTGTGTGTGTTAGACTATGTTGGCTGTGGGAGAAAGAGATGAATAAGCGAGCAGAGGGCTGGAGCCCTGCCAGCCCGTGAGACTCCGACGCACTGCAGATGAGCCAAACCTCCATCCATTCACATGGAGCTCTTCATGGTGGGGTGACGACAAGCTCCCACCATCAGTGTGTTGGTCAGAATTTGTGTGTTGCTGTTGATGTGTACCGTGATGCTGTAGCAGTTTCCATTAAAAGATATTGTGCCATCTTAAAGGCATGATTAAATATCAATCTGAACCCCATGAGCCAACAACCTTGGTTTTAATATGAAATTTTTTAATGAGAAAAATCTTACCAATCTTATGGTAAACATCATTATGTATTTATAAAACCCTGCTTTGCATCATTAACGGCACAGCACACATCAAACATGGCACCTTAATAAAAAGCTAACAGCCCATGTGTAACTGAGGCGCAGAGTGTGTGACCTATGCAAATAACACACAGATGAAATGTAAATCAAGGTAAATGAAATGACACCTCCATTCCTGCTGTCTGAGCCAACCAGTACAGCTTCACACTGCCATTCATGGGGTGTGATGAAGAGTCCGGGTGTGTGGTCAGAGATATCAGCAAGACTAACACTGCAGTGATGGAGGATCCTGCAGGAGGGCAGTTAGACTACAGCAGGATCCTCCTAATATTACTGCCAGGGGTGCAGCATGTGCTTGAAAACACTGATAGAAATATGAGTGTTGTGTCTGGACTGACTCAGTTAATAAATGGACCCCTCAGGGCTAATAAATGCACATGAATTGTGGTGTGTTCTACAGGCTTTCTCTGTAAATATGACCAGACACCCTGTCTTCTACCAAGATTTATGATTCTAAAGGAACTGTTGTCAGCTTTACCATAAGAAAGCTACAGAAACTGCTTGTTTACCTATGCACATGTATGAACAGTCTTTGTAATTAATTGGACAGCATTTGTTTTGAAAATGTATTTATTCAAATATGCTCTGTGTGTGTGTGTGTGTGTGTGTGTGTGTGTGTGTGTGTGTCTATACACACACAGACACACACACACACACATATATATATATATACTCACACACATGCCCACAGCAAGGAATTTTCAAATAATCTTTTACCTGTCAAATCTGGAAGTTGTATTGTGAATGCAAGTTCAGAAGTCAACTTTCCTGCAAAGAGATATGCAAAATGCTAAGAGGGAAAAGACAAAAGTCAAACACAAATTGCTTTCTTTTGGATGGGAACCCAGAAACCAAGTTTCAGAGGGAGCAGAAAAGCAAAAAGTCAAAGATGTCCTCCCACACAAAGGAAGAAGCAAACTTGCGTACAGCTGCAGCTCTAGCCAGCACATGGCTGCCACCATGAGAAAAAAAAAAAAAAGAATCTGCTGCTTTTCTCATTATAATGAGAATGTTTTCTGGTTATAATGAGATCTTTTCACCATTGTAACACAATACTTTTATGTTGTAGTTGTATATTTTTTTAAATAAAATGACTTACTGTTGTAACAGTACTTTAATTCCAAAGAAGATCAGTTAGTGTCATGTTATCACAAGAAACATTAACATGTTGTAGAGTGAGTTATAGGTTCAGTCAAAACTAATGTGAAGATATTTTCAACAGACAACAAGAGTATTGACATTTTGTTTAAATAATGTGGTTAGAGTGAGAATTTAAATGCTGTTTACATAAGCAAACAAATTAAACTCAGCAGCTGAAAGTTTTTATGAAAGGTCTGTTAGGTAATAAAATACTGATCCTGAATTTGGGCACCTATGGGCGCATTAGATGTCACTGGTAATACTATTTCCTAAAAAAACATATTCTTTGAACATTTTTCTTTATCCATGCATCCACTGTGCTCTATAATGGAAAAATCTTGTTATGTTTCATACCAAGCAAACTTATCTTAATAATTTAAATAATTCATTGTCAATTTCTGTGATGTCCATGGGCTACAATGTCCTCTCATTAATTTTTGACGAGATCTTGTTATTACGACATACCAACTTATCCCTAAGAAAAAAATGTCTTGTTGAAAAAGATAAGTTTGTATGTCACTCTAATGAGGAAAGTTTGCTGTAATAATGAAATAAGTACTGTAATGGTAAGAAAACTATGTGTCATAACTGTGAGGAAGTGAGCAGATTGTTTTCTCTCATGATAGCTGCAGAACAGTTTGACCAACTGTCCTCTGCCTGTGCACAGTGTTGTAGAGAGGGAATAAATTTCATCTGATTGTTGAGTTTGACAAAGCTGGTGCAGAGCAGACCTCTGACCTCTACCTCTCTTTGACCAGTCAGGCCAACAGGGTGCATGCCATCATCTCTTCCACATGTACACTATGAAGTAGAGTGGAACCACAGGAAGTAGTTTGATGTGTAAGCTCTGTGCTGCATCTGACGGCGCTGAGCGCGTGGGCTTGGGTCTGGCAGGGGCCTCCCAGGAGGGCCTCACCTCCGAGCTACCCGCTCCTGAACATCTCTTTAAAGTGCTAGGGGAAGGTTAAGTGCTGACAGGGGTGCATAATGGTTTCCTCAGGTTCTGCTACGTTGAAAGAGCTATGCTGCGTTGTCATATGTAGTCTTGTAAATGCTGCTGAATCAAATCCAGCTGAGCCGAGAGCCGAGTGCTGCAGTGCTCAGGTTACATGGCCAACATAATCATCAGAGAAATGGCATTATTCAGCCTGGCACGATGCTGATGCGCTCTGACATAATAGAATACATAAAGGATGTGTGAGGGAAGTTGCATTAAATATCTCTCAGGGCTCCTCCCTTTCATCACATGGCCATGCACTGCAGCATCCACAGCAGGGTCTACAGGAGGAGGGCTGCGCTGATGACATGCTGTCGAGTAGAAACAAGGTGAAGAGCTGAGCTGGGCTAACGTAGGCAGACAATAGCGTTGTGCCTGCTGCTTTCTGTACGTCCGCCTCTGTTCCAGTCTATCCCACTGTCTTTTTCTGTATACATTTCCATTTCTCTCTCTCTCTTCGGCATCATCATTTTTCATCCTGCTCTGCTCTTTGACATTTATCCCCCCTCCTCATTATTCACCCCCCTCCTTCTGAATACGCTTTGGTGTGGTCTCTTGTCTAGCTTGTGTTGAACCTTTCTGTAATGCCTCTGCCCATTTTATTTGTTTTACCGAATCAAGGCCACAACAGTGAGCCCCTGACAGGCCTCTCCATCATGCCCGGCCTAGTGATTGATCTCAGATGGGCTTTGGAAGACTAAGGACTTACAAAACAAACAAACAGTGCACACACAAGATGCATCTCACCTACACCAACGTACTCTTCCCAATGGTAGCTGACGTCAGAGTTAAATGGTGAAAGTTAAATGAACTGAATTTCTGTCTTGTTCACTGTTTGATTAAGATGAAGTAATTTCCAGCACGTTTCTCTGCTTAAGATGTGAGCACTCACAGTAAAAGCCCTTTTATTCACACTTATTTAGATTAGGCTCCATCAGCCCATTAGCATGGATGCTGTGGCCCCTTGGCAAGAGCTCTACTTCTGACATCCAACTCAATCATTTATGCTGGCCAGTGCCAGTGTCCATGTCCAGCACAGAAAGATGGCACATGGGCAGGGGGTGGGCAGCCTGCTCCTCAGATGGTCTCACTACATTTAAATCAGCACAGTTTTAAATAAATCACATATTGTGAGACAGGACAACATTAACTTTATACATTTTGTCTGTACATGTTTTGCAGCTGTCTAAATCAACCAATATTGATTCATCAAGCTCTTTCAGTGTCATTACAAAAGAGGAAACTACCTCAGCTGTTTGATTACTACATGTGTGAAATGGGATCCAAACTGCACCACAGCCTGCTTCCATTTACACAGAGGGCTCCACTGATAACAAATGATAACAGCAAGATCTCAGAGGGATGTCTGGGTAAAATGGTCGGCTCATTCGACAGATTACTGCGACATGCAGGGCTGCAATGACAAAGCATTCAGAGTGAGAAGTGTATTGATGAGTATATGCATATAGGACAGACGGTTTGTGTCTCATGTGACACATTAGAAGGTAATGAGAAGAAACACGAGTGAGGCACAGAGAGGAAGAAGTTAGAGTCGGAGGTGCACAAACTGTCTTGAGACACAGCAAAAAGACAAGATCATCACTGAACACTTATCACCAGAAACTACTGAGATTTCTCTTTCTGCTCCTTCCCTGTGGATTTATCTCCACTCCTCTCTCCTGTCTTTTCTCTCTTTTTCCTCTGCTTGCTCTCTCATGCTTCACTCTGCTCTATTTTCTATTGTTCACTGATGCCCTTTGCCCTTTTGCCCCACTGGCCTCTTTCCTGCATAAACACATTCCATTAACTGTAAGATACTTATTTCAAATAATTCACAGGCAGCGTGTAAAGGTTGACTGTGTTGAACTTGAATTATACTTCTGCCAAAATGTTTCATAATTACATTCGAATGGGCTCTGGGGGGCTCTTATTACTATATGATATGAATTCCCGCAGGTTTCTCTTTATCGTTGCTCATTGAAATGCCACCAAATGTGACATTTAGACCATCTGAAGTACTATTTTATTTCTGTAAAAGGGGTTTGGATTTTACATGATTAAACTGTCATTCTCAATGTACATACAGTATGAGGTCCGTTAGTGCCCGCTATATCTTCAGGAAGTGTTGAATCAGGACTATACTGGGAGTGGAATGCCAATTCCTTTCAGGGTGAAAGCCATCAGTAACTGAAACACTAAATCATTACTCTTTAATTGAATTGGAGTTGTACTATTTTTCCTGGTTATTTGCTGGAACAACAGAATCACTTCTCATCAACGTGGGCATGTCAGCGAGAGAGTGAGTTAGTGGTGGGGCGGCAGACAGACAGAAAGGATGACTGAGTGAGGTAATGAAATTCCCGCGTGGCTTGTCCATCCCCAAGCTCGGCACATTAATGAATGAGCAGAACTCGCCCGTCACTCTGGAATTAGAGCACACACACACACACACACACACACACAACAACAATAGCCCCCCATCCCTGACGAGGAGCGCGGGGCAGGAGGGCTTCAATTTGCTTCTCCTCTCCCACAGAGCTTGGCATTCAGTAGAGCGTTCCTTATTCAGAGAAAGCATCCGCGGCAAAATAAAACTAGTGCCATCTGCTCCATCTCCCCTTGCTTCCTACCACAAAGCAGATGATTATCAACTGGAGCCTGCTCAGCTTCAGCAGAGCACTGAAGCATCTCAGCCAGCAACCAAAATATCAACTGTTTGAATTTGGAAACTTTTGACAAGTTGCAGGCTTCCTGTTTTGCTCGTAGATACTCTGTAGTGTGCTTGTTCTCTGTAGACATGATCCATTGACATTTCATACAGTACAACACATTTTTCAAATACCAGCCATAATTACATTTTATGTAACGTTCTGAATGCACACTTCTGTATTTAACATTGTCAGCATTAATACCATGGTAATAATGGTCTGAATTGCATCTAGTAACAGTGTGTGCTTTGAAGGCTGAAATTTTGCCCGTTCTGCGCTCTGTACACAGACACGCAATCATGGCCAAAGGACAGCCAGAAACAATAGAGGACACTAGAAATGGAGACCACAGGGGTCCATTCATACCATTCCGTGCTTGTCTTTATGGAGAGTGTGTATCTCAGCATGCCACTGTGTCACATCACACTAGCACACAATTAGTGGTAGTTACATTAGCAAGCTTTGATGACTGAAGATGTCTTGTGAGAGATTTTCCACATAGCGAACATTCAGATAAGTCTAGTGTTATTCTATATTTTTCTTATCATCAACAAATCCAATTAAAAGACCAAAGTCAACACAGGTTGATCCTACTAACAAGTGTTGCGTTGCCGTTGCCAAAACCTGATATACTGTAGCTTTTTCCTCAGTGCCATACAGCTACACTGGTGCCCAAAAACAATTAAAAACAAATCAGTGAGCCACACCATTGCACTGGCTGACATGTTCCCTCATTACCATGAACACACGCACACACTGTCCTGCTGCTGTAAGTCTTCGCTAGCACCAAATCCACAGCTGAAAAGATTTGCCAAAAACTACAGTTCCCACCTGCTTAAAGGAATTCATTAATGAATTAATTATTTAATTTTAGTAATGAAATCATATATGTGTACATTTGTCTACATTTTTATCTTTATTTGGAACTAATTGTAATTTATTTATTTGAACAGGGACAGTGTTAAAATAAAACATTATCCTTACATAAAAGAAAGAGAGATGCCTTGTACCAGGTTTTTAGCTAAATCATAAATTTCCACCTGTAGTGCCTGAGCAGGTAGATGAAACAATACATTGATGACAGAAAAAGATGCAAATGGAGTACAAAACACCAAGTCATAAAATATTACAAAGATTCCCCTCCCACTCCAACCCCCACAGATATGGGCTATAGGAAAGCATTAAGAGATTGACCAACACATTGTTGGTTCTGCACCACTCAGCAGATTTGTTGACAATGACAAAAACAATGGATAATGCCAACCTTATCCATAAATCATAGCAATCACAGCCAGTTCAGGAAAAGGTGATCTATCACCAGTGTTGTGGTCATTGGTAATCAGAGTACTGGTGCCTATAAATTGATTCAATTGGCACATTTATAGACTCTCTCCCTCTGTCTGGCTCATTTTTTTGGATAATAACAGTAGACCACAAAGAATCGGAGAGATTCCTCGGTGCAAACATCAAATGCAGCATTATCCTCTGTGGCATTCAATATGAAAGCTTTCTCTTTTATGCAGATTGGTGGCATTCTCTTTGCTTGTCACCCTCACACTGTTTGAGACAAGTGTATGTCCTGCCTGTCATTGTACATACAATGTCCACCCTATCACAAAATGGATTTTCAATAGAAAAGGCTCCCTCCCCTCCGCCCTAATCCGATTTGCAGCCTATTTGTATGCCTTATAAAAGCCTTTAAGTCTGCCGCTTGGCTTGGCTAGTCTTTTTTTTTTTTTTTTTTTTTTTTTTTTTAAACAGCACAGATCTGGGAGACAGAGATGACATGAGGACAGAGAGAGAAAGTGGAGCAGAGATAGAAGAATAGAGATGAAGACATGGAGGGACAGAATGTAACGCAGCGAGGCAGCCTTTCAGCCAAGTGAGCGAGACAAACCAGCATGCAGACAGGAGGACACACAGCCTCTGCATAGTCTGCACAGTCTCTCCACTGCTGCGGTTTTTCTCCCATACTGGGGGAGCTTAAGCTGAATAGCTTAAGCAATAATTTATCTACCATTCATATGAAAAATGGAACACATGCCAATAGACGAAAGCGCACACACGGGAGACACACAAGTGTACACAAACACAGGAAAACAGAGACGGGAAAGATTACAGACAAATCATACGAGGGGATTTCACAGTGAATCAATTATCACTGCTTCCATCCGTGTCAGGCAGGATCATGGTACGAGGTGAGCTGAAAGGATGGGAGGTTACAGGGATTAGAACCCACAGTGAAGAGCAGGAGGAACAAGACAGCCACAAAAGGAGCAGGATGACCAAGGCCTCAGAGGTAGAGTTTCTAGACAGGTTAGGCTTTGTAGGAGGAAAGCTGTGGACCATAAACAACGTGCAGGCTTATTTTGTAGAGGCTGTTCCAACAAACCACAACACTTTAAAACCTTTTTATGTCTTATGTTGCACTGTTGTGCCTCCTCTGATAACACCAGGTGAAAAGAGCACCAGGCTGAGCCCAGGAAGTTTCCAGCTGTCACTGTTTGTGTTATTAGTGGAACTCTAGAGAAACAAGACTGGGGATTGAGAAGAGAGTAAGGTTTGCTCCAAGCCATGAGGAGGCACTACACTGGACCTAATGGCTGCCAGTCCCCCTCCTTAACACATTTGTGTGTGCGCGCGCGTGCCTGTGTGTGCTTGGGTGATCGCACATGTGTGCAGACACAGTGGGAATGCATCGCTATTTGCATGAGGTTCACATTCATTAACAGTTCATACTAGAGAGCATAATTAAAAGCTTGCTGTGTTTGTAATTACCCTGTAGCACCTGTTCCCCCACTGCATGTCTCCTCTGGCCACAATGTAACACTTACTATCACATTCTCTCATAGGTGATGCAAATGCTTGGAGGCACAATTTATCCTTTAAAGTTAGATGAGATTCATAAAGTTGAGATTTGACTCATTAAATCAGAAGAGTCATTAAATAGGATCAGAACAAGAATAAATGGGGAAACCCAAAAGCAATGCAATTGCAAATAGCAAAGGACCCAAATATTTAAATGTGGCTAATATAATATTTATCCCATTAAGGCACGGCAAAGCAGGCAGGTTAATGTAGCATGGTTACAGCTTTACAGCATACATGATCTGCTCTTTTTCCTACATACACATGCATGCAAACACGATACACACATGCAAGAGCAATTCTTTGAAGTAAAGATATAACAGGACCACTGGCTGCCCTTTAAAGGGCTTTGCATCTCTGATGAAGTGTGCAGTGGTGTGTGCTTGTGTGTCTGTGCGTCTGCATGTCTTTCTGTGGTTGTGTGGGCAAATTTTGTTTGTTTGTTGAGAGGACATTTTAGCATTGTGATTACACTTTGGCTGGTCCTCACATCTTCAAAGGGCTGTTTGATGGTTAAGACTTGGTTTTAAGGTTTGGGTTAGCATTGGGTTTAGGTTAGGGTTAGAGTTAGGCAGGGCCTCACAACTTCAGAAAGACTGATATGTGTGTGTGTGTGTGTGTAATTTATACAAATATCTGTGAGAGCGTGAGAAAGCCTTTCACTCAAGGGCCCTCTGATGCTTAGTGACACCTTAATTTGGTATTTTTCAAGAAGCGCTGCACCAACAGGAGGGGACAGCCCGACAAATTCAGCTACTGGAGGACTGGTCTGTTGAGTCAGAGGGACCCCCAGAGAGAGGAAAGAGAGAAAGAATAGTAGTGTTAAGGGAATGGGGATGAGTTGCAAGATGATGTTTCATTAGCTTAGGCATTACTCACCAGGGTCGCTATTACTCTCAGCCATAAACCCTCTGTCTTCCCCTGCACTCGTCTGAGACAGCCAGCCAGCTACTAGTGTGAGGGAGAGGACAGTTAAGGAAAGAGAGAAAACGGAAGTTTTTAAGGCAGAGAGAAAGAATGAAGGTGACAGCCCTGAATCAGCAGTCTTTAGTTACAGTCACAGTACTTCAGCGATTTAGTGTTGTACTTCTATAAGTTATGGGACTTACAGTATAAGAGACAGATTAAAAAAGGTCAAAGTTTATGCAGCAAAGACCCCAGATATCCTGACTTTTAGTCTGAGTTAAGATCCAGAACACTAGATCCTGCATCTCCCATAATGCAGCTTGATAGCATCTTATTTAGCCCCTCTCTGCCATGTTTTTCAAACTCCTCACATTCAGTTTATTACACAGGCTGTCTGTTCTGACACAATTTGTAATGCTGGCTTTTGTTACAGATTTGCAACCTCAGGGGATTTTTTTTTTCGGTTTCATTATTATTATTGATTAAATTCATATTCAATATTATATATATATATATATATATCAGGATACGTAAGCTGAAGTTGTGTGAAATTGCAGGAGATTAGAAAGAAAACAGATGAAAGGGAGGAACACGGGGAAACAAATGGTTTGAATGGGAGTATTAACTCCTTTACATTTCTGTTCAAACCGGTTCTGCCCTGCCACTGACAGAGAGCGAATTCTTCTAGAAACCTTTAAGGTCAGAGGTGGATGAGTAATGACTAGCTGGCACAATTAACAAATGGATAATGGCTCCCACCGCCCACCTTCCTCCTGATCTGATGGCTTTGCAAAGCAAAGCTCAGTAATGACACTAGTTTCATTCAGACCACAGTGGGAATTTCTTTCAGCTGTCTAGCATGATAATGACCATTTGGCCAATTTTCTCTCCTTTATCAGGCCTAAGCTCCTTTTTTTGTCTCAGACTCAAAATGTCTCCTTGAGGTAAAAATGTCTCCTTATGGAGTATAATTTAAAGCTGTGTTTGCACTAAGCTGTCTTGATTTTAAAACACATCTCTCTCTGCCTTCCACATGAGGATGGTGTTTTTTTACACCCCAAAACCGCCTCTTTTTAACACTTTTTAACACAGAGTGGATGAATCTTGAAATGTCATGCTGTAGTGCGGATAGCGAAAATAAAGCATCTCCAAAATGATGACGTATGCCTTCACAGCTGCAGTCGGGAGCTGAGAAATGTTGAGAAGTGAACTTCTATGAATCTCCAGCTCTCTATGTGATCGCTCATTTTGAATGCCGGTATTACACAGTGCAGGTTGAGTCGATTACACTGAAACACAGTATAAGACCATGGAGAGCAGAAGGTGACAGGCAGTGACTACAATGCACATCTTTGTTTGCCACAGTGGAGGAGGAATAAAAACATTTATTTGTCTCCAGTTGGATTTTTGTGTGTCAGTGAGAACAGAGATTTGTCAGTGACTTAACAATGCTGGTGTGGATGCAAGTTGTTCTCACATGTAAACAGTGTTTTCCAGTTTATCTTTATTGCTGTGGCCCAAAAACACAATTGGATGAGGTATCTTTTATTTCAGGTCAGTATTTTGTAACTGCCTTAGTGTATTTGCCTTGCTGAGAGCAAATGAGATAAACCGGGGACAAAACAGCACCAGAGGCGTGGCGTTCGAACAAGGTCGGCAATTAAATGTGTCTGAACAGACTCAATGCCCTCCATATTAGCAAGTAGCTCTGGGAGACAGCCACGGTCATTGTTTAAGCTTGCAGCAAACTGTGTGTGTGTGTGTGTGTGTGAGTGTGAGAGAGATGGTGGTGGTTGGGGTAGGTCAAGTTTATATAGCCGATGAATGGAAATTTTGATAAAAGCAACAAGTGTGACCCCACTTTGAACCAGGGCGCGTTTATCTTTCAGCCTGATCGAAGACGGCGCAGAGAGGTTCCCCAGGAGGCCACAAGAGAGAGACAGCAAATAGGCAGGGAGGGGGATAAAGCGGGATCCCCACACAAAGCCTAGCATTATTTTAGTGCCCACCCCCCTCTCCTGTGGGAGACTTGGCTGAATGCGCCTCTCCAGGAGCACAACTCAGTCAAGGCAACAGTGCTCAGCTATTCATTTATCTGAATAACAAGTGGAATGAGGCATAGCACGGAGTAGAATCAGTGCAGGTGAGAGAACAGTGTCCGTACACAGACTCAGACTAATTCTCTGTAAAGTAAAATTCAGTAGATGACACTATATGCTCCATACTGAACCTCTGCCACTGCTGGGTCATCAGTCTAACCAGTTGTGTTGGTCCTACTCAGACCAGTTGTGGGGTTATAAAGAGGCGTAAAGCTGTAATCCTGTTGGGGCTCCCTGGGATTTGATGTAAGAGCTTTCCTCTGCACTCATCCTCCACTATAGATCCTGTTGATGTTGCAAATTGTTTTAGCCTCTTGGCTTGGCTAGCATCTCCCTGGCCTTCCTCACTTCCTACGTTAAGCTGGCAGCAGCACAGGAGGAGCTGTCCTACTTATAGCTCTCTGTGCCTCTTTACGCTGTGTTTTGGTGCGGCGCCAATGTGTTTTGACTTTTAACAAGCACCTACTTGTGCTAATATTAGAGACATTAAAGACGTAATGGCGTCACGTAACATTTATTGTACTCCCTTGTGGTCTCACCTTTATTGGAAGATCTCATTTTGCTGATTTGTGATTTCTTTGAAAATCTCTCTCAAGAAATCCTTAAAGCGGCACTGATTCCCTGGTCGATGTGTAGTTAAAAACCCAGGTGAAGACTGCTGAATTATTCTCCTCTAGTTTGCTCACATCAAAGGCTGATTTTTATCAGTTACTTTGCAGTCGCCTCTGGCCATGTGTTTAAGCAATGCCACAGCCAGTAGAAACTTCTGTCAGCTGCTTGAGAACTCCATAATATCTGCTGCTGTACACTGCAGCCACTGGCAGGAGGCTGTACACTCGCACAGCATCCTATTGCAGCCCCCTGCCTGCTCCCTACGGCCTGCACGCCTGTTAGTACACTGGCAGGGAACAAGCGCTTTAGCCCACCTAAGAACAGGTGATCCTTCACAGATGGAAGAGGCTGCACCCAAGGGAGTTCACGCTCTATCGTTTGCATCTTTGGCTCATAAATCTTTTATAAAGGATGTCAGTTTTGCTTACACAGAGGGGAGGCAAATGCCCCTCAGGACCAGGATGAAATACAGGTACAAAAGGCTTCTGCAAGCTTTACTTGGTTTGTGTGTCTGGTTGCTTGTGTGGGAGAGAGCAACTTTCTTTGTGTTACACTTTGTGCAACTATTCTTGATCCTAATTTGGTGCGTGTTAAATGTGCTTATCATGTGTTACAGCATATTTACCATACTAATGGTGGTGGCCATTCAGATGCAAATGAGTAAATGCTGTTTGGAACATATCCAAATCCCCCCTCGCATTACATTGAATTCCTGAATCGCTTAGTTTGAATATGTATTCTAACCTGAGTATTATACTTTGCTGGAGTAATATTCAACTGCACAAAGGCACCAGAATGTGTGCATTATTCATTCTCAGTGACATATTTAGATACGCATGCATTTAGTTGAAAACAAACAGAATGACAAAATAGATTCCATTTAAGATGCAGTGTGCAAACACAAAATCCAGCCTCTGTGTCCATCTCTCCTTCACTTCTTTGTATCCCTCTCTTGTCTTTGTTTTTTCCCCCTCTTTCTCTTTCTTAAAAGGAAGTGATGCCTCATGGACTGTCTGGTGTATCATGGCTCTAACTGCTTATGACATCAACGCTGTTTGCTTTGATCTAACCGTGTCTGGCAAATGGCTTTTTTTTCCTGAGACACAGCAGTGAAAGTTAACACATTTAATATGAAAACAGGACTGTCAGGGAGTCACACAGACACATGCACGACCAGCTTGTTCTGTCAAGACAACATTGCTGACAAGCAGTTGGCCTTTGTAACCCTTGCAGTTGTTTTTATTTGTCATCAGTGTTATACATATACATATTTTAACTCTGGTCAGCCCAGCAGTACATGTGAATGAGGCCTGTAGAGAATAACACAGATCAGTGTAGACAGCTGTGTCCTTCCTTGCAGTGAAGCCCCACATACAAATAAGGGAGAGAATTTGAATACAAACATGTATGAGTTGGACTGCTCTGGATCATCGTGTAAATGTCAATGTGCATTTATGCACAAAGAGAGCCGGCGGGTTCCCTTGATAATTTCCGCCACCCCCGAAGTCATTGTCGCCATGTAATTGTATTTGTGCAACTCACCTGTTTGCTGGGGGAAGTGATACTGGCTCTGTAAATCGAATTACGTCGTTTATTCCGCCACTAATGAGTGATTTAATGATATAAGTGTGCCGGGCTAATGCCAACCCGCGGCCATAAGGAAACAGCGTCCCACTCCGGCCGACTTGCCAGCCAAATGAGCGGCATTATTGCTCGTGTGCCGCTTGAGCAGAGATGATGAACAGGAATTAATCACACTGTCTTTTCCTCCAGACTTCTGTGTTGGTGTCCTCAGTTTCTTGATGTTTTGCTGTGCTCTTTTCCATCTCCCTGGCTTAGTCTCCAGTTAGTCTCCCTCCATAATCTATCTGTCCATCCATCAAAATGACCAATTTTGTCCATGTAATAATGTCATGCCTTATAGTCAGGCATGGAACGAAGAGGTGAAAACACATGGGCTGTATTAGAGATGGACGTTGGTTACTTTACCAGGATATTATAAGCCTCAGGCTGCTCATGGCATACAAATAAACTGCCACCAGATGAAGAGAAATGCAGTGTTTTATTATCATATTTCCCTCAAGCTCTTTAATGCAATTTTACTCTCATCATGCTTCTGTAAACTTGTATTGGGTTTCTACTGCACGCCTCGGAATGATTAGCAAACATGCAAGATTCAGATCCACATTCATGCCTGATAAAAGCTGGTGGGCTACAACAGTTTAGCAACTTCATCAAACAGAGGGGACTTAAAAATATTTTTTCACCATTCAGCCTTAAAGAACGAAAGGGGGGTTCAGTAATACATCTTTTTCTCTGTTGAACTAAAAGGCAGAGTGAGAGTAAATGACTATTGATTGGCCCAGCCGCAGGGTTGGGGTTCGCGGCCTTCTAACTGCTAGTCTGGCTGAGTGGCTATTATTAGCATTGCTCAGCATGTCGTGTACGACCCAGGTAAGTGGCTGTCCCTGACAAATGCTGTTTGCCAGCCCAGTCCATTATCTGTGGGGAGCAGGATGACCGCTGGGCCTCACTGCTAATATGCAAGGAGATGCTTATCAGTTCAAATTAAGAGGAGGCCCTCCTAGAGACCAAGGGATGTAATTGTTTTTGACAAGCCATAGCCCTGCAGACATGAACCCTCCAGGGAGGAAATGGGTGGAACTCTTCACATGGTTGGAGGCGGAGTGTGAGGGCTGAGTGGAGCATCCAGTGAGATGGCCTCCTCCTCACATTCTAGTGGGTTGGTATTAAGGTTAATTTGTATCGTCTGAGTGTCCATTACAAGGATATGAATGAGTTTCTTTTCCAAAGTATGTGATCTAATATGGAATCAGATCATTTAATGTTATTCTGAACAGACATTTTAGAATTTAGAAAACCTGTGTAGTTGCTCAGGAGGAAGAATCAAGTAAGGAAAACTCTCAAGTATCAACTTGATGTTTGCTCTCTTTGTTACTTGACTGAAGCAGCTTTAAATATAAGGCCCTATTTTTGCAGTGTAGAGATGTCTGACTTAACAATCCACTGAGGAACGAAATGGAAAATTACCTATAATTTCAGTGACATGTTTATACATTAGACAGATGCAGTGGAGCAAATAAATTGTCAGGACTGTTCCTGTGAAAATATCTAAGAGAGAGCAGGTTTAAATGCTCCTGTTCCCCAACTATCACACCACTCTGTGATGGCAGCTGTGTAAAACAGTGTGTATTTAACAGGTGACCCTCATGAATAACCATCTCTGTTCATTTTTCAGAAGTCAGACATTTTCAAATATTAATTTTGCAGCATTTACACTCTATTGAATATTAAGATACATAATCAATGTGTTACTTAAAGAGAGTTTTATATTCTGGACTGTTTTCAACCTTAATGTTGCAAGTCTACCAAGTTTCTATATGTCCATCTGCAGTGCATGCCCTGGAGTCAGTCGGTCCCAGAAGTGTCTTGTAAGTCCAGTTTAACCATTGTAATCTATGTCTCATGTCACACTTTTTTGCTGCAGTGGCAGACAGGTAGAAATGATAGAAAAGTGAACAGTGTCTCCAGACATTATGCACTCAGTTTTGAACTGAGACAATGTCAGCTGTCAAATAGCCAGGAAATAGTGTCACCTCGTGTCATGTTAGAAGATGGACAGCACAAAAAGACAAGAAAATTCTTTTTCGTGGTCCCAAACCTGAATGCTTCCAAGAGCTTGACAGGTCCTGTGTGATACATTTGACAACCACAGACACAATTACACATACTGTGCATTGGTTTTCCCATTCACCTCTATCTGCACAATCAAAGTGCTAAGAAAGATCTTGTAGATGGGCATGAATACCTCTGACAGCCGGTCCCTCTGGGAGATGGTTTTACTAATTGTTGGTTTTTACTGACTATTGTACACTCCATTTGCCAGTATTTATAGCTCAGCGAGATAGAGAGATAGTTACAGCTGGTGCTCACAAAGACGGGACAAGAAGGGTATGTGTTTCGGAAGATTGCACATAAGTGCTGTTTCAGGTGTTGCTGTAGAATTATAATGGAGAGGAACAGCGGGGGTTCACATTGGAGGAGAGAGACAAAAAAAATGATGGGCAGATAGGATGATGCAGTAGTGCAGTATGACAATTGCAGCATGCACAATAGCATAATGATATGGTCACTGAATCATATGGGGGGTGGTTTTCAGCTTGGAGTCACAGTATAGACCGTTTTTGAATTTTAATGTTGATAGGTACAGTATTATATTTTGCAGTCAGTTCTCATTGGAATTTGTTTTCCTTGCCCCCGTGCCTAAAACAGACCCAGGTTTTGCTTTTCCTTGGAAATGTTTGTTGAAGCTCCTTCTGTATTTGAGCCATATGGTTGGGTCCTACTGCAAGCTGTTCAGCTGAACATGAATACAAAAGTTATGGTATCTAGAGACATCATTAAGGCTGAGGATGGGTGTTGTAAAGTTTGAACTTGAATTTTTAAAGTTTGAATTTAACATACTTGTTGACTCTCGTGAGTGTTTTGAAATGGCCACCCCACAGATCAGCTACCTGTATGTGTCGGTGTAACACCGTGTTAATGATCTGATCATGAGAAATCCATGCATTCATTTCAATCATTTACTGAACAAAATGATTCTTGTTTTCAAAGTAGCCTTATAATCCTTTAACTAAAAATTGAAGTCGTTTTTAAAGCAAAAGGCATTTGTCAAACATTTCAACTGTTTTGTAAATAAGTGCTAAATGATGAGAGTAGATGAGTTTCTAAATGCTGTGTGTCTTAATAACATGCTCACAAATGCAACCAATCATTTGTGGCATGCTTGCACACACCACGCGCGCGCACACACACACACACACACACACACACACACATATATTCTTTTGTACCTATTTTTATGGGCTCCTGTCATTGACATAATGCCTTCCCTAGCCCTTTACCCTACCCTTAAGCATCACAACGCATACCTCTAAACCTAACCCTAAAACCAAGTCTTAATCCTCAAACAGCCATTTAAAGTGTGTGAAGTCCAGCATTTTGGTCCCCACAAAGCTGTCAGACCCCAGAAGTATAGTTGGCTCCCAGTTTTTGGACCCCACAAATAGAGTAAAACAAGCCTATTCACACACACAGGCGCGCACGCATATGCACGCACACACACACACCAAACAGCATCCTTAACAGTCAGTCTCGACACTGAGATCTGAAACCAATTTAATATCTGTCATGTCCCCATTAAAATCAGAGCGTTAATTACACCTTATAAAAAGCCCGTCATGTTTCATAATCCTGCAAGCAGCAACAATTCAAACTCAATCAGCCACTCAGATCTAGCATTGAATTAGCGCACTGTCAATCTGTAATTGAATGGTTGTCCAGACTGGGCGCAAGGCTGCCAATTTAAACATGTTTACTGTTCCCTATCTAGATCTTATATCTGACCTTGAAGGTTTAGAGGCTCATTCTTTTTTCCTGGCAGCTCAGTCTGAAGGAGGTAGTGGGCTGCCAGTGTGCCAGAGGACAAGTGCTCTGTGCTGCGCCCGGTTGAGATGCAGATCACGTTAGCCTGCTGCTGGCTGGCTGGCTGCTGAGAGGCGGACTCGCGCATCTGACCTGGATGTTTCTCCCTCACTTCATCTGTTTGTTCTGCTTCCTGTTCTGCTTCCACCTACATACAGCCTTTTATTTCCTGTGTGTCTTTGTCATTAAAAGTAAAATATTCCCGTCAGGCCATTTGTACAAAAGATCAGAGGAGAGGAAGACAGAGAGGAAGTGTTCCTTTTAAAACTCCACTTTCCACTTTTAATGGACCATTTGTAGTTCCAAAAATAGAACTATCCTCTAAATCTTAAATATAAAACTTTCAAACTTACAGGAAACAGTAACCCTGGCTCCCAAATCCAGTAGGCTGTTTATTCTAAAACAGGACTAAAGCTGGATTTATACTTGTGCATTATGGGGCTAAGCCATACCTACAGCAACTACGGAAATGTAGTTACATGTTGGGGCTGCTTTTGCTTTCCTGTGCATGGTTCTGTCACCAGTGGAGTTTGTTGAGAGTGAACATCTGACAGAGCAACATCACTGCAGATATGAATGAATGAATCACTTACAGTGATTGTGAAGTGGAACATTGCACATTACCTAAATGTTACTTCAGTTCGATAAATTAACTGTAATTCAAAGTTTAGCTTACTTTTTCTCTCTATCATAAAGTAAATGAAAAAAATGTGAACAGTTTTTAAGGTGTATAAAGCACAATATGGCCTGATTATGTGCAGTACGTGTCTAGCTTTTATGGAGGCGATTTCAAAATATATTAGGGCATCACCAAAATGTTGAAGCAGGATGATGAATGTCTGTACCAAATTTCATGGCAGTCCATCCAATATTTCAGCCTGAAGTGGTAGACCTATGAATGGAAACTGAAATCCTTTGAACTATGCTGCTAGTATGGCTGAAAAACACTAACAACACTAACAAAAACAAAACAAAAAAACCTCAATTATGAACGTGAAACAAGCAAGACATTTTACTGCAGTGTTGTTCCTGCATGGTGTAGCGTTTGGGAACTTCCTGAACACGCTCTCTCACCCCTGATCAGTGATTAGGAAAGCAGAGTACAATTATTGGGAGGTTTTGTGCTGCAGCATTTGCTGACCTTAGTCAGACGTGGTGGTTCCCCCTCACTGCATTTGTAAAGCAGACTGTGAGGCCGCAAGGGATGGGCTGGGAAGGTCAGTAAATGTGAAGTGCACACAGGCAGAAAAATGAAAAGAGAATCAGATGGACCACTAAGACTTATCACCTGGGTATGACCTGCCTGTAGCCTCCCTGGTGGAGGCAGAGTAGGTTATAGTTTAAGTGGCTGTCAGGTTGATGTCTGTGGCGGACCAGAAAGAGGAGGAAGAGGAGGATGCACCACACTGGTCTTGGAAATCAGCACATTGAGCCTGACAGGAATCAAAATGTCACACCCAGCTGTTGATTGACTTTTTTGGGGGGGTCAGTTTGGTGATGATGTACTTGTAGAACTCTGACATTTGAAATCAACAGGTACAACATTTTATCACAGAATAACACTAACATCTGCATTCTAGTTGTGATTACATGAGTTTACTGTGGGTAATTTAACTTTGAAATGAACTTCATTTTACTGTAAATTTAACATCTTGTTGTCTTGATTAGTGTGACCCATATTTTTATTTACTTATATATTATATATGCGACTAAATGAAACCGATATTTTATTGCACAGGCATCAGCATAAGGAAGGATAAAATTGCATAGAAGTTATTCTATAGTCAAGTAATGATGTTTTGGGGAGCAGAGTTTCATGAATACAAATAAGAAACTTGTCATGTTCTGTGTTTCTAATACAGTTCAAAGAAAAACATGATCTCAGATGTCTCAAGATGACCTCAGGTGAGAATACATCAGTCTGGAGAAGGTTATAAAGTTATATCAAAAAGTTTTGGACTCTCAACAGTCCATTGAGACAAATAAGATAAAAATAGAAATAAAATATCACAAAGAGCCAAAAGCGAAACATTAAAAGTAGAAAAGGAATGAAAAAAAGATAAAGATTGAGAGATCCCTCAGCCTTCACTGCTGCATCTGATGTCATTGTGCATCCATCAAAAATAAACAGACCACTGAGTAGAAATGGCATTCGCACAAGGGCAGCCAGGGAGAACTTTTACTGTAGGAGAACAAATTTAGCCAAAAATATCTGCCTCAGATCACCTGGTAAAACCTGGTGATTTGAGGAGAACTGCTCTTAGAAGAAATCAGTCCACAATAGAACTGTATGGCAATGGTTAAAAATGCCATATTTAACAGGAATGCCATATTGCTCACTGGCAGAATGTCTTATGTACCACCAGTCAAGCACAGTTGTGAGTTTTTTCCCCTCTCTGGAACTGAGTACAGTCAGAGAAATAGATGAGGACTCTTGAACAAAATGATTGCCTGTCTCACTAAGGAGTAAAGCAGTGCTGAATGTGTTCCAACAAGACAATGATCCTTAGTATTCAAGCAAATCTACTAAAAAAGGCTTAGAAAGAAGACATTAAGTGGTTTGGATTAGCAAAGCAAAAGTCCTGACCTAAATCCAACTGAGATGCTGTGGCCTGGTCATGCAAGAGAGCCCTCAAACCCTCAATGAGTTCTGTTAAGAGAAGTGGGCAAAAATCCCTGAGGGGAGATCCAAGAAACTGATCAGTAGCTAGGAGAAATTTACTTGAAGTGATTGATGATAAATGCGATGCCACACAGTGTTGGCAGGAATATAGGCTGCATAAGAAGCAGCTGCGTGTACACTGTGATGCGCACTGTAGCTTTGGTTTTGGCACAAGACCCACCTGGATGTCAGTGAATGTTGCATCAAATGCATAGGACATCACTTCTCCTCCAAGTGCTTTCAGTAAGTGAAAAACACAAGCCCTCTGATGATCGCAATTTAGACAGAACTTCATCCAAAGTCCTGGAGATACTTCAGTAGACTCTTGACCTTGGAGGCTTGCTGAGTGCAGAACATTTTGATCAGCATGATAAAGGACAGTGTATACATGTTTAGGTGGAAGCCAGGTTTTCATGAGCTTTTGATTCAGCCATGAAAGTGATTGACACCTTCCTGTCACAGTGTGCACAGATGCCATTTGGTGGTTTAAAGAGACTTTACTGTATGGAGACTACCATGACCGCAAAAGCACTAAACCACAGTCTACATATTCACAGAGGTCATGACAGGATCGATGTAAGAAGCCTCATCAATGAGTATCAGTGACAAACACTGATCTAGCTGAGCCTCAAGGGAAGCATCAATGAGGATATCTACACTTGTATTAATGGCATTTTTAGAATGTTAGAGAGTTACTGTTTATTGCAAATGATGCCAGTGACCTATGTACTGTAGAGGGTCCTTAGTGTGCATTTAAAGAGGATTAGACCCATCAAACAGATTAATTTGGATTAATAAATGCCTCCCCACAATAGATGTGGGACCTGCAGTGGTGAGACCACAGACATATTTTATTGTTTGGTTTTGTCAATGATCCGATAATGTTACAATTTACGAAGTAGTCTAGACCCTAGACAATTGTCCAGTCATGGCCATACTAGGAACTGCAGGCTTTGGTGTGGCTTTTGGGCTGTATTAAGGGCAAAACTTGGTATAGTTATGAAGAGTTTGCAGGGCGGAGTCTTTCCAAACCACAAGCAAAAGCGTGTGAGTATAAGGAAAGAATTAACCAGTGTGTTTCTCTCTTTAAACGAAATCTGCATACATTAGAATTTCAGGCTAACTAGCTCATTACCTGCAGTTAACACTAACTTTGTGTTATTTCAGAGGCTAAGGAGCAAATCATTAGCTAATGTTAACTCAGATTTGTGGGGTTTAGAAAAATCCCTGTTCAGGCCTGGAAAAGCCACTGAACACTGTTTCTCTAGTGTGGAAACCAGTCCTTCAGGCTGTTGAGGTTTAGGGTAATGTTAGCAGCTCTGTCCTGCTCTTTATTGGAATTAGAGAACAGACAAATATGTTACCCAGCATTAAGTTTGTTTAACTCATTCTTGAACACCATACTCAAAGCCTTTTCTTAGTAATGAACACAAATAACGCGAATAAATCACCTATGCATCAGTGGGGAGGTTAAAAAAATGCGACCGAGGTCAAAATTGTGTCTCCATTTTAGCAAGGTTGATGCCAATAGTGCGGATGCAATATTAGCAAAAAGGACATCGTTGCTAAGGCTGGCAACATGACCAATTTGAACATGCACATGAACGTTTCGAATTGAACATTTTTGAATGATACCCAGCCCTACTGAACACACTCAAACACTCCCCCTTCCACTCTTGTATGGCAGAGGCTCTCAGTACTCACAGTAGGTGTTCAAAACTTAGCAAGAAGAACAAAGGTCAGTTTACAATATCTGTCAAATTCACATAGCACAATGCTTTGCAAATCACAGACAATAAAACTATGTTTTGTTTGGATACAGACAAAACACAAAACACCTCACTTAATCCTGCAGTGCAAGAAGATCGAATAACAACCACCCTCCTTCTTCACAGTATTTTTTCACAGTTGTAAGTGTGTACGTACGCAGGTGCAGACTCAAAAAGGGACCTGCACCTTTTTTACATCGTAGCACCAATAGAATGAAAGGTTTTCATCTCACTCTGTAAAGCTGTTAAGCCACAGTGTGAGTCCAAAAAGCAGAATTTGGTCATGGCTTTTACAGCACTGGGGTAACTGACAATCAGCCAACATATGTGTCTGTTCTTTCCTGGCTGCTTATATGAGATGAGACTCAGTGAACACATGTGGGAGTATCTGTGAGGAATCTTGCCCTCTGTGGCTCGGCTTATGTGTGTAATGCACCTCCATCACTGCTATAAGAGTTATAATTTCAATCACTATAGATAATGTTCAGTGTAAAGAGTGAAAGATTACCATCTGTAGGGTTCATAGAGTCTTGTGTGACTTGTATGTATTATAACTGTATATTTTAGGTGGGAAAAAGAGTTGAAAATGGATCTGGGACAACTTTACATAAAAGTAGAGGTGAAAGATATTGATAACACTTATAATGAGTGTCTGCTATTTCAGTAATGTTATATGAAGCACTGTCAAGGTAAACCTGTGAAATGCCCCAGGGTATGTTGTTAACACATTTAATTGCGGTTAAAATCGCAGCCAACTTAATGTCTGTGAATTTCAGTTTTAATTAGTTCTTTGTAATTATCACACCATTCTATTCTCTCTTAGTTGAAAGAGATAATTCACTATCATAAATTTTACAGAAACATTTACTCACTCTGGTCCTTCTGACTGAACTATAATAATCATATATAATCTTAAAATATATTCTCTGTACCTTAAAATATGACCATACCATGACCAGTCCATTTACAAATATAGAAATATAACTGCAACTGGGAATTTCATATTGCAGTTATAGATGGGGCTTTGGGTGTTGCGAAATGATGGCGATGCAAATTATACAGTTTCTCTTTTCTCGTTTTCTCTCTCTCTTTTTATGACTTCTTTCATCTTGACTACCTAAGTGGTCACATTGCATTTATGATTGACACCCTCACGGGAGGTAGGTTTTAAATTTAGTTAATGAAGTTGTTTTTCCTCAAGTAGCTGAATGACTTCTTGTATGATCCTACTTACTGAACCCTTTTCATCCCTAAGACTCAGAAGGAGATGGATTCTGAGACATAATCAGGGATCAGAGCTACACAGACTAAGGCTGTGATTTTATACATACAGTATGCCTACGTACATATAGTCATGTCTGCAGGCCAGCCTGAGGCTTTACATGATCATTTAGTCCGGTCCACCGCTGAATTCAAATCAAAGACCAGATGCCAGCTTTTGACTGGAAAAACTGTCCTAATACACCTACGTACACACTCATATGCAGACACAACACACACAATCACACACGCAAAGCCCCCCCACCCTCTCAGCACCTCTCTCCCCTCTCTGCCAGTAGGGGTTTTTCTGCTGTTGCCCACTCACTCATGGATGAAATGAAGTATCCTGTGCTGCGTGGATGGATACCTGCCCAAGTTAAACTCAGTCTGACAGGTTCTAATGCCCTGGTCACTGTACTAAATTAGGTATTGGGAGATAGTGAAAGCTTCCACTCCTGCTGCTCCCCCTTGGCCTTGGCCTGTCTTTCTGGTGATGTGATGTGTTCAGGGTCTACTTGATGCAGGTTATGAGCATTTTATTTGTAATAATACAGTGTATTTGGATACTATATAAATTTTAACGAGAATATATGTCAGTCGGAAAAACTGTGCTCTATGTGGAGGCTTTGTATTGTATAGTGGTTCAATGCTTCACACAGCGCATTGGTTTTGGTGTGAAGTTGGATGGCTATTTGTGACTTGATTGATTGTGATGGATTACTTGAGGAGCACCCTGTGGAAATTTAAGTGTTCAGAAGAGAGCTGAGAACATGGGCAACAGAGCAGATCATTGAGGCAATCGACCAAAGCTCTGTGGTCAATTTAAATGTGAGAAGCTTAATATGGAGACAAAGGTTTTTTTTTTGCCTGGGTTATCCAACCCTATTCCCTACACTGCCCTCGACCTGTTCTCCGTCAGCCTTTATCCATTTCAGGCCTCTATGCATTAGCTTCCTCCCCTCCCTCCCTTGGAGAGCTGTGTAGTAGCATGTTTAGTGCTGCTGACATGAACAATGGTACCATCGCCTCTGTCTTGCTAGAAGGAGCACCTCGACAATTCGCACTGATTGTTCTCAAATTGTCCGGCTGGGAGAATCACCTCTTCTGTTTGATGCTTTAAAGTGCCTCTGATTCCGTTGGGACAAGCATCTCCGACTCTCACAGATTTTTCATTTTTCAGGCACCCCACTCCGCCCTCCCCCCTTTCGATTTTTAGGGCGAGCGAGTACAGCGTGGTGTTAGAATATTGGCTGTGTAGCTAAAGAAAAACAAAGCAGAGTAGAGAGGCGCAGTGCCGAGGAGTCTTCGTTCTGAGGCGTCATCCATCTCAGGCTGAATTCATCACACTCTACTGAAGTCATTTTGCTGAGGAAAAAAAAAAATGTTTGCCTCCACAAAGCATTTTTTTTTTCCAAAATATTGTTTGGACGTTTTCTTTCCTTTTTCCATCAAACCTTGTGTTCATCATATTCATATCTAAGAGCATGAACTACTGCACTATGGTGGAGGATGCATTATTCTGTTATGTTCCAGTTTCTTTACTAAGCTTCATTTACCTAACATCAAAACTATTGACTGAATAACCCCATGAAAGCTATGACCACTTAAATAGTTGAAACCGCCTTTTAATCCTCTGAGTGATTTTGTGCTCCAGCAGAAATTTACTCTCAACCACTGAAGTTCAAAAATATGACAAAATGTTTGTTCCATAAGATTAGAACCTGGATGAATTTCTGATCAGAGGTAAAATATTGGATGTGATTTTAAGTAGATGTCTCAGCATCAACACTCTACAATAAGATGGCGAGCATAATTCACACAATCTGTTTATTTCATAGCACAGTGATACATGTGGAAGCATCTGGTTTTCATCTTTTTCTGACATGTTTCGTGTTAATAGTCTTCATGGTTAATTTTAAACATTTTAGATAAATTGTAACACATCTGTCTAAAACAGGTTTAGACAGAGAGATCTCTGAGAAAGAGACATCTGTTGCTAACTGAAAACCATCGTCTCCTGATGTGTGATGATGCACACAAATGGATTTAATGCATTCATGAGTTGCAGTATCTCATGTTCTTTGTTTGCAGGAGTCTCAAACAGCCTTTTGTGAACTGACTTTTTTTTAGTTATGTGTATGTGGTGCAGTTGCAGTGTCCAGACAGTTGTGGTGATAAATGTATGTATCATCAGAGCTGTGAGTGTGACAGGTCTGCCATTACCTGAGAGTGATAGCTCAAATGGAGCACCTATAATTACTGGCCTGTCAACCAGGCAGCCCCACTGCCTATACCAAGTCCATACGCATTAATTGAAAAACACCAGCAGATTGGCATGCTGCATTAAACCCCTGCATTGATGTCTGTTAAGCGCTTTATTGGAAATACACTATGCTCCGCTTGCCTTTCGTTAAGCAATGGGCCACAGTGACAGTAACGGGGTTGGTTGGTAAGGAAAGTTCATTCACAGCTAGGTCTCTAAAAAATTGAAAACTGAAACTGGGTGCAAATGCAATCAGTTCAGAAGCGCACATGGGTGTGAACAGTAATTTTTTTGTTTTTGATGACGAGAGACACAAGCACTATCCAAGGGCTGTGTGGAACAATGTGGAGAAGAGGCTGAAGCAGGATGAAAACGTCATGAGTAGGAGAAATACAGTATCAGCAGCATTATTTAAGGCCATCCTGTGGGCCTTTAATGATGGCCAATTACATCAGCTCCTCTCAGCCCTTTTAAAAGAAGCGGACAGTTTAATGGGCTGGCTATCCATGGCGGATTTTGCTTGGTTGCATTAAAAGAACTGGATACCATGTTCCTATTCACTCCAGTGAAAGTTGTTCAACAGACTCATAGGCCAAAAACATTATTTAGGGTTCCATGTATTTTTGCCCATAGAGTATCTGCATTTGGGTCCTTCTGTGGCTGGACTGGCTGACTTTGTGCAGACATTAATGGCCTGAATGATATCATGACAATGCTCTTGTGACTTTTAAATTCATGAGACATGAAGGCTGAATTTATATAAACCTCAGTAAATTCCACTCACTGTTTCACAGCCATTTCTTAATGTCAGGTGTAATGTGACCTGCAATTCCAACTGTGGTCACAACACCAAAATATCTCACAGCCTGGTGCTGTTACGAAAAAGGGGTCTGGGCCTCAGAAAACCCGAAGTGCAGAATCACAGGCAGATCTGAGATACTGATTCATAGATTCAGTAAAACTTAACACTGTTTTCAAGGGTGCTTATGTGTAATAATGTTTTTTGAGTTTGTTTTTTGCTTTAGAATATAATTATATCAGTGCAGCTTGGCAACAACTGCATTTATTTTTAAGTAGAATTAAATATATTCCCACCCTGCAATTATATTGAGACATTAAAAATGCTGTATTCATTTTTTCAGTCATATATTGGTATGTTTACATGCACATAACAGTGTTGCCTGCTGTTTAAAGCTGTTCATTAGGTGGATGTTAGCTACACTAACACATTGTACTTGTAAGTATACGGGTTGGAAAATCTATCGTCAATATTCAAATTTTTCAGGATAATTCTGTAGTTGCTGCACATATCCATCACACAGTTTATTTTTCACTTGCTGTTGGAATCTCATTATCAACTGAGCTGAAAACTGACCTGTTGGTTGGAAAAACACATTGAAAGTTGCTTATGTAATAACACACTCTAAAAATGAAGTGTGATTAGATCTGTTCCCGTCTGTGTTTTATTATGTGCATTTAAAAGAACTGTTCCTTGGCTCACTGCACACTGCCTCATGTGCTGCTGTACTACAGCCAGCCTGTGTGCCGTGACATGTTTGTTTGCGCGACTGTGATTAGCACAGCATCCACGCACATGCATGTCTCTTGTTCGACCTTTGGCCTACCTTTGAACCCATTATCTCTGACAACACAGCCGAATGGACGCCCTTCCTCTGGTGGGCTTATCACCTGCCACTCCTCACCTGTCACCTCGTCTCAGATTCGAGAGGAGCCCGGTGCTCCCGTTGACCTTTCCCCTGTGAACGAGATAGAGACCTTTTGAAGGATGTCCCTGCCTAATCCCGCTGTCTCACTCTGCATCGACGGCCTGTGTTTATCAGCCGGTGCAGGTTAGGGCTCGAGGAGACTCTGCATGAGGGAGAAATAAATAGACAGAAAAAATCAATATGAGCTGCATCAATGGGCTCTCACACTTTAAGAAACAGGTTTATTCAGCACAGTATCTCACCAGATTGTGTGTAGTTGTTAAAATCCTGTCAAGATTAGTCATCAAAAGGGTTTAGTGTGGGCAGTTCTGTGTGTGATGTGCTGTGCTGTGTGGTGACGAGCACTCCTTTGTGTTTCTAATGCGAGTAGAACAATAAATACCAAGCCCACTATATCTGCAAAATTCAAAGTTCATCAAGGTGGAAAGAAGGTGATATAACTTCATATAATTGAGTCAGCACAAGTATATGGATATACATTTAACCAGCTCCATCTCTTCTTGCTCTCTCAGTCTTTTTCCTCTTCTGCCCTAAGTGTTGCTGAGACTCTGCAGAGCACCATGGTATACTCCTCTGGGCTTTGCTGACAGGGCAGAATCAGGCCGAAGCCACTGTCAGTGATGTAAAGCTGCCAGTGTTTATGTATGGCTCTCAAGGCTGCCACTCTGAGATGAGCCAAGTTGCTGCATCTACATGATGAGCTATCAGATATTTAAGGCTATTGGATTTCACTGCTGATTTAAAAAAAAAAAAAAAAAAAAAAAAGAAAGCCTGCAATTTTCCATGTTATCGTCAAACCCTGTCAAGCTTTATGGCTTAACGTATCAGCCCAATATCCCACCACCACGCAGTCTAAAATTATAATAAATTACAAAAAAGCAGCAGATTGGTAGGATAATCGGCTGTAGCTGTGTGTCATGATAGAGATGTACCCAGTGATTTGAAGGAGTAATCTCTGAGCTGTTTTGAGGAGAGAGGAGCTATCATAAACAGCCAGGACAGGGAAGTACACTTCTCCAATAACATTTTCAAGAAATGCCCAGAGTTGAAGAACACACCCCCCCCCCCCCCCCCCCCGGACTGTGGCTTTATGTGGCCATTGGATTTGTTCAAAGCACCATCTGTATTGATCAGATAAAAGAGTTGCTATACAAAGAGCACTGGGTTTGAATAAGCTTTTGTTGGGCTTGTGGAGGTTTAGTGTTCGTGCTATTCACAGAGCAGATAGTTACAGTTGTTTTCCTCTAAGCTTGTGTACTCTGCCTCAAACCGTTGTTGTTACTCGCACTTGATGGCAGATATGTGTAGGTGTAGCAGTAATTGCTCACCACTAATTTCTTGCTGGGGTTTGTCTGCTGTTCACTCTTAAGAAATATTATTAGCTTGGTAATTGTTTACCACAATTTTCAGTATGTGTTGGTGTCCTCATTGATCATTCTATTTTTTCTTTTGTGGACCAAAAATGCACTACTAAGTCTTACGTTTTGAAGCTGAAATAAAGCTGTTATGCTTTGTACTAGGGTTGTGTAAGGCTCCATCTGCTTTATTGTGTGTGAACTACAGACCTAGGTGTGTTACTATGTTTGCACCTTTGACCTCTCATGTAACAGTCTGAGTATTTTGGTGATGTTTACCAGCAAATCTAAACCAAATCCAGCAACAAATATCTTCCTAGAAATGTATTATGCCAAGTGTGCAATGCTGCAAATATGTGCTGTTTTTAAGACGCTCCTGTGTAGTATAAGGAGGAATGGATGATCCAAATGAATGGGTCTGGCCCGGCTTTTCTTTTTAAGGCCTTTCTGATGAATAGCAAGCTTGGTTATTCTCTCAACGTAAGGCTCTAATAAGCCCAGGGACCCAGTCAAGGCCCAAAAGAGAAGCTCGATTTAAACCAATCTAAAGGAGCAGGGAGCATGATTTACGATGTGGGACTGACTGCAGTGCTGCTCCTCTCCTGCAGACCCCCCTCTGTAGCCAATCACAGCCAAAACACTCAACACTTCCTGCCTGGGCTGACTGTGGACCCTATGTGGTACCGCTGCCTGCACTGTTGTCACTGCCTCTAATCTATTTGATTGATTATGAGCCTAATCCCCACATTATTCCCTGCATTTTGTCTTGTGCTTTCACTACAAGGAGGCACTAAAAGGCTAAAGACACTGTTAACCATTTCCTGTGTTTTTGTGGTTTTATTTCCTCCTCTCACTCTTTCTTGTATTATACATTGAGGAATTATGATTTCTCAATATATGATACCTGTAAAGGTCAAATTTGGATAAGACATGCATGTGATTTGCAGCCATGACACAGAGTGATTAATGTCACAGGCCGGGGTTATACATCACACTCTATGTGATGCAAGCCCATGTTACATGTATTGAAGTAATGGAGCTGTCCTCATATGAAACATGCTCTGCTCCTTCTCTCAGAGGGGTTTCATTTCTCTCAATGAAGCCAACAACTACACCTCCAGAGCCTGGAGGGAGAGGCCTTTGACAAAATGCAGATTGAAGGGGAGGAAGCTTGGAGGGGGGAAAAAAGCAAAATAAGTGTCTTTTCTTCTTTTCACATGGATACAGTATGCTTGTATTTTCTCTGTTAAGTATCACACTGGCCTTCCACTGTGGTCATGCCCTTGAGGTGATGCCAACATAAATCTACACCACACGGCCACTGTAGAGACGATGGTGCAGGGGAGGAGAGGAGTCACAACCTCTGACCACGCAGCTTGGACAGTGTCTGACTTTTGTTCACTCCTGAGCTGAGCTGTGTTGACACAAAATGACTTACCCCTTCCGACAGTCAGTGAGAAAAGCAGAAGGGAGGCAGTGTGTTATCGGGCCAACATAGGAACTCAGCCACTCAGAGTGATAACACAGAAAACACATTCACATCACACAAACTGCCTTGTCCCTGGCCTCCCACTATCTCCTCTCCTCCCCTTCCTTACTTTCTTTGAAAAAAAAAAAAAAAAACAGTTGGAAATTGACAAGTTTGGATTTGCTATAGCCTCTGTGTTGGAATGAGGTTGGAGGAAATTCAAGTTCTGGAAGAGAAGAGAAAGTCCCTTTGTCTGGACAGATAAGGTTTGAGGGGT
Source organism: Lates calcarifer (assembly GCF_001640805.2). Taxonomy (NCBI): domain Eukaryota; kingdom Metazoa; phylum Chordata; class Actinopteri; family Centropomidae; genus Lates; species Lates calcarifer. The sequence continues at coordinate 14,981,955 of NC_066844.1, forward strand.
GAAGAGGAGTCTTTTGTGAATTTGAACACCACCACAAACTGCCTGAGCAGATTTTTTTTTCCCATTACCTTTCAAGCGTATTTAACATACAGAACGGTTCCCTTGGGTGAGTACAAACCCCACTGAAATATTGAATTTTGAAAAGCATCCATCACTGAGCAGCTTACTGTACCCGGATGTGGCCATATATGTTGTGGTGAAACTCATCTTAAAACGAGACTTTAGATCTCATTAGTTTGCCTACCTGAAAAGAGATCCATCATCAGATGTCATTTTAAGAGCAAGGCTAGCAAACTAAAATAGGTGGGCGGAGTTTGGAAGCTCTTCATCGCTCTCATTCGACAATGTCCGACTGCCTGTCATGCAGCAGTCTACCGACTCAATATCTGTAACAGTGGGGAGGCACTCAGACATGAAAGCAGCAGTATTAAAATGCTTCTTTAAAAAATGGAACAAAGTCACTCAGTGCCTGATGTCTTAAGCGGATTGAGAGAAAATCCATCTGCCTTAATGTCAGCTTGGCTGTCTGTGGAGTATAGTGAGTAGCAGGCTTTGTGGATGGTGATGTTAGCGAGGAGTGGACTCAAGCTGACAGCGAGAGGTGAGGGGAGAGGAGGGGGAGAGGAAAGTTGAGTTTTTGTGTGGCAATAGATGCAGTCTAACTGACTGTGTGGCTTACAGGCAAATCAGAAGCACAGGTGCGGCTGAGTGATTGGGGATGCAGGGCCTAAATTCTGCGCTCTCAAGGAATGAGGATTTTAATTGGTTGTGACAGAGAGACATGACAACCCTTTTGCTTGCTTGTCACCATTACTGCGTATTAAAAAGCTTATGGAAAACGTGGCAGAATTTTTGAAGGCATGACACATTACCCTATCACTTACATATGAGTCACCGATGTGAGCCTTTAAGCGCACACTTGTTTATTTGTGCGCCCGCCTAAAGCATGTATGTGTTTGTGAACGTGGTGAAAGGGTTCAGCTTAATCTCACAGTCACCATGAATGCATCAGACATGACATGGCAGTATTTGCTAATATTTGTCATTTTTAGAAACTGATCAGTTCATCTTAACTCTGCTTTCCAAGAAATTACTGCAAAATGTATGTGAATCACAACAAGTAGAAACACAGATGAGTGAGGAACAGTTTTCTCAGCTGTCTTTAACAGTTGGAACCGAGTAAGCACATTCTTTGCCAAGAAGCTGAATACATTACCAGTGCCAATGTAATATGCAAATTTTGTTAAAGGAAATGTAATTTTCCATTCCCCTTGCTGATTGCACTTAATGCAACTTGCAAAGTGATGGTGATTTAATTGAATCTCCGAATGCGACTAATCTAAATCAAGGAGCAGATTAATCCGAGGCCATTGTAATATCTTATGCAAATATTTGAAGCATATGCCATTAAAAGCTTTTATTAATGAGATCTCCAGGAAGCCGCTGTCACATGAAAGTAGAGGCAGCCAGTAAAAGAGGGAAAAAAAATGTGCCGAAACCCGCAGAAACACTGCCTGTGGCAATTTACATGCCTTTTATGTGATCATCATTTCCACATACACACAGCAGCACATAAATTTATATTTCGGTAAGTGTTCTCTTTCCCTACATATGGATGAGCTATAGTAGCACGCATAGAGTAAATAACTTACATAGTGCCAGTCCTAGATCTTATAGTCCAGCTTATTATAAATTCAAATCAACAGAGTTAAAGGAACAGAGATGCTAACAGCATGCGATGGGTGTCCTGCTGTAAGTCTGGCCTAGCGTATAATGTGTGTTAATGTTGACTGCACCTCCTGGGCTGCTCTAGCATGGGGCTGAATTTTCCCTCGGGGATCACCGACTTATTTCTGCCATCCTTTGCACAATCCACCGTATGCTGATGCGTTATGTTTTTCATTATCTGTTATCACTTTGTCTCTTTTTCTCTCTCTCTCTCTCACTCACTCACACCTCCCACAGTGCTGGACAGCATCAAACAGGGCACGGTCATTAAAAGAAATGTCAGTGCATTCATTAAATATTCCACAGAGTACTGCTGTGCTCGCTGTGCTTATTTCGTTTTATGAAGCGTCTTGGAATTGTTCGATTGTCATTTCACGTGGCACTTTCTTGTGCTATATTTGTGTGTGTGCGTGTGTGTGTCTGCACATGTTTTGTGTTTAGGTGTGTTCAGCCTCTTACTTCTTTTCTCTCATTTTATGGGTTTACTCTCAATAGATTGTGCTGTGTTACGAGAAAGGGAAATAGCTTCTCACAGCCAGTCAGTCACTCTCTCCCTCTCTCCGGTACAACCCCCCCTACTCCCTCTGCCTCTCTTTTTTTCTCCTCCTCTCCTCTCACTATTTCTCTTTTGCTTAAGGGGATGGCCACAGCTGGCCAGACATCCAGGCAGGGCTATGCCTAAGGGAACCCCAGGCAGCTGGCAGATAGTGAGGTGCACTCGTGGAAGTTGGGGTGAGGTGAAGGGGTTGGGGAGAGTATGTGGGATTCATGGAATATTGTGCTTTTGAAAAAAACAAAACAACAAACAATATGATGCATTTTTATATATTTCTTGTCTTCCATGGTTTTATGACATGACTAAAGGCCTGGTGACACCATTTGCACGTCATGTTATGAAATCTGCGGTTGTCGAAGCTTGGTGACGTAAAGCGTCTACTTGTAGCCTGACAAATGATTGCGCTAGTCTCCAGAACTTCTTTCTATTTCCTCTGCACTGTGTCATTTACTTCCAACCAGAGGTTTTGTTCTTGGGATTGTGCATACTTTCATTCAATAAAGAGTTATTGAAAGAAGTAGAAAGGTAACTGATAGTTAGCTCAGTCAACAATCCTTTGGGTTGTTTTGGAAGGACCTATCTGTATTTATATAATTTATATATGAAGACTTGCTGTAAAGTTTTAAGCTCTGTATAAGTCAACCCACTGTACAAAAAAGGAATATTTTATTTGACAGTTAATCTAAGCTTGTTGCAGAAGATTGAATATGTTTTCTTGCGTATTTTCTTGTGAGCAAGCTGTTTCTGTCAGGCCTGTTCTCTCCTCTCCTGCCTTGGTTTATTCCTGCCACATCTCAGTAGGGTTTTAATGAAACACATATTTGAGCTGTGAGTCAGGGAGGCAGCTATTAATATGTTATTTTATCCATTCTGAGCCTCCATTGTCAGGCAGAGAGACAGGCCAGTCAATCGCACCAACTCGCAGAAACAACACTGACATCAGCAGCTAGAGATGGACCTAAGCAGCAAGGAGCAACTGATATCACATCCCTGCACTGCAGAAATAACATTTCTGCTTTATTGTTAAAATGTTCATTTATCCAAAAATATGGCACAAATGACCATAAATTGCCTGCCAGGGATTCTACAAATGCATGTTTAAGGTACAGTGTTAAAACCTTAGTGGAAAGCAGTGGTAGTTAAGATTCTGGTGGATCAGAAAAGCTAAATGCTACCAGTATGTGAGGGAAAGTGGTAATTTGCAACAACCTGTTTTGCCTTTTTATGATTTTGACATCTTTTGATCTTTATAGTGCTCACTGCAGTTTCTGCACTGTGTGTGTCAATCGGTATAATTTCTTCTCAGCCCTCCTTCTCATCAAGAACACAGAAATCCAGATATTCAAACCAATCAAGTAAGATTAGTGCTAGACTGTCTTTTCTAAAGACAAAGAAAGGCCAGGTTTATTCACAGATAACTTTTACTTATAGATACTAAATACATACGACTGTCACAAGGATAACAAAGAGGACAAGACCTTTTGCTGTTGCAAACTCTAGAGAAGGGCTATTCGGAATGGTACAGGACGTCTATGGGCTCATCATCGCTTTTCTTTACATTTTCCTCAGACCTCCAAAGTGCTTGATGAGACCAAATGGCAGTGTATAAATGCCAGTAACATTACATTTTTTGGTTTGGATTTTGTGTTGGTGACATTTGAGTTTCTGTATGTTCAAACAACATCAACAAATATAAAGTTGAGTTTCAGAGTTCAGGTTTGACCTCAGACACAGCTCACACCTTTCACTACCATTTTACAGCTGCATTAAGTTCAGCTGGGGAAATGTGGGGTGACTTTTAATGTATTTGTCACTGAGGTCAGCACTGACTGCGATCAGTTATTAAAAATGCCTACAAAGCAAGACATTCAAATATTTCATTTTTTTTAGCAATAGAGTTACTCACACTTGTTTAAATTAATTGTTTATTGTAATCAAATGGCTATTACAGGAAATGTATCATATTTCTTTTCTCTTGACAGTTGCATAGACAGAGTAAACACTGAGAGAAATAAGGGTGAAAATATGTAACCAGCTGTAGAGGAAGTAATTACGGACAACACAATGAAACACCTTCTCCATCTACCCCATCAATTATTCTCCAGGTAACTAATATTTACAGCTCCACATTTGTTCATGTAAATGGCAAAAGGGTCAACTTGTCCCTCCATGTATGACAGGCCTGTGTATATACTGTATTTGTGAGGAGGTGATAGGGACCTAGTGTAGGCTGGGGTCTCTGCTGCAGAGCGAGGGGAGGGCAGGGGGAGTCAAAGTCACAGAAAAGCCTTTGTTCACCACCTGCTGCCTCACTCTCAGCTGGAATTCCATTTGTTCCCTCACCGGAATGAAATGGCATTGATTGTTGGTTCAGATGTCTGGTAGGAGGGAGGGGCTGGGAAACAAGGAAAGAGAGGAGAGAGAGAAGAGGATGCAGAGAGAGAAATAAAGGAAGAGGCAGATGGACAGGGATAGAGACAGGCAGACAGGGATGGTGGGGGAAAAAAAAAGATGGGCAGGAGTGAACAGAGAGAAATGCAGGAGAAGTGTGAGCGTTCTGCAAATCTATGATAGGACTTAAAAGGGAGAAGAACAGAGAGAGAAGGGAAAATGTAGGATAAAAGAAGGAAAGCTGGGCATCAGTGCCATGTAAGCAGGTGGTGTCTGTGGCAGGCTCATCCTCAGATCCTCCTCAGTGGGATACCTCATCAGCATTCCTACCTCAAATTTAACTATTATCAGAGAGTGGAGGAAGGGAGGGTCTCGGTGGCTCGGAGGGATTAAGTGCTCGCTGTGTAATCATGACATCGTAGCTTTGAGTCTTGCAGCCTTCATCGTGTACTCCCTGTCAATTTTCCTAGAATACTGTAAAGGAAATCAGAAATAAGCAAACCTACATTACGTACATTATCACACTGCAGTATAAGGTGGCACTAAGGAAGTTGTAAATGGAATCAGTCTCATATTAATAATTGGAATATTAAAAGTAGATTGAGTGGTATTTAATGATGATGTCTTCTGCACAAGGTAGAGGTGATATCATGCATGTATCTTCATATTCTCTGCTTGATTAGTCAAGTGTAAATTTATTGTAAATGATAAATTACTTACATAGTTTCTTGCCTGTGGAAAAACACATTTAGAGCACAGACAATCTGATGTCAACTATACTTGACACATCTTTGTAAAGTCAAGTATAAAACTATTATATAGGCATACACAAGAGGTATAATGATCGCTTTTCATGTGGCATTTCTCAGAATTGTATTCAGACTAACAATCATAGAGATGAAATTGAAACTTTTAGGTTATTTGACAAGTTTTCAATGAGAAAGAATAAGCTGAAGTTCACCATGTTGACCCTTGTTTCTCGGTATTCTCTACATTGTTAGTCTGTGGAATGACTCTGATAGCCAATTTTTCAAAAAGCAAAGAAAAAAAAACACAAGCATGTGTTAAGTTTCACTCCCACATTCAGGGCAGACAATATACTCTTTCTAACTCGTTAAAGATCTTGCTGGCTTTCTTCAAATTAAAAATGCAAGGTTATTCAGCTGGCATATTTGTTTGCTTTGGTTCCGTTACACCTCATTGCTCCTTGGTTTTGTTTTCATTTGTTGTTGATCACCTCATAACATGAAAACATCTACTATTTGCAACCCCACACAAAAATAAGCAGGTTTATGAAATGATATTGTCTCCATATTTGATTTATTTGATTTGAAACACAGTTTGTTCGTTCTCGTGATTTGTGAGGGGAAAACTGCTGCAGAAACAATTCTAACATGATATGTTTTGTATTTTGAAGATCATAGCTACTATTATGTCTAAGCCAGCCCTTGCCTAGTTAGACTCAACTACAAGCTTTTTCGATCACTTATCGATCACTTATTCCGTTCTGATTCTTCGTCTTTTTTCAGCCTGTGCAAGCCAAAATAGCTCAGCTGGGGGAGTGTCAGACTGAAGCTCGAAAGGTCCCTGGTTCGATCGTGGGTTTCAGCAGCTGAGGTGTTTAGTCACTGTGGATAAAAGTAAATGAGTAATCACCTGATTTGTGCTTTGATCATAGAATACAATTTTGAGATATTAGCCCAAAATATGTTACCAGTTTAAGCATCAACTGTTGAAAGCAAAGAGGAAAAGGGAACTGTTACAAGACTTTTTTGCAGTGTTAAAGGTAGGCAGAGAGACAAGTGTACTTATTGGCCTTTGTTAAGCCTCTCAGGATAGCTAAACTTCACCACTAATATCAACTAATCAACTATCGACTAATATCAACACGCGACCTTTTGATTGGTTGAGCTGAGGGCTGCCAAACAGGTCATATTCAGGGCAAGAATATCCCCAAACAAAATGATCTTTCCTCTGAGACTTCCAAGCCTGGTCACTCCCCAGCCAAGCATACGGAGGATTTGTGACAACAAGAGGGCTGAATATTCAGCCATTAAAAATCACTTATTGAAATGTATTCTACCACTCCTTAGCTCAGCATCCTCCTTGCTGTAGCTTGTAGTGTAACACAAGCTCACAGACGGTTTCCCAGGGAGACATATTTTGTTACATTTTTGTAAATGTGAAAGGCAAATTCAGCTGAGCTCTGAAGATGTCCTATTGTGTATGGTTTTACATGCAGGCAGCACACCTGTGGGTGTTTCAGCTTACAGAAAACATGCAGCAGGGAATTCTATAGAAAGAAAATGCCTGTATGGAGGACATAAAAGCAAAGTGGTCAAATGTCTGTGCTGGAGAGCACAGTTCTACCTTTACCCTGAAACCCACTCACTCTCTCTCTCTCTCTCTCTCTCTCTCTCTCTCTTTGTTTATTTTTTTACTTTTCCCCTTGTTTCTTCTGTCTGCCAGTCCAAACTATTGCGTTCCCTCTCCTCTTTTCTCCAGGGAGATATGGTTGACATGCCAGGGGCTAAAGGGAATTTGTTCTGCACATCAAGTATGCATCATCTTGCTGTTTCTGTAGGCAGCGCCTCCAGAAAATGTGAAGCAGACAGAACAGCATATATAAACATATTGCAGTGTGGCCATTCTCCCCGCTAGAATCGGGAATTCAGTTTAGTTAGAAGAAGCGTTCCACGTATCTGGTTATTGGATTTAGCAGGACGATGAGCATTCTGATCAATGGTGCTGTGCCACTGGTGTTGTTGGGCAAATAAACGTCCAATGATGACACTAACCAAGCAATAAGACACAGGATCATGTTGTCAACACACCCTGACGTCTGAAATGCCTACGCACCGATATACTATCCGCTTAATGGGGATTGAATTTGACAAGCCCTGCTACATGTGCATGTTCACATGGGTGAACAGTTGTGTGTGGGTAAGCTTCCATATATGCTGTTATGTGAGCATAATCAGGTTTATGCATGTAGGAGATTTAAAGAAGGACTGGGCAGCTAATTACACTGAGAGAAAGAAAAAGCGTTTGATAACCTGATGGCTCCACTGCGCGTAGACAAGAAACATTTCTCCCAGTTGGAACAGTGCCTGGGACTCTGGATAGATTAATAATGAACTGTGCATTTATAATTCTGCTGACTCATTGAAAAACAGTACGGCTGCAGCAGGGGGCAACATCTGTGGTTTTGTTTTTTTTTTTTCCCTACTACAAAAAGACAGTTTTTCTGGGGGATAAGATGAGGTGGAGACAGAATTAAAAAAAAAAAAAAAGAAAAAAAAAGAAGGGGGTTGGGTTATTACAAGGTCAATTCCATTAAAAAACGCCTCAGGATGAATGTATGGCCCAGAGCTGCTGGGCATGCTGGGGCTTGCCTTTCATCAATCACCAGCTCTTATGTTATGGCCGTGACACAGGAAGCATGGGGGGGGGGCTGATTTGAGTATTGCCATATTTCTGAACGAGTGCTGTGACTGACAGCTTTGGACAGAAGAGCCCACAAAATGTTATGGATTTTATTATTTACATATTTAGTCCCATAAAAAGAACAAAGCCAACAATGATGATGTGCATGTATCATACTAACAAGTATTGCATGGGCAGCTTGTTCCTCTGTACCATAGGACTCCACTGTTGCCAAAAAACTATTAACACATCAGTGAGCCTCACAGTTGCACTTGGTGTTACTTCTTCATTACCACATGGCCTGTAGTTAGTTAACCATTCATGCCACAGTCATGCTAATCACCAGTGCACCAATGTAGTGCTGAAATAATCTTAAATTTATTATTTACTCTATGATAACATTAGCTAGAAACTACAAGTACAGCTGTTACAGGAAATTACTGAGCCTTTTAAAAACATGACCTACCTTCACAAGAAGCCAGTGGGCTTGGCACTGAGTGGCACAGTTGGTTTTGGTATTTTAATGGCATTTGTTGGTAAAAAAATGACCAGCTTTAGCCTTCAATCACAGTGTCATAACCATTTGTATACACTTGTATTATCAGAGCTGTTGTTGTGATTATACTATACATCATTCTGTTATAATTATTTCAGTTTCTTTTCTGTATGTCCCATAATGGGTTTTATTCATACACACTGTATAAATATATAAGTTAATTGTAATATTTATGTATATTTATATGTATGAGGCAGGTGTCAGTTATTTCTTGCAATGGACAGTGTAAGCAGACATGGGTGTTTGTTGTGAGAAAGACAGAAAAATAGAGGGCTAATGTGTGAGTCAGATATTCGTCTTTGACAGATGGAGGGAAGGAGGTGGTGAACCTGTGTGTGAGAAAGTGCTATAGGTGGATGTGGATCTCCACTGGAAAGACAGTGTTAATAATAACAACATGCTGGCAGAAAACACCATTCTTCTCTACTCCTGCAGTTTGAGCAGGTTCATGATTTGAGTGCAGATAATCAAATTTCTATTGTTGTATGTGATGAAACCCCAGTGCAGCAAGCAGCAGGAGTTCCAATGAACAGGAGATATATTTGCTATACCACCTAACTGTGGCCTACCTATAGCTCTATAGCTATAGGTGACCACCTTTGAGAAGCAGCGGGTGTTCATTGTGCCTTATGTATATTCTGACTGCACAAACAACTACACTTTGTATATGATTTGGTTTTCACGCTGCTGAAAAGCCCAGAATTTACTTTTAGACAATGGAAACTGTGCATGTTGTATAGACTGTGGGTCATGGGAGAATTATCTTCTAAATTATATCACAATTTTTGTATTTGAATATATTGTCAGAAAGGGTAGGCGAACTGCAATTTGGTGGAGTTTTTTTTTCCTTAGCTGAAATTTTCAAGCCTGATTTGTTGATTGTTTCTGTGATAATAATTGTTACCCTCAACCTGCAAACTGCTCTGGGCAGATTGTCATCACATTTTGTAGGAACAGCCCAATAGATGAAGAACAGAATAGAATATGACAGAATACAATAGAATAGGAGATTTACTTTTTCTTATTTGCAATTTAAATTCTTAATTGGTGGAGGTACTTAGTGCTGGACTTGGGTCATTATTCTTCTCTGCTTGCTAAAAAGTTAGAGTTTTTTTTTTCCTCCTATTGACCCAGCACTATCAGTAACACATCCTTCCTTCTCCACTCGACCGCCCAGTGGAACCAGCAAGACTCCAGGGAGAAGACAACCTCTCCAATGGCCAATTACACCATTAATTGCTTATCAGATCCAATTTGGGATTGCAGTAAATGAAGCAAAGTATTCTCTGCTGTGTGTGTGAGAGAGAGAGTATGCGTGTGTATCTAACTGTGGTAGGCTCAACGCAGTGTGTTGCCCCTGTCATCCCCAATCAGTGGAATTGAAACACCTAATTGCCGAGCTCCCACTCGTTTGCCTTCCAAAACAGTCCTTTGTTTGTCTAATCAGACTCTCTCACACACACACAGAGTTGGATACTGTGATGCACCAGGACTTCTTTGTGGAAGCACTTGCACATGCTACACACACAAGCACATCGCTGCATATTACTAGTTCACTTTCTGAGATATAATGCGAAACATATTGAAATAGAAGGGGAAATATACATAGCTCTGGTGGGAGGTGGAGTAATTGATGAAGAGCTTTTTGTTTTACAGCCACTGCCATATGTGTATATGCTGACACATGCTTTAATTAATAAGAGGGCATTAGAGAGCCTCTTTACTCTCAGCCTCTGCTGCCTCTAAGTTTGTCTGTGGTGCTAGTGGTGTTGGGTATCCCTAACAAGATTAGAGACACCACTTTGTTTGCCTTGCCATGGTGTTTAATTTTTGAGCTAGTGTTTTTTTTTTCGCTTTTCTTGCACCACCAACTCAACTCTTCAACTCTTCATAAATGTATGAATAAATAAACAGTGCTGACTTGAACTTGAACTCCTATTGATCCTCCTCATCCTCTCTGCCTGTAACCCAACCAAACTGTAATGAACCATGTGAAGATTAGGCTAATTGGACCACGGCAGGTGAAGAGTTCAGTCTATCTCTATCCTCCCTAATGCACATCTTCTCCTGGCAGAACACACATGGAGACACAATCTAAATGTCCACACACATGCACAGACATAGACAAAAACACACAAACACCTTGCTCGTCTAGCATAATAACCTGGCGGTTTTATAAGATGTCTCATTATACCTGCAATTGACTCATAGGAGACATAACTGTTGATGCATTCAGGGGTGTTGTGTCAATTTTTGATAGAGTTTCCGACTGATTTATTTTCTCAGGGAAAGTGAATCGATGGAAATCTCATTAAGGTAGAAGGTAAAGGTCACAGCAGATGTGTAAATGAACGCCCCAGTGGTTCTTAACACAGTCTCTATATAGTTTCAAAGGTGCACAGGTGACTTATGCACTGCAGACTGTAGGATGACGCAGAGCAAACTTTGTATTACTTTACAAAGTCTGGGAGTTCAGGACAGACTTTATTGAGGTTCAGGACAAAGTTTATTTAGAATTATACAGTATAGTCACCCACTGTATTATCATAGCAGTGATGGCACACTAAATTAATTCACTCAGTATATACAAAGTATAAAATATGATCATTTTTTATGTTGAGTGGAAACATTGTGAACCATGTTTATTATTTATTTTATTTTAATATTTCAAAAAAGTGCTGGGCAGTTCAGGTTAACACTGAGAACAACAAAAAATTCTTTAAAGCTCACACTGCCTGCATCGTGCTGTCGCTCTGCCCTCTGTTTTCATCTAACTCTACAGTTAGTTTTATGGTTTGTTCATTTCAAGACCAAATCTGATCTGTAAAGTTTCATCCTGTTGCTCCTGCAGTGTTTTGTGTGTGAATTCTTGGGCAGCTAAAAAACCTGTAACGACTCGTCCACTGACATTCCGTGAGTCGAGTCAAAGTCTTCCTGAGCGATGCATCGAATAGTCAACATTTAGGGGGCAGCCACTAGAACCAAGTCTATCAAAATACTGTCAGTCTCCCATAGGCACAAAGAAAGTACAGCTGTGATCACCTATCACTTAGCCAAGGATATGGCCTGTCCCATATCAGGCACCATTTCCTGTTCTGCTCATCTTGTGTATCAGGTAAACAAATGCAAAAAACATCATTTATTTCCAGAATCGTGCAGCCCTAACGTGACCCCAAATGAATGTTAATGTTACTCTGCGTCGGCTCGATGTGTACATAGACAACTCTTTCCTAATATGTTCACCCTATACGTTTTATGAGGTCAAAACAAAGAGACTGAAAGTTTATGCCGTTTATGTTCTGCTTGTGTTTCCCTAACATGCTTCAGTTTCCACTCACAGTTGAATGAATTTGAGATGTGTGAATGTGAGTGTAAATGTAATGTCTATCTGTGATAAACAGGTGACCTGCTTAGATTGTTTTCCTGACTTTTGTCTAGTGCATGCTGGGAAAGACCATGTGACCACGAGAAGGGTAGAAAGGATAGTAAAAAGCAAGTTAAGCTGATTGCCACTTGCTGCATTTGTCAAGAGGCGCTACTGAGAGTGCATCAACCAGGCTCCTAAACTGTTTCATCAATTGTTCAGATATTGCAGGGACTCTGCAAATGTGAGGAAATAGCAGGAACTGGCACTTAAATGCAGCTCCTGTGCTTCAAGGCAAGACTGCTTTTCATTTTTTGAAGTGTGTGGCTATCCGTACGGTATTCATATTATGTTTTAGTTTTTCATTTCTGACGGAAAATGTGGTGAGGTCTCCAGGGGAGTTCAGCATGTTCTAGACTGTTAAAAGACCCCAGACCTGGATAAGTCCCAGCGAACTCTGTGACTAGATGCCCTGAGGGGACAAATATTTCTCAGACTCAATCCTCCTAAAAGAGGAGTTTTTGGTCAAGAGCTGTTACTCATTCTATTCCCCTACCTCCTTGCCTACACTCATTTCTGCTTCTCTTTGGTGTCTTTCTCAGTCTCTCGCTCCAGTGGCAATGTGACAAGTGAACAATGATTCATATGCAGTGAGTCCACATGTCTTGTGAGCCCCACTGAAGTCACCAGTCCCCTCCCCACACCCCATCACCATCACACATCCCATCTCACAGCGCCCTCCTGCACACCCATACACACCTTGCTTTGGGATAGTTGTGAATTTTATTTCAGTGGTGTGAAGCTAGCAGCATATGAGGAGACACAGGGGGAGAGAAAGCTGTGATGTTTACACATCTCAGATAAATGACTGTGCTGTTTGCTTTAATAACCACACTGAATGCAGAGACACATGTAATTGCTTTGATGTTGCTCTGATGGCTACAAATAATGGCACTCTCCATGATTATGGAGTCGGTTAGGTGCTGGAGGCGCACACACAGGCCTGTGTGGACAGACTCGGTGCTTGTGCAGGCAAGTGTACGTGAGAATTCCCCCATCCCTCACCTCCTTTAGTTTTTTTGTCTGGGTCTCCACCCCAAGGGCTTGATTTAGATGAAATGTCACTTTTAATGGAAAATTTGATGGAAGCAAAACAACAACTTGGAATATTGCTTGTGTAAGTAGCGGGAATGGAGGCAAGTGCCAGGGCAATGTCAGCGGCAGGGGTTGTTTCTCCCTTGATTGTACTCTTTTGGAATTCATTGGTTGCCTGTATGATATTAGTGTTGTAGCAAATGTAGCCCCTAGGCAGGCAGGGCAACTGGCACATTGCTACTCTTTATAGATGAGTGTGCCAGGAGGAAATGCGTTTGTAGCCTGGCCCCGCTGTGGACTCAGTGTGGAGCAAGCTGAAGGGGGAGTGGACGGTGGCGATAAGTGCTGCAGTAGCTCATCATATCTGCCCTTTCTTCTCTTGTTTTCATCTCACTTACTTCTTGTCTTAATTGCTTTCATATCATGAATTTGTATGAGTTGCACTCACATTAATGAGACACAAACCTCCCTGGCAAGACAACGTGTTTTTTTTTTTTTTTTTTTTTTTTTTTTTTTTGCTCTATTAGCTTTGGTATCCAAACTTTGCTGCTGAAACACTTCACTTATGTCTCTCTGCATCAAACCAGTGGGTAGTTCTTAATGACATCGGTGGAGCAAATGATCATGGCATGGCACAAGGGACTCCAAGACCTCCTTTGGACCCCTTGTTTGCAGCAGTGCAGATAAAAGCGTCAGTATCATGTATTTAGCCTGCTGTGCAATTTTGTGTTTCTATAGTAACTCTGGCCACACAGAATTCCCATTTGGCAGCGTAGTAATTAATTTATCTCTATTGATCTCTTGTATCCCTCAAGCCTTTCAGCAGGGTGGCCTGAAAGCTGAAAGCTGCATTGTTGATTGAATGCACAGTCTATCTTCAGATGCGATCACAAATCAGTCCTCATAGGGGAATAGCTGAGAGCAGGCCAGATTATGTTCTTTCATGCTGCAGTGGTAATGATTCATTTCATCGTACAAGACACAAGTGACTGTAATTGCAGGTTTGGTACTGGGCAACAGCCTCTGCACTGCTCATGGTCATGTATACTGTCAGGGCAGGGACTCAACTGCAGGAGTAGGCATTTAAGGCACAGCATACATAGCAGACTCCAGCTTATTCCCCGTGTTTTGCTTGTGATGCATTTTGGCATAGAGGGGCAAGATGCTTCAGGTTCAGATTTTTATAATAAGCTGTTCCTGCCAGCTCACAGCACAGTCTGACATTTACTTAGAGCAGGGCAAATAAGGATAGAGAAAAAAATGAAAGAATATTTGCCTAAGGACCTTCAAACTCCCTTCTTGCCTCCTGCCCCTCCTTCTACTTCATATCTTTTTGAACTTCTCACTTTCCAGGTATAATGTTTCTAATACGTATCTTCGACAGGTAGGAGGCACCCCTGGCAAACAGATGAAAAGAAATTATCTTATATACCTGCGCAAAACATCTCAGGGATGCAGAGTTCCAGTGCACGTCCAGTGCAGTGCAGAAAGATGTTTGGATAGAAACCATTGTATTCATTACCTACTCTGTAATGCAGAGGAAAAATCTCAAGTCATGAACCTGCCTTACGTCTCTGGGAAAATATAAATTTAACTTGCAGTCATTTTGATGTTAGTGAATCTGTCTCTCCACTTAAGTTTCCCATCTTAACCCAGGGGGGGCAGCTTTGGGAAATAAATAGCTATCAAAGAAAAGAAAATGAGAGAGAGGAGGAGACAAATCTGGAGAAGAATGATGGGGGCAGTAATAGTAGTAGACAACTCAATGGGAGGCAAAAAAAAAAGTCTAACTAAATGCAGCAGAAGCAAGATGGAGATGGGAAAAAAAGTGATGATAGCTCACCTTATGTCAGAGTCTGTGACAGAAATGACTTGGAAGTTTGGAGACCGGCGTTGTCATGGAAACTGATTTTTTTTTTTTTTTTTGTGCTGCTGACAGGCGAGGGTGGGGTAGGGTGGAGGGGGCTCTTTGTGTTTTTCCTGTGGATGACAATGCCCGCCGATAAAGATGTCATCCTGAGAAAAATAGGTGTTGGTCGTCAATGGCCCTGAGTGCTGACATTGCCTTTGCTGAAGCCGTATTGTCCTGGGCAGTCCACTGAGGATTCTAGAGGCTGCTCTAGTGTATCTCTCTTTTCTTTGAAATTTGAAGAGTGCTTCCCACAGGGCCTGTTTAAGATAACATACTGCAAGACTGGAGATGTGACATGTTATGAACTGTGGCAAAAAGATACAGTTCTGCCTTTCATATTTGATGAGGAGCGTGGGATGCGGGGCGACTGAGCGGTGTGAAAGCAAAAGAAAGAGAAGTCAACTGTCCTCTTATCGTGAATTCAGTCCTTGTAACCACACAACTAATATACTCAAGGAGAAGGATAATAAAACTCATTACTATTAGATCAGGATTAGGGGAAGGATTGCTCCGTAATCCTTCTACCAACACTCACACCATGAATCTTCCAGAATATTCCAGCTTCTGTGTTAATGATCGTCAACACCAGTAATGTGCTGCGTCTTGAATCACACTTTGTCCTAGTATCCTCGCACGCGTTTGTGCGCTGGAGGCAAAAGTCCTGTTTATCATGTCCAGGCTGCTGTGCATGGGGCACGCCACATTTTTAATTAAAAGTCGTCGTATCTTTCTCTCCAACGTTGGGGAGGTGTGATCACTGCCTGTCACTTCAGCTCAACACAAACATGTTTATTTTTGGTCCCAGATTCATTTTAATGGGCTTGTCAAAACTGATGAAAATTAGAGGAGGCAGAGGCGGCTGATAAGCCCCACTGTTATTAGATGGGCTGGAGCTGTTGTTTGTCTGCCTTAGTTTGTCCTGTGTTGATGCTTAAATGCCTGTGTACAATGGAGCAGCAATCTAAAGAAAATACACGACCCTGCACAACTGCTAATTCATTCTCAGGCACACAAAGTCAGATGATTAAAGTTTTCCTTGCCCGAACTTTTAAGAATAAATAAAAGATTTGACACTTGTAGCTACTGGAGGAGCCTCTCCGTATTCATCAGTGCCTCTATACTGCAGTCTGCTCAGTGTTTTCTGAAATGTAGAACAGCAGAAGTAAATAGACACTGGAGCAGACAGACTCTGTTCTTATTCACTTGGGTGCTCTCTATCTTTGTTGTCCCTCCTGAACACACAAAAGAAAGCAAAAGTTGGATTTTTCCAACAAATCCTCTGAGGGCCAGAATAATAGCGCACCAGTGCCGCATGGCGCGCATCAAGTAAAGATGTGTATCAGATAAAAAGTAGGACTTTTATATCTGTATCTACGTCTGTGGAAGTGTCACTGCAGAGCTGCGTGATGACAGCTGTATTTCTCCTAATGGCAAAATATTGGGCCAGTTTCTGCAGTTGTATTGGAATAGATCAGATTGGAGTTTATTGGTACTATACAAGACTGAATTGGGGAGATGATGGAATTTTACTGCTTTCCCACCACCCATAATACAGGACAGTTGTGTTTGCTCCACAGAGGGTGGTTTTATTGAAAAGCTCTTCTCACCGAGGTTATGCAGACAAATGACAGCATGACATACGAATGCAACCATCTGCTCCCTATGTGGGCTTTAGTAGAGGGCATAATTGCATTGTACTTTTATTGTGTTTGTTGTTTCAAGTCAATTGTCATCTCATAAAAATGCAAATACCGCACATATGGAACATGACTGAGTCACTGGGAGCAAAGAGAAAATGGAAGATTAAAGAATGAAAGAAAATTAGGGGAGTTTGAGATAGGGGGAAAAAAGCAAGAAGACATAGAAGAAAAAGTGTCAGAGGAAAATTATTTGTTGTGCCTCAGCCTGTTCAGAGAGAGACTCCCTGTTGGTGTGTTTCTTTGCAGCCCATTCCCTGAAACTTTTCAAATAACTCATGATGTTATTTGAGGCCTGTCAGGCTCCACATCAGAGGGTGGAACTAAGCATCAGAGATGGGGATGTAATCAAACTGAGACAAACTCTTGTACAACTCAGCGTTAATAGAACATTACTTTTGAAAAGGGTTAGCATAATGTTGAATTAGCATTACATATTACAAAGCAAACACTTAAAGGTACACTGGAATTTCTGGACCCTCTGGCGCACTATGGAGGAGTGTTTTGGCGAGTGGGTCTGGGTCATGCACGTATGCACTAGAACACAGAGGATGTGATTTAAATTACAGCTGACTGCAGAGGACAAATCTGTAACGTAACTGTAGCAATGCATAAGAAAATGGAGGGAAGGAAGAAAATGTAAATAAGGATGAAAAACAATGCAGGTTTCAAAAGGAAAATGAGCTTTGCAAATGTTTTATGATGAAGGAAATCCATTCAACACATTTATTGGTCCTCAAGGATACTCGCTGTGCCTTTTGGCGAGAAACACTGAATGAACATAACTGAGATTGTTTATAAGAATAGTTCACATTATAGCTTTAAGGTTTAACTCCCCATATGATATGTAATCCTAACTGTTAGAAATGGTCACTCACCTAATTTTATGATGACTCCAGGGGTAGAAAGAAGAACCAACCCTTTTAGCAAAATATCTCCCACACAATCTGGCAACTTCCATTGAACATAAATATCTTTTAGGATGTTGTTTTATGATTATTTTTTTTCATAATGTCACTGTTCAGAACATTTATACCTAGGAAAGTTACCATAAGTATCAGTTAGGTGATGTACCTTCATCCCCAGTGCTTCTTTCATAGCAGAAGTAAAAGCCCCCAGGAGGCCATAACTACTGTGTCATACATCTACATACACTGAAAGATTTAAGAACAATTTCTTACCTCCTACTTAAACAAACATGCATTTGGCATTTATTCAAATGATCACTTAAGGCATCTTTAACCATAACAATTATGTTATGTTATGATTAACAAGGTAGTGCCCTAATGTAAGCCATAAAGCCCTCCCATGCACATACACATGCAAGCACTTGGCCATGCCACAGAAAGTGCTAAAAAGCACACACCCCTAAGTGCTACCTTTAGTCCTTCACAAGAGGCGCTTCGAGCATGTTCCCTGTCCACTTAGTGCCTTCATATATCTAAGTGCTCCTTTTGACCTTCTCACTGTCTCAGTGCCCAGAACTGAGCTCATCACCTCTTATGTGACCCATTCTCTCAGGCTTGCTCTCTTGTGCCATTTCCCTTGAACTGCAACCAAAGACAGTGGAGCAAACACAAACACAGAAATCAATGCAGAGCCACTTGAAACTTACAAAAACCAAACTGAAGCTTTATTGCTGTTGGTTGCATGTGTTAGTCCAGAGCATTTACGAACAGCAGTAAATAACCATAGAAACAAATAATAACCAGGTCTGAAGAAAACTTTTGATTTTGAAAGTAATCAATGTTTGGATTCAAAAACAGTTATAACAAGTCAGTTCAAAAAGATGTCTTGTTGGTTGTGGAGATATACAAATTCAACTCTCAAACTGTGTAAAATGAATCTTAGATTTTCGTCACCATTAAACAAAGTCTTCAGTTCCATAAATACAACATCATTGACATTAATACTGTATTTATAGAAACATTACATTTATAGACCATTGACATTTTAGAAGCTGAGAGAGGTCAGTGTGAAAGAGTGCAGTTGAAATGATGCTGCAATTCAAAGTCTGGCTTCATTTCACCAGTTTTTCTCCAGTAAAAAGACTCGATGACAGATGTTTTGTGCCTCCACCTGTCAAAATGCTCTGTTGTTGTTAAACTGAATGGACCAGTTTAACAACCAGTTATGGGGATTCTCCCAGTCTGTCATGTTCTTTTGATGTCTCCAGGAAGCAAATCAGTGCACAGGGTCAGTTGGAGGGCTCTGTGGCCTTCGTTAGCTAACAGGAGTCTCTAAATCAAAGCTGTTGGAGGAGAAATAAGGACACTGGATTCCAAGGCTTCGGAAGTCTGAAAAGCTACTGAAATGCCACGTCCACTTAAAGACACATCTCCTAGCAGCTTGTACACTTTGTTCTCTTGGATCAGGATCAAAGACATTCAACAGTCATACAGTTGGTTTCAGTCCAGCTGAACTCACAGACTCACCTGTTTATTGCTGTGCATCATGTTTTAGTAAAAAGTGTTTTTTTTTTTTTTTTTTTTTTTTCGCTCTTTGCTTGGTAGTCACAGCCAAACAACCTGCTCCAAAACACACTACAGGGACTCTGACGAAGCAGTGTCTCAGTGCCGACATGCATCTCATAATGTACCGCACAGCTCCCTGCAGCAGACACATAATAGACCCCTAACGGACCCAAGGGAGATTGTTAAAATAACGCGGCGGGTTAGCTAAGACTAGCAGTGAAGTATTCCCGTGTGGGGATCATCAAATAGACACCTAAGGGATTGATGGTAGCCTTTAGCCGCCTCCTAATAGTCATATGTTGGACAGATTTGACTGCGAGGATGAGTCCCAGGTGGATGTGAAATACATCACAGTACCCGTTAGCTGCTGGTTGTCAATAGAATCCAGAGGATATGAGGGAGCTGAGGTGGGTTGGTTGCTTGGTGAGCAGGCAGCAGTACTCTTTTTTTTGGGTTAATGGTTAAATGGGGTTGCAGGGAGATGGGGTGGGAGGGTGCAGAGGCTGATAAGCTGACACAGTGCGAATGGAAAGAGAGTGTCTCGCTGATGCAGAGGTGCAGTCTCTTCTCTTCTCTCATCATAACAGTTTAGCTGCTATTTTTGCTCTTTTTTCCCCCCCCTTTTTCTCAAATCTTCTCCAATGCATGTGATGAAAGTGGAGTGAGAAAAAGCAGAGAGAGGCTGTGAAGCCCCTTCCTCGGTGCCCACTCCTTGCCTGTCACCCTCATCATCTCCCTCTCAGCCCCTGCGGATCCACAGGGTGTAACTATGCACCTTCTGTCCTCCCCGGTCTGCCCGGCTCTTGATCTTCCCAGGCCCTCCGCCATCCTTCACTGGTCTTAATGACAGACATTTATTTAATTCAAGCTACTGGGAAATGAGATTAGTTTCGATAGGGGGGGGAGTTGAGCCAGAGAAAACGAGAGGGAGAGAGAAAGTGAAAATGTGTGTGCCTATAGCCTGTCACCTGCATACCTGCCAGCTTTCGCAGCTTCAAGACAAGTTATTTTAAAACAATGCATTTAATGCCATTACAGTCCAGCGCTTGTCATTCTGTCACTCGCTCCATTGTGACTCACTGCAGTATGCCCACATGAGCCAGAAGGAAGACGATGATGGAGATGGTGCTGATGAAGATGATGATGATGATGACAGGCTGTTGATGCCGTTGGTTGGTAATGTGATCGCATCCACAAGACACTTCAACGCCGCGTCTTCCTTTATTATATTTGCAGCTCTGCCATTGGGATATTGCTCTCAACCAAACGGCAATGTCAGACTCTGCATGCTAGTGGAAGCATTGAGTCAGCAGTGTGTTGTGTGTGTGTGTGTGAGAGTGTTAGGAGAGAGAGAGAGAGAGAGAGCACGAGCGAGCTCTGCTTGACTCTGTGTGAGCTTGTGCAGTCTATCGCCCTCAAGCTCTGACACAGTCCACAGAGAGGAAACGGCGACAGGAGACCTCGTTCAGACATATGTTCAGTGTACTGCTCTTCATGCACACAGAAATGGAGGCATGCATACACACAAGCAATTGATTGTTCTTACATTAATATGAATTGTCAGGTGATCGTGTACACACACACATGCGCGCACACACACGCACACACAGCCAAATGCAAATCATATGAGATAAAGCATACACACAGGCAGCACAGAGGAGCACTTGGCTGCCTAAAGCCCCCGAAGCGCATGTCAACTCCTCCTTCCATCCCACTTTGGGGCTCTGCATTTTAACTAAACATCTGGCTATGTCAGCACCAGTTCATCACAGCAAGGACCCCCCACCCACCCACACACCCGCGCACATTGGGAGGCTGCATTCAGAGAAAAGTATGTGCAATATGCAGTGTGATTCATGGTGGTTCGGTGTGTCCGCGAGTGAGCGTGCTGCATGCATATTCATTTGGATTTAATCATCAGGCGTCAAGGTTGAAATTGCAGGCTTTGACTGGACAAACATATATGGGTGTTGAGAATAAATGCATGCCAGCGTGCACCCACAACTGCTAAGATGTTTACATGCTGAAATGGAACCACCTACTGGGCTATAACAATTAATCGGCCGCTACCTACAGTGCATTAACATTAAGGTTGAGTCACCCCATTAAATGTGTTTAGCCTCCAGGGAAAGTGCTATAATGTTAGCTGAGAGAAAGTACAAATAGCTCAGTACAAGGCAGATCCATTTTATATTTAGGGCCTAACAGCATACACGGATACATTAATGCCCCCACTCTGTGCAACAGGACTGATTTGACTTTTGAGGTTATGAATAGTGAAGGGTAAGACAATTACTGTACACTGACTTGACATTGTACAGAGAAATGAGAAGGCAGAAGACATGCCATTGGAGCTGTCTAATGGCCAGGTGGGGATTTCATCAGGCCCTGAGAGGGTAATTTTCATCAATAGAGTCATGTTCAGTGATTAGTGTGACTCAGCTGTACAGTAGTATTGCTTTTCTGAGTAAAAATGAATGTATCAAATTTGTCATTTCTGTTATTATTGAAGCCACCAATCAAAAAAGAAAAACAAAAACTGTATTCTGCCACCATCCAGTATTTTCTGTCGTTATCTGTCTTTTCAGATGTATAAAGACAGAATTGCTTTTTCATCTTGTTAGTATTCCCAGTGTTGATTTTATTGAGTTCTTGAGTCTTTTGTTTCCCCGAACACAAGAGCTGATGCAATTGACAATTCTTGAAAGCGAAACAGGAAAAAAACACCGAACGCTTTGTAAATAATAAGCCCAATGCTGACAAATGTTAAGTAATCTTCATCCTCTGGCTCTGGAGTTTGAAAAACAGCTAAGTAGCCACTGCTTATTTGAACAGACTATACCATCTTGATGACAAGGTTATTGGCAGGATTGATACTCTCGCCTGAGAAAACTCCAGCCTCTTGTATTAACTCATACCCAGCTGGGGAAATTAGTGATGAGCTCCTGACAGACTCTCTGATGGAGAACATTTAGAAGCTAGCGTCTCAGGAGGGCACTGAATTAACCTCTGAACGTGTTAGAGGCTTTTTCTCGTGAACAATATGGAAAAGATTTGTTTGGACAGATGTATATGTGAGCGAGCATCAGATGTGTGAAAGTGCGCTACATGTGAAACAGGGTGAAATCTCCCCCAGACCTGCTGCCTGTCTGTAGCTAAGGCAGTGATGTCATAACATATTAAATCACAAAGTTCTGTTCACTAAGTTATCGTCAATACATCCCCAGTGACACCCTTGTAGTTTGGATTGCAGTGCACGTAAGCAATGCTTATCTCTGAAGAAAAGGGGCCTTTAGTGATTACAGTGTATTGGCAGTTGGGTGTGTGTAACAGCAGTCTCCTGAAGTGCCCCATTACCTCTGATTTAAAGTGTGTACAGAGCAACAGGCCGAGTGATACAGTCCCTCCTCTGATGATACCAACAGCATTCTGCTCACGGACAGGAGAGCTGCAGAGAGAGAGAAAGGGGCAAATTACAGGAGAGAAAATGGGTCTTATTCACAGGCATAGAATCACATTTTCTAACATTAATAACATTTTAGCATTCATCCTCTCCGTTTTACCTGCATTTGGTCTTTGGCTCAATAAAAATCTACATGTTTAGAGACGTGCATTAGAGGAGATACACTGAAAAGCTTTTTACTTTAACTACGCACACAATTATTCATGCAGCACTAGTCTGAGCTCATGTTAACAGCAAAATGTGCTTCAAAGCATGTGAACCTAACAAAATTTAACTAATTAGGCATTTCTTTTGAACTTGAAACATGTTGATCAAAGTGAATAATTCTGACAAAAAGACCCACAAGAGTGCAGTCAAACACTTTTACTGTAACTGAACCTTCCTAGTCATCAGGATAGTCAAGAGACAAAGTCATATATCCTCCAGTGTCCTGGCTGGTGTCATTAATCATCCCATATTCTGCAGCAGAGCTCAGTCAGATATACAGCAGCAGGCCTGCCAAATTTAATAGGAGAGAAAGACACGTGGTCACAAAAGAAGCTGTTTGAATCACAACAACAATGGCACTCTGCAGACACTCTGTTAATCTGTCATGCCAGTCAAAACTCTCAACATGTTGTCACCACGCTGGCCAAGAGGGATTCATGACTCATGGAAGAACAGAAGAGTGTTCTCCACCTTTAAAACTATATTTTCGTTCTTCAGAATCAATACTTCTGTGTTAAGAGTTGGAGTTTTAAAAGTCTAACTTTTCACTTCACTTTTATTTACACTCAGTTGGCAGTTTTAGTCTGTTTCAGGCAAGTGTTGATTCAACTTTATGGCCATTTTCATTTCAGAAGCTGCAGCCTGTAGTGCTGTTGAATTGTATTGCATTATACAAACAAGTGTTTCTGTTATATTGTCTACCCCATTTATCAACGAGGATAGGCTAAATAACAAACACCTCTCTATACAGTATAAAACAATGTAGCTCAGCACCACCAAAAGCCATACCCTCCAAAATTATCATACAGTTTTTTGCTACTGCTGGAAATTAGGGTGTTGAGAGCAGTGAAAGTAAAACAAAACAGTAAAGCTACACACCATAAAAACCAAAACAATGAGCTGAAAATGCTACAATGCACCATAAAGCTGAAAACTGCAGCGAGATCTATAAAGTCAGGTGATTATTCAATATGGGGTTGTCACTGCAAGCAAATCTTTGATCATTACTCACAATGATTTGATTCACAGTTGGAAATTTATAATATTGAAAATATTAATTAGAGCAGCCTCAAGTAATTTTTTTTATGAGAGTTTATCTATCTGTCTATCTATCTATCTATGTGTGTGTGTATATATACACACCACATGATGTGGTATATATGATTTTATTTAGATAAACAATCTGAGCAGCTCTTCCACTGTCACTCGCCTAAAGAGGCTTTCATACCTTTGGCTATCAAGGTCACATACACTGTAATCTCTGTCAGTATGCACACACAGGAACGACTGGCATCCATCAGATGCACACAATTTGAGACTTTTGAATCACAGTCTCCTAATCTCCTAAATCCTAATCTTACCATATGGAGTTGAAGGTTGAATTGCACGCGAGGAGCCAAGAACACTATATAAACTTACTTGTCTGTTAGCCTAAAATAAAATCTCTTTAGGCTGTGACTGTAGCTTATGTGCTGCATTGAGGGTTGAGTGTACGATTGCTCACTCCACAAGGGTCCTATTACCACAAAACGTTAATGCTCCATGTCATTGTGCTTCTATTCAGTCACTTTAGTATAATAATTAATCAAAATAAACATACAGCGCTTGACAATAAGGCTTTTATATTCGGCACTAATCAGACAACTCATTAGGCAGTAATGAGCCGACTCTGCCTGTTCTTGTCGTGTTTGGGGGAAGTTTGGCGCATGGGGAGAAGTGTTTGTGTGTCTTTGTGTGTGAGCACACAGATACACATAGGCACACATGCACCCCCACGTGCACACACACATTCACACACACACACACCAGCCGGCACTCCTGTAGTCCCACTCCAATTATGGCAGCATCTCACCCGGGAAGAAGCCCACTTACCCAGCATTCACTTTATGAATAATTGATTGTTTGTGCCAGTGTTATTTGTAAATACACGTTTGCTCTCTGATTAATAGTTTTCTAGACATACTCATTTGTTCAATTTGATTAGACTCTTAAATGTATTATTTATTAGCTGAAAATGCTCTCCGGTTATTAGTCATCACAAGGGCAACAAGAAGATTTGGCATAAGGACGCATCTGCATGCAAACAGACGCGCTCACATCAATCCACACTCACTCTCATGGCAGGTGGCAGTGCGTGTGTGTGTTTGTGTGTGATTTAACACGTCGTTTGGAAGTTGTGAACAGTTTCACTGCCTTTCAGCATGTACTAGTGAATGCCTTTTAGACTTACAGCTTCTTTTTCAAATCTTTGATCATATGAAAAGTAAGCAAGTTAAGTATTTTTCTCCAGTATATTAATGAGATCCATGTGCAAATGTATTGAAGTAGATGAATGTAGAAACATCAGACACTTACCATTTCACAGCAGTGAGAAGACTGTGAAAGGTTATCAGACAGACAATGCAGATGTTGTTTGGTGCTTTGTGAGAGCTCAAAATGTTTCTTTTATGTCGCTGATGAAGGAAATGAGTAACTGTGACCTTTTTGGACGAGTTTGTAATATGTGGGAGTTACTCGCTTTGACTGATTCTTTTCACTGCAGCAGAGTTTTTCGTAAAGAACCAGGTGAAATGTGTTGGATGAGTTCAAAAGAAAACGGATAGTGCGGTATGCAGGATGTTTGTCAGAAGTTTTAATTTATGCATTTAAGAGCAAAGATGACACGAGCAGCACAAGATCATCACTGTGACAGGGCAGCCACCTGTTTCAGTGCTGCTCCTTTACTATTCTTTAAATCTAAAAAGAACATTGAAAGAGTAGTAGCCTTTTGAAGGTTTTACAGGGCATTTATTCATCTATCTCCGTGTCCACTTTTTAGTCAGTGCACAACTCCTGTACAATCTGTCAAGCAATATGAAATTTAAAACTGTGGTGCCATATTTAAATTATCTGCAATACAACACTCAAATGTTCTATGTATCAGTTTAGCCAGCGGCAGCAGACATCAGTTTGTCCCACTGATGTATTCTTACATCAATGGATGGTGGAACATCTATATGCAGGCTTTGGCTGGTTTTCCTCTTTTTGCCCCCAGGGAGTGCACAAGCTCGCTATCAGAGATAAAAACCACATTTTAGATTTGTGAAAATGACTCAGGGTATGTGCAGTCGACAATACACGTTACTATTCATTCTATAGCAAGGTCTTTTTCTGTATTCTGTTCTTACTGCCAGAGAGAGACATCATGTGTGTGACTAGAGGGTGCTTGAAAATCATTTTGAATACAAGGCTGCATACAAAATACCATCAGGAGCAAGATAACAGTTGTGATTGTGATGTTCAGCCTTACAGTTAAGGCTTGTGACATCACCAGCTCAATTCATGCAACTGAGCAATCAGCCTGCACACCTGGTATTCATCAGCTGTTGTTTTCCCCTCACCTCCTGCTCCTGATGATGGATCAGGGGGTGAGAAACCTAACCTTATGCTCACTGGGTTTGTATAGTAATATATGATAATGATACATTTAATAATATAACCGTGTATCCATTTGCTGTGATTGCACCTGCCAGAGATGACATAGTTGCTAACAGAGTTGCAGGGCCAATGCTTGATATGAACAAGAGTAGAATAACAACACATTTCATCGAGGTCCATCCAAAAGGTCAAGTGTGCGGGTCATAGAGTATCCCATGCCAGCTTACACACAATGCAACCTGTACATGTACATCTTTGTCAATAGGCCTTTTTCACTGCTAACATTTTGACCTGTTATCAACAATGGCTCTGTTATATTCAAGTGTCCCAGTAGGTCCAGACATTGTGACAGTGATACAATACCAGGACCCTGAAACTGAAACAGTTATATGGAATTCAGCCATCATTAATACTGTTGTTTACAGCTGTATTTTTTTTCTACTGTGATGTCAAAATGTCATGTGAAAATGGTCTATGTACTGTAATTGATACTCAAATGGTTGATTGAATATAGGCCCTCCACGTTGTGGTACACCTTTACAGGAGTTCATCTGCCTGATTAGACCTCTTCTCAGGAGAGTTTGGGTGTAACACTGTGCATGACTGACATCTCCTTGACACTACTGTTGGCTTTGTTACATCTGTCAGTTAGGGAAAACTTACACCTATGTTTGATTTCCTCACAGGTTGATGTCCCCAACAAACTACTAGCATAGCTCTGTGCAACTGCAAACAGTAAAGAGGTCTAATGAGCCAGAGTAAATGAAAACACCGGTGTAGGTGTGCAGAGCCATTTATGGCAGACAAGACTGGATGTTAACATCTGTGGCAAATGTGTCCGTAATACCAAATTGCGCAGTTTTGAGTATTTTAGAATTGTGAATAGCGGGCTGTGGCTGATTTGGCTGTTACAGCATGTACAATGCTATTGTTGAAAACCTTGAAACCTGTTGCAAAGAGGTTGTGGACGAATGCCCAGCATCTCAGTGGGGGGATCTCACTTACAAAACTGACAGACATGGTGCATCATTGGTGTGTGTACATGTATTTGTGACTGGCATGTCTGTGTGTGTGTATTCGTGTGCCTGTGCATACCAGTGTGTGTTGCTGTGCTCCTCAGGAGTGCTAGCAGGCCAACTGAAGAGAGAAGGAAAAGCAGCTCTGCTCTGCACCATATGCCAAATATGAGCCTGCCTGCCAATTTGTGGGGGATACTGGCAAGTGCTAGCAAGGCTGAATTCTTGACAGAGGGAGATGAATAATTGAACATGTGCGGAGCAAAGTTCTGTTGGGATAGAGTGGGGTGCCTTTATACATGGAGAGAGGGAATGGAGACAGTCAGGCTGTCTACAAGCAAAACTCTCATTTAGATACTGATGTGTTTGCTTTTTGTAAACAAGTCAAAAGTTGCAGAGATTTTAAGATGAACTTGAATGGATTTATGGTGAGACGAGAGTGGGGGAAAAAAGCATGACTCATTGGTCTTTATGCATTTTGATCACAAACTGCGTAAACTAAAACCAAAGAGGACGAAAGCTGTCATCGATCTTGCAAGTGTGCACTATAACCACACAGAAAAATAAGATAAATATATATTGAAAAATAAAGAATGCTTGAAGAGAAATCAGTGTAACTTAATCAGTTTAACGGAGACATTTATCCAAACAGGGTATGCATTTTATATTACATTTTTAATAATTTAGCAGACACTCCAATGCAGATAAGCCTCAAGTAAATGCAACAGTAGAGGAAGCTTACAGGCTCTTACACCAGACTGACCAGTAGTCCAAGCCAGTCTTCTGACAAGAGATATTGATAATTATTGAAAATACATTGGATATTGACCTGGAAATACCAAAGGAATATATATTAAGTCCATATGTTTAAGGCAGGCATTTGCAAGTCGTACATTTGAATGTTCTGAGAAAAAGCAGCACCGAAAGTAGCACATCTAATTAACGCAGATGAGAAGAGGAGAATGTTGTTTGGCACAGCTCAATCCAGCATATTTGGTTTAGGCCTGAAATAAATGTGAGTGAGACTTTTAGCATTGACGTTGCATCAGATTGACCATAAATACAGGCTCCCAAGTGTGAGAAACTCTTAATGACAGCCTCCAAGTGGTGATTATATGTAGCATAAGAGACATTTTCCCATATGTCCCATCTTACATTTGGTGTCATCACTGAAGGAAGTGTATCAGCGGATTTACCTGACAACATACACTTAACAACATGCCTCTTAACAAGATTAACAGTCAACAGACATACTAGTGGCTCTGTCTAGGCTAAATACTAGCATTGACATCCTGTCATGCTCACAGTGACAGTGCTAACATGCTAAGGTCTAGCAGGTGTAATGTTTACCACGTTCACCACAGTGTTTAAGCCAAAGTACTTGACAAATTACATTTTTGACCTAATGAAGGCGCTAGATGAAAGGTTAAGGTATCACCAAAGATATTACAGTTCCGTTGTATTACATTTCATGGCGATCCATCCAACAGTTGCAAAAGTAGCAGGAAAGGTTAGCAGGATTATTCCACTTGAGACCATGAATGTCTGCATGCCATGGTATTTCCAACCAACAATTCTTGAGATATTTCAGACTGAACAAAAGTGGTGACATCGGAGTCAGAGTCAGGCTACAGGAGTGCCCAAAAACTGGGACAGTTTGATTCTTTTCAGCATTTCCTCCCAATTACTTGTGAGAAAGCAAAGATCACGTAACTAATATACTATGATATATAATTACTTCTGAGGGGATAACATTTTTCATTGCTAGTATGCTGAGATGTTGTGTTTTCAATCAGACTTATTATTTTTGTAAGTTTTGTCAGCTTCAATGTTTTCTAGATTAAAAAAAAAAAAAGTAATGCAATGAATGTAAAAACAACCTATAGAGATCGCCTCTGATTGAATCTCACTAAGCAACTCTGCTGAAGGACATAAGAAGGGCAGGCACTCAGGAGGGAAAGAGACGTCAAGAGCTTCCACGGCTGCATCTTGAATTTCTGTCACCCAGCTGCGGTGCCAAGGTCTGAACAAATACCGCCCACGACGATATACATAAGTGTGTGTATTGCGCATATGCAATATCCCGCAATTCTCCTGTGTTTCATTGAGTGAGCACAAGAGCAATATAGACACATCACAACAAGTGTTTGAAGATAATGATGAATCCCACTGCTTGAGGCAATGACAAGAAGTATAAGAGAGAAAACAAACTGTATTCTGGTTAAATAGTGCTGCCTGGATAATAGACAGAGACAAATGTGAGTGACTATGCAGTTGTGACAGCAAATTTTCTCCAATAGTAGCCCTACGTTCTGTATATGTCACTGTCTGGCTATTGCTTGTGACTTTCCATTAATCCTCAGAAATTGATCTGTTTTGTTCTCTTGTTTAACGGTGACTTTAGTATTGCTGTGCCACTTTTACTGAAACCTATTATGTTCTAATCATCGTCTTCTCTCTCCTCTCCCCTTGCCCTTTCTCTCTCCTCTCTTTCTCTCTCGGTGACAGATACCACCCTGTCCAGTGAACGTGGTAAGTACCGCAGCCGCACACTCCCTTGATTTAAAGCCATCTGTGCGTGGACTCTGCCAGCAGCAGCGGATTGGCTGTTTGTGTTGATGTGGAAGGAACCATTGTCAGATGTTAGTCTCAGTGGGGGGATCGCTGAGCCACAAACTCCAAAAGATCATTTGCATTACCAGAAAGCTATTTCCCTCTCCATCACATTGCATGTCACGGCAAATGTTGAAATGAGGAGAAAAATATCAAGCAAAGGCAATTATGAAAGCAGCATCCACCGACCCATGTGGCCAATCAGAATTTGAATTTAGCATATTTTCCCTGCACGCATTTTGCCTCGACCTACTTAGTCAATTTACCCCCTTTTGACTCCAATACTATTCAATAAGGAGCCAATAAGGAGTATCTTTTTCACTTTGTCTCATTCCAGCTCTAATAGAATGTATCTCCATGTAGTCTGAATAGAGAGTAGATGGATTCCCCCACTGTGGCAGCCCCTCATTTCATTTTATTTTCAAATTTCACTCCCCATGTTGTGTAGTTATTAATGGCTTCCTGTTCTTGGAGGAGCACTTTAATCACTTCGTCAAACAGGCTGAAAGAGAAAGAGTCCATCTGCAGCACTGCAGTGCTTTGTTTATATCCTTATTTTGCATGTATGCATGTGTGTGCGCTCTTGCCTGGCATCTAGTTTATCCTGTAAGCAGAATGACAGCATCTGTGTCAGCCACTTGACTTCTATCGCACTGCTCAGTGTACATGTAGATGCTCCTACCGTACATTTCATCATCATCAGTTTTTCAGTATGGCACTGAGGCAAGAAGGGATCTTGCTGAACTTTCTCCCTGCCCCACGAAGGATGATGGTTTGTGGCAAAATTGTCAAGCTTAAATTGGTGTGGTGGCATCACACGGTGTAGACAAAACACCACATGCTGTGTGTCTGGTCTTTGAAACCTCAAAGTGGCAACAGGGAAGAGGAGTGTAAAGTTGTGGTTCAGATCAAGCAGTTGAGGTTTTTTTTTTTTGTGTACCTGGTTACACTCCATCTGCTGCTGGAAGAGATGGTGATATACAGCACAGAGAAGCTTGTGTGATCAATTTTTCATTGCAAAGCTAGCAACAATGTAGCACCTTTTTTCAATCCAGTTAAGCTTAAACAAAGAGCAGAGAATCAGAAGACACAATAGGCAAAGATTTGCATTAATTCTAAATGTTATCCTTGATTTTGACCTCATCCTTGCCTTTCTTAACCGCCGTCCTGCTCTGACATTAAAACATACGCATGAGTCCTCTCTTCTCCCACACCTTCTTTCCTTTTCCTTACTGCTGAGTAGTCACATAATGTGAATGATATTCCACAGCAAAAGGCAGAAAAAGAAGAGGGAAGTAATGAATGGATTAAAAAACAGATGAGAGTGAGGGGAGGCGGTGTTAGGGCAAGGTCTGTGTGCCCTTGGTCCCGTCATGAAACGCAGCCAGCAGGCAGCCATCCAGCAGACTGCTCATCACTGGAGCAAACGTCGTTTACTCCAGTCAGTCTGTTTTCATACATGTGCGTGTGTGTTTTTGGAAAAATATAAACATACACCATATACCTGCAGTGCAAAACAGTGCACACTGACGCTCCCTTGTCTGTGCATTCATGTGTTTAACAAGCTCCTTTCTCAGCAGTGATGGGGTGTATTTTGAGTCGTCTGATAGGCCTCCTCAATGTGAAGTGGCTGCCGGCGCATCTTCTCCCAGCTTAATTGGCCGTACCTGAGGCAGGACGGCAAGGTATAATTGCGATAAGAGGAAATGCTGTGCTTGGCTGGTTTTAGTGCCCTTATCTATAATCTCTGGATTGATTATGGTTTTTCTGCCAGCTGTGCAAATTGTTCAGCTCCATCACCTGCACTGGAAACCACCTTAACTGTGTCTCGGCCAAACTACAGTGCACATTATTGGCCAACTACAAACCGGACAGTGCGTGTACCACTGGTCAGGCTACAATATTCTGACCACTGGCTATCCAGCGTGCTTTAGCTATATTGTGTTGCATGTCTCACAGTGTTACATGTTTCTCTCTCTGTTTTTGGCTAAAGGCAACAGGGATTACATTTTGTTTTTTGGATGCATAACATGTTAATGAGGGTGGCATGGTGGTGCAGTGGGTAGCAGCGAGAAGGTTCAGGGTGCGAGCCCCGGTTCGCCTGGGGCTTTTCTGTTTGGAGTTTGCTCGTTCTTCCTGTGCCTGCATGGGTTCTCTCCAGGTACTCTGGCTTCCTGCCACAGTCCAAAGACATGCAAGTTAGGTTTATTTGTTTATTATTATTTATTGTTTATTATTATTTATTTCTTTTTGTCTATGTGTGTTGGCCCTATTATGGACTGTCGATCTGTCCAGGGTATACCCCGCCTCTCGCCCAATGTCAGCTGGGACAGGCTCCAGCCCCCCCCCCAACCACGACCCTTAACCGAGAAGCTGTATAGATAATGAGTGCCTTAATGAGCTTTGACTGAGCCAGGCTAGCCGTTTCCCCCAGTTTGCAGTTTTTCTGCTAGAGCTAGCCAGCTGCAGCTCCATATTTGGTGGACAGATATAAGAAGAGGTGTCAATCTTGTCACTTAACTCTTATCAAGAAATGTTGAAATACTGCTCTAACTACAGATTCCATTTTTTAATCTACCACATTTAACATCTACCTCTGCACCAGATGCACCTACTGAAATGGGTACAGATTCTAGCTCTCTCTCTCTCTCCTCTCTCTCTCTCTCTCTCTCCATCTCTCCATCTGCGACACCACCACCACCACCACCCCTTCCTCTCTATCACTGGTTTGAGTAGCAGTTGGGGCTGAAAGAGCAGCTAATGGGCTATGAAATGTCTCTAAAGCTAGAGCAACAACAGAAGCTAATGTCTAAAAGCCCCTCTGAAACAACACATGCAGCAAAGAACCCCAACAGTGCAAAGAAAAGTAAAGAGGGGGGGTGGGGGGATCCCTGGTTTTCTCTGATGTGTCAGTGAGGCCATTTCTGTCAGCCTAATTGTAGTGAAGCTTTCCTAGTGGCCTCGGCGAAATGGCGTAATTGCATGATGGAATGGATCGGAACGGCACTGTTGGCTGCACTCTTCTTTTGCCGTGTTAACACAGGATCCTGAACGCTGCTCAATGCTGTTGTGACATTTGCTGTTTCAGTCTTTCTGGCTGCAGAGCACTCTGCTTAGTGGGGCAAATTCACAGCTCAGGGATATTGACAGGCCATTGGGAAATATTACAGTTGGCAATTTTAGCCAGACAAGTTGATTTACCTGCATGGAGCCTAAGAGCTATGGCTCCAAGTGAATAAGGGACAGGTTTCACAGCTTGCCTTATTAGTGCTGATATGAACATATGTTCATTTGAAGTGTATCCTACTTAATAATATTAGTGTTTATATGTTTTATTATACAAAAAGGATAATGTTTTAAAAAGGCCTGTGTGGAGATGTCAGCATTAAATGTCTGTGCCAAGGAGAAGCAGAGCTGAATGCAATTCTTGATCATTCGCAAGCATTTTTCTCTAAAATGTGGTGAAGCGTGCAGCCCCTTCTGCTTCTCTTCCCCCTCAGTACCAATTAAAGCTGTTTTTCTGCAGCAGATCTTGAGCTGATGAAGACAGCCACTAAGAGCTCTTGAAGTAAAGTCGCACAGGACCTGTATGGCAGATGGTTTGTGCAAGGGTATGTGCAAAGAGAGAAAGCAGCAAAGAAGGAAACAAACAAGCATAAAAATGGCAGCCTGTCTCCAGCGAGGAGCTCCTATTTTCTACCCAATTTAAGACTTTCCATTTCTAAATTTTCAAACTTTTCCTCAAAAATGCTGTCAAACCTGCAGGAGACCAGGGAGAACATAAGATCTTGTTCTGTGGAGAATTTTTGCACCCCATCCTCCAAAAACTATCCAGACAACTCAAGCATTTCTCAGTGAAAAGTGCTGGGAGCTGCTTGGTCTCTCGGCTTTGACCAGCTCTCCCAGCTGAATGGAAACAAGCTTTACTCCGGCCTTTAGCTACAAAGGCTGAGACGGCAGCGAGTCAAGGCACAGAGGACAGTGCCTAATGGCTACAAGTCCAGCTTTTCCCAGTGGATTACATGTTTCAGAAAGATAAGGCTTGATCAGTCTCTTTCTAGAGAAAAAGCCTCTTTTTGTGATGCAGATGAGAACAGACAGGAAACTTGCTAGAACCAATGGGGTCTATGGCTTTGTGCTGAGGTTTAGAGCATGCAGACGAAGGAATAGAGATCATATCAATACAAGTTTTTTTCCAGGGTCACACCACTTTACTGTGCAGTGTGTTTCACCTGTTGTCACTTCTCCTTTAGTCCTACCCGTTTCTGATTTACGAACACATGTTGCCAACTTTGACCATTATATAAAGCGTTAGAAAAACAATTAACATCTCTGTTGCTCAAGAGATTTCTATTTCTATCTCTGCACCTGTGTATATCGCCATACTGTGCCTTTATTATTTCAGCCATAGTATATATACTTGACCAATTACTTCACATCCTACTGGGACTAATGAAGCCACATTTCCTCGGGTTAATTACACCAACATAATATGATATTACAAGGAACAGGAAATAGTAAAGTGCACATTATTATCTCTCTTTCATCATCACCTCCCGCTGTGGGAGACTTTCCCTTCTCCAGCACTCCCTCCATCCCTTTATATATCTCTCCCCTCTCCCCTGCTCAGTACTTTCAGGCACATCCTTCCCTTTTTTCCACGATGAGGTTGGATGACACAGTAGCATTAAGGGCATGTGAGACAAGGCTGGTCCGGGCAAATCCCTACACAGTTAAAGTGCAGAGACCATTATTAAGGCCAATTGCCACTGCCTGCTACCAACGGTTAAATTACAATGTCTCTTGAACAAAAAGGCAAGCAGTTTTTATTACCCGTCCCCCTTTTCCCTCCATGGCAGAGCTGCGCAGTGGAGCGAGTGCAGCTATGGAATGGTGTCATTCTCCAAGATCTGGGGTTGAATTATAATGTACTATGAAGCTGACATTCGTATGAGGCCAGGCCCTCAAAGAGGCATGCTCATGATTGACACCCAGGTTTGCACAAAGAGCGTTAAGTTTCTTCATTTCGAGAAAAAAAAAAAGCGCCTGATATTTTTTCCACACATTTCACCTCAGACACTCGGCATCTCTAAGGAGCACGGAATACTCAAGTTTGCTTTCATGTGAAGTATACTGAGGCGATTTCTGTGGCTGGCTTTTAACTCTTGCATTTGTTGCTTTTCTCTGTCAAATGGGTATTTCAGTGGGAACGATTTGCCTGTCAATCACAACTACCTCAGTGTTCCCTACGCGCACAGATTACTTTGCTACTGTGAGGATGTGCTGAATTTGTATGTGTGCAAATGAGTGTGCATGCTGCTTTTCTGTGTGTGTGTGTGTGTGTGTGTGGGTGGACGGATGGGTGTGTGTGTGTGTGTGGTGCGTGCGTGCATGCATGTATGCATGCCAGACATTTTATGTTACAAGTACTAATCTGTCACTTCTATAAGATTACTGCTGGAGCTGACTTCATGCAGCGCATGTCAACATCCCAACTGACAGAACCTGCTGAGTTCCTGTTTCCTTGACGTTTATTCTAACTGCACTTCCCTCTATGTTACCAAATTACTTTAATCGACCCCAACTTGACACATTAATATCATTTTAACTCTCTCTGACTCACTTCTTCCCTGCTGTATGGAATTTCTTCCATTTTAGTGGCAAATTTAGTATGTAGAGCACATCCAGTCTCATCGGGCCCTTTTCCATTAACGACATAACACTGTTGTGTAATTATTGCTCATCTGCACTTGAAAGCAGATCCCACTAAAAACTGAAGAACTTACTAATGATGTTGCTACAGGACAGCCCAGTTATTTTGTTAACCTGAACACGTTTAACATGAACAGTCCTTTTCTAAGGTATTCAACTAAGTTATGAACTATAAACTTTGTGGTTTTTCATTTACACAATAATCTAAACTGTACCTAGACTTCCATAAAAGTTCTAGTGGGACTTTAAGTATCTGAATATATCATTTCAGAGTCCTTACTAACTGTTTAGTTAATGTACATAAACTCCCCTTTGCTATAGAAGGCCACCAAACAGAAGATGTTCCATTTTTTAATCTTGAGGGCAAAGACACGGAGATAGCTCCAATTCTGTAATGTAGTGCAATGCAAAGTATTTCCACTCATTTTCAGGAAGACACAGGGGGAACTGTAAAACACTCTGTAAAGTATTCTCCCTGGAAAAGAAAAATGAAACTAGTGTTTTTGGTGAAGTATGAAGAGGCATATTTTCCTCACCTGTGACAAACTCTAATTTCCTCTGCTCCCCAGTCACGCAACTGTCAGAATCACTTTGCTGTTACAGTTTTCTCCCTCCTCATCCAAAAAAGCACATTCACCATTCACCTGTGAGTCAGACGTGGAGGACAGCATATGGCTGTTTTAAATAAAGTTCTGTTATTGTGATTCCTCAGAGATAAAGTCATTTTTTTTAATTTCACCAAATGAGAGGTTGAGGTGTTTGTACAGTAGGTGAATCAAACTATATGTGTTTTTTAAATGAACATTCTTAAATTTGTCATTTTACCCACTTAGCAGCACTTAGCACTTAGCTACTTCTGTCAGTGGTTTCCTTAATTACACATAATGTTTCTAGCTAGGCTTTGTCATTCAGCTGTGGTTTGTAAATGCAGCTTGATATTCAGTATTTAATGTGATTCTGATGCTATACAAACATGCTAATGGTGTGGTACTATGCATGGGATTGTTGACCAGTCTGTCCACCACTTTGGTGCAGGCTGAAATCTTAATTATTGAATGGGTTGCCATGAAATTTTTTACAGAGGTTAACTGGCAAAAGTTAGTATGCCAGTATGTTAACCTAAAATTGAACATATAAAACATGTTAGCATTGTCACTGTCAGCATGTTGATGTTAGCATTTAGCTCAAATCACTTCTGTTCCCAACTAAAGCCTCATAGAACTGCTAGCATGGCTGTAGACTCATTTTATGTTCCTTAAATACTGAAATCACCAATATCTTTGCTTGTAAGACAACATTGCACTGGGTACTTCTTGGTTGTTCTTTGGGCAATTTAAGTTTTTGTTTTTAATTGAATGTCCTTTAATGCCCTTAAATTAAGCCAGCTATGTGCTAGAATAATGATAAACCTAAAATTAAAAAAAGGAAATGGACATAATGTTATCACCTGTAACCTGCTGTAGGTGTTGTTTCTTGTAAAGCAATTCATATTTGTGACTCACCCAAAGTGACCCTGTTGTTGTCCTTTCCTCATCCTCCATCATTGTCAATTCATATTGAACTGATTGAACTGTTCTTCACCCCTGATATTTCTCATTTTAGGCCCGCTGGAAGGAAAGACAGCATATTGCTGGCTCAACCTTTCCAAACAGCACCTGTACAAACTGTTTTTCTTCACCCCGCTCTTACAGCTCCATCACTCTCGCTTTCACCTACTCTGTAGATTAGCTCTGCACAGTGTTGGTGGAAGAATGAGGCCAGCTAGAATCAAACATTAATCAGCTGCTGTTTTATAAGACAGAGGGAGCGCCTGCACTCCCTGGGTCCCCCTCCTTCTTGCCCTTAGCCTGCCCTACCACCGAATGTTAATGCGACTGCCATTACTCATTTATGAGCTGCCCGCTGCTTACTGCCCAGAGCCTGGTGTCCGGGCCTAGGCTGGCATGGTGGGTACACTGGAGGTGGACGGCTGTGCCAGGGCATTCAGCAGTGACAGGGCCAGGTCTTTTTTTTTTTTTTTTTTAAAAGAACATGGTCTGGAGAGAAGAGAAGCACTGTTGGATGAGCTGGTCTGTTTAACTGTTTGAAATAGGACTCTGGTGTCATTGAAGAGGTAGGCATTTGCGAATATGGTGTCGTATTTGCAGTAGGTGATGTATGGAGTAAGAAAACACAATTAGAAGACAAGACTGTCATCAAAACTGAGAGGATCACTCACTCACATAAGTCCAAACGCAAGCTGTCCAATTTTTATTCAGTAAATGGGCAATATGATATGATATATTCACATTTGGACTGTTGTAATTGGACATAAATCTCGCTAAATTGCTTCCATGGTGAGACTAAGTACCCCGATATGTGCAGACAGGCAGCTTTGAAGAGTTAGAGCTGAGTGGTTGTTCTTGGTATCCAGGACACAGAGCGCGGCAGGAGTCATTCTTATTCTTAGTAGTGACATCAATAAAGGAGCAAGCCTGCGTAAGGTGAGGCACACAGATACTCTCTCCTGACAGTGTGTGTGAGAAGTTGCCTTCAGTGTCAGGCTGTGAAGCAGAAATTAATGAAAGAGGGAAGTATGGGCTGTGTACACATGTGCCCGGACCTGCTGCAGTATATGTGTGCAAAGAGAGTAAAGATAAAGGGTTAGGAGCAGAATAAAGGGGAGGATAATTGAGTGAATTTGTGTGGCAGGTTTTGTGTTTGTGTTGCTGTGAGCTTGTGTGCGGTAAAGGTGTTGCATAGTGTGAAGTGGCTGCTGATCCAGGATCCTACAGATTGTCACGCAATCCTGTTTCCCACATGGCTTTGCTCTTTGCCTCCCCTTTTCCCTCGTGGCACTAGTAGCTTCAGTAGAACTGAGTGGATACAGTCCATTGAAGCCTTCATTGTTTCCATGCATGTTTAATGCCTGTATTAGAATTACTAGGAATGGCACTTTCCAGCACATGTCAACCTTTTCTGTGTTACTGTTACTTTGTTCCCTGCTTCATACAAATGGGTTTGCTCTTGAACATAATGGTGAGCTCTGAACAGTGTTTTTACACCCTGAATATTTTATATTTATAATCAACCAACAGTGGTGGTGTCACAGTTTCACATGAGGAAACAGAGCACAAATATAGTCTCTTGTTTATTTTAAGAAAATGCCCTAGGAGGTTGTCTTCTCCTTCATCCCTCTCTTGCCTATGGAGCCTCATATATTTGTGGCCTTGGGGGGATTCTCAGCATGTGGCAGAAACAGGAAGTGTGTAGCCTGTGGCTAAAAGGTAGATACTTCTCCTAGAGTGTTACACTGCACACATACACACATGTATACTTATCTCCTATGGGAGTGCTAATCCCCAAGAGATGAAAGGAGGCTCCCACTGCTCTCTGATCCCTGTGTCCTGCTGCGACGGATCATTTGGTGCCTGGCGGAGAGAGACCAGTCCAGTTGATGCTCCCACACATGGTGTCCTTGACCGAAGCACAGACGTGACTTAGGCCAAGCCCCATGCTGATCCAGAAAGTTCCCTATTAGAAATCGATGTCCGTTTGACGCCCCTTTCATTCAAGCGCTCTTTGTGGTGTGTCTGTATCACCATGGAGAAAGAAAAAAGAGGAGCAGAGAGAGAGAGAGAGAGAGAAAGAAAGTGTGTGTCGGTATGCATACTGAAGACCCCTACACACCTCCCTGAATCATAGTGTCTCCTCATGGGAAGCCAGGCGTTAATGCTAGATTAACTATCTCCTCTTCATTATAGGAAACAGAGTCCTCTGCTCAACCTTGATGCTTTGAAGTGGTGCAAAAGTTCACCCAGAGTGCATTCACCATGTCTGCTTTTATTGTGTTTGTGTGTGGGTGTAATCTTACACCTGTACAAGGATGTATGTGTGTATTCAGGTACACGTCCAGCTCATATAATTGAGTACCTCTGTACTACAAGAATAAGACAAACAAGAATGCTTAAATAAATACACTTCATCAGCATTAAATGTGGAGGAAGAAAGAGCAATATTTCCCACCAAAAAGATGCTGTAACATCCATGAGGACTGACTCAGTAATAGCCCCCACCCTGGCGCATCCTTGGCCATGCTAAGAGCTGCTGACTGATGTAGGTCTTTGTGGTAGTTCTCTTCAATGTCATGAATTTTAAAGAACAGATAATAAACCCAGAGGGCCCTTATTCAGCACAACAGCACTTAATAAGGAAATTGCCAACCTATGTCCTCTACATTCAATCACAGATACAGTCCAGATGACTATCTTCAGCTCTGATTACATCCTTAATTCTCTGCTTGACTGCTAGCCTAAATGGGAACCTTGCTTCAGCGAAAGAAAATAAAAGAATCAGCAGTAAAGGATTGCTCAAGGTGTCTCTGCAAAGGTTTCCGTTCTTTCCTGCACCTGAATCCCACACTAAAGCCCACCTGCTTTTATAAAGCCAAAGCTACATAGTGTTTTATAGGCGAGCACTTCAAGAGAGAACAAGAGGAATGTTGTGAGTAGAGTGTCGATGTGTGCTGCCATTTTGTGAAACTGGAAAAAATTAGCATTAACCCATTATATTGTTTGTATGCACTTATACTTATGTCTGAAACTTAATGTGGCCTTTATATTGCTGTGAAGGCAACACCATAGTTAGAGTCACCAAAGAAGACTCTGGTTCTGTTAACACATTTTCATACAGTGTAGTAGAGTGTAGATTTGTGGGCAGTCTGCTGGACTGTTTTATGTAAAGTTTATATAATGGGCTTTCCGTGTTCTTGCTCTTTAAAAGAATAGTTCAGCATTTTGGGAAATGTGCTTATTTGCTTTCATGCTGAGAGAGTTGGATGAGACATCTGATACCACTCTAACATCTACAACTAAATGTACCTGTTATTGGAGGTTAGAGTCTTAAAGCCAACACCTAACTTGAAAGCTTGCAGCCTAGTTTCAAACTTGCACCCCATTTTGCCGAGTAGGTTAGCTCCACTCAGGCACCTCCAGGTTCATCTTTGCAGAACACATTGCGCCGTACTTTAACCTACTGCTAAAACAGGTGGCACATGGTCTCCCTGCAAAAGGACACCTTTGCAAGCTCATAAATAACAATGGTGAATGTTAGGGCAGTGTAGAACACATAGGGGTCACCTCCACACAAGTAGGGCAGTGTTGTCCATGGAGAATTGCGGCGCATCCTCCCTCCGTCGAGCCAGAAGTCGCTACCATCAGCAGGTTTAGAGCAGGTAGCGTCTGGTTAATATTTAGGACGAAGCACACTGAACATTAGTTTCCCCCCAGGCTCTCCTTTCCTCTCTCTCTCTCTGGTGCCAGCTATGCGACAGGTGTCTTTTCAGCCCGGGATGTGATAAATGAAAGGGTGTTTGTCTGAAGCAGAAAATAAAATGCACCCTGCAGGGCAACAAATAAAAACAGGGCTCCCAGACATCTTGAACTGGATTAATCAAACAATAAAAGGTGCTCTCCCGAGACCCCAGTCTGTATAGCCATTTATGAAAACAACTCCTCTACTAGTTACTCATTAACAATATGATTAAGTACCACAATATCACCTTTCAGGATTTGTGCAGTTTATTATTTTACCGTTGCTTCAGTGCACCTTTATAAACACTTTTTACAAATGCTGCTGATGATTTAATTTAATTAATTAAATCATCAGTCAATAAACAAGTTGCATTGTGGCCCTGTGATGGACTGGCAATCTGTCCAGGGTATATGCTGCCTTTCGCCCAATGTCTGCTGGGATAAGCTCCACCCACTCCGTGACCCTTAACGGGTAAGCGGTATAGATAATGAATGAATGAATGAATGAAGTTGCATTGTGAGTTTTCTCAACTAATAAACTTCATTACGATGACTTTTTGTGTTGACGCATCACGTAGCTCCACATTTATTGTAGTCTCGACGCATAAAAATATCACTTAACCTCATTACACGAGTGTGTGTTTTTGTCGTCATTACTGTAGGAGTTAATGATGCTGAGAGAGAAGGGCACTGCTCTGGGGTGGCTGGAGGGACAGCAGACATGTACCTGCCTTCTCCTGAGACACTCATTAAGCAGCACAGTGTTCACATCACATCACATCACTGCCTAGGCCCACAGAGGGCTACATTAGCTGCTTATTTATATTTCATTGCTTGTACATGTAAGTATTTGCCTTCAGGGGCTCAAAAGCAGTTGCCTAAATAGTCAAAGTCAAAGACGTATAAACAAGACGTAAAATAAGCGCCGTTGTACCATGTTGGGTTCTGGTGGTTCTGAGCTGGTTTAACATTGAATAGTTACCATGAAACTCACAGGCTATCCCCAGTTCTACCTGCCACTCTCCTGGAAGTAGAAAACAAACAGGATTCAGCCTGACACAGTGTCGGGTCATCACACTTCAATGAAAATAGCGACTGAGTATTCAAATTGGACCCATGATATATTTATCTCTTGCTGAAGGAGTGCTCTCAGTGCTGAAGTTGATGACATATTATCAACATTATACTTTCTGTATCTGCAGTCAGTGCAGAATTGATAAAATGTTAAAGAAAGTAAGTGTTTTTTTTTCCTTATAAAAATTGCAAAACTGCAATCATGAAAATATGTTTTGGCAGTGCATTTTCAGACTACATGCATTACAGTGCAGTCATACATACAAATGCACACACACAAATACACCTCCTTATCCTGTCCACCCCCACACAAATTTCACCTGGTAGAACAGAGTGACCTCGTTCTGCCAAAACCCTTCAGTCATCCTCAGTGCTCTCTCTCTCTCTCTCTCTCTCTCTCTCTCTCTCTCTCTCTCTCTCTCTCTCACACACACTCTCACACACACACACACACACACACTCGTATACACACACTCACTTGCCTCTCACTCAGCCGTGTTGTGTGCAGACTCCCAGCGAGCACACTCCCTCAGCGGACCTGTTAAGTGATTAGCTCAACACTGCACACTGCCGCGCGCACACAGCTTATAGACTAGACTGGCCAGCTAGGATCACACAACCTATAGAGTCCTATATTGCTCTGATGAATGAGAGATTAGCCAGAGACTGCAGCAGCTGATGATCCCATCACTGAGAAGTTAAAATAGGTTATTTTCAGGACAGCCACTGTTTACTGAGAGGTCTGACAGCCTGTAGGGACCCAGAAGGCAGTAAAATATTTGGCTGGCTGAAAATGTTTGAGGTGAATTTATGATTACAACATGTTGACACAAAGTGCATGATTGTGCATATGTGCATGAACATTCAGAAGGTCAGGGACATGCACAGACATTTTAAAGGGTTTAATTCAAAAAATATGCATCCCTGTTGTATCTCCATTACTCCTCCTGATGTGCACACACAAACATACTTGTGCACTTAAACCAAGTGATTTCTGGATTAAAATAATTAGAATGAGATGTAATATCCTAACATTGAATACTTAATTCACTCATTAAAAGCATACCATATGTAATAATGTATGTTGTATTAAAACCACGGTATGATGATGTGAAAACATGCTCACTACCATCGTAAATAAAAGATACAAAGACAAAAGTACCCACTGAAGATGAGTTGTTGCTGTAGATATTTTAGTCATAAAGATTCATTTGATCTTGAATTTAAACCAGATGGTTTAGCTGCTTCTGTCTTCTATTTCAGGGTCACTGTCTATCACTCAAGTGAAGCTTCATTATAACCAACAACAATTAACCTATTTTAGTGCCATTTTGAGCTCCAAAATATCCAATGCATTGTGATAAAATTGTACTAAAGAAAGTGGCCTGAATACTTATGAAATGTATAAATATAGTATAAGAATAATAAAAGAATGACACAGAATCATCAGAATCATTTATTTATGAAGCCCTGTTTGGACTGTATTTTACAGCCCTTGGAAAAGCAAGACCTCGAAACTACTGTTAGGTTGTGGTATTCTCTGTGTTTTTTTCCCTACAGGGTATTAGCAAATTAGCACCATTAAAAGTATGCAGAATTACCCTTTAGCACTTCTGCGTTGCAGTGTACCCGTGGATGTATAGCACCGTTATCGCTATGTTACTTAAGAAACTAAAAAGTGTCTTTTTGTGTGATTTCTTAATGGATTTATTAACATTTATTCTCAGTAGATATCGTAGTTAACAATATCCTTGAGTGGGGTTAATGTCCGTTTTTTTTTTTTTTTTTTGTTTTTTTCAATCTTACTGAGCTATGTCTCAGAGTGTTAGATTTTTTAATTCAAATTCACTTTACGCTGTATCTTTGCCTTACCCTCTACTCTTCCACTTCCCAGTGGGGAGGCCTTTGGCTTTCTCCTCTGGCTTGTGTCCTGTGGAATGTTCACGTCTACTTACAGACCATCCTTTAATTTACTGATGTTTAAAATGCCGTCTAGAAGGATGAGTTAGATTATCAAGGAGCACAGTGAATATTTCATTCCCCGCCTTCCATAATACTGTTAATACCAACTGAATGGAGCTGAAGACAGAAGCAGAATTTTTACTGAGAGAAACAAATATCAACTCTGAAGATGCTGACACCATCACTCTTTGAACGGTAACTTGGCAGACTGTCACATGAATAATTTTAAGTGCAACAGCAGTGGCAACAACAGCAACAATACTCACAATAATTATTTATTTATTCAGTTCAGAATGAAACCTCAGCCAAAGAGGCCAAAGAGGCAGGCAGCTTTCAATGCTCTGTGTATTTCTAAGCGAGCATTTTCAGATTTTTGTGATATGATTGTGTTT
Source organism: Lates calcarifer (assembly GCF_001640805.2). Taxonomy (NCBI): domain Eukaryota; kingdom Metazoa; phylum Chordata; class Actinopteri; family Centropomidae; genus Lates; species Lates calcarifer. Next base: position 15,026,301 of record NC_066844.1, read on the forward strand.
TTTACGGACGTGCAGCCAGGTTTGTGTGAGTAACACTTTTGTCACTAGGTTTTTTGAAATTCAGGTGAAGTCCACTGCTCAAGTGACGTTTCTGCAGCTAGCAGTCAAAGCCTCTTATACTGTAGCTGTTTGAGCAGAAAGCAACAAAGCATTACAGTCTGTGTTGTAGAAGGATAGCCAGCTTGGAATGTTAACAATTTCAGATTTTTTTGCCAAGCGCTCTTTCAGGCTCTCAGCTGTCTGTATTCCACTGTAACAATCTTCCTTAGTGTTTCATTCAGCTAATGTGCCATAGAATTTCAAGCCCTGTTCGACTGAAGCACTCACAGAAGGGGCTGTGTGGCTGCACATTTAAAGTCAAGCAGGAATGGAGGCTAGAGTGACCTAAAAGCTCACTAATCACATTTAATCTGTTAATTTGTAAGGTTGTAGGGTTTACCCACTTTGTAAAACTCACACACTCAAAAACTGATTAGAAGGCAAAATCAGCTAAATTTAAATTATTTAGGGAACATTCATTTTGTATATTTATGTAATGCTTACCATTTTATTCAGTGGTGCATTGGTGCATTAGTAACCACTCTAAGAACTATTTAGGTCTAAGTGCACATTTCAAGATGAACATTACTCGCCTTTTCATCTATTTTTATCTGATCAGAAGCTCCCCAGGGTTCTAATTTTCATGCTTTCCCCTTCTCCTTTCTTTCTCTCCTAGTTCTTTTTTATCTTCTCCTTACATCTCTTTTATTAATCCGCCACGTCTTTCATTCTCCCCTTTATTGTTGCCTCCAAAACACTGTGACGTAGCATGCGAGCTGGAACGGTTTCTTGTGTTAATAACTATGACCTATTAACTGACAGTGATGTCTCAGGGGAGAACCACTTGTCCTTAGATTATACACCATCACTTTCTCAATTTGTCCGCCCCCCCCTCTCTTACACAAACACACACACACACACACACACACACTCTTGTGCTTTGGTCTCGTGGTGGCACCAAATATAATTTTTTTGACAAGGTACAAACACGTGTCCATATGTATTGATATTTCTTGTGATCTGACTTAAACAATTCTACTGTTATTTCCTTTTCAGAGAAATTAGTAGATATACTGCTAAAAAGCAGATTCTTATGGGACTGCTCTCCAAGATGAGTGGAGAAAGGTTAAACAATTAAGCATTTTGAGTTTAGGTGTATGATTAATTAAACACAAAAACACATAGTATTCAGAGTATTAAGAGTGAACACTCTTCAAGTCAAGAAACCTTCAAATGTGCAGTGTTGCCATTATTAACTCTTACCAGTCAGACACAAAACACACTGAAATTGTCTTTTACACACTAGTTGTTGTAAACATTTATTCTTGTCTATAGCCTGTTAATACCTCTGGTATCATTATCTGTTTACTGCCATTCTCTGTAAACTTAACCAGAAACGTGTTTCCATGTTCCAATCCTTCCACCATAAATGACAACCAAAAAGGCAATGTTAGACTGAATCATGCATTGGCAAAGTCATGGTCACTCAATCTGAATATCAAGCTAATAATTTGGTCCCAAAATGGCCAAAATTTATTATATAATTGGTATTTAGCCCAGCTTGTAGGTGTTTGGTCTTTTACAAACTTATTATTAAGAATGCAGCATTAACAACTGTTTACTCATTTACTTAGAAATGCTCTCTGGGCATGTTGGAATGAGGGCAGACTGGATGCTATAGTGACTCACTAGTGCAAAGTGGTAATATGAGATAGGATGAGCCAGGGCAAGCTAATTAGCATGCTAACTTCAGTAGAAGAAAGGAAGTAATAGAAAAAGAAGCTAAACAAGAGTTAACATCACAGCTCGTAAATATTTCTGCTGCATTGAGGTAAGTAAGTAGGTAAGTAAATAGCTGTTAATGCTAACGTTGGCTACGTAGCAATAACAAAACTTACACATAGCACCTTTAATGGTACAGAGGTCTTTTGGAGGTTTTGACCACTAGTAGCTCTGTGGAGCAGTGCTTTTATAAGTGGATCCTAATTTTGTTTGAATTATGCAAATGTGTGAGTACAGGGGTGATTCCTGTCATTGTTGTCATACTATTACACTAATCAACTGTTGGTGGGGGTAATGCACAGAAAAATGTCAACAAAGGCAAGGAGGGAGAAGACTGCAAATTAGTAAAGGATGTAAACAATTCAGAATTTAAAGTATTCTAAAACTCAGCTTTGCAAAAGTTTCACAAGAAAGGTAGTCAGTGTGTTTGTTAGAGCTAAAGAATACACACAATTCATTATGGTGAGAAACAGTGAATGTAAACTCAACTTTTGCTTGTTTACAAGACAAATACACAAAGCACCTTTAACCTGGGAGGATCAGTATATGTCCACTTGCTGCAGGGCTGTGTTAAATTGCCATTGTGATAACAGGAAAAGCATTTCTCACATTCTGATCTAGTTTTGCTCTTTCATTACACACATTCAATCAGCTCCAGCACCTCCAACGATCCTTTATTTGATGAGCAGTGATCTTTATATATTGGACATAGATGTATTCAAATCGTCACCCTACTAGTGGTTTATTGTACATCAGTGCTACTATTCCATGCATATTCAGTAATTTTTCAGCCAATGAATGTGAATTTCATTCTTTGCATTTGCAAAGGTCATTATAGGTCACATAACGTGATAGCTCAAGCATATTTGAGAACACGTTCTGAGTAAATCAATAATACAGTTTTAACACACTGTATATCACTGGTATGGAGGCATGATGTTTGAGGTTGTAGTCTGTGTGGGCATGTCTGTGTGCACATTGAATAGAGCAGAGCAACAGCAGTGGCAAACATTGCCTCAGATGTTTCTGTGCATGAGGATGTTTACATTTATTTCATGCAGACTAATTTGAGACGTAGCTAAAATGCAATTTACGTATAGGTAATTTTACCAGTTTTCACCAAAATCAATTTTTAGCCTTATTTTATGTACACAAGTAGTTTGTCACACACCCACTGATGATGCTATTCTTGGGCACTTTATTTCACTTCCTCTACACTACAGTATCCTGAAATTCCTTTAATTGTGCTGAAAAAAAAAAACTACAAGTCATCCAAAGGTTTATCTTGTCAGTTTTGCTATGAATTAACAATGCCATTCTTTGTCATGTCATGAACATTTGGCAGTGACTAAAAGACACCACGGTTGAAAGTGGACAAAAATAATCTCTTCTACAGGGTTCTGGGCTCACTCTTAGGAATGAGGTGAGGAGCTTTGATATCCAGAATCAGCTCACTACATAGACCCAGCTGAGGTAATTTTAGGCATCTAATCAGGACACCTTCCATATGTTTCTCTGTGGTGGTATTTCAGGCACATCCAACTGGGAGGAGACCCCGGGGCAGACCCAGAACATGCTGGAGGGATTATATATCCCATCTGGTCTGGGAACTCCTCGGGTTCCCCCAGGAGGACCTAGAGGTCGTGGCTCGGTAGAAGGACATCTCCAATACTTTGCTTGGTCTGCTGCCACTAAAACCCAGACTCGAGTAAGCTGCAGAGCATGGATGGATGGACAGAAAGTAAACTTACATACTGAGGACAATCTACAACTAAATGTCAGAACAAAAAAAACAGCATCCAGATTTTGGAATAGTTTTGTAAAGGTCCAAACCACTGTGCCACTGAGCTTACAAAAGCTGAGCATAAAAGAAATCCTCTCATACACATAAGGCGTTAAAAACACAGAAGTCCTAGAGAGTACCTCATTTTATTGGGCCAAAGAGGGACTGAATCATGGAGTGCACCCACCTTTTCATTTTTTATTTAATACAATTCTTTTTCTGCAGTGACAGAACTGAAAAACATATGTTGTAATGCAGAAACTCATAAAATATATATATTTTAAATGTATCTATGAGATTAATAGACATGTATAAAAACATCACATATCCAAAATAGGTACTATTGAATACACTGAACTGTACACTCATCATATTACCTTGGAAGTTGTTAGTGAATTGACTCAGTGTAACTTAAAAGCAGGATATGAAAAAGATGTGTTTGGATACAAGTTTGATTTAAGTGCTTATCGGTCGCATAAGGACAGCACTCATTCTCGCCCACTCCACCTGAACAATGTGAAGAGAACAGACTGCTGATAACCACAGAAATGTTGAATGTTAAGTGCAGAGAATCATTTGACCATATTCTTCTGTGGATTTAGAGAGATGTCCTTGTGCATTCACACCGAGACGGATCCTTTTTTTGCTTTTCATCATTCTGAAGAGGGGAGAAGGTTTTGCAAGAAACAGTATGGACCACTCAGTATTTTTTAAGCTAGAAAATGCCGAGGATATTCCAAGGTGCATTGTTGGAAGTGGATAGCTCATTTAATTTACATGTCTGGAGTGTGTTTCCACCTGGTAATTAACATGCTCACCGGGGAATGCTGCAGGCAGGCGAAGCCCCACACTCACTACCAATGTTGTATGAGTAAATTATTTTCAAACCCCACAAGCTGCTTGTTGTACAGCACAGAAATACATTCATAAGGAGCTCAGACAGGTAAAACCAGCTTATGTGATATTTGTGAAAGTCCTGTGTATAGAATAGAAATCTGTAGTGGATACTTGAATCTGTAACGTCACTAAATGACCAGTGACTTCGCCATAGCCCTTTGAATAGGTCCAACTCTTGAGCACTCATTTACTGTTGCTTAGCAGTTAACCTTGATCTCAGGGTGGTCTCAATAGTATGTGTATGGTGAACACTGGTAAAAGGAAATGAATAAGAACGGTCTTCTTTTCTGTGAATACATTATGGCCTTGGTTCCCTTGTGGCCATTGAATCAGTGAATAATTGTAAAGTCTAATGTGCAGGAAACATTGTGTTACAGCAGACAAGAGAAAATCTATGGCACATTTTGACAGGGAGGGAAGGACTGTCTCTGTCTGTCCCTCTTTCTCTCTGCATAAATCTCTCGCCACTGCCATTTTTAGCCGTGTCTAGATGTACATATCTCTGCAACTGTTGGATGGATCGCCAAGAAATTTGGTTCAGACATTCATGTTCTCCTCAGGGTGAACTATGATTACTTTGGAGATCTTTGGTCATCCAGCGCCATCATCAGGTCAAAATGTCAATGTGTCCAAGACCAAATACCTGCAAATCTGACACGTTCTCATCAGCCTTAGCTGTACTTTGTGTGTAGAGCTAATTAGCAAATGTTAGCATGCTAAACTAAGAGCATGTTAGCGTTGTAATTGTAGTATTTTAGCATGTTGACACAGCATTTAGCTCCAAGCCCTTCTCTACCTTACAGAGCTGTTATGCTGTTGCTGTATTTTTTTTTTTTTTTAGTTTACACTACTTTTGAATAATACAGTAACCCTTTATGCTGCTGTCTGGACACTGTGCTTTTAATCCCAAATGTCAGTTTTTGCAGAACCAGACATGATCACACACACCAAAGCCATAGACAGTCCAGACGTTGCTGCTTGTCTCTCAGTCCGGACAAAATGCAGACGTGTGTGCTTTTCATAGTAGGGAGTGATGAATTTTTAATGAACCCGTGTCACCATTCAGTACGGTGGAGCAGGGAAAGCGGTAGAGCCGCTCAAGTCAATTTCAATATTCCTGGATCACTGTCTCTGCCATGTTCTCATCATATCTTCATTATCTCCCCTTCCTTCAATTTATTTTTATCTGTGAATAATAAAAGGCCCAGTAAATGAGGAAAACGTAGGGATTGGAGGGATGAGCAGTTGGGGTGGGGGTGTGGGGCTTTTCTTGCATATAAGTGGAACAGAGGAGTTTGATGCGGTGCGTAGACAGGCTGGAGAGAAAATGCACATACCACAGAGAGTGCTCCTCTTTGTTTACAGCAGCTAAAGATGGACTCATTCTTCCCTTTGCTCTCTGTGGCTAGCTTAAGGCAGGAGAGAATGGAGAGAGTTTGAAGAGCTGACACAATGAGTCAGAGCGAGGCGAGAGTGAGTGTGAGGGAGAGGGAAGGGCGGTAAAGGTTTAGGCGTCTGCACTGACAGCTTTCTCCTGCAGTCTGACAGAGCTTTGTTGAGGGTTTCACTGCTGTTGCCGCTCCAGGGTTACACTGATGTTGCTGCCATGGTAAGCACCCAGCCCTGACCTTTTCATGCCCACCGTACAAATATCCCATCCTCCACACCGCAACTTTACCCCTGCGTGTCTGGATTCACATTCGAAGAAAAGAAAGTTGAGAACAGGCTGTCATGCGTTGACAGATGGCCCACACTGTCAGTAAAACGTCATCACAAACCACATCTCCCACGAGGCAGGAGGCCTTGGCAGGAGTAGTGGTGAGGATGACCATTGCCATCTGTGCCCCTGCAACAGATGCTGCAGACAATACAGAGGCCACATGTGTCACACCGTGTTTCATACACAAGGCTGACTGTAATGCCCCGTGCTGGGTATTAGTTTCGGGTGTGTCAGCGCTGTGGAAATTGTTAGATTTTTTTAATTATTTTTTTTATGCTGCTTCATCCTGCAAACTAACTCTGACATATTGGAGCTGTAAACCCCATTCTGTCCCTCTCATTTCTCTTCCCCTCTGCCTGACTTTCTGTCTGTCTGTCACTCCATCATATCTATCTCACCGTCTATTACCGTCTCTCCTGTTCTCCATCTTCCCGGCTGCTGTCTCTCTCACTCACCAGCTCACCGACTGTAGTTAAGAGAGAGCATGAAAAAAGATGAGCAAACAATGCCGACTGCCTCAGAATTCATTTTCAAGCCCCACGTGCTCCTGCCTTCTCCCCATCTCTGCCTTCCCTCCACCTGCAATATTCCTCCTCCACTGCTCCCACACAGGATTAGGCTTAAACGAGAAATGTATTGTTTCTTTCATTCACTCAAGTCAAAGAGTAATTGAGTTAATCTGTCTGGTTGTTGGGGAGCAGCAGAGATTAGGGCCTCTGTTGGCAGAGATGGAATCACAGCCTTAAAAGATGAAATAAAAATGTCACTGCGTCTTTAATGACAGCCAGCTTGACATTTCCCAGCAAGCTTTTCATAGGAAATACTCATTCAGAATTTTTTTTTTTCCTTGCAGTACAATGGAGGGAAATGCCATGTCATTCCATTACTTCATCATGAGATGTCTGTAAACTTTTATGAACTCCTTTACTTTTACAGAAAGAGCATATCTAGTTCATAAGGCAGCAAATATTTGAAAAAACCTTAGATAATGAAAGCCATATGTGGATATTGACAGCAACTCAAAACTTTTGACGAGGACATAATTAGCAGTTTGTGAAGTTACCACTGCAGCAAGTATAGTGTAGGTGCAGGTATAAGGACGTTAATGGGCCTTTTTAGATTATATATGGCATCACTGTGTGCTGTAGGTCCCCCCTGGGAAAACGAAACCTATCCAAGGCCTAAAACAAGCTAGCTTGATTATGTTGACGCATAACCGGAGAGAGATGGATATTTGTCATCTCTACGCAACTGACAACCCTGCAAATTTCCCTGTGTGTGCCAGAATTTGCTTATCCCACCTCAACAGTAACCATGCCAACATAGCAATTGTGCCTAATGGATTTCACTGCACCGTTATTGCTGAACACACAAATAGTTATGGGGTGAATGAAAGCTTTTTTTCCCTGTGCACAGCAGAAAGACTGTGTTCAGTTTTACAAGTCCCGGCAGAATGATTTGAATTTATTTTTAACAGATAAAAGGTTTTATGGAGGCTTATTGCTGCTGTGGGTGATTGGAAGTGAGAAGAAGCGCGTCAGAATCTGATGAGCCACTCCATGTGCTGTCCCAGAGGCCTGAGGTATAATTGGCTTATGGCAGGATCATTAGGTCACCACATCTTTTTCCTTGCTGACCACAGAGTAAACCAAACCAAACCTAACAAACCATCAGAGATAAATGCAGGGTGTGCTTGAAAGCAAATCCTAGAAGTAATGTTAATGTAACCTGGCTAGCAAATCTATGCTAATTTAAAGGAATATTTTTACCTCTGTAGCTACAGACAAGCAGCCTGATACACCTAACACACTTCATTTTAACCAGAAAATAGTGCAACACTAACCCATAAAATAACAAATTGTCATTTTTACAGTTAGGCTAGATGTTTCCCCTTTGTGGCTCCAGTAACATACCTAACATACACAGACATGAGATTGGCGTCAATCTTCTCATTTAACTCAAGAAAGTGAATAAGCGTAGTTTCCAAAAATGTCAAACCATTGAAGATATCCAAATGCCTTTGCGATGTGTTCCTGTATTGTTTAGCATGGGGGTCGCTCTAAAATGCCATGGTCAGGGCCACATTGCTGAAGTCTGTACCCAGCCTTGGCTGCCATCTCCAGAATGACCCAGACAAATCCCAGGATGTGAGGTTTTTACCAAATTGAATTTCTCTGCCTGTCTTTATTCAATCTTCCTGTCTGTGCACTTCAAGGCCTCCTCAGTGCCAAGGCCTGAGCTTTTAGATTTTGCAGGTTTTCTGTGCGTCTCTGCTGTGAGTCAGATCTAGAGGAAAAGAAGTAACAATAAACCCGGAAGCTCAAAGTCCAGGGTCAGGCATGTATTGATTCTATTCTGTAAGCGAGGAGACGAGAGAGATCAGACAGTACATCCAAAGTGACTTGGAAGATTAATGGCACACGATATAAACTAGTCTACATAGTGAATCACCGTAGAAGGCAAACACTGGCTACTTGAAGACAACAGTGCATACCGTCAGTGGTGCCAGCACACCCACACATGAGTAAATATATGAGTGGATTAGTAGAATTAAGTTTCCTGGAGGACCAGTTGGCAGGCGGAATAGGACAAACAGGTGCTTCTGTTTAGAGGTAGATGAAGGAGGAACAGCTCCAACAAAAAAAAACTCCTCTGCCTTTTTGCTTTTTCCTGCCTGACAGTAAACATTAATTTGCCTAAATCCCAAAACAGCTGGAAAATTATAAAGAAGTGCTTAGTGAATAGTTAGCAGTTATTTAGCCAATCCTGTGCCACCTGTCTGGCTCCAGATACATCAGCATTTTCTCCTCCTATTCTCTGGGCTTTTTCTCCTGGGTTTCTGACAGTGATCAGGGGAGTTGGAGCAATGCTGAGCTGAACAGTGCTGACAAAGCCAAAAGGCTCTGCACTTCAGGCTCCGGAGTGGCTGGATCGATGCATTGCCATCACCGTGGCCTGGGGGAACGGCTGCCACCATCCTTCATACTGCACTGGATGTCCTCATCTGCCTCTCTGTCACCTCTCTGCCCGCGGCACGACGGAGATTTATGCATAGCAGACAGCTCGAGTCCAAGCATACGTTGCGGGTTAGCAAGCTGCAGTGTATGACACTAGCATTGCTGTTGGCTAGCTCAGATAGGCTCGGTGTCTGAAACTCATCGTTTGGAAAGTTTCACACCTACACTGACAAATTGATGCTGGCAAGAAACTCAAATTCAGTCGTGGCATGAAAATAAGGCTCGGCAATTAATTTTATATTTTAAATCCCGGACCTGTGATTGCAGCACGGCGGACTGTGTTGAACACATTCCTCCACCGCAGACTTTGTTTACACAGTGATTTTCAGGTTTAAATTTACTTTTCACACTCAGATTTATTGCTTGATATTTTTATATTAGCACAATATGTATTTCCACCCTGAAGGTTTGTGAGCTTGTGGAATGTTTGTACACACTGCAGAAAACACTATGTGAATGGGAAAAGGCCAAACACCAGGCAAGTTTCCATGTCCACCCAGGTGGTGGTTATTATATATTATAAAAAGGGAACATCACTTCCTGCTAAGCTTTGAGAACTCCACTATCAAGGAATGAAACACATTGGTACACTCTGGTACATTTGCTGTAGATTAACTTGTACATTGCACTCATATTAGCAGCTTTTATATATATCTGTTTTGTCTGTTTTGCTTTCAAAACAGTGTGCACTGAATCTCAGTTTTAAGGCTGCATTTCATTGTTCACACGTAGGCGAAGTGTTTCTGCTCTTTTCATTAAGTTGGGACCCGTCTCAAGAGGCAGGATAATCATGTTAGTTGAATAAAGTAAAATCCAGAACCCTGAAACCTGACCATGGACTGAAATAAAAAGAGCTATTCCGCCTTGTATTCAGTACTGTTTAACAGCTAATTTAATAATCCTACTCTGGGAAACAGGCCCTTGGTGTGCTTTTGTGTTGTGCATTCAGTACTGTTATTTCTGGTTGGGTCTTAGATCCTCAAGCTTTTGCTCGAGTGAAAACAAAATTTAGCCAACCTCTCCAGGGCCCCAGACTAAATTTTAGAAGCGGTTTGCCAGGCTGGCAACAGGCCATCAGCTTTTCGTTGCCAAATCGACAGAATGGATGGCGTATTTTAATTGTTTGTAATGGGAGTGGGAGATAATGGTCCTGTGTAATTATAGCCCATATTAAATTAATGAAAAATGATACCAAGAATGATTAAACATATTTTACTTAATACAAACGACTTTTTGCTTCTCTTGCTGTCTTTTGTGTGTCGCAACCCCCCCCGCCCCCCCCCACACACACACATACTGTGTGAGTGTTTTCAGCTTCTCTGAGGTAAAAAAAGGAAAGAAAAACATTAACTTACTAATTTTAGGCAGGAAATTTTCAAAGTAGGGTAAATCAAAATAGGTGAAACAATTACCTGCTGCAAAACTAATTAGATCCTAAGTTTGTCAAATCAGATAAGACAGAAAAAAGCCTTTTAGTTTCTTCAGAATGTAGTAAACAGTGTTGTCAGTTTTTCCACTCTTGCAATGCCCTCTTCCTGTTTTTTAATCTGTCCTTCTCTATTACTCAGTTCTGCTTTGCCTCCCAAGTTTGGATGAAGTGTGAACATCTCTTTTGTTCAAAATGAGCCATCTTAAAATGGGCACTGTCTTGTAGATTATCCTGTGGTGCTGACAGTTTATCTTTTTTCAGCTTTGTTATTTGTAAGAGTAGTAATCCATGTAATAGCAGCACTCTTGCTTACTTAGGCAGAAGGTTAGACCCATACGCTGAGGTAGAGGCATATGGTGAGATTCTCCTAACACAGGAAAAGTGGTTGTCAATAAAGCCGGCCAGATGGTTAGCAGAGGTCCAAATCTTTGCAACTTTGGCAATCTGGGATTATAGTTAAGGGGTTACGGCCTTGCCGTGACATAGCTGCACCTGTGTGTGTAAGCTCCATAGCTCTCAAAAATGTACAGTCAATACACTGAGGCCACAGAGATACCAAGTGCAACAACGTGATTAGTCAGCTTGAGCTGTATATGTTTTTTCCTACAAGGAGGATTTGGATTGGATTGAGGAGATCGCAGGAAGACTTCTCCTAAAACACAGGCCATTTCCACCAGAAATCTTCACTGCCGTTGCTACTCTGTTACAGTGAATAAAAGAACATCGTCTCCTACTCAGTTATGAGATACAGCAAAATAGACGGTCACCTGGATGTATTGCTAGTAATATAAATAATGCATAGCCCGTTATTGTTTTATGAAACAATTTTAACTCAGTAACTATGAGGAATATACTGTAAGTAAAGCACAATACAGCCCGATGATGGTTTGTGTCGGTGCTGTCAATGGGTGAAATCTGAACTGTAGGTATCAAGTAAATCCAGCTTTACTATCAAGCCTTATTCTTCCTTTAACTGTACCAAACCACTACACTGTAGCAACCTAACATGCATATGCTGCAGAATGACCAGTTCTCTCAAACAGACGCATGACAGAGCCATCCTTTCTGTTCAGTTTCAATCCAGCTTAATCAGATGACAAGCCTTCCTGTTGCTTACTAGCCATTGTTGAGGCAGATTGCCTGACAGTCAAACGAGATGGAGTCAGTTTTTCCCTCAAAGACATCACATAAACCACTTCCACTACAGTATATATATGGTGACTTGGTTAAGAAGGGCAATTAAGCCTATTCCCATTACTTGTGCGATAACGTGCAACACCCATCCTCACCTGATAACCTAAACAGGCTGATTCTTTATAGATTAATGACTTGTCGGCAGCTAATGTATTTTTATCACAAGGTCATGAGTGATGTATTATCAGTTAATGAGAAATACAGAAATGTCTGGTGTGAGAGAGGTGGGGAGGAGGTAAACACACACACTGAGAGACACACTCATTTGACCTTTCAGAAGGGTTTTGTCTGGCCTGCGGTGAGTTGTCCTGCAGTGATAAGAATAATGGTTTTGGCGCCATGGCCCGGGGAGACCGACCTCCCATTCCCTCCTGGTAGATGAGCAGAAAGGTTCGGCCTCTCCTATTGTGCCTTCTACATCCATAGCAGACAATGAGGCTCAGTACTGCCCACTTAAGGGACAGGCGTATGTTCGTATTAAGGACCACTGCAGATCTCTCTGATAACTGTCACTAGGGGACTTATATAGGAAACGTTAGGAGGAGCCGAGCAGTGGAGGAAAAAAGACACTTGCGTTAGATTATTTATAAATCATACAACATAAAACTGTCTTTATTGCCCTCAAGGACAAAGAGGATGTTCATGAGACATAATATTGTACCCTTCGTCTGATGGGCTTTTGAGGCGTGTTGGATTTCTCCGTCGAGTATTGTGCAAAAAGAACACAGTAGGAGCCCACTGATATTCTTCATTATTTAATTTCACTGTAGGTCGGAGCTACACTTGAAGCAGTGAATGAGTGTGAAAGGGTCCTTGTTGAAATCCTCCCGTTCCTATCTCTGTGATCTCAGCATTTACACAGTGTTAGGCAGCTGGGGACATCAAACGCACTAAAAAGGGAAAGTGGAAAATGTTAGGTGCAAATGTATTAGTCATGTTTTTAATTGATTTTCTGGAACAGGCCAGGGTGGCTTCAAAGCAAATAGCTGTTGAAAGAAACTCAGATTTGTTGCTTTTAAGAGAGGGCTAAATTCAAGTGCCTACACATATCTGAGCTCAAACTGGGATTGCGTAAAGGGTAATTACACAGAATGAAATGTTGTAGCTGCAGTATGGCATTACAAAGTTAATGATAAATGCTTGCTTATATATGGTGCTATTTACAAAGCCATATACTGTACATTTTCTACATATAGCTAGGATGTGACTGACTTAAAGTTGCACTAGTCAGTACTTTAATATTGGTAACAGATTAAGTGACCTTGTGCAATGGGAAAGGGATTGTTTATAGTGAAGAAGCGGAACAGAATCATCATGTAGCTCTTTAGTGCACGTCAGCTCTATGAAGCATTGCTGCATCTTTCAGCTCATTGTTTTGGTTTTATGGCCCAGAACTTTACTGTTTTGTTTCAGTCTTAATGCTCACACCTACATCATTTCCAGCAGCAGCAAAAAACACCACAACAAAACAATCAAAGAAAACACCTCCATCTGATAAACCCACTGTACATCACCTGCTTAGCACCAGACTGACAAAGTGAGTGACTAGCTTGTGAACAAAGTGGAACATTTAGCAGCTAAGGTGCAGGATACGTCCCTCGGGAGTTGTTGATGACTAAAACAGATCTAAAAGATTTAATGTTGGATTTACATTCATTGGGTGATTTGTTTGTTCTTTTATATGATTCTGTGATTTTCTTTTAGCCTAGTCTTTGAAAATTTTGCAGTACTTCACTTCCTCTAACTCTCTTTTTATTGGTTTGACACTAAATGTAAAATGTTTTCAGTTTCAGCCTGAAGCACAGTGCATTGATTCCTGTTTTGACTTTAATTCTGTTCCTTAGCCGAAGAAGCAATTACCCTCATAATGACAACATCAGCACCCGGCTCACAATAATTTGTCCGTACACTCCATGTACCTGTGCTCTTCAGATGAATGTCATCTGCTTTGCAGGCCTTCTGGCCCTCTGGAGGAACCAACCTAAAGCCACTTTTGTGTGCTGGGTGATAATAATGACACCAGTTACTTTCATCACTTACTCTGCTGATTGATCAGTAGATTGACCCTCATCATTTCAGATGGCAGGAATCTGACTGAACAATTACTTCAGCACCATGTTTCCGTCCCTCCTTAGGCCAGATGAGCAGTAGGGAGAAGGTCACTCTTTAAACAGCAAGTGCATGCCCAAATGAAGAGTCAGAAAAAAAAACAGGGAGTGAAGCAATTATGAGTATGTGATAGCAGTCAGTGTAGCTAACTTCTTAGATGGCCTTGATCACCTCTGAGGCAAAATACTAATGAGTGTTGTCCCTGGTCTCGGGGCCTGGAGACTAATGGCTGGCCCTGGCCTATCGCTTGCCCCAGGGGGGCTTTGGACTAGTGACAGGATTAGAGAGAAATGGATGAGAGCAATGGATAATGAAGGAGATCTGTCTTAAGTCTAATCATTGGCTTTAGGAGACATGACCAGGGCTGGAGAGAGGGGGAGCTAGAGAAGATAAGAGGTATGTTTCTTGTTGTGATTACACTTTTTATCACGATTGAAGATCCAATATGTTCCCATTGTCAGAGGCTCAACGAGGTGTTTTACTCAGTTAAAGCACGCACCCCATTCATACATGAATGTAGAGAAAGTGTAGTTTCACTGGACTTGGATAAGACACCTCATTATTGAGACGAAGCGATACACCTTTTATCACACAAATTTAGTGTTGCCTTTTCCTCTGGCCTCCATTCCCTTAAATTAGCCTGTCAGGCATAACAGATATTTCTGTTCCTCTCTAAGTGTATATTTGTAATGCTAATTAGGGCAATTGTGGGGAATCAAATCAAGATGCTGAACACAGCAGCTAAACAATCACCAGGGAAGGATGCAAACACTTTTATGCTAATAACATGAGAAAGGGGAAAAAAGATGGAGAGGAAAAACAGAGAAGAAAGGACCGCTGGTCAGCTCAGTGAGGGAGAAGTGATGGAGAGTGAGGGCTGAGAGGGAGAGAGATAAAATGAGAGGGGGAGAAAATTAAAAGCTGATTACCTTGTGAGTGAGTCTTTGGTTTCTCTGAGGACTCGGGGGTGGAGTAGGGGTAGGAAGCTTGTTTTTAGTCTTATAGTATTTATTAAGGCCAGTCTCCAGGGTAATCAAGACCATCTAAAAATAAACCAGCTGCAGTCATAAACACTGGACACAGGCCGAGCACTGCCTTATGTCCTGTAACTGGACTCCTTTAGTCACTCACCCGTAACGTCTCTCCCATTCAAATGGAGGAGATTTCTGCACCATGTCAGTTATTATGATGAAGTGTGACCATTATCTAAAACCTGAGGTTTGTTCTCTACATTGTACAATATGTGCAGCAGGGGCAACGTGATTCATTCCAGAAAAAAAAAATACTTACTCGAGAATAATGGGTTTTCATTACAGTCATTATACGGTTGAGTGAGAGTCACAGATATTTCCCAGAAGCCCCTTTTGTCCCCTGATCCTTGCCCCTAGTTTGCTCACATTCCCCTCTTTGTCACTTGGCCCAGCTGAGGTCCCACCACCTCGCTCAGGGCTATGTGAAATTATTATATTGTACTGGGAGATAACAGACAGTGTGTAGCCTTGAGGCAGTTTCTTCGCTTCACCTCCTTAAAAAAGACATTGCTGTGATAAAGCGGGGCTCCTTCTCTGCTCACGCTAAATCGAAGGGGAAGCCTTAGAGGCAAGGTCTGGTGAGTGGGAGCCAGATTAAAGAAATAAAAGAAACAATTGGCTGATATGTTTTGCAGGTTTTTTTTTTTTTTTTTTTTTTTTTGGAGGCATTGTTTGCTGCCTAGATGCAAGTTTTCTCCAGTGGATGGATTGATTAGTGGCCAATTTCACCGACTTGGCATGGTCTGAAATTAGTGGGTAGCTACTGCTGAGATGGTCAGCCTAAAGGCATGCAAAACAACAAGGACAGAGGGTGCCCATTAAAGTTCACCATAGTGTGAATATTTGAAGTTTGGCAACACTTTAATGATGTATTTTAAAGATTATCTAGTGAGGTGTAGGAGGAAATATTTCTGGATGTTCAGATGGTGTGTCTCCTGAACATACTGACAGATCGTTTCTTAGAACCGGTTTGTTAAGGTCACCAACCTTTAAAATGGTTAATCCGGACACACCTGAGGACAGCACACATTGAGACGCACTTGTGCCCCCTAGCTGCGGTATGCTTAGGAGATAACAAATTCACAAACAAACCACACACACACACACACACACACACACACACACACTCTACACACATCCACACAGAGGAGAAAAGCTCCTGGGCTGAATGGTGGTGTATTAATCACACTGACGCCTGGCACTGCGATCTGTGACCCAGTCTTTTAATTGCATCCGCTCTGCTTTGCTCCCTCTCTCCCTCTTTATCTTGCCTCTTTCCCCTTTCTCATTCCTCAAGCCTCCTCATGCCCATGCCCATGAGAGGAGACTAATGCAGAGGTAAGAGGGAGGGCTGGGGACAAGCAAAACCCAAATGCTTTACCAATAAGTGCCCCGGCCAAAACTCACGGGACAGCAAATGCAGCAGCACATTAACACACTGAGATTCAAGCCATAGTGTGGAACGAAGTTTAGTGTGTAATGTGGTAATGTGCAAGTGATGTGGTGTGCAATGAAAAACAAATATCTGTGTGGAAATCTTTATAATCCTTTGAAATACCATGACAACCTTTGAAAAACCTCCACAGAGCATGTGCCCCACACAACATCCTGTACGTGTGTGGTTACATTACACACAGATCTGCAGCATAAAGACTCTCTGTAGCCTGACAGGCTTGTAGGCTCCGACGCAGGAGGGCCCTCTTTTACAGCTGTTCCTCTATACCTGCAGAAGCAGGGAGGTGACAGAGAGAGAACAAAGGTGTGATGGGGTGGGGGTGGCAGGGTTGTGGGCGGATGTTGGCCACATAGACTTGACAGTGCACTAACAATGTGACAAGTTTTCATTCAGCCACGTAAGTGCGGCAGCACAAGATAACAAGCGTGTGGTGTTTAAAAAGTGAAACATGAGCGCTGACGCTCACAAATGCAGGTTGACAGCACCTTGTCTTCCCACGCACACACATACACAGCTACGGGAACGGAGGGAGTCGATGACACCCATTCCCATTTATGCATCAGCTGTAATAATCGTATATGCAAAGAGCCCGTGTCACACACTCCCACTCCAATGTCCCTCTTCTCTCTCTCACTCTGTCTCTTTATCTCTCTCACTTCTGGCTCCCTTGCACGCATAAGCACACACAGCGACATACACACGCAGGCACACATGCTCACGCACTTGAGTCGCAGTGGTTTCCTTTTGTGAGAACGAGCTGTCAGAGGGAACTGTGTGGGCTTTTGTTAAAACAGAGAACTGCAGAGGCAGAGAAATTCATTTCCAACTGCGGCAAAAAAAAATAAATAAATAAAAAATCCTTTTCAGGAAAGTCACATTGTACCTGCAGTGTTTTAAAAACAGCAGCATGTAAATTGAATTAGTTATAAGCATTCCTGTGGGGGCACAGTGGGCTTGGTTTCAAAAGACTTTCAAGGTTTGTGGATGTACTGCACGGGGCGCCGCAGGTTTGACTACAGATTCACAAGACGCTGCACTTTATAGTTGTGATAAATCAAGACGTCAGAAAATAGATTTTACATCTTAACTTGCCAATCACACTTGTTCCTCTGCAGCTACCTTACCGCCCACTGAAAGATGTAAACTTTTCTCAATTCTTTTGCCTCTTGTGGGTGGAGAGAATATTACAGCTCACATGTCTCTGGTAGCTGAACTTGAATAGAGTAGAGCTGCTATAATGTCACTGTCAGGTGCACTTTCAGACTTTTCTTCATGTTTAAATTTACAGTGGAGGATTACAAGAACCATTATGAATCGTTCCAGTTCATCAAAACCATTTAGTTCCCTAAAGAAAAAAAACCCCCAAAAAACTCTTGGCATCTGAGTTGAAAACAAGGCTGTTTCTCTCAAGTCCTGAAAAGCTCACATTTTGCAGATAGCATACAGGTTTTTCACAGGACTTGGATTTTTTCAAGTACATTGCTATCAGCAGAGGATTTTCATGTGGAATTCAAGGGTCTAATCTCTTAGTTTGCAAATGAGGCTTTTTGTATTTGGTTTCACAGAGCCACATTTGATGTAGTTTATCTTCAGAAATTAATTCAGCTTATTGTGAGTGACACTGCTTATCAGGGTACTTAAAAACAAATGCTTGAGCATCCGAGCATTTCATTCGTATTTCAGTTTTAATACTTAATAGTGTCGAGTTAAACCAGTGCTGTCATTTAAAATGAAAACACAGTCATTGTGGACAACTCCTTGGACATAATCATATAATTTAAAATAGGTGGATGATAATGATCAGTCCTTTTTGGAATGAGATATTCCAATACTCTTTACAGCTTCTTACATACAGTATGTTCTGTATTTTAGCAGTGCACGTTTACTTGTCAGTGGGCTCTGTGCTGCTGTCTATCACATCCTCAGCCTGGCAAAAATACTGTTATTTGCAAATTGAGTGGGTGGCGTTGATTTTCCCGTTGGCTTGAGGAAAGCAGCGGGGTACCGGGGGGAATGTTTACTTAGCACTGTGCCACGACTGCGATGAACAGCACCTTAACAAAAGCAGCTCCATATGCTCAGTCTGGACCTATTTACAGGCTCCACTCACAGCATACCCCTCTCTCAAGTATATACCACAGGGACACTTTTATCTTAAACTTTTTTCCACAACTGTGTCAAGTGGGAATTTTTATGTCCCACACCAACCCATTTAGGCACAAGTTTGTTTACTGTCTATATTTAGCTGTTGTAGCTAATATTATAATCTTTATTTATAAATCCTTCAAATCACAGGAGACAAAGTGTTTTGCAACTCATTAAATACAGATCAGAGTAGGAGAAGGAACAGTAAGTATAAGGTGAGAAAGGCAGAATAAAAGCAAGATTCATAAAAGGGAGGCTTCAGTAAGAACAGTAATAAATGGATGTTACATGAAAGCCCATCTAAATAAAATCATCAGTAAAATCATATGATCACTTCTAAAAACCAGCTAACAAGTGTGAAAATGCTAAAATCAGACTGACTTGGTGTCTGTGATGTCTTTTTTTTGCACCTCTTGTAGATCTTTTGTGCCACTCTCTCAGCTCACTTTAACAGGGGTAATAACTGACCCACCAGGGTGCCCATTTTTATGTCTGGCTGGGCTGTCGGCTCAGACTGGCTGTCCTGGTTTGCGCGGGGGAGAAAGTGCCCCAGTCTGCAGGGAATGCAAGAGTAAGAGGAGAAGAGGATAGATGAGGACAGGTGGAGGGTAGGTTGGGTTAAACAGGGAAAAAATAAGGACAGTAAGAGAAGGAGGACAGGGAGCTGTGTCTTAGAGAACAGGGGAGTGGAGGAGAAGGGAGGAGACAGTGACAAGAGAGAGAGAGGGGGGGGGGGGTCGACAGGTGAACATGGTGTAGGCGGATGCAGCGGGATGAGGGAGGCACGCTCCATGTGGGTGCGCAAAGCAGGCTGTGCAGAGTTACTACCTGCCATCTGTATTATGCACATGTAATATCTCTATACAAGAGCTGTTTTGGCCTCCTCTAGGGTATTGTTGTGGATCTACAAGCAGGATGAGGCAAAGAGCATAAGCGTATCTCTCTCTCTCTCTCTCTCTATCTGTGTATGTCTGTCTGTGTGTGTGTGTGTGTGTATGGAGGACTTGGTGGTCGGCGGTCACGGCTGCTTGCCTGCTCTGTTTTAGCTGCTTCTGTGCTGTGCTAGCCGCTCTGTTGGACAGCATGTTCTCTGCTGTACGAGTCCAGAGAAGAGCAGCCGAGCAGAATGACACCAGCCTCAGCAGCTTGCCAAACACCGCTGTGGATGGCAGGACGCGCTAAAATATACTACACACACTCTGACACACACACACACATACAGACACACACACACACACACACACACACATACAGAGGAGCATTCACACTCACATGCACTCAGATAATCTTACAAAGGGACACACGGAGGCAGAGCAACATACATGCACACATTTGCACATATCTAGACTACACAATAGAGGACGAACAGAATGCATAGACCGGGATGCACACACATTCATACACCCATAGAGGAAGAAGGCAATCGACACAGTGGATCCTTGAGTCAGTAGGCTGTTATCATAACCAGCAAGGCACAAAATCGTTCCTATTTTCATACAGTTTATATTGTTTGCAGATTCTGTACTGCTGACCAGGCTGTTTGAAGCAGCACTATCAGCTGTCCAATACAGTGCATTAATCACACCATGCACTGTAAGTACTATTCAAAGATTATTTAGTAACGTCAGTGCTTAAATTCACATTTCAGTCCATGTTGTTTGCATGTGATATGTTCAGAAACTACACATGCAAGCCTCAAGCTGCAGAAAGGTCATGTAAAATTGAACACAAGTGACACTCCTCACCCTGACAGAGAGATGTATGATGGGTAAACAAGGCCACCCAGTGGCTGGAAATCATGACATCTCCTTTTTGACATTTTGTTGATCCTCTAAATCGGTCAGAAACTCACCGAAACAAGCTAATTTTTAAGTTTTAACACTCTATGAGTAAGCCCCTGCCCATACCCCGAATGTGACTCTGGCTATGGTGTGATGTCGATTGGGTCTGTTGACTAGAGTTGATGAAATTAACAACACGTTCAGAACTATTTATGCTCAGTGACAGAAACATTCTTAACCCTTCTTTAACATTTATAAAAGATGGCTGGCAAATGGAGCTGCCTGTTAATGTCTGGCAACAAAGTCTGAAGTTAGTGTCTGATTTTATCATCATATTTGAACATCTCTGAACACTGACAGCGAAAAAATGTGCACTGGCAGAAGGATACAAAGGATATACGAAGTGTCAGGTTGTGAAATAATTATATGTAGTACTTGTACAGCTTCCACATAGCCAGAGGCAAGACCTCCACAGTCCTATCTTAACTTTTCTGATGCTTCAGGTGATGAAGTTAACTCCAGTGGCAGCATTGATTGAACCTGCAGTAAAATATGTATGTGATATATTTTTCCATTATTAACTTGTTGAAGGACTGCTGGTTTGTTAACCTTCAGGGCCGTCAGCTTAGAAAACGGCCTGGAGCCTCATCTTGGTTTATTCATTTCAAGTTCAATATTTCACACAAATGGATGCCGTAGTTTGCCAAGCGTAAGATGACAACACAAATTACATGCACTAGAGAACAATAACAATAAATACGCTCAGATTAGTTATCAACAGTGTCACTGTTTCCCTTTCCATTATGATGTGACAGCGGTGACTAAACCCCACAGCACTGTTTGTACATTAACTCTCATTGTCTTAAAGCTAAGGATTGATTGATTGATTTATTTATTTATTTATGGAAAGCTGTGGAAATTGTTCAAATTAGGATATATTTTATAATTTTTTTATATATATCTCTAGGTCTTTTTTTCTGTGTGCTACAGTATCTTCTGCTTATCTTCCGCCTTCTCTTTTTATCCTACCATCTCCCTCTCTCTGTCAGACACACACACACACACACACACACACATACATACATACACATAGTTCCTCTATCAGTAGTTGTCTCTTTCTGCCGCTTTCATCTCTATTTAACAGCGTGGCAGATCAGATCCCACCACCTGATTTGAATGTGCTTTGTGAACAGGATTTTTAATGAATAGCAAAGCATTTATGAATATCTCCACACTAAGTAGATATGTCAGGAATCAGGGTCATGGTCCTAGCCCCTTGTGGGTAGGCGATGAATGCCAAACTGAGAGCCGGCCCTGTGCCCTTAGAAAGAATCAAAGACACTCCTCTAACAGTGCTGCACAATGACAGCGCCTTCACAGACCACATGTCTGTTCCCATGCCAACTGGCACCAGCACAGCACACACAAGGCAGCAGACAGACCCGCAGAGACCTTGCTGGTTGTATTGCAGAATTAACCGAAATTAATATATGTGAGGACAGACATTCTCAAACTAGCTGTGCTTTGAACTTTCTCCTACACGTGTGCACACACAAGTGGGAACACACACACGCATGCATAAGCAGCACTTTGCAGTGCACGTGTCCTTAAGCCTTGTTTCTCCAGCTGCACCACAAGAGAGCTGTCTAAGTGACAACAATTAGCCTGCTCAGTTCAAGCTAATTGAAGTCATTTACATAATACATGCCTGCCATCACAATTCATCTGCGGACAATTCAAGCAGGTCTGTGTCATATTGTCACAACCTGATGTTAAATCAACCCGCCCGCCTTGATAAATGATCCCCAAAGGAAGGCCATAATTTCACACAAAGCTTATCAGTCACATAAGGACGTTCTTCACTGGGCTGTAGTTTTTTTTAATGAAAATATGAATTGCATTTGCCAACACAGACAGATGCGCACATTGTCAAAACTGTGTTTACCATCCATCCCATTACGCATGCAATTACTCAGAGGTTGAAAACAAGCAGCCTCATTTGTGTGATGCTAAGCTGCAGTGGCCGAGGAGATCTAATGCTTTATTAGCCTGTTGTTTGGGAGCTGCGTTTGACAGGAAACTGGGCGATGAATTAAATAGATGGCTTGATAAAAAGCTTGCTGTGCAGAATTCTTCATGCCGGATTTTTGAAAAATTGTGCTGCCATAGCTCATAACAGGCGATCTGTTCCTTGGGTGATTTATGAAATCAATTTGTCTTGTTATCAGCAGCCAGAGTTTGCGAGATAAGATCAGAGCATGTGCATTTCAACTTGGGGGTAGAGGGAAAGACGAGGGATGGGGTGTGTCTTGTGTGTTTGTGTGTGTGTGTGTGCGCGCATATGTGTGTATGTGTGTGTGTGTGTGTTAACACAATAGGGCATGCTGAAAACAGTTATCAGTCATTCTCAGCATTCATGTCATTGCATCACGCTGCGAATCATGGGATAATGATGCATCGAGTGTTGATTAAATTTGGCAATGGAATGAAAGGATTTTCCATATCGTCATGTCTGAGACTCTGTTGGTTCCTCCTGGGTTTTTGTGTGTGCCGTAATGGCACATTCATGTCAGGTGTCACTGGAGAATCTGCACTGATGCACTCAACAGTCTTACGCCATCTGTCTCTGTCTGCTTCTGTGTCATCTGTCCCAACCCTTTACTCATACATGGAATGGAAAGACTTCAGATGCCCCCCTGTACCCAAACCACCCTCCCATACTTCTCATACAGACACATGTGGTACTTAACTCTGAACAGAGGAAAAGCAGTTTCTGTGTGTGTGGACATGGAAACATGAGATTCCTCACACCTCCCTTTCTTTCATCTCAGTCAAGCAGAACTCTCCAAATGTCATTCAAAACCATGCTCCGTGCGCTTGGCAGCAAAGCATGGAGCGCAGTCGGCCCAGTCAGCGTAATGTGCTTTAGACCTTCTCCTCATGCTTTCCCCAGAGAAGCCAGGGGAAATGCTGTCTTGACATTGCGATCCGTCTAGTTTGGGAAAAGAATGATATGAAAAAGAATTAGGTCCCCCCCTGTGTATTCCAGTTCAGGAACAGATAAGCAGTTTGTTTTGCCAAAGACGTCAAAGCGGGGAATCAGAGGTGACAGCAGAAGGGATGAGATATTTCAAGATACATCTTGATGGATGCGGGTTAATCTTAAGCCTGCCAGATGTGTCAAGGATTTGCGGATACCTCATGGAGTAAATCTAACTGTGCTGCTTTCTAATTCTGTACCCCCCCCTTTCCCCTTTTCTGTCTGCCTCTGCAGTGAAGTTTGAAGATTGCCAGCGCAGCAGAGCAGTGGGCTTTGTAAGCAGCGACCCCAATTTCAGCGTGAGACCTGATGGGACGGTGTATGCAGAGCAGGAAGTGGCCAACCTGTCAGACCCTGTCCAGTTCATGGTGACGGCCCGAGGGCTCCATGACCCACACATCTGGGAGACCACTGTTAAACTGGCTTTGGCTGGACACCCCCATCCTTTACCACTTACAAAGGTAACTAGAAAGAACTTGACAAGAAAAAAATCACAGGGGTTCACTGACAGACCACCAGAACTATTTAGTCAAGATGAAATTGCCAGTATAATAAATTTTCAGATAAATCATTTGCATTACATATGGGCTAATATTAAGTGTCTACCACTGAAATGCCTTTGTCTGCTTTACCATTATTGGAAACTCATTTATCATCTAAATTTATGTAAACAAACAAATCTTAAAACAAACAAACAGACATAACCAGAAGCAGATTATATCAGCTTTGGCAAATGAATATTAATTCCACAACAGCTATTTATTTATTTATTTATTTGTTTGTTTGTTTGTTTGTTTTACTATTATCTGGTTACATGCTCTCAAGTCAGTGTCTATACATAGCCAAAGATCACTTGTGAGGGGAAAGAAAACCCACTCTACGACTTTTCATATAAACGATCTAGTTTATTGCATCACGTCAGTGTGGTGATTAAATGGTGATCTTTGTTTTAATTATTTTCAACTTAAGTTCCTTGCAAATGTCGAAAGCTATAAATCTAATTATATTTGATAAAAAAAAATATTCAGACGATTTAAACTTGATAAGAGGATTTGAAACTGGATTTGTCTTCAATAAAAAGCCATTACAGCACAAATTCCTAGGTTGTTTTCTGATTAGATATGCTTCATTATTTGGAAAATATCTGTTTAGCAATATCTGTAAAGCATCTTCCTGATAAATGTGCCCATCAATCACCGGAAACTTTAACAGAACAAAAAAACATATGAACAGGGTGAAATGTAATGAAGCATTCTTGATCAGAGCCATTAATGCAGCCTGTCATTTAAGTAATTCCTTTAATGAGTGTTTCCAGCTTTTTCCAAGGCAAAAAGTTTTTTAAGAGTACATGCAGTGCTGCTAAGATGCAGTGCCTCGTTGTATGTGACAAGTTGAGACATGTCCCTATTTCCTACCCAGGCTCTTTTAGCTAACGGACACTGTAAAACTACACAGGACCAAATATATAGCCACTTACTGACTTCAACTACCAGGCTGCACTTTGTTGAGCGACAAACCCATTATCATTTTTCCTACACTACTTGTTGAACGCCATTGGGCTTAATGTTCAGTCATGTTTCTAATCATGACAAAAAGCCCAAGACTCATGTAGCTAAAGCAATTGCAGAGTGGGGATTAAAATTCTGCCCACTCCTGGCAGTGCAATAATGGAGACTGGGAAATAATTGACATTGATTGAGCTAATGTTCCACTCTGGCGGAGTCTGCGAGGACCAGGTGATGTAGTTTGAGCGTATAATTATGTTCCCCACATTGTAGAGATAGAGAAAGATCCAATAATTGAACAAGAAATAAATGTGTTTTCTCTAATCACATGGAAATGTGAAAAGCAGCTTTTATACTTACAGTACAGTGTGCATTTTTAGAGAGTGTTTACATGTGTTCTTGTCATTTTTCCTCAGATAAATAGGTGATTCAGTAGAATTTAGTTCCAATCTCCTGAATGGAAAATTGCTGGTACACCCTGAGGAGAAATTCAAATAAATACTTGTTTCATTAAGAGCATAGTCATGAAAGATGTAATTATTAAAATGAAGTATTGGCTACAGGACGACATGTGACAGGAACATAGGTTAAAGGTTACCTATTTGAAGGACCAAAAATATGAAAAACTACTGTGGTTGAGGATTAATTTAATTTCTCTCTATATATATTTGTTTTTTGTTTCAATTATGGCAGTCCAACATTGTCATTTCCTGTGGTTTCACAATATTAAAACTACATAAAATGAAGAAATTAAGTGAAACACTGAGTGACAGCCTCCACAGCACTGAAAAATCACAGTTTGTCCTCAGTGACATCTACTATTTATGACTTGAGTGGGAAGGGTGACATTTACAAGTGATCACAGTTTTATTGTGGACTTATTCAGTCTGGTTGATTCATTTTGTGTTACATCTTGTACTCTCCAGAATGGAACATTTATTAAAATGCAACTGTGCCTTCGTTTAACAGAGCAGCAGAGTCTCTGAACTGCTATAAATCCAGCCCTGCACATGAGGCTCTGTGGGTGAGGTCATGTTGTCCAGTTTCCCTGGACTTCCTTTTCCCTGAGGGCTTTAGTGTTTTTACACAATGTAATTTCACTCAACAACTTTGGTAAAGTTTAAGTGTCCGTGTATAATGACTCTCATTCTCCAAGTCTCAGGAACTCTACTGGAGGGATGAAACACCACTCTTCCAAAAAATATTCACTCATTTGGTGTTTTGATGATGATGGTGGAGAGTGCTGTCTAACACGTCACACCCATAGGTGTTCAACTGTGTTGATACTCATCAAACCATTCAGTGACCCCTCTTGCTCTGTGGATAGAGACATCATTATCTTGTTTCCTTACTCATTTTTCAGGTTTTCCATTCATCACTCATTTGTATGTGTCACCAACAAAAAAAGAGTGTATCATCCCCTCTAATTGAGATGCTGTAGATTTTCCATGTTTGCCAAAGTGAACTGTGTTTGGACACTTGCTCGTTAGACATGATAGTTTCCCACTGTAAGCAGCAGAGTTAGAAGCTAAACTGTCCAATTTTTGATCTTTGTTCATCTTTCAAATGCAGTATATATTATAAACTGGTGAAGCCAGTAACAGGAATGTGCTGTGTGCAGTTCAATCCAGTGTACTCACGTGATTTCTGGGAATTAACGTTAAAACAGTGTTATCAGTGCCGTGCAGTGTTTTTGAACTGTGTGGCCCATTTTCCTTTTCCAGTTCGGTAAACACACGCAGAGATGAGTAGTTGTTATCTGAGCCCATCTCTTTGTTCTGAAAGTCAATAGCTATTTTAGAAAAGAGGTTATCATAATCGCATCACCTAACCGCAACCTATCATAATCAACATGGCAATGGCGGTGGAGGATATAAACAGCACAGGATATCCTCTTCTTCCCGATGGCGATTAAAAGGCTGACAGCTCAGATACCACCTCATTCTGTTCACTCGTTCTGTGTAGAGACAGATAATGTGTAAAGAGAGATGCTGTACTCTAACAAATTGTATGCTTGGTTCAGATCTACTCAGATGAACTGGCTTCATCACAGAATATACTGTGGCTTTCTCTCTTGCTATGCTTGCTTTGTTGTATAGCACCAATGAGAGTGTACTGATTTGCTTTTAATAACTGGCTTAGTTTCTCACTGTTCTGTTTTAGTAGCAGAAATTAGCATACTTGGAATGTGCTCTGTGGTCGACTGGTTCATTTTACTATTTAATTTTCCAGTGTACAATACCACAGCAATTGAAGTGTAGAGCATCTTTGGCCTGAGAGCCCTTTCCGCTGTGTTTATGTACTCAGGCTATCGCACCTCACACAGGTAGGGCCTCTCGTTGAGTGCTCTCCAACTCGTACTGATTTCATGGCACATTGGTTTGCCTTCTCCACCAGCTTAGAGCCCATCAGTTATGCATCACTGGATTTGGAGTCGACTGGTTGTCAGAGCGGGTTTTAGTGCTTATTTGATTTGAATTTTTTACCGCACTCTCCCCAGACAGCCTCACCTGTTCAAGGTAGATTACAGCAAAGCCCAGCAGCAGGGTGGAACATGCGTAGGGCCCTGGGGTCCACTGGTCGCCGAAAAGCAACACCAGCAGGGTTGGATGGTTGCACTTTTGCTGTGTGCTTTAACTTTGTGATTATAGCCTGATTATGTTGATAATCCACATCGGAAAGCTGTGAGTCTCAGCAGGCAAATAGCAGCAACCAGAATTTCAATACTTTTTTAATACAAAGTTACATTTAACTGTTATCTTTCTTTAACTTTAGCTATTGAGAAAAGATTGCATGGAAGAGCATTCTTCTTACTGAGGACAAGCACTTTTTTTTTTTTTGTCATAGTGATCCAGCAAAGGGAACTGCAGCACTAAAGACATGAAAAAATGACATCAGAAGACCTGAGTCAAATGTTTTCAGAGCCACACTGAACAGAGAATAGGCAATGAGCACACGCTCTTATTGTATTGTTCTGCCTGTTTGTCAGAGTGATAACCTCCAGATGTCAGCTCCAGGGCTCGGGGGTTGCAGGCCTGAAGAATGCCCCAGCAATACGCAGGCTGCCTGGGAGCAGAGAGCTGCCAGCTGGCCCTGTCTGCCTCTGGGTTTCAGGAGCCCAGGGCACATCAGGGACACACTAACTGAATCCCTGTCATGTGTTCATGCGCATACACACACCTACACACAGGGTCACGCAAACACGCAGACAAATACGCAGGCACATATGTTCGTGCATTATTTTTACACATTTGTACGTGTGCACACATGGTTGCATCAAGGCCACATGATTTCCCATATGTGCATACTAGCATGACTGAACTCACTGTACATGCACATACTAAATTCACATACACACACACACATACAGGCAGAAGAAAAATCCCCAAACTCTAATAAGCACCTAGCTTCTTGGCGGCCCACAGAAAGCATGTTCCAGTTTTTCCCCTTCTTTCCTTTGTAATTCTGGTATTGTCACAGCGCCAACAGCCTGTCATCTGCCTTGCTGTTTGAAAGTGACAGCCACTACACTGATATCATCCACATGCAGACTTACAATAAAGGATGTCTCCCTTTCATTGTCTCCCTCCATGTCTGTCTCTCTGCCTGACCGTTTCGCTTCTTCATTTCTGTTTTGGCAACATTTGCAAAGGAATGTTGGGGCCTGACCAATCAGATGCTTCAGCCTTGTTATTGTCAGGCCTGATTGGCATGTAGAGCAACTATTCATTCATTGTGTTTTTTTGCCGATACCCAGGAGGGCAGATAAGGATTTTATCATGGTAGCAGCACACCAGACGTAGTCTTACAGTATATGTCCTCTGTATTCATAACTGTCCATATGCACTAACATATAGATGGCCCCTGATGAGTCATCATCATCTGCTAGGCAGAGTGTTGTTTATCCTCTGTTGCATGTTTGTTTTTTTTTTACATACTTGTTTGTTTTCCCTTGTTTTTGTGGTTTTTTTTTTTTTTTTTTTCAAATGAGCATCTGCAAATACACACACAGCCACAGAAACAGACACACATACACATATTCACAGACAGAGACTAATTCCGCCTGCCGCCCATGGAGAAGACTGGCACGCTCCCTTTCTCCCTCATGCCAGTTGGTACCTGTGAATGTTTTGGATGAGCAGACCCTGGAACGAGAGTTATCTTATCTGGGAAACACATCTGGTCCCCTCGTTCCTCTTTCTGTCCTCTAACCATCCACCCCTGGTTGCCCCCGCTCCCCCTCCGCAGTTCTCCTGCCCAGCTAAACCAACAGCCCTGCCTGCCCAGAGACCTGCACTGAGCTTGCAGTCCAATCCTCGGAGCTGTGAATGCGCAAAAGACTTACAACAAAAGATGAAAAATATGCTAGGTGTTTGCTCAGGTGTAGCTTGCAGTTTGTTGCTCTCATAGGCAAAGCAGGTATATATTGATAGGATGAACCACCGGCCTGCATTTGGCACGGCTACGTGTCCGTGGTCACTTGTGTGCACACATGTGTGTCTTTGCCTGTACGACTGCGTTGTGTGTGTTCCAGGTGGAATGAGCGGGAGGATTTCCACTGTGCTTCAGGTGACAGCGGCACGCTGCCAGTCAATGTGTGTGTGTGTACGCAGGGCGCAGAGACAACAATAGGATTAGGTGGATTACAGCAATACAACCATCTTACACAGGCGGACACCATGGAGGATTGGGGAAAAACACTCTTCTTTTACACACCCTTCTAACCCTTATTTCACCAGGCAAGATGAGTAAGAACACAATCTTCTTTCTGCAGCTATAGCCCCAGGGCAGTAATTGCAGGGGGCAGTGGGGACTGCATATACACCCATACATTCCTACGTAAGAGTTACCCATAATACCATGGTCCTGTATAATGTTTAAAGGTACCGAAACATTTAAAAAAAAAAAGAACTAGCACACACATACAAACAAATTTGTGTTTGTGATTATCCAGAAGATGCTTTTAACTGTTTCTTATGGGGAAAAAAAATGGTATTTCATCAATACCTGGTTTATCTGACAATAGGCTTCTGTCAGAGCAAAGTATCAAATTCTTTTTTGTCTTCATTAGGGACAGAGAGGACAGGGACAAGCAGGAATAATGTTGTCTGCCTAAAAATTCTATGCAGGGATACAGACACAGCACAGCACCTCTGCGGGCTAAACCCAGCTATGTAGCCTAAGGGAGGTCTTGCTTTCTTAGGCGAAAGCCAAGGGCTTGGGCAGGCTCAGGTGTCTTGCCAAGGGCTTCATGAGATCTGATGCAGAAATTTATATATATTTCCTCATGTTTGCCTCTCTGTCACTCTCCCAAAATGGGTTTATTGTTGGTGTGACACCCAGTATTTTAGTTTCAATTTTAGCCGATGGGAAAACTTGTCATTTTAAAGCACTTTATAGATTCATCTTCCAACCTGTCGAGGCAAAATAGCATTCTTCAAATGATAACATGTGCAAGTTATTCAATGCGAGATGTAGGATGATGTGATGTATTTGCCTTTTTCTTTTCAGGTTGGCATTGAAGAAATGCTGTCAAGAGTCTGGGACACCCAACCCAGAGTTATCAAGTTTCCTCGAAAACATCAGAGAGGCTCCTCTGCCAATGGGCTAAGGCGACAGAAGAGAGACTGGGTCATCCCGCCTATCAATGTGCCTGAAAACTCCCGAGGACCCTTCCCTCACATGCTTGTCAGAGTGAGTGACAGTTTGTATAATTTCAGAAAATACCACATATCTTTTCCTGATGTGGAATGTCTTTGGTGCACCACAGAACTTTCATAGAACTTGGCTTTGCAGAGAAAAAAATCAAAGAAAAAACAAGGTAGACAACCTATACTTTCTGCCTACTTACTCGGGCCAGGCGAGAGGGAGAGGAGTGGTGAATATACTGTAATATCTCTTACAATCACCACGAGGCCAAGAGGCTCAACATTCTGGTATTTTCTCTCAAGCGCACCCAGCAGGTGAAAAGCGCTGCTCTTGTCTCTGATTTAAGTCATGATGCCAGATGATTTGTCTGCTGGCCTCAAGGCACCGCAGGCAGGTAGTCAGACAGAAAAAATAATTCTTGCTTTGAAAGCACACAAATACGCACTTCATGCTTCGTCTCAGAAGAATAGATGTCTATTATTATAGTATTAGTATTAGGAGTATTCTGTCTCAGTTGTGTTTCTTCACCTGTTAATATAGCTGATGGACTGTTTTTTTTATATATTTCAGGACATTTCTTTGTAGGTTACAGCACATCTGCATTAATGAGTGTCCACGACACCATATTTTACTTGGTAGCCTAAACTCTTTTGGAGGTTAATGTTTATTAAAGGAATGGTTTTGAAAGCAGTTAGCTCTTTGCAACAAACAACAACGTTTAACTTGAGGCACAAATTTGCATTGTCTTAAAGTTGCGTAGTTCTACATATGCAAAATTAGATAC
Source organism: Lates calcarifer (assembly GCF_001640805.2). Taxonomy (NCBI): domain Eukaryota; kingdom Metazoa; phylum Chordata; class Actinopteri; family Centropomidae; genus Lates; species Lates calcarifer. The sequence goes on from NC_066844.1 coordinate 15,057,662, forward strand.
TGAACCTGCAAAGATTGAAACTACATCCAATCCTTTGGTTGCTTGATGATTTGTTTATTTACCTAAAGTTAAGATTTCAGGATTTTGAGAGAGATCCATAAAGCTGTACATACACATGATTCTGTTTTATACATTTTACTCATTGTGAAATTGTGCGTGCCTTGATAAACTGCTTTTATATGCATATCTCTGTGTATCCACCAGTCTAATGGAAAGAGCAGCACAGAAACAGCACAATTTCACAAAATTTGGAAATATTCAAACCAGGGAAAATGCCAAAACAGAATGAATAAAAAGAATAATACAAAAGCACATACAAGACTCATTAAAAGAAAAACAACTATGATTGAAGTCTAACAGGGTCAACTGTAAAAAATACTTTAAACTGAAATTGACTTACAGCCCATTGTATATTAAATTTGTTCTCTTTCCTTATTTTTCTATTTTCCACTTCTCCACCACACACCATAGAAAAGTGTTTACAACTGGTGTGAATAATGCATGAGGGGCATACATTCTGACTACTACTCTTCTTTTATTAATATCACTTTATCCATGCATAACCATGGTTTTTTCACATATGTTTTGTTTATATGTGGAACCAGGATGCTGAAGAATTTAGTTTTACACTACTTTGTCGCTCTGCCGTTCTCACAATCTGGAAGAATGTTTATATGAACATGTATAACAGCTTTGCAATTACAACCAGTGGATAATAGTAAATATCAAAAAAAAAAAAAAAAAAAGGAAAATCAAAAGTAAGTTTCTCATGGGAAGCGTCGTACTCTCAGCTCTGTGCTGCTACTCTAACTCCCCTCACTCACTGCTTCTTATCTCTCTCTCAGACAGACGTGCAGCTTTCCTCTGGCATTTCTGACACACACTCACAGACAAGTATACACACATACACACACACACATGCACATATACTCACATATACTCACACAAAGTCCCTTACGCCCATTTGTACAGCGAGGCTTACACTCCCGGATTACAGAAATCGCCTTTCACCAATGTGTTGGCAAGAGGGCAGATTTTCCACCAAAGCGTGGAAACACTCACCCTCACAAACACACACACAGCAGGGCTGTGAGGTGTCAAGGGAGGCACCAAATTGTGCTGCCATGCTGGAGAAATGGACGCTCTTTTATCCCCTTTTCACATGTCAGGTGTTAGATGGTTGGATTAAACCTCAAGGGCTTCCTTTGTGTGTGTGTGGCCATGCAAGTGTTGAGGTTGAGTTACTCTGAGTTTTGCTGTGTGTGTGTGTGTGTGCGCACGTGCGTTTGTGTGCATCTACAATGTGCATTTATGTGTGTGGGCACATCTTCCAGATTGCATGTATTGTATGTGAACACAGTATAGGTGTGTCTCAGCCCTGAGCTGTAGCTGAAAGCAGTGCACCATGGGGGATGTGACTCTGTTGCTCTGTGAGCTCATCTGTCCCCGGCTCTCTCTGCAACACAACTCAACATTCTGACAGGCAGTCGAGGAGAAGAGCAGTGGGGATTTCGTGCTTTATCTTGCCTGTCTCAGAAGTGGCCAAGAACAACCTTTAAAGCTTACACACTTGATTTCAGAACACACCAGCTCTCTCCTGTGTTGTGCAGACTCTTTGAGTTTTCTTTGCTTGTGTTGCTACACTGGAGCATTCACATAGGCAGGTTCAGCAAGATCAATTAACTCTTGTAGTGTAATTACCACTTTGGAGCCATCATATAATGCAAATGACGTGCCTTCAGAGGTGTGTGGTAGACCAGTGGTGGTTTTCTTTTTGATTCAGTGAGAGGCTAATGTACAGTGAGTCTGCTGCTATGGGGTATTTGATTAATCTCAGTTACACCGACAGATCAAATTACACATATAAAACAAAGCCCTGGCCGATTTAACTGTAAATGATAACTGACATGATCATAACATTTAAAATTGTGAATTCTGTTATTTATTCATTCAGTCATTCAGCCTCATTTCATCATATTAATGGAGCTATTCGTTATATGTTCAGTTGCATTCTGATATTGCCACCATCACCGTCATCAATGGTCAGATTGAGCTTCTGAAAGCTACTTTCACTTTGAGGCAAAAAATTGCTCTCTCTCTCTCTCACACACACACACACACCACACACACACACACACACACCACACACACCACACACACCACACACACACACCAATAGTGTGCAAGAGTTCCATTCCACTGCTGGCCATTTTTACCTTGACATGTGCAATTCAGACATGAAGAACCACAAGTGGCGCAGCTTTGATGTCATTGATTTACCATTGTGCTCAAATGGAATATGCTTCCGAGCTTTTTCTGTCACATTATTTGACATGACAGATGTAAGTGCAGTGGAAATGGAGAGGTTGCAAAACAGCTTGAGTTAAATGGATACTGGGGTGGAACTACTCCCTTTGAGAGACTGAAAAGCAGTGAGGGTGGGAGATGGAAAAGGGAGAACGGGGGACAGGCGTAGATTGAAAAAAAAAAGAAAAGAAAAAATAGAAAGTCTTTGGAGAGTGCTGTAAATCTGCAGGGTGAGGGAGGCCAACATTAGTTTCAGGCCATTTGTGGCATTCTCATCTCAACCGTCTCCTGCAGCACCTACACTGGGGCCAATGAGGCAAAACTGATGGAAGGCAGTCTGAATATGGGAGAGAAAAGATCCTCATTTCATTTAACCAGGCCTCAAACAACGGCTCCCTCTCTGACCCACGGTTAGGACTAGAAAACGAACAATATGAGCTGGAAATAATTGTGCACGTTGTGGATGGTTATTTTAATGTAATGTGATTCCACAGCCAAGGTAAAGACTAAGGAGACATGTCTGTGTGTGCAGTTACTTTTACTCTCTGCATGACTCTGTGCCCTTTCCATGGAGCTAAATGAAACTGTAATGACATCTATATCTATAATGGTGGCCTTATCACACATTCACATTCTTGAAGAAAAATGAAGGTCTTAAGGTGACAAGGTGAACTGGCTTATTAGAGTGTATCTCAGAATGATTTCGCTTACCTCATTATTTTTGAACAGGCCATTATGGTAGTGGCTAATATAATACAATACAATGTGGTGTTGAATGTGTCACAATCAGAAAAACTACAGGCCCCTCATTTATATGGATTTTATTAGAGGCAAACAAAACCACACAGCAATGGTTAAGTTCTCCCACCACTCAAGTCAACTTTATGCAGAAACTGAAGGAATCTGCAGCTTTTTGTTGGTTTTCTCATTTGGTTTTACTGTGCTGAGGAGCTAAAATATATGTGTATATATGTGTGTGTCTGTGGGAGCAAGTTACCTCAATGACATTGTAATGTCTATACTGCTGTTTGCTCAGTACCCAAAATGAAAACACAGTGGTTTATTTACAACCTCATATCGCACAGTGTATTTCATTACAGCTCATAATGAGTTCATAATATGCTTTTTGGATCCGCTTGTTTTGTCTGCAGTTTTATTACATCCCTTGTGCATCCAAATACATTGTGTCCACTGTCTAGTTTTAGTGTGTGCAGGCAGGCATGTGTGTGTATGTGCTTGTGTGTGTGTGTGTATGTGTGTGTGTGTACAGTATGGGTGTTTTTCTACCAACATTGGAGGTGGTAGGACAGAACTTACACCACTCAGTTTATCTAAATTTAACACTTGACATGATTCTTCACCCATAAACAAAGCTCTCACATCATTTATTTACTTATTATGTATTTTTCCAGGTCAGTTTATAGATGGAAAGCATTTCACATTACTTCACTTCTAAAAAAATTAAAAAAGACAGTGAGGGGTGCTGTAGGAAGCACAACAGCAAAATAAACCAGTGCACAATTAACTTCTTTCCCATAATCATGTCATGTCAAGGACCTGATTGTCAGGGACTTGTAACTCTTTCCTTGGCTACCACGGCCATTTGCACTCTCTACACCAAAAGTTATAAGAGTGGTTGTCAGTTTACCCCAGGTTACACAGGGCTTAATCCCGACCAAGGGGAATGTCCCAAATACAGCAACATTGTTGACATTGATGTCAGACCCTAGATATCTCTGTGTTGAGGAGTTTGTCTGAGAGCAAAAATGTGGGGTGCTATTGCACTTTAAGTCCTTTTCTTACACTATTGTAACAAAGCTCTGTTTCCTAATAGATTACATATAGTGTTTATATTGTGTAGTTTGTTTACAATTGAATCAAACATTACAACATTACATTTCTAACTTTATAGGTGTAAAGGTGACATTTTATACACCAGTTGTCATAAACAACCTGATTTCCATTCGCCATCAACAGCAGGTAAAAATTCTCATTTAATTAACCATAACCATTGCAGTACCTCAAAATGTCTCTAATGATTCAGTCTATAATTCCTGTTACTGTCAATAGAGCCATTAAGTATCGGTTCATACGATTAGTTACTCATAATAACTCAATCCTCACCGTCTGCACAATCATCATAACACTTGGCTTGATTTTTCAAGTTTATGTGCAACGTCTGTCTGCGATAGAAATTCAGTGTAGTTTTTAGCTTCAAGGAGCAGACAGAGTTTGTTGACATGTCTCGTTCTGGTTTAAAGGTTTTTAGGACGCCCCTCACTCCCTCTTTTCCTGACATGATCCTCAGGGAGCGTCCTAGAAACTAGGAGTTTCTTGGTGCTGAATCATCCACAATAACAACAGGGACTCCAGGAATAAAGTTCCCTTTAATCTCGTTCCACATACTTTACTTTTTCATGATGAGGATGTACTATCTAACCCACCTCCTCCCAGGGATCTGCCAAAACGCTCCTCCTGTCTCTATCTTCTTCCAGGTCTTACTTTGAAAGCAGTCCAGAAAACACCGTATAGTTTTGCGCTAAAGCAATAAATGCTAGTTCAAGACTATTTTTTTTCATTTGTTACTTTTGTAATTGACTATCACTGATTATGGCTCCTTCTTCACACCACGATGTCATTTAGAACTTGCTCTTTCATGAGCCTTTGGTTAATAATGCCAGTTTCAAAGATCAAGAGATCTGTAAGTATTAGGACCTGTTAATGTTACATTTTAGCTTTCTTCTTTGTATTTTCAAATAGAAAAACATCAGTTATTGTCATTTGAATCTAACACTCCCCTTAATGTAGTTACAGACACATATAAACAGGAAGTTTGCCAGATGTATGATACAGTGTAATTTATTTGTTAATAGTAAATGTATCCATTCATCCAACATTTAAAATAATCATTATGGATGTTTAGGCATACTGTGAATTGAAGATTAGCAAAAGCCTTTTAAAATCAATAAAAGTCACAAATCCAAGTCACAAATCCAAAGTTTGGATTTAACTTAATTGGAGCACTCAGCGAATCTATTCAGATAATACATGCATATAATGTGAAGTACTAGGTGTGACATATCAATTAGCCCCAGGTCTTTTTCCATGCTGGACAGTGAAGTCAATGTGTTCTGGGCTTTGTGAGAATTTTCCCACAAACACAAATCTCCTGCAGCATAAAAGGAGTATTTACGTGTCAACATTTGTGCACACTGGCTTTTGTTTGCCGGTTTATGCCTGTGTCTGTGAGGGTGTATGTGTGCGTGTGTGTCTGTGTATTTTATGTGTGTCTCTATGTATTGTCTCTGTATTTGACTGCATGTGTGTGTCTGTTTGTTATTCTCAGCATCTCCCAGTTGGACAATTAGAAGGTGACAGTCCCATTAGAGCCAGCCCAGTAGTACAAAGCCTGAGTGCTGTTGTGAGTGACACAGAGCTCAGCCTCTCACTAAATAACTGTCAGTCTGCCCTCGTCCACTCTGACCCCTCTGGCAGCCTCCCTCTGAGCCTCTCAAACTCCCCTCTGGACTCTCATTGGCAGCCTTAGCAGCTCCCTGAGCCAAGCATGGTCCTCCTTTCAAGCCTGGCCTCGAACTGATTGGTTGGACCTCGCTAGCCTTAGGCATGCCAGAAGGGCTTTCAACTGGCCTTGGGGTGCAGCTGATTGGCCAGGCTGTCAGGGCCGCATGTCTCCTATGGGAGCGTGTGGCAGCAGCTTGGGTTGAGGGATGCAATTTGACAATGGCAGAAGGTGGAGAGGAAATGTGCAAGAGCAGCAGAAAGATCCTCACTGCCCCCCTCCCTCCATCTATAACTCTATCTATATGTATCTGTCTCTCTATACCCCGTTATTTCCCTTTAGTCAGCCCTCCAGCAGACAACCATGTCTTCACTATAATTATCAGTTCCTGGTAGACCTGTAGTGTGGTTTACCTATTGTCCTTGTATGGGGGAGAGCAGGAGAATGGAGCTATTTAACAAGTTGAATCTCTCCAGGGGTCTGTGGCCTGCACAGGGGCGGGTAAGACAAGAACGTCAGCCTCTGCCTCCTCCATTCCCATCGCAGAATTAAGGGATGTGTCTCTCTCTTTATAAGGGAGACAGAATGGCTGTATTTGCTCTATTCTTCTCCTGCACTGTGATTCAGGGGAATTAATGCCATTGTTAATGCAGAGAGACGGCTGGTACATTTCAACAGGATTCTCGCCCCTTGCAGAGCTCATCTAAATTGCCTGGCTAATGCCGTAATTGGGTTTGTGAGTCACTTCTTAACTTCCATTAATATTTGTTCTCCCTTTAATTGCCCCTTTTTCCAATCTTACATTTCATTCCTCTGTCTGGTTAATGGTCTGAGGTGGAGGCAGCGCCGTGCATGTGCGTGCACGCATGTGTCTAATCTATTTTTGAGCAGATACAAAATGTTAAGGCTCTGCGACTCCTCCCTCTCTTCTGGGTAATGATGACATACAGGATGGAGATGGAGGGTATTGGAGTGTAAGAGAAAGATGTCAGAAAGGTCAACATCTTAGGAACAACCTCCAGATATCTGTGATCCATATGAGCTTAGGATAAAAAAAAATATCTCTCGGACTCGATATGTGTTTTTTAAAAGAGTGCCAAAAGCTTTCATTCGAAGGTTATTTATTAGATGTGCTGCCGGCATTCAGAATGTTTTCTGCTCTTCATTAAAAGACATATTGCTTGACAATGCCTCTGCTCTCTCAGATGTTTTCCTCTAAGCTTCTTCCCTGTCTTCACACTCACCTTTAACTGGATTGTCTATTCCTCTTATAGATCACATTAAAACAGCTCCTCTGGAGGGAGAAAAACATCACCCCCAAAAGGTTTCAGCTTTGTTTCCCTAAATTGTCAAGAAAAAAAATCTTACTCTATTATCTTTAAATCCAAATCCACTTCACAGAAACATTACCTCAGGAAACCGTAGTAACTCAAAGGATTCAATTCAGTTGACCATGTTAGAAAGTGGAGAAGAATGGCTGAATAACAGTGTCAGTACCAAAGCAAACAAACTTTCCTCAGGTGGTGACTCTTGCTCGTTTGTATCGATGGACTCTCACTGTTTCCTACCCACTGGGAGAAATGGGAGGAAGGAGAGCAGGAGAGTGAGAGACAGAAAGAGATAGACAAAGTGATACGGTAGCATAAACACAAAGAGAATGGGAGAGCACACCAAATGAAAAGGAGGGGTATATAAGGTAAGAAAAAAAAAACATATTTCAGAGCTGCATGGAGCTTGGTTCATTTCCCATTCAGTTTCTGATCCATAATGGACTAGCCTGCTTGCCGCAGACGCAGCTGTTCTTTATGAGTATCAGGGATAACTGTGTGCGACGGTGGCTGTCAGTGGCTCTCACTTGAGAGATATTAAACCTGAGTTCTCTGCAGCTTCTCTCTCACAGACCTCCTATGTGACTATTTTTAAAACCATTCGCACCATTCCCTTCTCATGATGCCACTAAACTGACAGGTTTTACCGCTTTTTATCGCCACTCTCTTGCGTGTAAGGTTGTTATTGTATTTTGCAGGAAGGGACGTTTGAAGGCTGGCAAAAAGTTAAGGTCCCACATTTTCCCCTAATTGGAAATTTTGTTTCCATTTTGTCAGATCATCTCTCTTTTTCTTTCATCCTCTGCTTTCCTATTCGCTCCTATGTCATTTTGTTGGATGTTTGTGTGGATGGCCTATCAGACTATTTGAATTCCTCTTCCCTATCAAAAGTAGGGCACATCAGCTTTGAAGAGTGACAAGCACACAGCAGGAGGGATCAAAGCAATGCAAAACTGAAATTTAAGAGGAAGTTAAAAAGCATGTAGTTTTGCCATTTCCCTCATGTTCAACAAAGAGAAAACAGATACAGTATAACAGCAGGGAAAGATGAGACATTATCAAACACAGCGATTTTCAAGGATGCCTGTGTAGTTTGCAGATGCACAGATCCTTTTGATAAAGCTGTTAAACATTGCAGGTCACCCATTCACAGTGACTCATGTTCGCAGCTATTCCAGCATCCCCACGAGTGCAAAGGTTCATTGTCAGATTTGAATATTCTAACCCCGGCAGCGACACTGAAGTCAGCCCGCTCAAGATAGGAAAATCAGTTGTCTCTTCCAGCATGATAGTGTCATTTTCTCTCTTTAAATTTACTCACTAAGGTGCCAGACCTGCTATGAATCTGCCATGGAAATATACAAAAAGACTGAAAGTGTATTTTAAAAACCATTAAATAGCTTGCCAGCAGTTCCCCAAGTTGATAGGCAGCAGTGCAAAAAAGAAGCAGTAAAGCAAATAGAAATTAGACATATGAGCTTGCAGCCGGAATTACTGGAAATTCATACTACTTGAGGGAAATCTGAGTCATTTCAGAGCAAAGAGTAAGAGCATCGGCGAGCAAATTAGATTTGGTTATCTCTTAAACCCTGTTTTAAAAAGTCAGATTTTATAATTGTTCTTTGCTTAAACTGATTCTACATGATGAGACGGCCATCAGGTTCTTAGACAGAGCACCCTAAACTAATCCTGACTGAGAGCAGTTTGTCTCATTACTTAAATGTTGGACAGTAAATATACAAAATCATGCTTTCATCATCACTAAATAACCGTATTATTATGGCTCATGTGCAGACGGTTTGGAGTGGGAGACAGAGTCTAAAAGAAGAACAGGCCTCTGAGTATATGAGGCATCCAGTCAGTACGTGGTTTCTATTAAAGGCATACAGATATTTGGCAGACGCTGTCTTAATTATGGTTGACAGCTATGACAGCTAAAGCATGACTGAGAGGGTGCCAGAAGGGTTCAGTCATAGCCTGTCTGTGCCCTGAGTGGTTGGCATCACTTCCTCCCATAATGCATCTCAGCACAGAAATTCCATTAATTTGCCTGTACTGAATTTATCTACCACATATTAACCATCCTTGAAAGTTATATCCCTCATAACAAACTGTTAGAACTGCTGTGTTGTAGGTGTTTTTCGTATCTGGTATGTTGCACCATTAGTGACATTTACTGTCTCATCCAGCAATGGATAAACTGAGGAAATGCTGCTGCCTCTCTCTGTTTACCCATAGACACACACATTATTGCATGGATTAAAGATATCACAATTAGATTAAATGTAATCCTATGATAAATGAAAGGAAATATTATGATTATAGATATAAGGTAAGGAGAAAAAACCGCCATATATAAATCAGAGTATAATCAGTTTCCTATATGCAGTATTTTTCAAACTAAGCATGATTTTCATAACTGTGTCATTCTGATTATGGGTCATGCCAACTTTGCATCTGCTACCTGCCGCCTGAAGTTTTCCAGATGAACATACATTTTAACTTCAGCCACAATTTAACATAGAAATGAGCTCCCTGGATTAGTTACTGTAGCTATTTTAACAGCTATTGCATAGGAGTCTAATTTTGTGGCAACACTCTAGCTAACCAAATTAACTGCCTGTTCAACTGCACCTGCAGCTTTGTTTGTTTACATATGAAGGTGTGTGTCACTATCTGTTAGCTGTGTATAGTCTAGTGAACTAGTAGCAAATGAAGTACCGGAAAACTGTGTGCAATGACTACTTATCCAGCAGGAGGGCACTTGAGGAAAAATATGTCAGCTACACTAGCTAATCTGGGGGACTAATTTTGAGTTTACTTTCAGTAAGTTCATTTCAATTAAAACTGAGAGCGTGCTTTGAGCTGTAAAAACAAATAACATCAAGGGTGTATCCCCCACAGTGTGTCTCAGGCAGAAGAGGAGATACGATGTGACTCTTGTCTTTTGTGAAATTGTAACAATTATTTTGTTTCAAGGGCATTTATGCAACTTGTCTGTCAACTTGTCATGTATTAATCACTTCTCTTTAAACATGTTCGACAAGGTAATGAAAGAGTGTTAAGGAGCTCTCGATGGGAAAGTGATTAAAAGTGCCATCACTGGTGACTGGCCTAACCAATTTACTAACTCCAAGAGTGCAAGCACTGAGGTTGAGGGAGACCAAAGTCCTGGAGGATATCAGTGTTCTAAGGTGTTGTGTTTTGCTGATAGACATAATATTTGCCCTGAATCTGAGCTATCCCAACTTACCGAAATGTACTCGCTGTACTTAGAAAATATTTTCAAGGCTCTTCCTGTAACTCGATGGAAGCAAAAACACTGAGTCTCAAGTACAGAATTTCATGAATTATTAAGGTGTAAAATATTAAATAAATAAATGTAAAAAGCGCAGAAAAAGCTTGAAGTTTTTCTGAAGATGTATTTGTGTATACTGCTTATATTTAATGTTGTTTGTCAAGTGTTTGTAATGAGGTTAATTGCACTTTTTTCTCCTTAACTTCATTACAAAGGTCAACTCTCACTGATGGTGAGAAAAGATTGAAACAGTAGAGTAACTTGACTTTTTTATAGGTTGTCAACTTTTTTTTCTCTTTAATATATAAGTAAATACACACACACATACATATATAGCACATATATAAACACTGTTGTTTTGACTCTACATATTTCTGACTTTAAATGATGAGTGGAACAAACATACTGTTCTCTCAACCAATTTAACCTAATATTTTAAATTAAGTCAGCTTAAGTTAATTTACATTGCTTGCATGCTTTTAATTTGAACCCGCTTGAATTATTTGCAGTAATATTAGTAATATTAGCTAAGCACATGGGACTTAATTTAATTGAAAATTTAAAGAAAAACTACCTACATTCTGCATATGTGACATTTTCACAGTTTGAATGTATCACTTCATAAGCTTTCAATCAAAAAGTGATTATTGGTGGCAGCAACATGTAGCATGGTCCTCTTTACAATAGTGTAGATGAGTGTTTGTCATTTGTACCTGAATAGATATGTGGTACTGAATGATCTCCTGGCTTCCTGGTGCGGCCCTTGAGCCTGTGTAACCTGTGGGGGATGTTTGATGTGCCTTAAAGGCAAAGTGAGGTGACTGAGGCCATAAAGAGCTATAAAATAAAGAGAGAGAGAGAGAGAGAGATGTGTGTGAAGTCAAAGGACTACAACACAGGCCTGAACCATGAAGCACGGATGAGACATAAAAGAGGCTATCAAAGAGTGTAAACCACAGATTCCCATTATTGTGCGACATTAGCCCATAGCACAGAGTAACCCTTAATGATCCCATGGGTGCCTGCAGCTCACTGTCCTTTAATGACTTCCTGGTTGAATGATTGTTGGTTCCTGGAAGCAAAATACTACTTGGGGAAGAGAACTACAGCTCCACACATGCTTGTCCTTTGCGTAGCAGAATGCTGCTTTGATCATTTTGCAGCATTGCCAGAAATAAGTCCAACATGGAGTTAAAGGAGGAAAGAATACCATCAAATAAACAAGCAAATTAGGGCCTGTTTATGTAGGCATCAAACTATTTATGAAGATAGGGTGATCACATAGGGCTGGATCAATTAAGTGAGATTTAGACAGGGTGAAACTTCACAATTCGCTAATTAGGTAGCCAGCCGCTATGCTCAATAAATGGAAATGTATTCCTTTCCGTTCCATTCCCTCTATCTGTTTGTGTGCTTCGTGTCACCCTCAGGAGCTTTAACAGAACACTAATTCTTCATCTAATTTTCCCCAACTCCCCATTGCTTTCACTCCCTGTGTCTCCCTGCCTCCATCCCTCTCCATCTTTCTTCTCACGCTGATAGCTTGTCCCACAGGATCTCAGCAGTTGTCAGCAATCAAGGAAATCACTCTCAAAGAGCTACAAATAGGTCACTTATCTGATGTCTGGTCTGATCTGACGGAGACAGACAGCCAGTTAAGTCCTTTGCATCTGCCTCTCTCTGCTATTTTTAGGGTGATTAGTAGCCATTCTATCTGCCAGGAGGTACGAAAGTCAGACAGAGAATGAAAGATGGTGATAGATAGATGGAGCAAGAAAGGGAGAGAAGGAAAGAAATCCCAGCCTTCATCATTAGCATTCAATTCAAATGGCTCAATTGAGCAGTTGTCACTCATGGGATTCCCTGGACTCCAAGAAGCCGTGCTTCTTCATTTATTCAATTTATTGATATAAAGACTCTTCATTAAGAGACACTGGCAAATGTGACATCAGGTCTCAGGTGGCCTTGATGTGGAATTCTAAGCAGGCGTGGAAGCACAGGCCGCATGACGTGTAAAAGCTCCTTTGTCTCCTCTTGAGGCTATTACACCAACTACACACAGTGTGCTTTGAAGTTCCAGTGAAGAGACAGGTCTCACACAAACACACACTGTCAGACATGCAATGTGCACATGTCCAGATACAGAGGAACAAACCCATGGAAAGTGAAAATTTCACATGTGTGTTTCCCGCATGACAGCCTTGTGAATTATTGAACTGAGCTGGTCCTTTTGATCCGCGCTTTGGTGCGCACACAGAGAATCTCTTACCTGTCAAACACTTCACTACACACACACATACATGGTCACAGGCTGACTCTTATGCACCCAGGAAATACTTACATGCAAAAACAGCAGATGCAGAGTGGTGGAGCTTTCTTTTTTTTTTTCTTCTTTTTTTCCACATGTTCCTGCAGCTTAAGCAGATGGGACTCTTCGTGGTGTGCCTCAGTTCTTTCGTGTTGTTTTGAACATTGAGGCCTTAACATGTCTGTCTCCTTCACAGATAAGACAGAGGATTTCTCAGGCACATTTTCATTACTGGAATGCATAATCCATCTGTTCTGCTCCACATTATCTATTTGTTACCCAAACAGATGACACTGATGATGAGGGTGAATGATCAAATTATGTTATTATTTATGCCATGGTTTCATCCTGCTTTGATTGGCAGATGGTGGGCGGCATGAATAATAAATGTAATTCAGTCTTACAGTATCATTGTAATGCTACAGTGATTAGATGTATGGCAAGTACAACAGCCTGAGAGCACTGATTGATCGTTATACAATACTGTACACTACACCTGAACCTGCAGGATCCCCATATGGATCCTTTGTGAAGTGAGCTCAGGAAATAAAAATTGCGGCTGTGAATTCTTGCAGTGGAGTGCTACACCGTGGGTGTGGGAGGACCTTTTTGGAAATTAAGAGAGAGGGTATCATGTTCAAACAGAGAGATGTTTTATGCAGAAGCCGCCGTCACTGCTGAACGGATGAAGTAATTTCATTTTCATGCATGATCTGCAGCCCTACAGACCAGGAAAATTGCATAGGAGGGGAAGAGAAAGATAGAGAGAAAAAAAGAGTCAAGCCTTTCCTTTTTCTCCATTTGACTCTGTGATTATTCCCCCTGACTAGTAACCATAGAGATGGTTTTGTCCCAATAAGGGGAAAAAAAAAAAAAGTCAACGCAGTGTCATGTCACGGAGCCTGAGGGCGAGGTCGGAAAAAAAATGATATGAGAATATTTGGCGTTTAAAGTTAGATCAAACTGGTCCAGGGTCCACAAATATGCTTTCTTTTTTTTTTCCTTCAACAAATAATGTTAGTCACTGGTTCCAGCTTCTCAAATCTGCATATTGATACTTTTCTTTGTGACATAGTATAGTATGTACTACTATGTAGAGGTATGTTGCATACTATGTCCACAGGAGCCTCTGTAGTAGTATGATGAAGTAGTATATGGACTGTTAGATAAAATAAGCTGTTACCTTTGGCTCAACCATGTGAAATTTCATAGACAAAACAAGGATAAACTAATTGCAGCCTAATCAACTACCACACGACCAACTATTTAGGTCACTTAACATAAGTCCTCAAATAGTGGATTTTTAAGGAGGCATTAACAACTGTAATTTGAAAATGATTCCTGTAAGTCAGAGCAATTATTTACACACAGTAATCATATTGCAGCTATATTTACACATCAAGCTGTATTTTACATCATTTTACATCATTATGCGATGATTTCTGGAGTTGGGAATAAGAGAAAAACTAAATTCTCCCTCCTCCCATAATCTTTATTACATACTCCTGTTTCAGACTTCATGGCCCTAAAAAATCATTTAGATTAAACAGTGCAATCAGAGGAAATCACTGTTGAATCACTTCTGAATTGAGCTGCTGACCACTCATAAACATCCATCCAATGATGAACAGTTGCAAGTAGACACAGTTTGACTATTAAGGGATCACAATCAAAACTAGTTTGGAACACATAAGAGATAAGAAAAGATAATCATGTAATTTCCTATTTGATGATGTCTCCATTATGTAGCATGTTACAGTGGGTTTGCCTCGAGCACCTCATATTCATAATGTTGACAGTGAACATTACACCTGTATGTAGGAAAGACATTGACCCTAAATAGACACAGTCTGAATTTCTGCCTCAGATCCTCAAGCATTTTCTCCCAAATAAAGTTCATAATAGGCAAGGTTCCATGTAATTACTCAAAGAATTCATTAGCAGTGGTGTGCTGTAATTAAACAAACAAATGAAACAAAAATGTGCTGTAATGATAATTTGTCTTGATGTGTGAGTTATTGGAGTGTGAGTCGTGGGCTCTTGCATTTCAGTAGATGATAAAAATAACACCATTCAAACAACTAGAATTAAGTGATCATTTTACTTGGCAGTCTGGAGGATTGTATTTTCTTTAATTATTGTTTGTCCTAAGATGACTTTTCACTGATTTCTTCTGATCTGAACATTTGAAACTGGGGAAAACAGCTAATAGCTAAAACAGCCTGGTTCTGTTGTTTAAAAAAATCTCTCAGTTTCCACTCTGTATTCTAAGCTAAGCTTACCAGCTGCTGTAGTTTCATTTTTATTGTACAGACATGAGAGTGGTATCAATCTTCTCATCTAACTTTGAGCAAAAAAGCAAATAACTTCATTTCTCAAAATGTCAAACAATTCCTTTTAAAACCTATACACATACTACAATGATTAAATCAAGGAGGATTAATCAAGGGCCCCCAAACACCTAATTTATCTATCTATTTGGTGCAGAGGTGAGAGAATTGTATGCCCACTGTTGTATTGTATAGTGACACAATGGAATCCTTGGAGCTCATTTGAAAATCAATGCCACAGGAAGAACTGCTACAGTTCCATCTTCCTTTGTCTTCTTTAAAGTCAGCAAGGTGCTGAGCAAAAGTATTAATATTTTTATTGCTGTGTCAGTGGAGATGTTCATATTGAAATCTGTTCAAAGTCAAATATATCACTTCTTGAATTGTGTGTGAAATAACAGCCAAATGTTAAAAATGGAAGAGGCACATTGAGATATTCCATAACTGCAGTTAGACTATAGTTGAGAACATCATCCAGACAGGCAGCCATCAGAAAAACCTTCATAGCTGGCAGTAAGGTCCTTTTACACTTGCTCAAGGTCTACTGAGAAACTGCAAACCAAAAACTGAACAGGTCTCACCACATCTTCTGACAGAGGATCTGTTACCCTCACTACACATTTTTCAATTTTCTATTTTCACTTTCAGGATGTATTAACTTAAAAGAAAGCTTGCAGTGGAAATGTTATCATCAGTCTAGCCAGCATCCGATGTACTCTCAGTCTGTTCTCAAATTTTTTTTATTTCACAATGTGTTTTTGACAATGTATGTCATTTACCATCTGAACATTTTGTGCTTTTTTGTGAGTGCAGTGAAAGCCTGAAATGTCAGGACTAAAAATCAGGTTTTCCTCTCTGTTCAACTTGTTTCCCTGTTTCTGTGTCTTCAGATCCGCTCAGATCAGGACAAGGATGTTGGCATTCGCTACAGCATCACGGGAGCAGGCGCTGATCAGCCTCCGAGTGGCATCTACAACATAGATCCCATCAGCGGCAACATGTTTGTCACCCAACCTCTGGACCGAGAGGAGAGAGCCTCCTTCCACGTAAGGGCGAAATGACTGTCTGTCTTATTTCTGTTTCTCCTCTAGGTCCTCATACGCTCCATTTATCCCTGTGGAAATGTGCCTCGCCTTTTCTCTTTCCCCTCTACCTTTCATACTAACACTAATGCTGCCTGTCAAAACACAACCACAAGTCGGAGCACATTCAGAGGACTTGCTATTCTGTTAGCCTCTGCACGCTGCCTTCACACCAGCCTCTCCAAGCTCTGATTGATACTGAAGCCAGAAATGAAATGAAGAATGCCTTGAGAAAATACTCAGCCACTTCAGCTGTCATTTAGATTGAGGTTCAGCTGCATAGAGCAACACGGGATGGATAGAACACAGAGGAAGAGAGAAAGCCAAGGTTGAGTGCAACGAAAACTGTTGTCTTTGTTCCTGCCATCAGAGCTAATGAGCAGGTGCAGTTTCAAGTGTATGAATACATTTGTGTGTCTGCAAAGGTGTGTGTGTGTGTGTGTGTGTGTGTGTGTGTGTACATGCATTGAATGCTGATTGATATATTATGTGTGTGTTTATGTCATAAACAGAGTCAAGTCTCTCTTTTTCCTCATTCCTGCTCACTCTCTGTATGTGTACTTTGATGTACTGTTGCCCCGTTTTACTCCCCCACACATTGTTGCACACTCACCCCGTGCACCCTGCAGCTGTGCTGTTCAAAGGTGCAGGCTGACAGCTGTATAGTTAGCCTGCTTATGGCCCATAGGATTCCCCACCAACACACACACATACACACACCCAAGAAGCTGGAGGGTCGAGTTCATGCCTGGCCCCTCAGGAACCTCAGGTTAAACAGCTCTGTGTATGCGTGAATTAAATATGCAGACCACATGAGACCTGCGTTAACGCTAGGCCATTGGTTAATATACACAGGTTTCAGCATATATCAGCAAAGACCAACACCTCCACTAGCAGTGAGCGCTGATGTCAGACTCACAACGCCCGCGTGACTGTCGGCATGATAGATGGCTGCGCTGCTGATAGAGCTAATTCAGAGGCATGCTCCTGTCTCGGAGGAAGGATAGAATAAAGGAGAGTGGATCTCTTCGGTGTCTGTCAGCGCACACTCTCAGCAGTATGCACACATTATAAATGTCAATGCGCACACACAGGCACACAGTACGTGCAGTGACTGTAAACAAACACAAAGCCCTAGATGATTGTCTTCTTGATTGGTTTGTCTCGTACTCTTGTGTGTGTGTTCTGTTTAGTTTTAGATGAGCCTCTTGCTACCTCACTTGCTACATTCAAGCTCTGGACACTGCTGAGTGTGTGTTTGTTGTCTCTCTATACCTGCTCTTATACTCAACCAGCAAATTGGGATCAATAAAGCAGGCAGGTTATTGGTCCCTGGGAAAGGACAGCCAGTAAACTGTTCTTATTTGACACTGCCTGTAGTGAAAACAGCATGTTAGGTTGAGGGCACTTCAAGTTGAATGCGGCTGCCTATTTAGGTTCCTGTGGACCCATGCTGCTTGTGATGTGATGTATGATTTAGTGTAGGAGAATGTAGGCAGTGTTTGACCCAGGGGAAATTTAGTCCATTGCTTACTTTCTTTCAACTTGACAAGAAGTTCCCAGTACTGCTGCGCTCTCGCAGTCCAAACTTTGCTTGTTAGTTTTGGGTTCAAGTCAAAAGAGAGACGAGGCTGCTGTTTTTGTCAGACGAGCACCGATGGGGGGGTTGATCTGCGAGGTGAGGAGAGTGGGTGTTAGCCTGAGCTACAGTTTTGTCAGATGAAGCTACTGTGAGTCCAGCAGGACACAAGGAGCAAATATGAGAATGTCTGTGATCATATGTTTTTTTCCATGTATGTCCTTTTACTTCAGCATACACTGAGTGCTTGTATATGTGTTTTACACAGATGCATCAGTCATGATGAGAAGAGGTGAGCATATCTGTGCCCCCTTGGTCCTATGTTCCCCAGTTCAATATTCTATTAACACATATTAACCCTCCTATTGTGTTCTGGTCACACCCATTTAAAGTTAAATATTTCATTAACATTCTCCAGTTTTTTTTTTATTTGTTGTTTTTTTTACTGGAGCAAGATTTTAAAACAACTGTAGCTGAAGTACAACCTTCACCCATTTGATAAGTGTAGGTCTAATTATATTGAGAGCCATACAGCAGTGCTAAGGAACAGAAAACCCCTTTGATGAGTTCCCATGGCTCATGTCATATTAAGCCAGGGGAACAGAGCAGGGGAACAGGTTTTACACATTAGCATAATGTGCTATATAGAGCTGGAAAACATAAGACCCTGAGAGAGAACATATGTAGAAATGGGGAACATAAGATTCTTGTTCCCATTATGTGCTATATAAATCTTGGGAACATAGAACCCAATCCCACTAGGACTCTGCACTCCCAGAATGCTGGTTTACTGGTGGTTCCCAGAGTTTCCAGGAGTAGAATGGGAGGCAGAGCCTTCAGTTATCAGGCTCCTCTACTGTGGAACCTTCTTCCAGTTTCGGTCCGGGAGGCAGAACACCCTCTGTACCTTTAAGAGTAGGCTTAAAACTTTCCTCTTATAGTTAGGGTTGGCTCAGGCTTGAACCATCCCTTAGTTATGCTGCTATAGGCCTAGCCTGCCGGGAGATCTCCCATGATCTAATGAGCTTCTCTCTCTCTCTCTCTCTCTCTCTCTCTCTCTCTCTCTCTCTCTCTCTCTCTCTCTCTCTCCACAGTATGGATTCATATCCCATAAACATGTTACTAACTCAATATGTCCCCTTTCCTGTAGTATTGTGTGCTCTTCCGTCTCTCTCTCCTGTTCTGTCTCTTTCTGCAGGTATTTCTGCCTCTGGAGCTGTAGAGTCTGATCTGTGATGACAAGTCTCCTGCTGCTCCCACAACTCCACTCAACACCTGCTGCTATGAATTAGAAATTACTTATACTGCTATTAGTTGTATTGCTATGTTAGCAGTTAATACTTTAATTATCATTACTATCATTACTACTACTGTATTATTTGCATCACTTTACGTTTTATATGGAACCTGTGTTATGCTATGCTCTTCTCTCGCTATTCTCTATCCCCTCTCCCCCTCTCTCTCTCTCCCTCTCCCTCTTAACCCAATCGGTCGAGGCAGATGGCCGCCCACCCTGAGTCCGGTTCTGCTCGAGGTTTCTGCGTCTTAAAAGGAAGTTTTTCCTTGCCACTGTTGCCTAGTGCTTGCTCATGGTGGGATTTGTTGGGTTTCTCTCTGT
Source organism: Lates calcarifer (assembly GCF_001640805.2). Classification (NCBI taxonomy): domain Eukaryota; kingdom Metazoa; phylum Chordata; class Actinopteri; family Centropomidae; genus Lates; species Lates calcarifer. Next base: position 15,077,032 of record NC_066844.1, read on the forward strand.
AAATGCCTATTTTAAAGACTGTATGGTCTAGACCTGCTCTATATGAAAAGTGCCTTGAGATGACTTTTGTTCTGATATGGCGCTATATAAATAAAATTGAATTGAATTGAATAGAACCTTGGGAACATGGGAATGACTCCTTAGCAGAAAGTGCTGTGGGCCGTTGCATTCAATTGGCTACAAATGAACACCATAAATATAAAATATTCTAACTCTTTGAACCCAGAGGAAAAGTGATTGATTGATTAGTTCTGTTGAACAAGAGATGCTACCAGCCATACTAGTTGATCTGTGAGGATGCACTGTGGTGCTAAGTAAACCAACTACAAACCATGGTAAACCAAGTATTGGACAAATTTTAGATTTTAACTTGATGGTGGCTCTCAGGGAAATGTCAGGAGTCATGATCATCAAAGTCAATAGAATTTATCTTTTAGGAATCTTGTATATCCTCATCAGATTTCATGGAAATCCATCAAATAGTTCTGCTGAGGTATTTCAGTTCAGAGCAGTTGAGTGGTTGGACAACTGCCTGATAGGCCAACAGTGTCATCACTGGTATGGCTAAAAAATACTAATAATTACAGCAACATGTCTGATAAGTTATATTGAATCCCCCCAAAAATCTAGATGAAGCAAAAATAGTAACGGCAATTTGTTTGGAAAATGTCTCAAATAATACATACAGGAGGTATGTAGTTAGCAACAGCAGCCATGGCCACAAAATTTCAGCAGAGAAAGAAAAGTGCCACATATAGAATTCAGTTCAAAATTGTGAAGGGTCTCCTGGAAGTATCCGGTAAATATATATTGGGTAAAGGGACCAATAGGCAAAATACAAACTGTATTTTTCCTCTGTGGTTGGTCCAGTCACACTAAAGCTCATCCTGCAGAATACTGATGTTGGTTTACGCACACACACATCTTGTCCACATAGCTCACACACTCCTCCGGGCCCTCAGATCACATTTCCAGTTCCTCCATTGAGCACACAAACACAGACACACATAAATAGATTCCTGTGCATGCACAGGAGGACACGCACATAGGAATACAGAGACAAACATATATCATATGGAAATACTATATAAGAAAATATTACGTATACACACAGATCCACAGGCAGAATGGACACACATAAAGTGCACACAGTTTAACTAAAACAGAAATGCAGAGTTATAGCCACACATTCAAACAGACACACACACACACACACACATATCCATGCACTGAAGCAGTCACACATCTCTCAGCATGTAGTGTTCACAGCTGAGAAAACAGATTGGACTTGTTTGTTTGTTGGGTCTCCTCTCCATGTTTGTTTGCTGTGCTTCAGCCAATGGAAAACTAGCATCTTGAGGATCATTAAGTGGCTAAAGAGGACTCTTTTGATTGGCTGTGTGTGTCTCCCCAGTGTGCGTCTGTGCGCTTGTGTCAGTGTCCATGTTAGTATGCATAAACATGTGTCTGAATTGGTGTTTGGATGCGCATGCGAATGCTCAAGCGGGCGTGTGTTTGGGTATGTTTTGATACATCCTTGACAGGCAGGCACAAAAGCCGACATGATTAGTTTTGTTGCGGTGAAGGCAGGTGCCGCCATTCAATCTTTCATGTCACCCCACAATACATCACGACTTCCTGTAAATAGGCTGGCAGGCAGATCCTCCTTGACTGTGTTGTGGCAGACAAAATATTTTGCTGCCAGCGTGTCAGTTTTAGCCAGAATGAGAGCCCTTCTCCTCTTACTGAGCCAAGCTGTGATTAAATAACATTTCTGCAGAGGATATGAATTTCTAGAATGAGAGCAATGTAAGTCACGGCGAACAGTGCCGGTTTGGTTCCAGGGCTATTACAAAGCTTTGCGTTATGTTAGATATCATTAACGAGGATTGGTGGGGAGTAGAGGGTGTGTAACAGCAGCAGTGGAGATTAAGACATCCCACTGTAGATGATGATTACTTTTGTCAGTCCTCCCTGTTCAAGCCCCCACAACCTCACACTGCCTCTTTGTGTTTTCATCTCTCATTTACTTGCACAACGCTCAGTCACTCTCCTCTTCTCCTTCCCATCTCCCTGCAACACTTTTTTTTTTTAACTCCATCATTCTCTTCCTCTTTGCTCTCTCTATTCTCACACTGTGAATTGTCAAGGAACAGCCCATCAGTCGCAGACATCCATCCAAAAAGGCTGGCTTTGTCAAAACAAACTGACACAAACATTCCCCCCGAACAAAAAGAAGCCACAGCTTGAGCAGCAACACCTCTCTGATATTCTTTAGGCCTCTGGCTGTGCTAACAACAAAATAGGTGTTGTTTGTGTGTCTGGAACATTTCACTACTTTGCCCCTTTCTGTGTTGTTGTGGTCTTTGCCAAGATACCAACAGGATACTCATGCCCCGTTGGCAGACAAGAAACAGAATATTTGCCAGTTGAATAAAGTTGCCAATTAACAAAGTCAAAGTTGTCCTGTGTGCTGTGTTTGATCCAGTCCAGACCGGACTGCAGAGTTTCATCAAGCTACATTTGGTAATATTTATTCAAGGTAATGTTAAACATTCAGTGTTAATGATCCTTTCTTTCTTTATGCTTTTATGAATATTCACAGCTGCGAGCCCATGCAGTGGATATGAATGGTAACCAAGTGGAGAATCCAATCGATCTGTACATCTATGTGATCGACATGAACGACAACAGGCCTGAGTTTCAGAAGCAGGTGTACAATGGCTCTGTGGCTGAAGGGTCCAAACCAGGTAAGAGTTACTGCCATCTTGCTACTTAACCTACTGCAGAAGGTAAAGTGCAGATTCATTAGAAAAGTCTGCATGACAACACAAAGAGTAATTAATAGTGAACCTGATGCCTAGATGATAGTTTAGCTCTCTCAAAGAGTTGGAGCTGCACACAGGCATGATAGATTCAGTTTGGCTTTCACTTCCCAATGATATCATCATCTTTAATCTCCATCACAGACCAAGATCCATAAATCCACTTGGAAATCATAGAAAAAAAGATACACCCTATAACTCCTTTACTTGCTGAAGAGTCAGTATACTTTTAAGTTTTCCTCAGTATAGTAAAGTAATCCAGCTCACTGTACATCCATGGGAACATTTTAAGAACTGGTAATTGCAAATTCAACATATTTATCAATGTAAGCAAATATAGGCTAAAATGAGGCTCAAGTGGTAACTCAATGAATCTGTGTCTGCAGGGAAGAGATGACCAAGGGTGCTGAGGGGTGTAGTTGTTTTGATTTTGTGTGAGGGGTTGCCCATAGTGTGAGACTTAAAAAAAAAAAAAAACACTACAGCTACAGGTCTGTGTGCTTTGGGGAATGGCCCTTTAATGTTGACCGTTGACTGTCCTTCACATAAATACAATTATCCATAGCAAACTCAGACTTGTTTCCTATCACGCTCATTACACCAAATGGAATGGAAACAACATATCGATTGGTGTTGCAAGTACAAAATGCATCTATTTAACTTGTTCAGCAGTAGCTTAACTTAACTGGTTAGCAGGCTGAATTGTTAAGGCAACGTCTTTATTTAGACTGAACAAATCACTGAGTTAATGCATTGATCTGAACAAACTGCCCTTGCAAAGAAGGCCATATTTGGATTATCAGACACAGTACAAACTCCAAGTAACCTTCCTTTAGTTAGGATGCTCTTGTGTCATGACCTATTGTTGTTGACAGTTGTCATTAAGTTAAGGCAGAAAAATGTACAGTAGGTTTTACCAATGCTGCCCAGATAGTGTTTCTGTAATTTTTATTTTTTATAAAGGTTAAGGACAAGAAAACAGATCCTGAATTGATTCCCCATTGTTGCGCAGTCTAGACGAATCAAATAAAAAAATCACTATATGCTTTAAAGCAGCAGTTAAATAAAGCGTGTCCATTTGTGACCCCTCGCCACAGTTGTAAATGTGGGTGAGCAGTTGCAGCAGAGTGATTTTCCCTTCTCAGACTGTTTTCATTTAAATATTTTTAGAGGCCTTAAGAAGTAAAACTATGAAATATTTAACAAGTAAAAAAGGAAGATTAGAGAAAAGCCTGCAGCAGAACTATGTCTTCTTCCTTCCTATCTTGTTAATCATCTTATGACTCAGATTTATCTGATTTATCTTGCAACCTGCCTTGGTGGTCTCGACCCCCAGGTAGGGAACCACTGCTACAAATAATTGTGGGGGTTTGATTTTTATTATATACAAAAGTTTTGCATTTGCACTGGATGCATCAGATTCAGGTTAACCTAACATGTAAGCTCAGTGCTTGTGCTGTGGCTGAAGAAGAAATTAACTGGAAGTGCTGTCACCTTGTATTATAGGAGGACAATATGAACTCAAACTGCTCTCTTTGCTCAGTTCTCATTGGCTTAGTCATATTGAAATAAAGTAAAATACCTATGAATGCAAGCATTTCATCATTTACAATTACAGAGTTTAAATTATTCAATATAACAATATGAATGAATGGACAGAAAATGGCCACATATACTGGCCGTTATTGATGCAATATGCATTATGGTTTCAACTTTTTAAACAGTTTGAGTCTCTGTGAGTCACCTTCTTGAATCTGAGAGAATTTAGTATCAGTTTAACCAATCAAATACAATATTTTTCCATCAGAAAACCGTCATTTTTCAATCTCACTTCCAGTGGCCTTGAGCGATGGACCAGCATTTTGAGATGTGAATTTGAATTGAAGTTTTTGGCTGGTTCAGACGAGGTCAAGTTCATGAGGTATTTGTGTTACAGTATCTTAGCCAGATGCATCATTATCAGATTCTGCAGAGCATGGAGAGACGTAGACCTTCCCTCCGAATCGGGGAACAGAGTTGTGGTCAGTGCCAAGCGAGAGACAAGAGCAGAATGTTCAAGTAGCTCTCATGTCTCAACTGGAAGAACTCTTGTTCTAACAATCAGACCCTGAGGACCCATGTTTGTCTTCACAGCGGTCAGATATTGTTCTGCTGCAGTTTAATCTCAGGGGGATTTGTAAACAATATAGGAAAGCATGTTGTGCGTGTGTGTATGGATAAGTGAGTATAGGATTGACTGTGTGTATGTGGTGTGGTGTGTGTGTGTGTGTGTGTGTGTGTGTGTAAAAGAGCGAGCGAGAGAGAGAGAGAGTACTGGTTACTCCTCAGTGGAGCGTGGGTCTATATACAGAACTCCTAATTAGTGAGGGCAACCAGACATTCCAAAAGCTACTTTCTTCGTTTTTCACTCTGATACTCTCAGCTCAGTTTAAAATGAGAGTATGCGACGACAAAAGTCTTTGAATTAAATTCTGTTTTGAACAGAGCGCAATCTGTTATACCAATTAACAAGGAACATATTACACTATGTACAGTATAATTGCTCTGCTCTTCATTAAGCAGTCACTGCCAAGTAACATTTGTTTGTGGAGCACACAGTGTCAGGTGTTGAGAGTTTGGTGTCAACAAAGCATATTGTGTGTGTGGAGCTCAGTCATTGGTCTCTGAATTGATGAATTTTAATTAGGAAAATAGGCTGCAAAGCCATGTTGGCCTAATTGCCTGTTTAGTCGACAAAACAAGAATGAGTGCAATTCATCTTCAGTGTAGGTTCAAGGAGACATTTTATACTTTTCTGGCCCATTTAAGCCTTAAATATATCCTCTGCCAGTTAAATCCTTTACTGACTATTAATGGACCTAGTTTAGACTTTAAGTTAAATGTTGCACAGTTTTGCTGAAGTTGATTTTTAGACCCAGCTGAACCGATTCCAACCTTACAGTTAGAGAACGGGATACACAGCCAAGTGGAAGATATGCACTTAATATAATGGAAATTAATTAAAGTCAATTAAGTAATTTGTATATACCTTAATTTACACAGAATCACAAAACCTGAGGCAACAACCAAAAATAATAGAGAGGAATCTGAGGCATTGTCAAGCACATATAATACTTGGTTTTGGCTTGGGAGTACCTCAGATTCTCTGTATTTGTGCCTCTCCTGAAGAACACTTCAACTCTTCTTCTATTCTTTGACAAATGTTTATCATTTTCCAACCTGGCTCTCCTCCTTGATTTTTACTATGTTATAATATAAATTTCTTCATTCAATGTTGTGATGTGCGACTTTAATATCACATGTAAGTCGACTGACATTTTCAGCGATTATCAAAAATAGCCATGAGATCACCGCTGAGCCTCACAGATCCCCCAGTGTGCATCCCGAATTTGCATGTGGCTTAGATTACACCGTAGAATCAAAAGATGACCGTGAAAATCCCTCAGGTGTTACCCCAGGTGACAGCCTCTTTCCATCCTGGCAACAGGTGGTGTGTTGAAACCTGTCACTGCATTGCAGGTGACAGGTGCTGCTCTGGGCAGGGATGCTGCTGGAATACCTCAGTTCTCTGTTTCAAACAGCCCACAGCAGGTCTGACCAGCAGTAAAACATCAAAGAATATTCATATCTGTTACTACATAAATACCAAGTAGGACGGTTACTGACATGTTGTGAGTTCTCCGAAACATTACTGTCATCATTTGCTGCACACGCCCATCAAAAAACAGTGCAGAAATAGCACAGACAATGCTTTCAGTTGAAATTTCAGGGTAATAAGCAATGCATCAGGTTGTGGCTTTCATAAAAGCTGTTCTAAAACTAGCAAGCAATTAAAAATATATTTTCTCACCTACCCCTTGATGCTGTGAAGCACTGCAGACTGTTCGTATATTCACTTCATTTATATGGGCGCAGTAACAGAAGTGTCAGTAGCGAGGACGTCTAAAACCTTGGCAAAAAATTAAAATTATCTGCATAGCTAGATACCACTGTCGTTAAGAGGTAATTTCTTTAAACTTTAAAAAAGGTTGAACAATGCAGTTTGAATGTTTTTATCAAAAAAGGAGTGAATGTGCTGGCGCCGTGCAGCCAGTTCAGTATTCATGCTCCAACATCAGTTAATTGAAGGTATTTTTATGTCTGAGCAGAAAGATGAAATATGACACATGAAAAGTAGGAAAGTTCATCTCAAAGTTTTCTGTCACACCAGTGAGAAAGACGTTGAACAAAACTGTGCATAAAGGAAAGTATGTCCTTCATCTTCAGTGTACACAATGAATAGTCCAAATACAGAGGCAGTTCAGATATTTTGAAAAATGTAATAGCAACAAACCCCTATAATTCATGGCTTGTATTTCTCTAAATGCCATGCAAAGCTGAGATATGTGTAAAGCTGCACCAGTATCACATTCAGTATCTACAGACAGGGATATCAAAGGTTCTCTGAAGCATTACAACACATCTTCACATCTAGCACTGTGTGAAAGCCATCAAAGAGGGAGACCTACGGGGAACCACCCTTATCACCGTCACCAGATGTTACGTAGGGAGAGATCAGATGAAACTGTCAGTCAGGATCTGTTTGAAATGGCTTCATTTGTCACTTTTCTGCCACTGGGCGCCTGCTCAGCAAATAAACCTGTGACTAATAGGATTTAATTTGTGCAGGTAATCAAATCTAACAAAACAGTACATTACAAAATGAGCTAACAGATCTCATTCAGTTCTTGATAAAGAGGAATAAATGAGGTTCAGTGTGAAACTAGGAGGATAATACTGGGAAACATGTTAAATGTGTACAAAAAGGTTCGTTTGGTTGCTCTGTCTAAGCTATAAGCTCAGGCGAACATGCAGTACACACTGAAAATTGATAAGTACATGAAAACCCACTGCCTTTCTAAGTACGGTTACCAAAATGTAGTGAAACGCTGTAAAATCTTAAAGACTATGACATGAGACAGTCCTTGCGTTGTGTTAAGTGGCTTCAGATAAAGATTTGTCGACATGGCGTGACTCCTTCAGAAAGCTCTTGTGTTCAGAGGCTGCAGTGTACTCAGAACATCTGCCCTGTGATGTTCTGTCCTTCTCCCCCCTCCCCCTCGTCCCCGACTCTGACAGCAAGTTGTTCCCTTTTATGGACCGTCTTTCTCAAAAAGTCCTTCTGAAATGAGAGTGCAAGATCAAAACCAGTGGCTGAGTGCCTTCTCTCACAGTCGATTTGCCCTCCCAAGGGGGGACAGGGGTGCTGCGTCTCTCTGTCTCTCCTCCCTCTCTCTCTCTCTCTTCCCGACAAGTTTGATAACAGTTGCAGAGAGATTTAAGAGACTTTCTCTTCCCATCTTGCCTCGGGGTGTAATTAAGGGTCGGCATAGGAGGGAGTGGGGGGTGGCGTGATGGAGGCAAGAAGAGGTGGAGGAGCACAACGATGTTTCACTCGGTGTGTTGGATTTTGTCTGTGAGGGCAGGTGTTTCTAACTGTGCCTCTCACTGTCAGACCATGCATGTCATAGTGTTAATGCAGAGAACATGTCAGGGCCATAAGAACAGTTTTTATTGACGCAGAGGGTCAGTGGTTAGCAGGTTAGCACTGCCACCTCAGTATAACAGACCTTTTCTGTGTCACTTTCTTCCCACAGGCAAGCAATGCAGAACAGAGAATCCATTGTATCTGTAGGTATGGGTATTATAAAGTAGGGATTAAAGCAGGGAGTTTTGCCACCTTCACTTTCAGTCAGTTTTCCCATACAGTGTGTTTTGCCATTGGCATACAATTAAAACATCATTGGACATTGAGTGCTAACAAAATAATCTTCATTTTATTGTGGTGAGCTAATACATTAAGGTGCTTGATTCTTCCTATTCCTGTATGTACTAGGCACAAATTTAGCTAATGCAGAAACATGTTTTAGCCTCTCGACAGACTAGTGAAGTGATCCCTCCATGAGAAAACACACTATGAAATACAGAAGTTAATGAGCTGGCAATAAGAGGGGTAGAACAGCAGCTTTCTTTAGAGTTGCAGAGTGGAAAAGAGCTGCTTGTTCGTCAACATAGAAATATGGGATTAACTTGGATAATTTCACAGTATTGTAGGTTTATGTTGTGATCACTTTTAATTATTTCAGCTATGTCTATGAGCCCATAACATGGAACATGCTTTTCTGTACTGAACATATAGGCAAACTTGTATGGGGATCATTTGGAGATGTTTCCATGGCTGCTTCTTTTCTTTTGTATTTTGAATATATTTTGAGTAATTGTTTATGTATGTTTTCTTTTCTCTTAAGTTGGATTAACCAATAAGCTTGCTTAATGCTCAGGATCAACAACAAATTGTTTAGATGCAATCCTCTGTGATCTGCAGTTAACCCCCTCTCTGAATAGAACCACAGAAATGTATACGTGTATGTATATGTGTCTTTGAATTATCATAAGGATCAGAAACTTTTGCTAACAGGAAGCCAGTCACAGACAAGAAGTCAAAATAGACTCTCCTTCTTTTCAGTTTAAGATTTTTTTTTGTCTTTTTATAGAAGACATTCCATAAATTTGTATGGTATCATGAAGTTTGTAGACATCTGAGAGATATATTTAAAAGAATGGTCAAATTCAGCTCTGCAGAGGCCAAGATATCTTAACTGTCCACCAATTGTAGAATCCAGTCCACCACTGGATTCTACTATTGCTATATTTGCAACTCACTAGGGTCTTCCATTAGAACTAGTTGGTAACTCAAGTCTCCAAGTCCAAACCCTGATAATTCATCATCTTGACAAAGCTCCATCAGATTATACAAATGTTTCCACTGGTTAAGTACAGTAGCTCCTAACATGACAAGTAAACTCATGTGTAACAAACTCTAGATATACACAAATGCATCTGCTTACTTTTTGTACTGGTGGTTTAGCCAGACAAATTTTAGGCCTGTTGAACCTTGTGCAGAAAATTATGAGGACCTTCACTGTAACTGAATAGCTGGACTCTGATTTTGCCATTGACTGCTGGCACAGGCTTCTCCCACTGTGACCTTAAAGAGGAATAAGCAGGTTAAAGTTCCACAATAATGGCATCATACAATAATAGGGATCGAGGTTCCAAAAAGTTTCCTGTGCATTTGATCTGGCCCTCTCCAGATCTGTAGAGAATGGTTTTGAATGGTTTGAATGGGGCAATTGTGTCCTTGTGTCCTTGGAGAGCAGTGGCCTCCATTAGAGGGTTTTGTGTGAACACTATGCATCTCCTTCATCACTTCCACCAAGATTCACTGGGTTCCAACCTTTTCTCTTACCTCTTTTATACCTCTCAACCTCTAATTCTTCCTCTCTCTCTATCTACTGTACCGCAGCCACTTTCCTTCTACAAGGAAACCTCTATCTTCCCTCCACTGATGAGAGTTATTATCCTCTCATACCGTCCATCACCTGCCCTCTCACTCCCTGACTTCCCCTTGTACTTTTGCTTTTAGTGGTCTTTATAAACCCTCACACCTCTATTCTCATCTTAAGTTTCTTTTTCTGCTTTTCAATTTCCTCCTGTGCCTCGTATCTTTCTATCTGTGTGTGCCTCTCCCTCTGTTCCTGCTGTCTATCTACATCCATCTTCGTCTTTTTTCTCCATCTTCTCTCTAATTGGGAGGCAGATGTTGACTCTGGCTGACTAATGTTTAGGCAGTGGATAGACCTCACCGGTGATCTCCAGTCACGTGAGTAAAATGGCCAACCAGTTAAATTTTCAGCTCCAGCGATTTTGGCAGAAAAGCAATTAGGATTTGGAATTAGTCTCCAAATTAAAGAGGAATTAAACGCACTCAGAGATTAACCCTTTCAGGCGTGGCCATCCCACTCATCTAAAAGCGCACCATCATCATATCGTTGGATTCCTCCTCATTGAAATGAAAGGTAGCAGTGCCGACATGCGATTCAGCATCACATCTTCTCCTTCCCTGCGGGGCTGAAGAGGTTGATTGTATATTGACGCTGCCCTCGGTGGAACAGCAGTAATTGTTTTTCTTCTTCCTGTCTTTCCTTGGACTCTTCTTCTTTTCTTCGCTGGACAAAGTGACAAATCCTGCTTTGAAACTTAATGAAGTTTGAAATAGAAATTCGAGGCTACAATTATCCTGTCCATGCAGGCTGTCACAGGAATGATGGTGCCATCTAGACCCAATTATGGGAATGGAGACACCTGTAACTGCTCAGACCCACAGGGGACCACCAAATCTGCCACCAATCCAGCCGCTCCCCTGCTTCGACTGAGACATTTGAAAGGGAGTGAAGCAAAACTTGACTTTCTTACTTTTGCTGTATTCTAAAAAGATACAAGATGTGTTTTTGCTGTCCAAATTTGATTGCTTTTGATGTGACAGTTGAACATTGGTGGTTTCATGCCTCCTCAGCATGGTACCCACCACCCACCATCGTGCCCACTGAGGTAACCAGAGAGCTTATGCATTAAATTGCTGAGACTCTTTGTGGTGCCCACTATCATGAAAACAGTGCCGTATTTTTAAAATCCATCAGAAATTTTATGAAAATGGTCTAATTAATTTAGACAAGACAATCTAACATGTAGGCGTTATAATTACCGCTCACTCTTTTTCTCTGCTTCCCTGTCTCTTTTTTACTCTTAAGCTCCTCTGTCTCTCTCCTCTTAAGTTTTTCACTACTCACAAAGTCTTCGCATTCAAGCGTGTTCGTGCTTCAGCTGTCTTCCCTCTCTGCTGTCCCCCTCCTGCGAGCTGACAGTCTTTTTCTCTCAGCAGCAGTAGCAGTAGCAGCAGCGGCAGCCTGTAAATGGCTGCCTGATGGAAAGTGACATTTTCACAGAACCCTGTGAGAGAGGCGAGGTGATCTCTCCTCTTTCCAGCACAAAGTGCTCCTAATTGCCTGGTCGTATTTGTGAGCCCCGCTGACAAACTCGTGCAAATCAATAATTCTGCTCGGGGGAAGATGCGGGGACACAGGGCCTGTCACCCTGATACGTGCTGTGAGGACATGCACAGTCACATGCATACAGATGCACACACGTACCTGTAAGGAAACGCAGACATACATACACTCTTTACCCACACCGTCACACACACACTTACACACACTCCCTCCGCCTCACCACCTCGGTGCTGTCTGCCTTAAATGGCAGTGTTTATCTGTGATTCTAAGACAAATAGGGAGAGAGCATGGGAGCATTAAGGGCAGCCACAGTGCCACTGAAGGCTGAAATAATGGATGGTGGAAATGGCAGAAGACCCAGCGCTGCTCATTACTAAATGGACTCTGCAGAGGTGGAAACTTCGCCCCACTAGCTTGGCTATATACAGAGGACAAAACAGCACAGCTTAAAATAGGGGCTTATTTAACAGATTTAGTGTTTTTCTACTCCGCTCTGTAATAGCACTCACTCTAAAAGTTGCTTCCCAAAGAACAGAGAATTTCACAGCAATTTGCAAAGTCTGATTGACTTGCTCCTTGTTTATAAATTGGTTTGTTGTCTTCTGAGTTTTCTCTGAGTCTTCTCTTCCTTCTCTTTGATATTTTCTCCAAATTCATTAACAGTAATGGGCTTACCAGAAACCTTCAGTGTGCTGTATGTACTTTCAGAATGTATGTGTACGAAGGATCTCGAAAAGCACATCTTTGTATTTTAATGAGTGTCGCCTGCTTGTTTTTCTTCTTTGTCTTTTTCCCAGTTTGACCTCCTCTGGTGTTGCGTGCACTGATGTACGTCATCTGCCTTTCCGATTATTTTACTCTGCTCTGTGTCTTCCTAGCTAACGAACTTTCTCTCCACAGGCTCGTCTGTGATGCAGGTGACAGCCACCGACTCAGACGACTCCACCACAGCGAACGGCATGGTCCGCTACCGCATCCTCTCACAGACGCCACACAGCCCCATCCCCAACATGTTTACCATCAACAGTGAGACTGGAGACATAGTTACAGTGGCAGCTGGCCTGGACAGAGAGGTCAGTGTCAACTGTATGTGCTGTGGTATCCCTGTTACTGTCATCATTTGATTATTCTGTGTCTCATATGTGCCCACCTAGCAATAAGATAAAACGTAAGCAGAGATTCCATGGTGTTGTTCTGTGTATGAATTCCTCTTATTATTGTAGTCTTTCCACTCCTTAACCACCAAATGGTGAAATACTTTGGCTCATACATCCAGCAATGAAATTAGGCCAGAGCAGAGACAGCAGATAGCTAGCTGTTCCCCAGTCTTTGTGCTAAGCTAAGGTACTAAACTAGAGACCATCTTGTGATGGGATCGCTCCAGCTGTGATGCCCATTAACATGTTAATCTACCAACCCACGAGTCCTCAGTAGTTATTACTACATCATTGCGATGGATTATTACTCTGTTGTAACATTATTCTTACATACTCTGCATTCATGGATCAAACTACTCTCATCTTTGAACTCAACTACACACCAGTAAAGTTTTGTGACTGTATCTTGCACGGTTGCGATTTGCAGTAACAAAATCTGTCCACAGACAAATAAACACCTGCCAAATTACTCACAGTCACATCAGTGGTGGTTCCTGCTACACTATATGTCACTAGGACCACATTTTGTCATGATGACACACACATACACACACACACACACACGTGTGCACACACACATAACAATACCAGCCCCACTATCATAGCTGCTAATAAGAATATTTTCTAAAACGCTGAGCTATTCCACAGTTCTTTTGCTGACCAGGACACCCATGCGACTATATTTTTTTACTTACTTGATTCGTTCTGGTAGCCAGCTATCGACTTGCTCCCCCACGTCCCACCCACTCAAGAACTTGAAAACAACACAGCCATTCCACTCAGTCATTTATTATTTCACAAAGCCTCTCTGCAGGGACAATACCTTGCAACACATCTACCCACCCACCCACACAGCCAAGTAGTGCTTCATATCAGCTTGTGTCTCTCATGGTCAGAGAAATGTCAAAACAGTCAAATGCAGATTAGCTGCAGTGCAGGTGAGCTGCTGTTGAATGATAGTACATTGGTTTTAATATCCTTATCTGGTGATCATTAAACCCAGAAATTAATTACAATCCAAAAATTAATTACAATTCCCAAAATAGATCACTTTCAACCACAACTATTAAGATTTTAAATTAGATTTCACTGGTCATTAAATAAAGGTAGTTTTTTTCAATATTCATTTACCTGGCAGTAAATTTCTCTCTGCAACAAAATATATGCCTTTTCTGTACATAGCATACCATTTTACTGGAAACACAATGCTATTAAATAACCAAATGAATATCTCAGATATATCCCTATAAATTCCAGGGCTTCTTGCCTCACAAATTGGAATATGATTCCCATTTGGATGTCACCAAACCTTAAAAAATATATATATCTGAATCACTTTAGACTTGTAGCAGGATTTGGCCTTAAAACAAAAAAACAAGGACATAGTACAAACATTATCCTGTTTCGTTATTGCACATAAATAGAAATGGCTGGCTAATATCTAATGTTTATCACAGTACATAGACCAGATCAGATATAATGGCCACGCGAGTCCAGCACGCCTCTGCTGACAAGGTTGCAAGAGCTTTCTCCTCATTGTCTTCTTTTGTCTTATCCACCACTGGTGTGTGTGTGTGTGTGTGTGTGTGTGTGTGTGTGTGTGTGTGTGTGTGTGTGTGTGTGTGTGTGTGTGTGTGTGTGTGTGTGTGTGTGTGAGTGAGTGAGTGTGTGTCGGTTGCTTGCTGTGGTTGTTCCACAACCCACACACAACCACAACCAACACCACAACACACACATACACACACCATCCCTGCTCCATTTTCTATCTTACTCTACTAATGAGGGAGGTCACGCAGGGTCGACTTTTGTTTATCCCAAGCTGGATCAGGTGACTCTGGGCATTAGTGTTGCTCTCCGTCTCAAACACACACTCTCACACATACACACACGCTCAAACACATAGGCAAAACCTCCCTTATCTGTGGTGCAAGATGAAAATGCAACTGGCAAAATCAGGGAAACGTTTAAATTCATATGGTGCCATTATGAGGATAATCCTCATCCTCATAACTTAGTTGGCTGATTTTAGTGCCGACATAAAAGCACCAATGAGTGTGTCTCATAATGTTTATGTTCTGAGAAGTCCCGCTGGTCCCCCTCAGCTCTAAACCCAGCCAGGCATCGCTTTGGAAATTAAAACAGGATTTTACCAATGGTATGGCAAGCGTATTTGGAGAATAATTACGCTTAAAATCTCAAGAACAGAACCAGGTTTTGATAACAGAAGAATACAATACATCAATGCTTGTCCCTTATCCAAATTTTATACGGAGCTGGCATGGCATGACAGCCTGATACATTTGTGGGACAATATAAATGAGCCTAGTGAACGTGAGCCAGCTCTGTGTCCCTGTTTCCAGCTTGGCCCAGGCGGCAGCAGTAGCAGCTGATGTGAGTGAGGGAAAGCTCATTAATCTGGACACATCAAGCCAGGCTCAGTCCCACCTGCCTCTGATCCTCCCACTAAAAACTGGGACACACCTGGGAGTTCACCCACCTGCTGTCAAGGTCATCAACACAAACATAGAAACACGCTCAGACACATGACGCACATGTTCACATACACACCCCTGGTGCAGTTATGGTTGCTCTTTAGATGCAGTGAAATTCACACAGTGCAAGGAAAAGCAGCACATATGATAAATGTGATCCCAGGTGTTACACTGAATCTGCCGCTATACAATAACATGAATATGCATACTGTATAGACGCTGAATACCCAATAAACACGTTTGCAACACATACTCTGTATATGTTCTGTCGCTTCTCCCATCACCCTCTTTCTGTCACACATTAGCTAATCATCTTCCGCCATGCTGGTGTCTAATTGGAATATTCATGTGCTAATTAAGGGGTGAATCAAGTTCTCTCGTGTTGAGGAGACCATGGGGTACATGGAGGTTAGCCTGATATCATTTACCTCTGACACCACAGAATACCAATTATTCTCCCTCGCTCCCCACCCACAACCTCTCTCCTCCGCTGACCTGATGTGCTTCCACATACTCCATCGCCAAGGCTAGCAAGCTGGGCTAAGCCATATACAGTACATATATGTTTGATTCCATACATCCTAAATTTTGAGTATAACATGGCTGTTTATATGTGGTTGCTTTGTATTTCTGTTGCACTGCATTTAAGACAGGGGAAAGAATTAATGTTTTACTAAAAATAGACTCATCTACCAGACTACTAGGGAAGAAGTACATTTCTAAATGCAGTGTAACTCTGATGCAGCAGGTAGCAGAGTGGGAGATGTCAGGGTGCCACAGCTGGCATGGATGTTCTCCCTTTGTGCCCTCCCTCCATGGCACCAGTTCCACTGGCAGGCAGAACTGTTGTCTTTCATTACCCCAGGCTGTCTCAATCTCCCATGGGCCCTGGGTTGGAACGGTCTGGCGTGGCATGATGTGGTGTGGCCTGGCGCCAGGCTGTCCGCCGGGCTGATGCCAGCTTCACGTTGGACTGTCTCGCCGACGATTAGGACATTGCCTGGACTGCCTCAAGGACATGAGTGCCCACGGCCTGGCTCTATTGGGTTCCACAGAGCCCGACTGGGGATACAGGCTGAAAGCGGGCATCCTAAATGGGCCCGGGGCTTTATTGTCTCTGAGATGCTCAGTTATGTTAACTCACCCCCCCTACACCCAAGCTCCAGGAGCCAGGCAGCAAAGCCTTCGGAGGATTGAGAGCAGGATGCTGAATGAAGAATATTGAAGCACGTAGGTGGATGTTGACTGCTGGTAGCCAACATTCAATCAAGAAAATATCCAGTCAATATCCACCTTATTATGTGCACCCAGCTAGTATTGAATTGGTCCTTTTTTGTCTTCAGAAAAGACTGACTTGTTCCATTTATGCCACTCTCTTTTTTCACCCTCTCTTGTAGATGATGTTTTTCTACTTTGGTCGGGGTCAAATATTTCAAATATTTATTATCTCTTTTCAGCAGCTTTTGGATAAATATTCAAAACATTTCCACAGTTATTTGAAAATCTTTTCTTTTGTTTATTCTAGATTTACTGGGTTTGATCCACTCAAACTGGGGGCAGAGATCATTTACATTATAATATGTACAGAAACATTAATCATTAAGAAGCAAACAGGTAACGAGGTCAAAGAATGATTTGCACAATTCCCCTCTCTGTGCAAGACATGCCCTTATCCAAGGCAAGATCATGTGTGGTATCTGTAACACTAATACTAGGTTATCTAAAATCTAGAGCAAAGTTTCCCCCTTATGTGATCAATAAACCACACTGGCATGTCCTTAAGTAACTACTGGACAGAGGTTTTTAATACTATATCAGATGCTACTAGAGAAGTGGTTGCTACAAACCCATCTGCACCTTTATTCAGGATCTCTCCTCCCCGCTCTCTTTCTGTATCTACATTATTGCTTTTGACATCTTGATAGCAAGACGATTAATTGGAAGTCCAAATACCCTGCCTCTCATTCTCCTTTGCTTCTGAAAAATTCTCACACTCACGGCTGCTCCTTTTTCTTCTCTCTGTGATTTGAGCAACTGTACAACCACGGCGTGCTACTGGCTGACATTTCTCTTCTTTTAATGTAAGTTTGTTTGGATTGTTGCATTGTTGAATGTCTGGATTCAACAAAATGTTAGAGACCTTCCACGAGTATCTTGGTCTATTGTGACCAGTTTTTGGTGACCACCTTCGCTTGCATTTGACTGCTATCTGGCATTACTGTTTTAATGTGTTTGTGACATTCTGGAACCAGAAAGTCTGGCAACGTGTTAATCACGCCCATATTTGCTTAATCATGTCCGGTGTGTTGTATTGCAGTGCTCAGTCGGACGATTAACTAAATGCCTCACCCAGTCTGTGTGTTTTATTCTAGCAGCTTTATTCTTATGTGACTCACAGCCTTTATTTATCCAGTATGTGACTCTGAGCTGTTTTGCGTAAATGTGGAGGCGTATCTAATCAAGTGGATTCAGAGTTTATATCTCAGATTTACCTACGTATCTGAGTGAATGTTTCTACAATGGGATTCAGACAAAAGCTCTCAGAGAGCAGTGCGCTGCCTGCAATAAGTGTCCGCGGGCTTGTACCATCTTCAAACCAGTCTTGAGCTGTTTGTGTCCTCAACCCAACCAGAGAGGCATCCCTGTGAGGAATGAAGAGAAAGACAGATGATGAAGATGGAAACAAAACAGGCTTCTCTGCATATTTTGCACTAACTGGGGAAAGATGTGACAGTAGAAAATAACTGTGTACTGTATTTCACTGCCGGAGCTTCCACAACTGCCAGTACTTTACTTGTAACTAAAGGTATTGCAGTTTTTCATTCACAATGTGGATGTGTTACTGAACTCAAGAGAGCCGTAATAAATTGAACTGAATTGAGCTGAACTAAAATCTAATGAAATGGAATCGAATAGCATCAAATCAAATCCAGTAAATTTAATTGAGGTTATCTCAGCTGAACTGAATTGAAACTGTCGTGGGGGGGTCACTGACACCGTGGGTCACTGAGGTAGAAAGAGAGTGGAGTCAAAGCAAGAAGGGAGGGCCAGTCTCTACAGTTTTAGCCATGATTCTCAGGCCAGTTGAGACAGATTGTAAGTGACAAGCTAATGACTGTGGCCAGTGGTATCTCGGCAGGTCGGAACTCAATTCACAAAACGACACAAAGAGCGAGTCTCTCTCTCTCTTTACGCTTGTTTGAGTGGTTCTGAACAGCACGCCCAGTGAAAACACACACTCAGCTCAAGTATAATTAATTCACCACTGTACTTGTGTTGCTAGAAAACCCACTCTTTCTCCATTTTCTTGTTCAACATCGTTGAGACCATTATTTCTTTTACTGCGTTGTTGCTAACAAAGTCTCTCTGGAGCACAAATCCATTTGCTTACAAACCATGAACAGCCAAGTTTCTCCACCTGTCCTGCCTGCTGCTTGGCTTGACTTGTCGAGTAGCTAACATTGATAGCCCGAAGCTATTTTCCTATTTCTTTCTTCAGTCTCTTGGATGGTAAACTACCTTAATTGGGGGCCCCATGAAAAAAGAGATTGGCTTTTATTGTTGGCAGAGCACTGCGTACAGGTGTTTCCATAGTCTCTGATGACTTTCAGCTTTTACAGATTAAGTCCATGAGGCTCAAGGCCTGTGTGGGGAGTCTGGGCTGTTGCTGTTGGTCATGAGACAAGAAGTTGCATTGCCTGCCAGCACTGGACCCTAATCTAACAGAGAAATTTTCTGTTCAGCACTTGTTTAGGACTCATTAGAGAGCCCTTTACTGGCTTGTTGGGGCAGCCACTTTTGGACAGCAGAGTGTGCTCGGCACTGTGTGTGTGTGTGTGTATGTGTGTATGTTTGCTGTGCCCGTTGTACATGTATACCCGGTGCGTGTAAGAGTCTGAGTGTCCCACCTGTTCCCACTCACTGGAGCGTTAGCGGATGCGCATGTGAGCACTAGAAGGGCCATAAACTCGCAACTACTCTCAGATGAGTGATATAACCCTGCAGGATAGGACGCATCAGCCGCATCCCCTGCTGTGTGAGAGCTCCACCTGCTGGCTCTGCTCCAGTCATTTCTCTACACCTGACCAAAGTAAAAAGGCGTCCATCAAAGCTCAAGCCTATTAGCTTCCTACAGCCATCTGGTGCTATTTCTAGATTGATGTATGTGACCGGAGCTAAATGAGTCTGCAGAGAGACACATTCATTGAAGGCTCTGTTTACTGAAGCGCTCTATGAGGGGAGATGGTATTGATATTTCATTATGAGTCTAATAAAGGGCAGCCAGTATTGAGTTTTCATTAATAAGATTGGTTTGGTGCAGATTAACATGTCTACATACTTCATGAAGACTCGGAGAGACGCTAAATGACTCCAGATGCATGATTTAACTGGCCTCAATGGTTTGACTGATCTAACAATCAAATGCATCCTTCATAAGAAAAAAAAGAGTGGGAGGGAGAAAGGAGATATAAAGATACAGAGACACTGGCAGAAAGAGAGATAGACAGATAGAGAACAGACAGGCAGAGAACACAGAGCAACCAAGATGTGATGAGAAAGATAGGGAGAGATCAAAAGAAGCACAGAATGTGAGTTAACAAAGAACACACAATAAACCAGAGGGAAAAAAGAGCAATGACACAACCCAAAGAAATAAAAAAAGAAAAGCAAAGACACCGCCACCTAACAGGAAGCAGTAACTGGCAGAGTTTGCTCTCATTCCTCCAGGCAGTCCCTGATGCCAGTGTCACTGGCCGTCAAGTCTTTAGAAAGCGTGACCCCACAGTAAATTTGACGAAGCTAGCCTAGCAACAAATGAACACAAGACTGTGGGTAGGATGCATTGTGGATGTTGAATGCTTTATTCAACATCCACAATGCATCCTACCGACAGTGTGCAGAACACTGGCCTGTCCTTGACGTCCATTCTCTCCCGCTCCCTCTCTTTTCTCTCGATACAATGGAGGCCTGAGCCAAATGTATTAATAGGAAGAGGAAGAGACCACAGAGCAGAGGGGCTTATAATGTCAGGACACACATATACAATATGCACCTGCACTACTTTTCTCCAGTGGTATGTCTGGGGACAGACTAAACTTTCAGTACCATGTATGTGATGATGTTAGAATGTGGAAGTACAGTTTGTTTCTTTTTCATTCACTCGTGTCTAAACAAAGCTTAATTTTTGATGGTGTGTCTTCTCATGGCACTGTAATATTGCAGTGTGTGCTGCAGTACACTCTGGGGCGACTCCCCCTCACTGTGACTGGACTAAATAAGGCCCGTTCACCTCCCGGTATTATCTGCAGCACCGTGGTGCATCTTTAAGTGGCGGTGGCTCCATTAAAATGAGTGATGATCCAGGTCTGTTCACACAGCGGAAAGCCAAGACTTGTAGGCAATAATGGATGGGCCTTTTACCAACATATTGCTCCCTCTCTGCAACTTTGTGTATGCCTGCTCATGTCTGTGTGTGTGTGTTTGTGCTGTTTACTATCTGTTATTGAGCAAATCAGGCACTCTAACAGACTCCAGTTGTTCTGTACTTCCAGTGAGTGGGAAGCTAAAGACTAAGGGAAATGTGTGTGCATGGCTGGGACATGGAGGGGATTTTTCATTTATTCATTTATATGACTCACTGTGTCATTGTCACATGTGAGAGATATTTATTTTTTTGATTCAGTTTTTGTGGATGCACTTGATAAACCGGTCCCTGAGTATGTTTTCTGTTTTTTTCTGATTCTTTTTACAGAAAGTGTCCCAGTATACCATCATTGTCCAGGCCACCGACATGGAGGGCAACTTGAACTTTGGCTTGTCCAACACAGCTACAGCTCTCATCTCCATTACTGACATCAATGACAATCCCCCAGAGCTGACAGCCAGGACGGTGAGTCAAAACTAAATGTTAAAAAAAATCAATCAATCAATCAATCAAAAAGATGTTTTTTTGTGTGTGCCACAAAGTAATAAAGGTGCTCTTTGGCCATAGGCAGTCATGTCTCAGGATAAGGGCTTTATTGTTTTCATCAAAATCAGGTGCCTGTTCCTTATTTGGTGGCTGTCATCATTGTTTAACAGCTTTTGCCATAAATATATTATTTTGCTGTTTTTTCTTCTTGTTGTTTTTCTATGTCAAAATATTAACTGAATTAAGGCTGGAGAGGGTCTCACTTTCAAAGACAATTAAGATTCTGCCTCCCCTTCCCACCACACTAGGTCAGAGGTCAGACTTGACAAGCTTTGAATTTGTGCCTGTCATTTTAACAGTTGTTCAGTTAGCAGCTGTGCCACACTTTGAGCCATTATGCTACTGTACAAAAGGGCGTATCATTATTAGGAAGAAAAGGTTACACAGGCAGTTAAATCAAAGACTACTGTTAGAAAATAAATCATCTGGTCCAGAAACCACTGAGATGAGGGGAATGCAAATACAACAGCTGACATAGTTATAGGGTAGGGACAGATACAGAATACAAAACAACTGGGACAGTGTCAAAAAAACACTGTGAGACCAACATATGGACAGACAGAAAAAGGTACTGTGACTGAAAAGTGAGATCAACATCAGTTTTGGTGATGGGGAGTGAACTCCTCCCTCTCTATCCCCCCTCTCTCTCTCTTTCTCTGTGCTGTCCCCGCCAGCGGAGGCCTCTGGTGGCCAGGGTTTGTCTGCAGGCATCTGGCCGTAGTCCCTGATACCTCCACATTGGTCTGACAGGAAGCCAGGCTACAGCTGGCCCACTTTTTTACAGCGGTGTGTGTGGTTAAATAGGGAGTTGTTTGTTTTGGGAGAGTTAGGGTTACTGTGAGAGGTTATTGATGAGGAAACAGCAATTGAAAGCACAGGCTCTTTTGTGCTGATAGTAAATCCTATGTATGTATGCCTTTAAGTTTCTGTAGCGTATCTCGTGCTGTCTATTCTCAACCTGGTCACAGAACAGAATCAAATGCTGACCACAGCCTGACAGACCCTAGCCTGGATTGTAGCTGCTCTTTATGGGA
Source organism: Lates calcarifer (assembly GCF_001640805.2). NCBI lineage: Eukaryota > Metazoa > Chordata > Actinopteri > Centropomidae > Lates > Lates calcarifer. The sequence continues at coordinate 15,099,399 of NC_066844.1, forward strand.
GCACTTGGATTTCTGAGATTCCAGAGAGGGACAGATGCTGTCTGCAGCAGAGCTCAGAAGCAGCGCAAGCAGTGTGTCAGCGTCACACACTGTGATCTCTGTCTCCTCGGCGGGGCCGTCGTCAGCGTGCATGCCAGTACAGTTCCAGCCGCATGCTCTGATAAGAGCTCCCCAGCTGTCAGGGGTAGAGCTCACCAAACAAGGCTGCCACTCTGCTCAGAGCTGCTCTGTCCCCCGTCTGCGGTGCTGGCTCCATCACCGCTCTTCACCGGGGAGAGAAGCCCTGGACCAGAGTCCTCCCACCAGCCAGAGATGGACATGCTGCGCTTCAACAGACATGCAAAAACACATGCACATAGTCCTTGTCAAGTACAGTACACAATGATGAGACATGCATACATGTATGCCCGCACACTCTGTGATAAATGTTTGTCAGTTCTTCAGGGCTTCATTATTTTCTCCACAACACTCCTGAGTAAAATTAAAAACAACGATTTGCCTGAGCTTTTCACTAAAAGAGCAGCTGACCAAATTTTGATGTGTGACTTAAAGATGGTGATGATTAAAAGTGAGTAAAAATGTGTTTTTGTTGTATCTCCGTCACTTAGACACAGACAATGACACACTTCCACATGAGCATCTGCAGCAAAGAAATTGTTCTCCACCAGATGCTTTTTCCATTGCTTTGTCAATCTCTAGTTTTTGTTTTGCTTCCCACACAAGCAACTAGACTTGGAGTAGTTCAGTAATTATTTGTGTATGACAGACGCGAGAATAATTCATTGCTCTCTACGGGAGGCACCGAGAAAACATAAGCACACTAATTAAGTAAAATTGCTTGCGGGGGCGTAAACCAAGCTGATATATTGCATCTAATTTGGAAAAAAAAAAAAAAAGCCAAATGTTTTATTCATTTCACCGCATGGGCCTGAATGCGCTATGTTAGTGCTATGTTCGTCATTATGTGATAAACAAAAAGACAGTGATACTTGCCACAATCTATCTAGTCAAACTATTTAATCAAGTGTATCGCACCGTAGCTGAAGTGTACCCAGTGGTCTGTCATTCACTGAACAATAATGAGGAGCAGGAGATTCACTTGGAAGACTTGTGGGGTTGAAAACTTGAACTGCCAGCCACGCAGGCTTACAGATCTGAATACAGGACTGTTTGTAAATCACTTGTAGAACTGTTCCTCCTAAATAGCAGAAAGAGTTGAAGTGCTAGAGATTATTGGCTTTCACCTCTTTCCCCTGCTTCCCACTCTTTGATTTTGATTTGTGTTTAAAAAAAAAAAAAAAGAAGAGCAGACTGCAAGAAAAAGCGGAATAATATGTCTGTGTAACATGAAAAATGAGGTAGAGGGTTGGTGCCAGTAGCTGTATCTTTATTACACCATAGTGAAGACATAACAGCCGTCTTAAGTGGACTGATGCCAGTCTGTTATCAGTAGGAGTCTGTTTTGGGACATTTATTCTACCTAATGCTGTCATTACCATTTGGTGTTGTTTTCAGCACCCCATGAAGGATAAGAAGAGCTCATTTAGTCTTGTTTAGCTCTAGCTTCTGCCATCTAAAATGGTACATTTTCATTTGCTGAGTCAGTTTTCAGTAAGAAGGCAATAGATTTCCCCTGCTGTGCAGTGCACATTGATGTATATTTATTTTTTTTATGATTTGGGATCTGTACAGTACCGTAGCCTCACTAATTTCCCCTGACTGGCCTGTAGCTCGAACGTTTGAAGGCTAAATATGTCTACAAATATGAGAAATGGTTGTTGTCATGCATAACTGTCTCTGTATGATCTGGGTTTTGTTAAGTGCTGTCCTTGATACATGAGGGTTCTGCATGTCAGAGGTTCATAAAATAAGACCCTGGCATTAAGTGTTAATCATGGTGCTTATGCTTTGAATGGTGAGGTTTAAAAAGTCACATTATCCTCAAGGACAACACCTTAAACGCCCATGTATTTTTTTCTAGTTAGGTTCTTTAAAGTGAGACTCTAACTTTTGGAGTAAAAAAATAACACTTTCTATCTGCAAAAAAATAAGGAACTTTTAAGTGATGAAATGCACCCTCGCTCAGTTCAATCCACTTAGCTTTAGCTGCCTCACTTGGTAGTATGTTACAGCTAATGTTAGCAAACTTGGGATAGATATTGCTTTGTAATCGAGAATAATGAGTCAGGACATTAACTCACTAGCTATGAGTCTACTCTACTTGTGCTCCAAAAACACTGTTTTTAGAGGTGTTCAATACATGTACTGACTGTGAACTGACTATACTGAATGGCCATTCACTTTGTAAACAGTGCAGAAGTTTAGTACTGAACTGAAAGTGTTAAGTTGAGCCTGCAACAGATTGAACTTACCACCGAGTCAACAGTGAACATTGCAGCAGTATGAAAGTTGATGCGTTCACTATGAAGTGCATTTGAATGGGGATCACTCAGCTTAGATGAAAAGTAAATGAAGTGCATAGGCAGTGACTTTAACTCTTTAAACTGTACTTAACAAAACAATTCGAATCAGCAATAATAGTAATAGTAGTAGTAGTAGTAATTTACATTTTTTAGCTTTCATTATTATGTGACTGCTGTTACACAGTCTCACTATCAAAGACTGTCAACAAAAGCATTTTGTTGAAGAAATCTAATTAAATGTTAATTGTTAGTATAAATAGTTCTCAGAGGGTTTTGTTGTGATCCTGTATATCCTCTTTGCAGGCTTTCAGGAAACTTGCCCTCAGCTATTGTTGCTGAACAGCATCACGTGTCCTAAGCTTTGCATCTAATAAAGCTCTCCTTGTTGAATGTTTAAACGGGCAGAGCACATAAAGTTTGTATATAAAGCCCTATAAAGCCCAAATCTATAACCCTTACAACACTTTTTGTGACATTACAAGTCGAATTAAAGTTTATGATTCTTTTTATTTTTGTCCCATTTGGATTTTACATTCACTGCTGAAGCAGACTAAGGTCCTGTTTGGCGATTACCTACAACTGAATCTTATTTGCCCTGCTTCTTTTCCCCTTTTTTTGTAACTACAAAATCCCTCAGAAACCTGAAGTCTGTGTCTCTCATGGCTTATCAATGGGTCCACATTGCATTTTTAGAGAAAGTGGCCATTTTGGAAGCGCCCTCCCCTACAGTCAGCACCATTGTGTATGCGTCTGACAGAGCATATTCCATTTGGCTGTCTGACAATGTGGCCAAACAAGCTTGGAGGGTTTGTGGTGGTGTTTGTGCTAAAGCTTGGGGTGAAAATGAAATGGAGGAGCCCACACACCAGAGACTGAGAGTGCATATTTAATTTGTTCAGTGCTTATCAGCCTGGTCGTACTGCAGGGGATATAGAAGGGGGGGGGGGGGGGGGCAGGAAGAGAGAGGAATCGGGTTGGTTTGGACACGACTTCAGTCCCACGACGATGAAGCCATTAAAGTGAACGGCAGCTGGCAGACACACACCATAAACAAGTTAACGTTTCACAAGAGGAAACACAGATTATCGCCTGACAATGAGAGCTTTTAGTGTGTGTGTGTGTGTGTGTGTCTACCTTTGAGTGCCTGTCCCTCTGTAGTCCAGATAAATCCCTATAGAGGGGGACATGTATCCTATTGCGCTGTAAATTCTTCTTCGGGCTCTGCAGCTGTCACCAAGTTTCCTCCTAGAGTTAGTTCAGAGGGGAGTTGTTTCAGATTGCAATATAATGAAGATCATTAGCCAAAGATTATTCCTACCGCTGCCTTAATTACAGTACTTATCTAATTGCTTATTAAGACCTAGATTTGGTGAATGCACAGAATCTAAATTAAATGGGTAAACACTTAATTGAACAAATCCATTAGTTCAGATAAAGAGTTTCATATGAGCAGACATGGTGTAGAATAAGAGACTGCATTAACATAATGCGAGCTATGATTCTCTATTATCTACATTTAAACAAATATGTCTCCTTCCATCTTTTTTCTTCCTCTCCTATCTTTATAATTTCTCCTCCATTTGTTTTGCTACCATTTCCAATTCATATTTTAATGTAATGAGTATTATTGGCGTGACCCTAAAAGCAGTTTGTTTTCATAATAACAATTACAGAATTACAGGAAAATGCTTAAAGATTGATGATGGCACAAGCAAATATTTTAAATCTCAATAAATCAACTTATTAACGTGCATTAGCCGACTGCTGGAACAACATTGGCATAATTTTATCTCTCCCCGCTATCACCTCCCCTCCACTCCCTCCACTCCCCTCTACTCCCATTCACCTCCTCACCTCCCCCTCTGCTCTGCAGTTTTCGGGCGAAGTGCCAGAGAACAAGGTGAATGTGGTGGTGACCAACCTGACGGTGGTGGACAGAGACCAGCCCCACAGCCCCAACTGGAACGCTGTCTACCGCATCGTAAGCGGAGACGACTCGGGACACTTCACCATCCGCACCAACCCCATCACCAATGAGGGCATGCTGACGGTGGTCAAGGTAAAAAAAAAAAGAAGAAGAAAAAAAGAAGCTGTTTGTTTGGCTTCTCTACAGTCATCCTAGTGTCTGATAATTAGCTCTTTCAAAATGAAAGCGCACAGTTGCTTTATTATTATTCAACACTGCATCTTGTGTGTTTCCACCTGCTCTGAAGTGCCAGATGCTGATGACTGAGTACTTTGGTCTCACATTGTTTTCACTGAATTATATGTCATTTCTCAAATTGGAACACAGTTAGAACTAATCTTGCAATCAGCTACACTCATTTTCCACCCATCTCTAATGATTTTGTTTTCCGGGTCTCCCTCTCTGTTTCCCCTTGGCTCCTTCCTCTTCGGTTCCTCCCTAGCCGGTGGATTTTGAGATGAACAATGCCTTTATGCTCACAGTGGTGGTGTCCAACCAAGCCCACCTGGCCAGCGGCATCCCGTCCTCACTCCAGTCCACAGCGGGAGTCACCATCTCTGTTCAAGATGTGAACGAGCCTCCCGTCTTCCCCGGCAACCCCAAGATGATCCGCTTTGAGGAGGGTGTGCCCGCAGGGACAACTCTTACGGTGTTTGCTGCCCGAGATCCCGATCACTTCATCCACCAGATTGTCAGGTATAGGTTTAAGGCAACCATCTTAACTCATGATACTAAAATCCTATAATATATATCTTCAAACATGTATTATTGGATTTTTTGGGCCTCTTCTGGGTGGCAAAAATAAGCTATAAACACCAACTTTACATATTATTATAATTTGATGTTAACTTGTTAGAAAACAGTTATTGTTCTTTGTAAATTCAGTTATTTGCACATCCAGCAAATATGGAGCCTCATCAGCATTTGCAGTCGTATTTTTGTCCACCTTGCATATACCCACGCTCTTCTAGCTCTTGGGGGAAATATCTGTCTTTTTAGCTAAATGCTCCACTATGTTCTCCAGGTAATTGCTCACTTTGTCTGTCTGCCATTTGGTGGATTTTGATAGTGTAGAGTTTAGAGTGTAGAGTTTTTTTGCTGAAAACAGCCATTTCATGAGAGTTGTGAGAGGGAACTAACATCTTAAAGTTGTGGGCCATAAAAACAAAACAGTGAGCTGAAAGATGCTAAAAGGATCCAAAGGTTCAGATAATATTTTTTTTGTCACTAGAAGCGACCTCTGTCACATATACAATTATTGTATCAATTGTTGATTATTGTAACAGCTTTAAAGTGGTGATGTAACTTTTATTTTCCTTGAACTGATTTTGTTTATTTCAATTTTAGTATTGTAGACAATGCTCTGCTTTTATATTTGAACATATCAATTTGCATAGCCTTTATATAAATTTCTTCAATTATAATTGCCTATAACAATCAGGATACTAATTACATTGAATGGAATAAAGAAAAAGGGAAAACATCATAATCAAACATTATAAAAACTATTTTAAATTAGTTAATTTAATTAGGAAATATTTTTTTTGTTTCTGTATGTGACTTGTAGCTATGGCAGTAATGAGTGCTCATGCTAGCTACTGCATTCTCTTTATTCCAAACCACCAGTTGTTATCAATTGTGTAAGTGTAATTTATTTAAATGAAGATTTTTAGATATATTCACAGTTAATTACTTGTGTGTCCAAGGGAGTACTGAAGCTATTCTGAAGACTAATAACTACTATAAAATCATATCTATTGAGGTATTTCCAATATTTTGTCCACCCCGCCTTTCTATCTTCCTCTAAATCTGTGTGTCACCAGTGTTTAATCAGTACCGGACAGTTTCTTCACAGTTTATCCCTCTTCTGTGACATTCTCAACTGACCCCCCGCCCACATCCCGAGCTCCAGTTACCTCCCCGTTGCCAGGCGACTGGTGTGAAGAGGTCATCCTGTAATGAGCTGGACACTGTCCGCCTGCCCTCCTTAGATCCCTGTCTTCCTCTTCTATTCCTCCTCATTGATCGCTCCCTTCATTCCTCCTAACTGGGATGACACACAGCGGGCATCGTGCCATCCCGGCATCGACCTTGTGCGACAGAAACTCCCACATGTCCACTAAGGTCCAGCGGAACCGTTCCGCTCCATCGCCGGCTCCAACCGGAGAGATTGATTTTTCTTAATGTCAGTGAGACGGCCTCTTCCACCGAGGAACCCAGTGGAAATGCTACTGAATTGATAGCGAGGGAGGCAGTGGGAGATGTACTCTTATATATACTGTACAATGCCAAAGGACTGAGCAATATCCACATCTCAGGCTTCTTCTCTTGAAATGACATGACATGCAAACTAAGTGGGCTGAGCTCTTCTGCCCTTTGAGAGAAGTAACTCCTCTTTTACTCTATTTTCTCTCATCCCTCCCCCCCACTTGCTCCTGTTGACCCTGTCACTTTCTTCTCTGTCAGTCTGTGTGTCTGTTATTGATGGGATCTCAGAGCTGCTGTCTTCTCCAAAGCAGCTTGCCCACAGACGTTCAGCTCATGCTCAGACAGACTCATCTCTGTTGCTGCTGCTGTATTCCCTTTAGGTGACCTCGCTTGAACTCCCTGCACAATATACACACAAAAGACACGGAAATGCACAAACGGAGACTCACAAATGCACACAAACATACACACGAGCGGCCACAGAGGATGAGCGAAAGAGCTGTGCATGAGCAGTAAATGGGAGAAGAGCCAGCTTGTGTTTTTTATGTTTCTGAAATCCTTGCCTTTCTTCTCTCTCTGGAGGAAAGAAAAGAGAAGATGATGTGAATCCAAGCCTGTTTGCCATCTGATTTTACTGTTAGATGTGATTTAAGCAGCAGCAAGAGTAAATTAACATGTGTTTGTGCATGTGAGTTTGTGTTTTTGTATTTCTATCCCTGCTAGGGTTAGAATATTAGCCCTGCAGAGTGAGGACATCGTAGCAATGAGGTCACTGTTGCTCGGCCCTCATTTCCAGAGGTCTTACGTTAGGGTGTGAGTTTAGGATTAAGGGGGTCCTTCAGAGATTTAGTATGACACTTCAGTGTAGCTGGGAGACTCATTACAGGCAGATTTAGAAAAGGGTGGTCAAAATGGTGAAAGCAGCAGAGGCAGAGATATCCTGATGTTTACACAATCAGCATAGCAGAAGCAGAACATTAGCAGAGCAGCTTCCAGTACACACATAAGATGGAAGAATATGGTTTTGCAGTTATAAAAATATCCCTCAGGTCACAGTTATTCACATACAGCAATAGGGTACAGAGCTGTATTGATTAAAATAGAAGCATATCTGTCCCATCAAACATGCATGAGATGGACTGAAAAAGGCATCTGAAACACCTCCTCTGTGGACAGTCACTTCAGTCTCAAGTACGACTCAAGCTCCAGAAAGGCTGGATTCTATAATTCCCATAATGCAACTAAACAGTGCCTTTAATTAGATCCTCTCTGCCTTCTGCATGCAATCACTTTTTTTCTACTTTTCTTCTGAACTTATTAAAACCCAATATATAGAAGAGTATTGAGGTTGTAAGCCTTCACTTTGACACAAACTTGGTTTAAACAAACTGATCGAAGGTGAAAAAGAATGTAAATGATTCTTATTATTACTTCACCAATTTAGGAATATTTGAAATTTTACCTACCATACACACTATGCATGAATTAATCCATTCATCACAAGGAAATGTATCCTGCATAGTGTCATTGGGGTCAGTTATGCCCTTGAGAAGTTGAGATGTCAAGCTGTCTGACTTTTAATGAACAAGCTGTTGTGTTGTAAAATAACAGAAATACTAATAGACTAATTTGGGATTTGGGAGAGATAGAGCTGTGTTAAAGAGACCCCGTAGTCCCCAGGACCACAAACAGATTATTTGCCTTAATGGTTGCAGCAGTCCTCCAAAGTATAGCAAGACACTTTGCTCTGTCTGCTACAGATAAAGACAGCAGGAGGTGACATCTTGTTGGCACAGGAAGGAGATGAGAGTGCCTGACATGCCACAAGAACACCAGACTCTAACCCGCAGGGCAACATCAGATCCTGACTAATACTGCTTGACAAGCTCTTTCACTAAAAATCACATTTATTTTCATCTATTTATTATTTATTCTCAAGAAAAAACACTAAAAATATGATGGAGGGTGTTCCTGTCTGCCTGCGTGTCCCTGTGCTCTGTCTGTTTGCTAAGTGTGTGCCAGTCCAGAAAGTGTACATCTTTAGCTGGAGGTGGAATTAGTTTTCTCCATGCCTGTGAGGCTCTGGCACACTAGTGTCAGCCTCCAACGCACTGCTTTAATTAAGCCCTGTTTCCCACTTGTCACGTTTTCTGCCGACCATGCTTACATTGAGAAACACGCCTATGAGCTCCCTCATTTTCTCACTCTGTCCACTCTCTCACCCCCACCTCCTGCCACCACGGTGACATACTGACCATCTACCTGACGAGACTTTTTGCTTGTCCACAATTAACCATTTCTCACCAGACCTGACAGAGAAGCGCTTCCTCCACATGGTCAGATGTTAAGCTCATCATTGCTGTTAATGGGATTTATAGACTTTAATTGCAGCTGTCACTTTCCACTCCACTGATGTATCGACCGATAGCGGTGATGAGCATTGCTGTGGCGGCTGTGTGGGTACAAAGAGCAGTGAAGTTGTTAAGAGCGCTGCGTGGCTGTTCTGCATATGGGTTCAGGTTTTCATCGGTCTTCATGCTAATGAGCTGCCGCTATGATAAGCTGGGTGAACATATGTTCCACTCTCCATGTCAGTGTAATATTTCAAAGGTGCTTGGCTGGTATTGCTTATTATGGTAATGAACATTGAACCTGATAATGTAGTACTTTGGATCCACAAATAAAAGGTTCAGAGCTGCTCCAATTCAAGTAACAGTTGGCTGCAAAAGTTAATTTCAGGAGTAGGTTTGTGTATATTTGCCTTTGGATTTAATGAACCTTCTGTCTTCCTTTTTTGTCTCTGCGAATATGTGTGTGTGTGTGTGTGTGTGTGTGTACAGGTACTCCAAACTGTCAGATCCAGCTAACTGGCTGAAGATCAACAGGACCAATGGTCAGATCACCACCTATGGCCCTGCTGGACCGGGAGTCTATGTATGTCAAGAACAATGTGTATGAGGCCACATTCTTGGCATTCGACAATGGTAAGTCTGGTAAGTCAGGATGACTGTGTGTGTCGTGATGACTTAATGAACAGAATATTACATACACTACAATAGAGGCACATGAGCCACACAAGAAGCGTGGCTGTAGGGATGGCAGTGTCTGTTGGTCCACCACTTTGGTCCAGACTGAAGCAGCAACCACTGGATGAAGTTGAATGAAATCTGATCTTGAGATCTTTCAAAAATATTGGATTGATTGACATGAAAATGGTTCCCTTCAAGATCAGTTGTGATAACTTTGGTGATGTCTTACTTTTCATCAGATACCATCATCAGGTCAAAATTTCGCTTTGGCTCATTTCTTTGGTTTATGAACAAATACCTGCAAAACTAATGACATTCTTATGGTAAATTACCAATGTTAGCATGCTAACACACCAAATTAAAGAAGTTAAACATGGTAAACCATGTACCTATCAAACATCATGATGTTAGCATTGCCACTGTGGGAATGGTAGCAATCTAAAATGAGTATTTAGCACAGTGTCACAGAGTTGTTAGCATATACTTTTAGTCTTCATTTTTTCCATCATTAGGAAAAAATAGCAATGGTAATGATGATAATATCTCAAGTGTCCTCTGACTGAAAAAGAAGCTGTTTGTCACTATTTTTCATCATCCTTCATTATCAAAGTAAAGTACCGCAGCACAGACAGGGGATAAATGTAGCAGTTAATATGCCACAATGTAATCAAGTAATGTGTTTTTTCTCACTACCAAGGCACTGATCATCTATAATTATTATCTCATTAAATCACATAAAATATAATGTATTCAGTCTATATCTTAAGGGAAGGATGTCATGCTGTCACGTTTTTCTCAACGTGACAGTGTCACTGCACAGAATATTAGCAGTATTAGCAGTAGCTTGTGTACCCTGGACAGTAGACTTATAAGCTATTTCATTCACGTCAGTACACCATTAAAACTGGGTTATGTGTGTCTGTCTTCTCATGCTTTGTCTTTGACAAAGGCTAATGCCAATTTAAATAAGTCTAAAGGAGGACAATATGTTAGCTTATTATGAGACTGAGTAACTGAGTAAGAATTTCTATTTTACTTTATATTAAAATCCTTCATGGACCAAAGCCACACAGAAGCAGAACTAACAGCTGTGGATTCTTCCACTACAAATACCATGAAATGAAGTTTTTTTTTGCTACTTTCCTGCCAGAGACACTATAGTATGGGAATGGGAATGAGGGAAATGGTTTGTTCCTACTGTACTTTTTACACTGCATATAATACTCACAAACATTCACTGAACTGTCTTCTTTTGGAAAAAAAAAAAAATACAGATAATATCTGTCAACGATGGTCTTAAATATCATCCTTAGAAACTTCAACAGTGTATGAAGCTAAAGAGCTAGAGCACTACAAATAGAGGTGCTTGTTCTCTGTGTAAGTAGGAGGGACCCAGGTGTTTTTACTCCAGTGAGAAATGAGGGATTGGTTGCCCTGAAGCACACCAACTTAAGCTCAAAGTGTTGACTGCCTATTGATTCTGGAGCCCAGTGTCAACAAGGGGATATATTCCACTTTGATTGAAATTCTCTTTACTTATTCTACTCAAGCGAAGCGTAAGAAGCAACAAAGCACCCAGCCAATCATAACCGACAAGACGGTCGATGGGCCTTGGGGCCCAGGGCAACAGACCTTTACGTAGTTGACGCACCAAGTTACTGTCTGATAGAGGAAAAAGTTGAAATACAACACTGATGAGCTACTGGGGTAAACTCTTTCCATGCTGCACTGCACCAGTAATTTAGTCCAGCTTGCTGACTGTGTCTGTGCAGGGGGCTGTCAACTGAATATCAAGGCCACAATATATCACTGCAGGCTGTTTGTTCAACAGAGCAGCGCACATATACTATGTACTTTCTTCATCTGCAGTTTTGGGTTGCAATGTTATGTGATAATTCAGTATTATCCTTGATTAAGCTTCAGTTGGAGTCTTACTGTGATGAAACAAACTCATTTAGCACTCTACAAAATTGTATAGATGATTCTAAGTAAAATTTTATCAAACCACTGAGTTTCCTGATTTTATGAACACGTATAAAGACATTTGTCAGCTTTAATGTTTAGCAGTGAAACATGGTTTATTACATTGAACATCAGTTGGATTATTTCATTTGTCATGATATCATGATATTGATTTTAACCATATGATCTAACCCTGCTGCTTTAACTAATTGTTACATATTGTTATATAGCACACTTTAAACCAGACAGATCATCATATGCTAGAAGCAGATATGTGTAAAATCTTAATCTTTAAATTTTAAATGAATTCAAAATTAGTGTAGTGGAGTAAATATTACAATATTTCCCTCTAAAATGTAGAAGTATTAGAATATATTAATGTAAAGCACAACTACCTCGAATTTGTGCTTCAATACAGCACTTGAATAATTTCATTGGTGGTTGTAACAATTATCTGGTCACATCTGACTTTATCTGAGCAATTTTACCTATTTTTCAATAACTGTGCAAAAAAAGTCCAATTAATTAAAACTCTGACTCCAATTATATGCTGTTTCTTTAAACTCACCCTGGAGTCTTTTCATCGTTTTAACTCTACCCATATGTTAATGTCAGTAATTTGAACAACATCCCAGAGAAAACAAACACTTTAAAGTCAGAGAGATTATCATTTATGAGTTTTGCTTTTGCTGATTTGTTCTGCACAGTGCTCATGGTGCCAACACTTCTGCCAGCGCTTTGATGACTTAAAGACCCTTGAAAACTTCACATCTTTTATTTCTCTGTGACATTAAATATTAACGACTAAATAAGCAACAATCAAAGTTACATTTTGAAAGAAAACATCCCCTTGTATTATTTATCATAAGAATTTAGCGCTCAGAAACTGAGTTAATCTGCTTCACTGGGACTGTTTGATCAGACTTCATTGACAGTGGCCTGGCAGAGAAAATAAAACAACCACCAATTGTCACATTTTGATTCAGATATTGCTAAAGTCTGATTGGTGCATGGAAATATGTGACATCACTTTTTTCAAGCTGAGTCCCTTCCACTCTGAACCTCTGAGATGTGCACATACAAAACAGCACAGACAATTTCACACGTGAAACAACCAAAACAGCTGCTCAATCAAGCTGATTAAGATAAAAACATTTTCAGGGTCTTTAATCAACAAAAACAATTAGATTCATTGATAAATGCCATTTTAAAGTTACACCCAATATCATTTTTAGTCTAGGAGATAAAATTTTTACCTCAAACTTGATTTCAACATCATTACAAATGTTTTCACTGCTTTCATGTTGTATTAACTTGAGACACAGCAGCAAAACATCAGTACACAGCACAGTGAGCGGGCACTTAAAAAAACAACGAGGCGCTTATTCCCAGCACCGTGCTGCACAGCACTGACAGAAGCAGTGGCAGAAAAACAACATTTGTCAGTCAGTATAAGTGCAGCTCAGTTGCTGTGTATGCCGTAATCAAAGCACATTAGAGGTTTTGCTGTTAACAATGCATAAAACATCCCAAAAGTGTCTCCAAACCTTCTTCTGGTTCTGTTCCGGTTTGGCAGTCCTTAAAAAAAAAAAAAAAAAAACCTGACTATGTTATGATGAGCTGGATGTTGCTGGATGCAGTTAAGTGTTAGTGTTTGAGTCATTTCCCACTAGGCTTTGCAGGGTGCAGATAACGGCACATCTTTATGTGAGCGTCGTCCCCTCCAATATGAGTCTCGCCTCAGCCTTTTCAGAAAACGACCAGCTCTAAACACAAGGACTGAAACGTTTATGTGTCCTTTCATTTGTTCCGGCTGTTTTGTTTGGGTGCTCCACTACAAATGTATACAGTATTGTCCCTTCACTCTCAGCCTCTCAGTAAACAAAAGATTTTTCTTCCCAGTTGTTCCTCTGCTTGTACGCCTCATTTTCTCACCTCTACACATGAATCAGCTGGAAAAATGTCACTGAAATGGAAGGATTGTTTTGCAGTCTTCTGTAGCTTTCTCACTGCGCCATTCCTCACCCCAACCCCCAACCCCCTAGTGCCTCTCGCTCCATCTCCAATCACTTCATCTTTACTCCTCTGCCTAACCACCGCTCACTCCTTCTCTCCATCGTTAACGTTACTATCTCACCTCTCTTTCCTCCTGGCTCCCCTCAGGCTCTCCTCAAGCCAGCGGGACAGGGACCCTCCAGATCTACCTGATTGATGTGAACGACAACGCTCCGGTGCTAATACCCCGGGAGGCCCAAGTGTGCGAGCGTGCACGCCCCAACTCCAGGATCAACATCACGGCATCAGATGCTGACGCAGACCCCAACGCGGGCCCCTTCGTCTTCGAGCTGCCTTCTTTCCCTGCCAGCGTTCGCCGCAACTGGACCATTTCCAGGCTGAACGGTAATTAAATGCCGTACATTCTCTTTAACGTGGTTAGAGTTCAGGAAATGCACCCTCGTGATGTAAAATGTAAGGGGTTTGGAGGAATGACATATCACTATTCGGCGTCCCCAGCTGAATTAAACCATAAACTTAACAGATGCGGATGCAAAAACGCCTCTGCAGAATAACTGGCGACATCAATCGAGGGGCAAGGGATCGCTGTGGAGACAAGTCCAAGTTTAACAAAATGTCTCACAAAGCTCACAGTGAGAGACGCGGGTGCCATCCAGTGCTGACGTACGATCTAGCATTTGTGACAAATGAGATCCATTCATCTCTCTGTCCCCCGAGCAACCGATCTGTCACCTAATCCACCCAGATGGATGTATCACAGCAGTTGTCTTGAGGACAAATCTGATCACATACCTGGGTTCTTCTCCCACTGAGGCTCTTGTCTTAGCTTGACTGAGTGATAGATGCTAAAGGTTATACATTCTCACAATATTTTTTTTTTTATGTATCTTTAATGCCTCTTCGCATGCATACATGTCAGGATGATTGCTGGCAGTTTGTTTGCTCGCAGCTTTTGTTTGTGTGTGTCATTCACTCATACCTACGCGCATGATGACATGATATCCTGCAGTAAACAAAATGTAATTCCTCTGCAGTACATTGTCTAATCTTATTTTCCCCTTCTTCTTCTTCTCCTCCTCCTTCATGTCTTTCTCCCTCCTACTCACTCTCCTCCATCTCTTTAACGTTGCTTCACTCTCCGCTCTTTCCATCACCAATACAATCTCACTCCCACGCTCCAGGTGACTATGCTCAGCTCAGGCTAAGGATTCCTTACCTGGAGGCAGGTGTGTACGAGATTCCCGTCATCGTGTCGGACTCTGGGAACCCTCCTCTGTCCAACCGCTCCGTGATCAGGGTCAAAGTGTGTCCCTGTGACGATAACGGGGACTGCAGCGCCACAGGGGCTGTAGCAGCCGCCGGCCTCGGTACCGGAGCCATCATCGCTATACTCATCTGCATCATCATACTGCTCAGTGAGTACAACAAAGAGGAATAATCAAACCTGAACACGACTGGAACGTTGTATTTGTTTGTACTGTACCTCATGGAAATAACCAGATTTAGCGCTGCTCACCAAATCTCGTGCCCCACTACAGCATCGTTTCTTTTTCTCACAGGCATGGTTCTGCTGTTCGTGGTGTGGATGAAGCGCAGAGAGAAGGAGAGGCAGGCAAAGCCCCTGCTCATCGACCCTGAGGACGATGTCAGAGACAACATCCTCAAGTACGATGAGGAGGGAGGAGGAGAGGAGGACCAGGTATCGTTTGTAGATAGTAAATATACTGTTTCCAATCAACCAACCAAAGCCATCAAAAGCTGTTGCCGAGCAGTGGCATCTGTGAGGAATGTCTTCTTTACAGAGGGTCAGGTAACTGATTGATAGAGTAGATTAGATAAATTTATTAATTCCTCACCCATACACTATGACATGTAACAAAAAAGATTTAAGTCAGTCTAATACATATTCCAACAGGACATCAGACACAGTGGCTCTGGAGGCTGTTTAGCCACATATTTAAAAACAATGTATTTAATAAAATACACAAATGAATCATTGATCCACTCGTTGTAATTTCCCATTAAATCAAATCCTCATATTCAATCAACTGTCTGTCGATTGAGCGTTGCTGCTCTAAAAATTAATAAATAAAAGCTCACTACAAGTGATATGACAAGACCTTCACAGTTATGTAAAATTCAAACCGTATGTCAGAAAACAAGCATCCCATGTCATGGACAGGTTTCACAGCAGTGAGCACAAATCAACCTAATAACACTCTGACAGACACTATGTTGTAGTTTGAATTCTCCTCCGGGCCCTCTCCTCCAAAACACTTTCCAATGAGTCAGGAGTCAAACCAATTATAGAGCCCAACATTGGAATCTTCCTTCTCACTGAGAGGGACTTCCTGAGGAAAAATAACCTGACCTCTGTCTTTTTAAACACAGCATTAACATTTTCTGACCAGTTCAATCTTATGTTGGTGTGAACCCCCAAGATATTTATAAAAGGAAACAATTTCAACACACTGATTATTGCTGAACAGTGGTGATGCTGCCTCTTTCCTTATTCAGAGCTCAATAATTAGCTTCCTTGTGTTAATAAAACTATATTTCATGAAAGGGGGAAAAAAAATTGCCTATGCACCACAATTTCAAAATTAACTGAACGTGACGAGCTTAGTTCAGCTGGACTGCAGATTTTCTAAAAGAGAGTGAATGTGTTTTCAGGGCGCATTCCGTGACTGTGCAACACTTGCGTGACGAGCCCTTCCTCTGCTCACAAATGCCCGTGAACAGCCGTGTTTTAAAGTTACGCATCTATTGCTCACTACATGCTCTTAATTAATATTATTTTTTACGTAATTGAAAACCAGCCTATTGTAAGCTCCAATATCTTTGATTAATTCAGAAATGTAAAAATATGCCATTTTTGATACTTGTTTGTTTTCCAACTCCCACACACATCTGGTGTGTAGCGCGTAAACACACGTAAGCATCAAGTGGCTACAGTTCATATAAGCACATTTTCACTCATGAACACCTGTGAGCATTGAGTCAAGCATTTATTTATCAGCTGCTGTTAAGATAAGTCAACCTGTTCTATTTATTTACAACATGTAGCTGACAGAAAAGACAGAAAAGAACAATTGTATACAGTTCATTTATATTAACAGCACTTTTCATCTTTTATGTACCATTTAGTTTAGACTAATCAGCAGTGAATACAAATTGAACAAGGAGCACATTGTGCACTCAGAATAATTTGCACATAAATATCAGCAGACTGAGGGCGCCTGTGTGTGTGTGTGTGTGTGTGTACATGTGAAAGAGAGAGCGTATTGACTCGCCAAAGATGTCACCTCCAAGATGAGGGTGTAAGTGAGGCATGGGGGTACATGAGCTCCACATACTTCAAAAGCAATGTGACAGTTAAACGTGAGGCTCGTATTTCTTTTCACTAAAATGTTGTGTAATTTTGTTTCTATTGGGAATTCTATATATCTATTCATAATTATGGATTACTAATAACACTTTAATTGAAAATTCTCAGCCTTCGTGCAGTCATCTGTCAAATGTGGATTTGAACTTGTCCAACACCTGCCCTATTCATCTGATCTAACACCATCAGACTACTACCTCTTCCCTAAGATGAAGAAGGAGCTCAGTGGTCGCCATTTTGACACTGATCACGATGTCATCGCTGCTGTGGACCATTTTCTCAAACAGTGCTGACCTGCAACTTTCAATTACCCAGAACAGAAATATCACAAAAGTTATTAACTTTAAACTCTCTACATAATCATTCAAAGAGTTGGACTGCATGTGCATGTAACACATGTTTAACTCATCTCCTTCTATCTTAAGCCACAAACTTATCAATCACCCCCAGTTTGTCTGACCACTAAAACATCATACTGTGAAGGTTAGTATGTGAGTCTAAACTGTATAGAATTAGTATGTAACATGGTTTTAGGACACGGCTGAAGTCTGCAGCAGTATCCATTTACAAAAGAGCTCAAACAGTATTCTAGAAAGCCCTGTAGCACAGATTTCACAGCAGACTTAACAGGAACTCACATCAAAGTCCGTGAGACTGTGAGGGCGAACAATGAGACCTGACCAGAAAATAAATTCCAACTTGGAAATTGAGCCCGTTCACAGCTGAACACAGCGAGTCTCAGCTTCCGCAGTTAGAGAAAGGGATTTGAGACAGTTAATATTTAAATTATGAAGGTGAAGATAAACCTCATCATGAACCTGACTCTCTGTTTCCCCTCCATTGCCTTCATCCAGGACTACGACCTGAGCCAGCTGCAGCAGCCCGAGTCTCTGGACCACATCATCAATAAGCCGGCAGGAGTGCGCAGGGTGGACGAGAGGCCTGTCATCACTGAGTCGCAGTACCCCGTCAGACCCAGTCTGCCCCACCCTGGAGACATAGGAGATTTCATCAATGATGTAAATTGGAGAATGGAAGAAAAATGATTTGCCGTTGTGTTGTTTCTTTAACGGTTCCTGTTTGATTATCTTGAAATATCTAGAGAGACATGCAGGGATTCACTTTTATTCTCCAGAATTGTATTCCTGTCAGGATTGGCGCGACTGGAAATACTGTATTTGGCCCCTGTGTACAGTTCAATGTCTGGCTCTGAAACAGCATTCAGGCCACGATGGGACATTAAAACCCTAATGGGTGGGTGAGCCAGATCAGACAAAGTTTATTGCAGCTTTTACAGTCTGGCACCCTGAACCTGTTTATATGTGAAAAATCATCACCTCTGTTATATTGTTGGTAAACCACAATGACTGTCTGACTAGGCCATCCTGATACAGTATTTAGGTCTAACTACGCAGTACTATAACTCAGAGTGGGAGTTGAAGATCATTTTATCTTCTGTCTTTGTGTCTCCAGGGTCTGAGGGCGGCAGACAACGACCCCACGGCTCCTCCCTACGACTCCCTGCTGGTGTTTGACTACGAGGGCAGCGGTTCGACCGCCGGCTCTGTCAGCTCACTCAACTCCACCAGCTCAGGGGACCAGGACTACGACTACCTCAACGACTGGGGCCCTCGCTTCAAGAAGCTGGCCGACCTCTACGGAGGAGGGGATGATGACTGAGAGCGGAGCGGGGGGGAGGGGGCTGGGCGGGGCTGCGACAGGGGTCGGGGGAGGCAGGGTCGGACGGATGGATGCTCCTGGAAGCCACGGGCAGGGGCCAAGATCATGACGCAGGTTCCATGGTGAACATGTGACGAACGGACCCGCACACAGGCTGCGTTAGTTCGCTCACAGCAACCAAGCCCGCAGACATGAATCCTGCTGCAACGCAACTGTATTCTGGCTTTATATTTTTTAGTGGCGAGTTTCTAGTGTGATGTTTTTTCTTTTGTTTTGTTTTTTTTTCTTTTTGTTGTTCTCTCACCTTGCTGGACCCAGAGCTCTCTGGAGACAAATCAAGGCGGTCGTGAGAGACACAAGTAGTGAATTTGTGCTTTGATTGATTGTTAAAACAAAACCATCTCTTGCTTTAGTCTCACACTGAAGAGAATGTTTTTTGGGAAGACGCTCTCTGACTCTCTCTTTCACTCTGTCAACTTGAATTTCCTTAGAACAGAAGCACTGTCATTTTATAAAGTGCCTTTTGTGGTGTGTTTTTGTATCAGACTCCTGCTATCTCAGGATCGGTTGCCATTTGTGCAGTACAGTGGAGGCACGTTCTCTCGTTGCCCCCCCTGCGCTCCTCAAACCAGCCCTGCCTGTCACTCTCCTCTCCCCTTCACAGTGGTGCAGATGAACAACCCCAGCAGCCAGTCCCAGGAGGGAAAGGACACAACCAGGGCAGACTATTGGATATCATAACCCTATGAATTACGGCCTAAAAGAAGCCAATAAGAGTCGTTTCGGATTGAAGACCACCCTCTTCTCCAAGGACCTGCTCAGTTTGACTTTCTCAAGCATCACCTGTCGACACAACTACAGCCACACGCTGACGTTGTCTGAGACCATTTTTATACATGTGGGGGTTTTCTAATTTAGTGGAGAATGCCTGCCTTTCCTCTGTGGACCCATGAGTTTAGGGAGCCTTTATGTTGAGACACTTGCCTGCCCTGTATGGTTTTGTGTTGCTTTCTCCACAGTGTAAAGCTTATGTAGGCATGATCTGATTAGTCAGACGGTGTAAGAAAGTGGAACTTGAAATGACTAGGAACTAAGGCATCTGAGAAAGATTTTTTTTTGTCGCCTTGAACATTCCCATTTTTTTATAGGCCAACAAAACTATTAAAAGGTGCATGATTTTTTTTTCCAAAATGTTTTACTCAAAGCACTTGTTACTATGTGGTGAGAATGTGAAAATAGTCAGCAGAAACTATATGAATATACTCTGTATAAAGACACTGAGAAAATAAAAATACTGTAAGATACCTATTTTTGAAGTATTGATGACATAAAAGTTGCTGCTCTCTTTCTCTAGCTCTTCACTGGGCTTAGGGGATTTTTGGCCCATTCATTTTTAATATGTGGATATTTTTGTTTCTTTGTCTTCTGTTGAAGCATAATTCCATTTTTTGAAATGCCTGCTTATACATATTTTGTTTTGCTCTCTCTCTCTTTTCATTTCTAAAAACGCTTTGTTACAGTCCTTTTATATATAAAACACAGCCTTCCCCTCTCGCTCTGTGTTGTCTCTGACAGACATGTTCCTCCTGTTGGCCTCTGGCCTCGGGACAGCGGAAGGTTCATTAGCCATGCCTGCTGATAGTTGTTCTATTATTCAGTGTATTGGAATTCTTTTACTCATTCATCTAGATACTGGATGTGTGCTTTAGAAAATAAACAAGACATGTTTTGAAAATGTGCCAATCTTTTTCTGAATACTCCCTACTTGTATCATGATCACGTGTTCATGGCCGAGTTGCTTTAACAGTGATCATTTCTCTGCAGGGTTCTGCCTCCGGAGCAGAACTAATAATACTAATAATAATAATAATAATTATTATTATTATTATTATTGCTATTTACATTTTGACTTAGTCTGTGTATCTGCTATGTTGTCTTTCTCTTACCCCATCCCCCCACCCCCCTCTCTCTGTCTAAACCCAACCGGTCGAGGCAGATGGCCGCCCACCC
Organism: Lates calcarifer; assembly: GCF_001640805.2. Taxonomy (NCBI): domain Eukaryota; kingdom Metazoa; phylum Chordata; class Actinopteri; family Centropomidae; genus Lates; species Lates calcarifer. The sequence continues at coordinate 15,120,078 of NC_066844.1, forward strand.
TGAGTCTGGTTCTGCTCAAGGTTTCTGCCTCTTAAAAGGAAGTCTTTCCTTGCCACAGTCGCCTAGTGTTTGCTCATGGTGGGATCTGTTGGGTTTCTCTCTGTAAATTTTATAAAATAAAGAGTATGGTCTAGACCTCCTCTATATGTACAGTGCCTCGAGATAACTTCTGTTGTCAATTGGCGCTATATAAATAAAATTTGACTTGAGTTGACTCAAAGCTTTAAAGTGGCAAGAGACAACTTCCCCCCCCTAGTTTCCAAATGGTATTAATGTTGGTGCTGCTGTCGCAGAGAAGAATATACTAAGTTTGACCATTACTCATGTTAGAAAGGTCACCACCAGTAAAAGTGTTTGTTTAAATTATCATTGGACATTGAATCATCTGCTCCTGGCTGCTGGTGGTAGCATTAGCAACAAGACTACTGCTATCAGCCTGGCTACTGTTTGAAGCAAGAAATAACCTTAAGAATCATGAGAGTAAAATGTCCAGTTGTATCAAAAAGTTGTTGCTTAATAATCTGGTAGAAATAATGATAATGCCAACTGAATGTCAGTTTTGAACACCCTCCATAGTCTTCACAGGGACAACAGGGATACATTCCAGTGAGTTGGTGGGCCATAAAATCCATACAAAAGCTCTCAAAGGACAAGTCCAGGGCTGAATTTCTGTCCCAGTCTAACTATGGCTTTCTCCATGGAGTGAATGCCCATCCAAGGTTCACTCTTGTTTTACTATGGTTTATATCACTCTCCTTCTTTACATTCTTTCTCTCTTCTATCAACAGGGCTCTTTTTCTCTTCCTGGGTAGAATTTCTCTAGTACTCTAGTTGTTTCACCAACCACTATTTCCACTAGCTGGGGAAGGCTACCGATGGCTACCAGGGAAAACAAACCCCTGTCCTCTTTCTATTTTGGTTGCGCAGTAGCACAAACACTTCCTTTGTACTGTAAATCAAATCTTAATGGGAGACAGAACCAATGTACCAGTGTAAACTACGATGGTGTCATTATTCTAGCTATTACAATTCTCTTGCTACTTTAAATTACAATGGGCCTCTGTGATCTTGTTTTCTAAAATCATTATCACTGCATAACTTTATCTCAACTTACTCTTTGTAGACAGCCATGCTGGTGATAAATGGGCTGAAAATGGAGAGACTACATCAGTTGTCACCAAGATTTCTATAAACATGGCCATAGTAAGATACATAAAACATACATAAAAATAAGTAAATCAAATTCAATACATAGTGTCTTTACATTCGCTGCTTTTCAGTATTTGTTTATGAAATGTTTGGTTTGTATTTATGCACTGAATCATTGCACCTTTCCTTTTTACAGTGGAGTAATGTATCTTTAAGTGTTAAAAAGAGCCATGAAGTGGAACAGACTCCCTTTGGATTTACACACTTAATCTTTGACCCTATTGTTTGGAGATTGCTTCATTTTCTAATAAAACACAGGCTATTCGTCCTTTTATTGCACCTTAGACTAAGGAGCATTATAGCAGTGTATGGAGGTCAGGAAGTATATTTGTGTCCATTCCTGTGATTTCAATTAGTCAGCTGAAGTGCCAAAAAAACCCGCTGGGGACTTAAAGGGTTTTAATCCTCTCCGGCTGTGTGTCTATCAATTAGCCACACCATTAATCCCCACGGCGTAATCTCATTAGATAGAGCGCCTTTAATGAGACACCCAGAGAGAAAGCAGAGAGGCAGGCGGTAACAGAGAGGGAGAAAAATGAGGTGGTGGCAAGATGCAGGTAGGCCGTGTGGAGAGGTGATTAGTAGGATGGAAGAGAGGGTCAGCGGAGGGGGGAAGCGCAGGAAGTGAGATTCAAGCACAGTAGGGACAATGCATAACATTTAGAAAGTGGTTTGAAAAAAAGATTAAATATGGGGAGTCAGAGTCATACTTCATCTTGTATTGTTGGCTATGGCCAGGTAGGAGTGGGCAATAGAGAGGTAAAGAAGACAGGTATGGCTGTGCAGAGCTAATGGAGCATACTGGACTGGTTAATGAGGGGTGCGTTGATTCCCCTGTTAATCTACACTGGAGTGTCCCAGTAATGAGAACATCTAGTAATAAACCTACGTTAACCTTTACAGTAGTACAATGATGAATTCATCTATGGGCCTGGCAGATTTGTGGACCCATGTTAATAAGAGAGCCATCAGAGGTGGGTTCCACTGCTCTGTATTAATAATAATCAAGTTGGTAAAAAGTCATCTTGGTCATAGCCAGTCAGCAGATAAGGAGATTAACTTCAGGGAAGGTTTCTTTGATGGGCTTAGCTGAAGTTCTCTTGGTTTCCCTGTGGCAGATTGGGAGAGTGAAAGAAGAAAGCAAACTCAACTTGCCCCCTTGATAAATGGCGTATACAGACTGAAAGCTTTGCTGCTGGCTTGTAGCCAGTGCCTTGTGTGTTGTAAATAAAGTTCTCCTCTTCAAACATGTCCAAGCCAGGCTCTTTTCATTTCCTCTCCATATAGCTAGTGGGTCTCTTGGGCTGATGCTGGGAACAGTCCAATCTGAAAAACACCAGCTGATGTTGGTTCTGATGCCGGCTGCGTGATCAACTGTTCACAGTTTACTGTTGATGTTGCGGTTTAGCAGAAGTACCGCCCAGGACGGGCTAGCCCTGCTGGCTGCTTTTCTCCTGACACGGCTCTGAACCTCCTGCTATTTCAGGACTCAGTCTAAAATGAGATCAAAGCAGCTGAATAAATTTAATGTTCCTGCCACAAGTGGGGGAGAGAATATCTACTGTTTAACGACCAGCCATTTATGATATAGATGGCTGGTCCAGTGGAGGCACTCACTGCTATTACAAAGACAGGGTGCTCATTTCAGTCAGTGCTGAAACACTGTCTGTGCACTTTCAAAAAAGATCATCTCCTACAAATCATTGTTGTTGTTTGTAGTGGTGTATCTCACCAATAAAAGAAATTAACCTTGTATGTATTATTGTTAAAGTAAATCTTTATTATTGCCAAAGGTGGAGAGTAACTAAAGCCCTTTAGACTCCTACATTTCGGAGGAATATATTGTATTTTTTACTTCATAACATTTATGTGACAACCATAGTTACTTGTTATCTCTTTGATTACTTATTTTTATATGTTAAACATACAATATATTGAGATAATACAATGCATTGCTATACATTACAAAAGTACAGTAATACAGTGGTTTGTAGTGGTACAGTAGCTCTGCCTATCAGGTTCTACCAAAGCAAATGACCCAGGTTAACTGCATAGTTACACATAATTTGATGAACTGAGTTTAAACGCTATAGCTACAGACATTAACACTTGTCACTGTGGGAAAACCACAGGTTATAATAGAAAATGAAAACATGCTAACAAGCAAAATGAAGATGATAAACATCTTGTTTTATTGTGCTCTCATGTTGCATATTCTTGAAAACTTGCTTTTAATTAAATTACCACACAGTCACTGGCACAGTAACATTGGGTCAAGTATTGTTATCCAGCACAGGAGGACCAGTTTGATTTCTGGACCTCTAGGTAACTGAGCTGTGATTTGTAGTCTGCTTTACACTAAAGAAAATTTGGTGGTGGTCAGCAGGGTAGGGGCCTGAGAATTTATTTATTTATTTGTCCTATGGCCATCTATTTAATTAATAAGGCCTTGCTGCTTACTACCTATTCCTATGCTGCTTACCAGTTAAATTATTTACAACATCATTTAATACCTGTGATTCGAATTAGATTTTGCTGCCAAAGCTTCCATGCTTCAGTTATTCTATTTTAACACGAAAGTACAGTTTGCTTGTCAAAGTGAGCACTACTCATCCTGTGAAAACTAGTTGGTTAATTAGTTTGAACTTTAACATATTTAACAGAAACTCTGTGTTTCAACTAGATGTATGAAGTTGTGGGGTGGGGTGGGGTGGTGGTGGTGGGGTATCTGGATCTCTGCTGCTCAGATTTAGACCATTTGCACGCTGTTAGATCAATCTTTTAATAACTAACACTTGAAAATGTCTCTGTGTTTCTTCTACCGCTTACAACTGAGTTTTCGAATGCCAATAATACGTGCCATATTCACGAACACCTAGAATATAATCACAGTGAATGATGCATCATGGGATTGCCCTTGTGTTATTTGTTGGCATCCTCAATGCAAGTACATGATACCTGTGCTGCTGCTGCTGCTGCTGCTGCTGCTGAGCAGCTCTGCAGAGACTAACTTCTTTGTGTGATTACATGCTAGAGTGCAGTGGGAAATCTGAGCTGCATCCTCGAGCAGAGCTGCTGCTCTAATCAACTGCATGTAATTCTTCACCTCAGCCACAGGTTAAGTGCCTTTCCTGGGACACTGGCTACATCTCTAAATGGTAAGAAATGATTCCTTTGCAGCAAAGTCAGTCTCTGATGTCCTTTAGGGTACAATCAAGCTTTCATTCCCATCTGCCCCTCAATTTCCCTCTGTCAGCATCACTCCACAAAGACAGACCTACATCTACCATGAATAATGGATGTACAGCACACTCATTAGAGTAAATAAATAATTGACCACCACACGTGTGTAATAACAGAGTTAGTCTTGTAAATGCAATGATGATATTAGAGTAACATGACAGGGAGTCACAACAACCTATCTAGCCATGTGCCCAATGATCTTATATGCTGTCTTATATATTTAAACTCCTTATTCCATCTCAAAAGGTTCAGTCTTTCTGAATCTTAAAAAGGGCTTCAAGGTGACTCTGTTTTGGCCTAAAGGTTTCTCGAGGTCATTTTGTTTGAAATGATAAAACACCTACAAACTAATGACATTCTAATCAGCCTCAGCTCTATTCAGTGTTTAGTAGAAATGTTATCATGCTAAACTAAGATGGAAAACATGGTAATGTGCTTAAATTCACCCTCACAGAGCTGCTATTATGGCTGAGGACACTTAGTCTTTTTTAATTATTATTATTCTCTCCCTTCTTAGGTGCACTGACAACATCCCCTGACATGGATTTACATTAGTCACGCAGGTATTTCAAGAGTCTGCAAAGTCTTGAGGATCATAATAAGGTCAGTATACAGCGAAGTACTGTTGACCCCAATTTGAGAACAAGATAAAATATCAGGTAGGTTAAAATGCAAATGGCCATTTTGACTTTCACATCAGCCAGTGTCATGTAGAGTCTTGCACCTCGGCTAATTTTGCTTCTGTACTCAAGAACATCATGTCAGACATTTCTCTGTGCAAACCACAGGTGTGTGTGCTCAACACATTTTGGTGCCTGTGCTGTCTCATATAGGAGATGACTTTGTAAATGGAGATGTTCCTCTCCTGTGGGCTGACACTGCCTGCTGCTTGGCCTGATTCAGCTCCATTAAAGAGGCCAACAGGCTATTAACCCCCACGTCAATACCTCACAGGTTCCGCCGCGCTTACAAACCCATTTCAGCAGCGGTCATAAACATTGGCCTTATTATAGCATCTCCGGGCCAAAGCAGACTGCCCCGGTCACCCCCATAACAAAAGAATCCTAAAGTCAGCATTAACCTGAATGGAACAAGGGCACGGAAGCAGAGGAAATGGAGTTGTGAAGAGGTGTAAACTAATGAACTGTTGTTGCATGTTACATTTCAGGGTTTGATTCCTCAGGAGAGGCTCTTTCATTTCAGGGATAAAAGTGGTTATAGGCTACCAGATTTGTGCATCTTAATGGATGATAAAGTGCAGCGACTGAATCACAGTGTGCCACATCAGTTCATCCAAATCACATTCTCATGCCCCTCCTAGGAGAGAGTTTTATTCATAAGCTCAAAGCTTAATTAACAATATGCAAGAAGGCATTGAAAAGGATAAAATTAATTAACTGTCTTTTAGTATTGCATTTGTCTCACAGCATGAATACAGTGGGATTACGAGAGGAATTTTGAATTCATTGGTTTGCAAAGTAATGTCAATGAAAAAAAAAAAAATACCACACCCTTCTTATTCATCTAGCTATAGGGGTCTTACCTTAATAAAGGATTTCATAACCTTCCGATCCATGTAAGTAATTGGGGCTGGGGGAGCTTTCATCAGCCTTTAACCATCATTAAAATTGAGCCCCTCTGTGAGCGTAAACAAGCAAAGAATTTTAGACTGGAGACTTATCATAAAAGTGCAAGAGGAACACCCAGCTGTGGAGCACTATCAGAGCTCAAATCCAATCTTAGAATCAGACAAAAGCACCCATAGCTAAGTGTAGACGAAATGTCACAGGCGTGAGTGCGCCTGCACATACACAAACACACAAATAAACTCGCTTTAGATATGGTTTACTATATAATCTCACCCTGGGGTAAAAGCAAAAATGACAACACTGAATGTAACAAATTAATAACAGCCACCTCTAATAAATGCCATGGAGGAAAACAGTGATGTTACCTCTCCTTTCTCCCCTCTGGCAGGCTCAGGGTGTTTACCCAACATCCTCAGGTGCAGTGACTGAGACGTCGCTAGGCAACCGCACCATCCCTGTTGTTGCTCTGCCTCTGGCACTCAAGTGGGAGCTTATGTGGACTTAACTCTGAAAGAGCAGCAGTGTTGAGGAGTGGAAGGGGGATTAGCAGGAAAAATATTGGATTGGGCTGACGCACAAAGGGCGAGGCCTTACCTGAATCACCACCGCCACCAGACAGAGAGACCATGAGGGACTGTCAGGACACACAGGTTCTGTGTTCACGACAGACAGCCTGGCTTTCATCTGGCTCTGTGCTCTCACAGGAGTGCAATGCTTTTATTTCATTCCTTTTTGTTCTATTTGTTGCAAAATGTTAGAAATAAAGTGCCTCGTAGTCTGCATTGTGGGTGGTGAGGAGAGCAAAGCATGAAAAATAAAGTATCCAGGTAATATTAACTATGAAGAAGAACCTGAAGATGCAGTTTCAGCCCATGTCAGCTCCAGCAGTGATGTGGTAAAATGAGCTACTGCCACCTACTGGCTCATAGATGTACCTCCATTATGGAAAATGAAATTGTGGCTCATCACCACTGATAGCTCCAAATGTACTCTTATTGTTCCTCTTTGGTCGACGCAGATACAAAAGCTGCTCCCAATCATTGTAACATCAGGCTACTGTCCCACTGGCAGAATGGCCTAATTATTTCCAGCCCATGGTTGTTGTGAATGTTAGCAGCTGATGAGGCAGCTGTTGCCAATGCACCGTGTGTTGGGCTCATAATGGAGACGGACTCAAACAAGACAGCCCAACAAAGAACAGTACAGACTGGTAGCAGACTGTGTGTGATTTCATTTTGGTTTGAGAGCTGCGTGTTGTGCTCATGGGAGTTGTGCGCAATAGATGCCTGTATAAGCCCAGGGGACACACACTGTGTGCTACATGTGGCTCTGCAGATGTTAGAGGATTACGTGGAATTATCTGTAAACAGGTAGAGTAAGAAGGAATTAAAGGCATTCAGCTCATTCATGTACAAAGCCTCACTCAGTATCCTCCGTACGACCTGCAGAACATATCCAGATGTTCTAACAATACAATGCTGCCCCCTAGTGCATAAAATAAAATAAGTAGAAGACATTATGACCCAATGAAATCTCCATAAACAGCAAAAGACAACAGTTACTGTAAAACCATTATTTATTCAAACTTTCAATAGAGAAAATGTGTTTTCCTTTAAGCTGTATGGGTAAATTCTCAATTCTATACAAAACCATGTGTAAAAGTTTAGGTGTAACATTTACAAATATACAGGAAGAAACTCCAGTTTCTTAAGTCATAGATACTAAAAACCTAAGGGGCTGTCCAGTAGCACACAAAAATATAAGCAGGTAAGGAAATGATTGGAGGACACTGTCAGTTACTATCGAAAGAGTAAAAATGTGTGTTGGTGGCAAGCTACAAAAATAGAAATCAGTTTCAGGTAGATGTATGTTTGGTATAGCTATACAGGTTAAAAGCTTTCTGAAACCTGTTGAAGTTTTAGAAAATACACGTCCAACTAATTCTAAAAAAAAAAACAATTTAACCAAAAAAAAAAATAAACAAACAAAAAAAAACCCACACCTCTCTTCACGCACCGAATTCTACACACCCCACAAAATATCCAAAACTGATTTTAAAACGTCCTATTCAGGTAAATGCACATTTTGTTTTGAATTTAAGATACATGACAACAACTGAGGTGTCACATGAAATTAAATAAATAACTAAACATTAATTTAAGCTTGAGTTTAGTAAATAAATATGCAGGACAAAAAAAAAAATCAAGTATAGTAATGGAGATGACAGATAGAGAGCGAGCTACTGCTTCATGAGATACAGCAGGGTTAATTGCTTCGGGATGGCTATATGGCTTATTCATCGTTAGGAAGGCAACTCAGTAGGTTATACAGTTTGGAGCTTAAACTAATTCAGTTGACAAAAACAAAAATAAAATCATTAATAAAATTAGTTGGTGATCTAATAAAACAAATGATTTTCATTGCTTTAAAGCCTAATGCACATACAAATAATCAGAAAATAAACTGTACTGTGTTGCAGTGCATAATTGTACAATAAGTAATTTGTTCATACAAAAACCCTTTATATAATCCTTTTTTTGCACGTTCTTGAAAAATAAGTTGTACAGGGTAAATAAAGGGGCGCAAGTCCATGACTGCATTCAAAGAACATAGGCGTTATCTGAGGAGGGAGGTAGAGAGGATATCAAATGTAGCTACTGTTGTATTTCTGGTTGTCAGGTACATCTGAAAAAACCTTGAAATGTGCCAAGTTGCTCCTCTTCTCCTCTCCATTTATAAGAGTCTCTTGCGCTCTCTCTGTGGTGGGAGGGGTTGATCTCTCCACGCACTTCATTTCCCCCCCTCTCACCTCTCCTCCTCCTCTCCTTTCTGACATCAAGCCTATTTGAGAAAGCCCTTGTAGAGGAAATGGGAGCGACTGGTAAATCTCTCGTTCTCCAAACAGAAGAGCAGGTCCCTGAGATTGACACGTGTGATGCGCTGCCGTGTGGGTCTGGAGCCCGATGAACCAGCCCCACCAGACAGAGAGGGACCTGTTCCTGATCCCTGCGAGATGAGAGGGAGAAAGGCAGGGTGAAAAAATAATGACTCCGATCAGTTTATGCCTGCATGCACCTTTAACCATATATCTTTTGTATTTTCACATTTAAATGTTTGACCAATAAGGAGCAGCGGAGTGGCCTTTGCACGTGCACTGATTGAAAGCACTATCTGGCTGGGACCTTGCTGTGCAAAGTTTGAATGTTCTCTTGCATGGGTTTGGCTTCAAGATGTTCCAAATTCCTTCCATTATCAAAAGACATACAGTTTAGGTCAGTGATTTCCAAACAGGGCTACTTGTACCCCAGGGGGGTAGCCTTATTTCTGCAGTTAGCCAGGGGATCTGGAAAATAGCTTAACTAATATGAAAAAATATTGATTGATTTGATTTCTAATATATATCCACACTTTGAATCAGCTGTAAAATCTGAATACTACATGTTGTGATTCAGAGTGTATTAAAACTAGCACATCCAGCAGAGTAAAGCAGGCTACAAACAGTTGATAAATGGTTTAAATAGTTAAATGAGAGGAATACATAGATTGGTTTGGATTGTTAGCTGAATGTAATGGATAATTAGTTGAGAACAATAGCTATGGAAAAGTTGTTTAAAAAAAAAAAGACACTGAAAGAAATGTGTATATGAATTAAATAGCTCAAAATAATGGATAAATGGCTGAACTAGAACCAGTGCTTTCAGTAAACGGAAAACTCTGAATTGCCAGAAGTAGTGAGAGTGTGAGTGTGCATGTTTGTCTTACACATTAGAACTTTTATAGACTTGTACCTGGTCCATTGTGCACCCTAGCCCACTGCATGACAGGATTTTACACTCAACCCTGAACAGCACTAAGAACCAAGATCTTTATTATTAACACCTGTACACCTCCTTATTCATGCAATTATCCACTCAAACTCTGTCATGTACAATGCAGTTTTTTTACATCTCGAATTTCTATATCTCTGAAACTACCTGCTCACTGCTATAACACTTTGCATTAAACACAACAGTATACAGCTCTGTGCCATCTTTTTTTCTTGTATTTTCAAGAAACAATATAAGAGGTCTACATGTAACAGCAGCATAAAAGTAGCACTATTGTCATAGGGGCAGAGGAGGTGTACAAATAAACACTATTTTTAAATTATTAGAACCTTTGTCAAAGCAAGTAAATAAGAGGATAAATATTACACATTGTTTCCTCAGCAATGGTTTTTATATACCCGTTCCTGTCGGGACACTTAAAGAATACAGCAGCACATGGCTAAACACTTATTTAGCAGAACAGGTTCTGCTCTTGTAGATGCTCCCCAGAGAATCCAAAAAGCAGTAAGAGATTCAGTGTGGAGTGAAAAAAAAAACCCTAATAAAGACTAACACTAAACAGAGCAGAGCCAACACATGCATGAAAAAGGCAGAACAGGGAAACGTGCACCATGCCTGAGGGAGGCAAAAATCTAGAGGTCTGGTGAAAAGAAAAATCAATGAACTCAACCAGAAACAGCAATGTGTGGAAGGCAGAACCAATCATAACCAGCAGCTGCAGCAGTGAGTACAGGTTTGTCACATTATGAAGACTGTCACATAGTATTTATTGAATGTGACTGCTGATTACACAAGTCAGCTGACAGCATGTCTGAGTCCAGTGCTCTGCCCAAACTAACGAGAAACATCATTACTCTTTTCTTTTTTTTTCCTCCAGGTATCGAAGCAGCACAGATGACTGACAGCAGGTTTCTGTCAGGGTAGTGTGGGCTGCCACTGACAGACTTTGTCAAACATTGTCTGACTGAGGCACTAGAGAGGAATGGACAAACTGTTTACACTAATATTGGCTATTTCTATACGCAATATTTATACAAAAAGAAAGTAGGTTTTCAAATGTAATCTGGTATTATTATTGCCATCACTGTTATTTTAACAATGTAACTTTGGTGACTTTTATTGAACTGTGAGTCATGAGTGGCTCTCCATTCTGTCCCTGTCTAGGTTATGCTAATTAAGCAATGTCTAAACATTCTCTACCGAGTGAAGGGTGTAGAGGTACACAAAGTTACGTGATGACTTTACAACAGGAGTTACACTCAACAGCCATCCCAGGCTACACAATATTCTTTGGGGAAAGTACAGTTGTTAATGTTACCTCAGCTGTAGCAGAGGAGGACGGAGAGTCCAGAATCTTCCTCTTCTTTCTGGGGCCGATGGCTGCCAGTGCCGTCAGGTTGGCCTCCCTCTGTCTCATCTGAGCCAGCTCCTGCTGCTGCATCTGGACAATACACACATACCAACATGGAATTCAAGCATACAGAGCTTAAACCTACAGAGGCAGAGACTAGCTGGCTGCCGTCCCCCTCTCGTCTTACCTCTTTTGCCTTCTGTTTCAGACGCAGCTGCTCTGGGTCCTCTTGCCGAGCTCGAGACTGCAGGGCCAAAAGCAAGACACATTAATAACTGATGTTGGCAGAAGAAAGACCAGAGCCCATCAAGTACTTGTTTTGGCCAAGCCAGAAGTCCCCTGAATATTCTCACATCTATCAATATTTATGTTTAAAGCTGAAAAGTTATAAAACTTCACAATGACGGAGTAAAACTTATTCACTGTAAATCCATGTATCATTTTTTATTTGTAATGTCACAGAGTTACTGGAATTAAATTTATTGTTACAAATTCGTCCCAAGAGCCATTTGATATATGCCACTGTACATTTGTCAAAAGCAATTCGATTTACATCCTAACAGGCATCCTGATGGTGAGTCAAAATCAATCGCAGGTGACCTTTTGTCACTTTAGAGAATATTAATGAACCTCTGGAGAAGAGAAATGTTGAGGGACACCGAAACACTAAATGTAAGCCAAACAAATCAACATTCATTACGCGCCTGCTATTCTTAGTAAAAGGGTCTTGACTTCAATCAAATATTAAAGAAAAATAACAGACATCAGGGGTAGGACCATAAAATAATAATAAAACTTGCAGATGCTTGTAACTGCTGAAAGTCTGTTTGAGCCTAGAAGATTATAAATGACATGGCTGCTGAATGTAACACATCAAGGCAACAAAATGCATATTTTAAAGGTTGCATAAGCTGGTGTTTCAACTGCCCAAAGAACCTTTTATCTTATTTATCGCAGAAATAAGTGGGATCATCAAAATCTCACATTGAAGGACTTTTTATTTATGCTATGATTCTTACTTGCTCCTCACCACAAAGCTGCTACATTACATTATAATACAATGAGAATTTCATGTCATCTTAACAATAGCCTATGGCCAGATTATTTTTGATGTTTGATGTTGGTGATGCTGTTACCTTAGCTGCCTTCAGGAGGATCTCTCTCTCCTGTTCCTCCTTTCGTTGTTTCTCTAACTGGTCCAGTTGCTCAAAGTACTTGAGCTGAGCACGAACATCGCTGCTTTGTTCATAGTTGTCATCCTCCTGCCAACAGACAACAGTAGAGAAATTACAGCACATACATGGACGCAAAGCACTGTAAGATGCATGCTAAAAACAACACTGTGCATTTTGTTGAGTTTTCAGTGTCACGCCACCAGTGTAATTTCTCTGCAAGAATTTTGTTAAGGCTAAATCTAAAATCTGAATCTGCATTACTGTGACTCTGTCCATAGTGCAGCTGTAAACAAACCTTTAAGTTGACATTTTTCTGCTGGGCCACTTGGGAAACTTTTTCAAGCAGGTTCTGGAGTCGCTGCTGAGTAGCATGGGAGACATAGTTCACCACCTCCGCACCTAGGTCTGTAACACCATACCTCCTACCTGGAAAAAGAAACCACAGTCCACCTTAGTGTTTTTGATGGATGTTGCATTGTCAGTAATGTTGTTAACGTTTAAGTGTCTCACCTATTTCCAGCATTCTCCTTTGTAGCAAGGTGCAGGAGAGGAAAGCCTCATCCTTACAGGAATGTGTCACTGCTCCCACTAGTCCAGAATTGGTTGCTAGGATATTAGCACTTTCCTCTGATAGGTTCACTCCAGCCATGGAGGCCACGTCATTGATGTCGTCATCCTCCCTGTAAACATAAATGCAGTAAGATAAACTAAGTCACTAAAAAGATTAGAATGAATTCACAAAGATACATGTAGTACTGAAACTTTATGTATTTACCAGATTTTAATCACCCTTTTTGTGACAGTTTAATAATGTTTTTGAGCTATGGCATATTGACAAACTTTTTTTTTTTTTTGCTGGGCAAATTCGAAAAGTTACAAAAGATACATTTTCCACATTGATGAGACACTAAAACCTGTAAAATTATAAACTACATTTATATGGTAAAACTGATTTGAATTCTGTCATTTTTGTTCTTACTTGAAAGTGCCACCCGCCTCTTTCAGCTTGTTCTTTTGAGCTGGAGTCAAAGCTGCAGCAGAGACTTGTTTAGAAGCAGGTGGCACCTCTGGTCTCACAGGAACTGGTGGAGGCACAAAAATCACAATAAATACTATAGGTCATCCAAGGAAAGACACACACATGCACAGAGAGAGGTGATTTTAGATTCACTTCCTCACCTGGTTGCAGCTCTTTAAGCTGGTGCTGTCCCAGCACTATGCGGCCAGGGGCCTGATTCCTGAGAGTCACCATGGGTGTCGTCGGTAAGGTTACCTGAGGTCTCAAAATTGCTCTCTGCTGCTGAGGCTGGAGAACCTGGAAAGGTTTCAAATGATTATGTCATTATTACCACTGTGACAGGTATACTTTCAGTTGCATTATATCTGACATAAATACAAGTTTACAAGTTGAGTTGAGCTGACGCTGGAGATACAGAAGAGTCAGTTTACCAGTGACGGGGTTGGTCCTGGTTTGCTGATGCCTGGCTGGAGCTGGGGCCTGCTGACTGGGGCAGTGAGGCGAGGGGCCGGGCTGCTGAGGACCACTGTAGCGGGGTTGGTTGAGGTGGATGAGATTGGACTTGAGGCTGGCTGAGGGAGCTGACTCTGCTGGATGAATGCTGCTGAGTCTGGAGTGAGCTGCCTCAAGGCTGGGAGGCTTCTCTACAGAAGACAAACAGGTGGACAAACGTTGCAGAAACACACTTGACATTCTTTGTCCACTGGCTCAAGAAAACTGCTACTGGCATTTTCTGAAAGGTGTATCAATGACAGTGACAGCAGAATGTAAGTTTTCTCACCTTAAGGAAAGGCACAAGGTAAGGTTGGGGCGAGGAATTGAGCTCTTTGTACAATCTGCTGGTGAATTCCTCTGCTTCCAGTTTTCCCTCCTAAAACAACACCAGAAACAAGATGAGCTATGAGTGAGAGCGGTCATAATTACTGGTGCGATGTGTGTCTTGGCTGAAGGTTTACTAGGAATGACATTTCCTCTTTCTTTCAAATTAATAACAATATAATTGTCAAAGTCCTTGTCCAAAGTGAAAAATAATACAGCAACTGACAAAACAAACATTAGTGTGTCTTTTGCATGTACAGCTTCCTCACCAGCAGGTCCTTGACCAGCTCTCTCACACTGGCTGCAGTCTCTGTTGATTGCTTCCCAGTGGATGCCAGCTTTATCAATGTGGACAGGAAGTTCTTACATTTCTTCACATTCTCCATTGTCTCCTGCCAGAAACACAGAACATGGGTTTTATTCGTGAATAGCCATATAATACATCCAGACATGCTTTGCTTCCTTTTGTTGTAATGTAATTGTCATAAAAATCCATGTCATTGTCATAATCTCTACAGTATACTGTTACAGTGCATGCAGACACCTAGCTCTATTGGATCCCTTGGGCTTCACACAACTCACTTTGCTCACTGTTACTGAGGTAACTGTGGTCCCAGCTGTTTGGGTGACAGTCCTGGGGGTCAGTCCTGGTACTGCAGCCCCAACTGAACTCTGGGAATAGAGATGTCAACATCATAACATTATCTAGGTTGTTTAAAAGTTTTAAAATCTGCTTGTCAAGTCATTACTAGAGAGTGTGGGCTTTAGAGCTGTTTCAAAGTTGCTTGAGTGCATCAAACAAACTTCTATTCTTTTCCGGCACTGAATTGTGATTTTGTGTTCTTCAAAAAAATAAAACCAAGTCTTTATTTCACCCAAACATATTAGCAAGGCAAGGAAAGACTTGACACTAAGGTAGTGTTTGCCTTAAATGACATACCATGGAAATCTATGCACGCTTAGGTTTACTTTTACATGTACAAAACCACATTGGTCTTGCGTTCTTATCTATTTTGTACATAATAGACATTGTGAGATATCTTATCCGGAGTCAAGCATATCCAGAGGCCTTGAACAGAGAGCATTTATAGAATATTTCTTTAGAATTAAACATAATCGTTCAACTCTATGTTTCAACTCTGCTATAGTAAATCCAGGAAACAAGGTCCAGGACTACCAATAAACCCAGGCAACTGAAAAACATTAATTCACACTGTGCATCAAAGTGAGGGTTTGTTTCCTTTTCATTGTGGAAAAATGAACTCAATAGATCCTTCTGGTGTGACAGGTGACACATTATCTAGTAAGATTTTGTGTATTGTGATTTAATATCTAGCTGACCTAATTTCAAGCAGTTAATGAGGCACTTTGTGTAAATAAGAGAAATGTAACTCAAATATGTTTGCATTCTGTGGCTAAAGTGCTGAGTGACATAATTCTCCAGACATGGAGCAATAAGTGAGAAGTCTGCAGCTTATACGAGTAATGGACACAAAATGATGTGCAATATGTTAAGTGAACATTATAAGAAATTACTGACACCCACAGACAGATGAGGTTACCTGAAGAACAGGAGGTCTGTGAAGAGTGGTGGTCGTAGCGAGTGAAGTTGGAGCTGGACAGCCCTGGCGGATGATGGTGGTGGGAGCCACTTGCCTGGTGATGATGTTTCCAGGAGTCTGAGAGCAGGCATAGAGTAAAACGTGATCCACAACACCCACTTTCATAAAACCAGAAAAAGCATCTCCCAAGTTCAATCTTTTGGAATTTTTCCATAAATTAAAACTAATAGTATGAAACAATAATATACAATAGAATTACTTTCCATACACCCACACATGAGCTATAATTGTATCCAATATGATACTCAACAGGTGGTTCCCTAAGCTACAGGCAGGAATGCAAGTTGAACATTTGCTGTAATACTGCCCTTGTCCCTTACGTGAGACATAATTGTTGGCAGTATAAAGCTTCTCCTATGCAGACTGTGTGATCTTACCTGGCCAGGAGGCACATTTGTTGGTGTGGCAGTACGAGGTGTCACACCTCCCTGTGCCTGGGCCTGCATCTGGGCCAGAGCCTGCTGAGGAATCATCAGCAACTGTCCACTCTCACTGCGTACAAGCACCATCCCTGAACCGGGTCAGAAAATACACGAGAAACCTTAAATATATCTATACAAGAGGCAACTTAAGTAGAATTATACTACCATGAAATGAAATTGCCTGGGTAGAAGCAGTGTCAAAACCAGTGTTCTTCTAAATAGATGCTACAGCTAACAATTGAACCACCATTCAGAGTAAACATGATCAATTCATGTTGTAAATCTCACAAAGTAGTCATAAATCACACCAGCCCAGTGGTTCAGTGATATTTAAAGATCTGGGTGTGCACCTCATAGTGAGTCTAAAAGGACATGCACTAACTATGTATTTTGTATTGTATAAACAAATCCATAAGAATGTAATCATGCACTGCCTATTTTTACCATCATGGATCAAGAAGCAAATGAAAATGAAACCAATTTTGTAAATCAATCAAGTGTGAAAATAAATGTCTGTACTCATACAATAAAAAAGTTCTAACTTCACTCACCAGGGGGGAGTTGGATATTATGTATACTGGGCTGTCCAGGGGAGTTCTGGGGGAGCCTCGGGGCCAACATCTGAGGCGTCAGTGCTCGGATCCCACTTGGACCGGCAGCTACCGTCACCGGAGTCCGGGGAGCGCTAACAGCGCCTGGAGTGACAGCCGCCTGCGGTGTTGACTGTATTATTGTTGTGGGTGGCTCTGCCTTGATAATGTGCGATCCTGCGCTGACAGACACCGGGTTGGACGGCTGGCTATTGTTTACAAGCGGAGTTTGTATGCCGATACCTGACTGCCCTGTTGTATTGGCAACCACAGCAGGGCTCGCATTATTGTTCCCATTCAAAGTTCCACCCGACCCCGCGGTTTGCATAGGCGGTCTGACGAGTGTCACGGTGGGTCCTGTTGCCTGGCTCACAGGCTGAGCTGAAGCAACAACAGTCTGCGAGTTCATGAGCGGCGTCTGGATTACACTATTTGACGAGGGGGGCATTATCGCACTGGCCAGCCCTTTAGACAACACCGGTCCACTGCTGACAGCTGCGACAGATACCGCAGGACCGCTACTGTTACCAGTGCCACTTGTCACTGTCGTCCCCACGAGAGGGGCAGCGCTTCCTGAATTGTGAGAGTTCATAGTTTGGCTCCCATTGAAAGTCTGCACTGAGTATGAGCCTACTTTCCCCTGATGATTAGGGAGAGAAGTTGCACCGCCACTAACAACAAGTGTTTTGCCAGGGTCGTGTCCTGTGTTGGAGTCCGTGCTGGCCGTCGATGCGTCCATAGCTGAACCATGGGGACCTCGCTAAGATGAGACCCCCTGCACTTCAACTTGTTTAGAAGGAGCACAAACAATCTTGGATGTGATGGGGCAAGACTCTGACACATCTACTGATTCCCTCTGTCAGCTCCGGCGCTTGTTTTTCGTGTAAACTCTTTCGAGACAAAGAGGAAAACAACATTTAGTTTCAGCGTACCTGCTTTAGCAATCGTCTTGACCAAGTCCCAGCTGGACATTAGCTCTCGCTACCCCCTTGTCCCGGAACTATAGCCATGTAATTACCGGCTGCTTCGTGCCTACCCCAGTGGTTGTTGTGACACAACACCGATAATTGTGACTCTACAGACCGGACAGGATGACAAACTACCGCTTTATTCACCTCTGTATGTAAAAACAGCTTATCCAGTGGGCCTGGGCGAACCGCCATCTTCACACTCCTGCGAGCTTATGAGAAGTGAGGTACTTACCAACTGACATGCGCGTGCGCACAACAACTAAACGTCTCCGTGCGGGGGACTTCGGCGAGCTGTGATTGGCTGTTCCACATTCTAAAAGGCGGTACCAATGGCTTCAGCTGTCATTCCTAGGGATGCACGAGACGGAACAACATCGTACCGAAGACGAAATGTTTCCATCAAATATTACGCTGTCGCCGGTGTGTTTGTGGTGTCCCGATAACTATCCCGTCTCAGAATCGTGTCGAGTGACTTTTGGTATAATAATAACGTGGTTTAGAACAAGCTAACAAACCAGATTCCGGAGTTTAGTCACTCTCGATGCGCCGTGCAAGATGGCTGCACTGTTTTGGCCAGCAAGTGAAGTTACTGTTGTAAAGAGGCGTTTGAGGGCGCCCCACCCTCCTCTCAGAGAGGAAATATTGTACTGTGCTGTCAGCTAGTCATGGGATTTAGTCTGGTTGAACTCCTCCGTGTGCTGACTTTGTGCCCAATGTCCAATGCACACACATTTTTTTCTTTTACTTTCACTTAATGTGTTGAGATATAACTCCAACTGGACTGTATGTCATTTATTCAAATTGCATATTTATTATTCAAATAGAGTCCATTAAAGAGGTGATAGCCGACCAGCCCTAGCTTTTATATGGACTTCACACTGCACACATTTTGAATAAATTTTCTACAGTACGTTTGGATTTATATTTCAAAACATAATGAGTAGTAAAACTGCAATGTGTTTTTTTTTTTTTTTTTTGTTTTTTTTTTTTTAACAGTCTAGGCAAGAGGTGTACCCTTCCATAACTAGAAACTAATAAAAACCCCATAAGTATTTTAGTGGTATACATTTTTAATTAATATAGTTGTGTTCAATTTGGGCAAATTCCATATTTTGTGGATTTTTCAGGTGAAAAATAAATAAAACTACTGCAGCAAATGTACAATGGAAAAAAGCTTTTCTTCAAATGTTACCTTTTCTTTCATGTACTTCAACAATAGAAAAAATAAATTGTAAACTACAGTTAACTTTTTGTAGCCAGCTAAGAGTCTCTCTGTTTTTGATTTAGGAATTTTCCACTACTACTCCTGTAGATGACTTAAACTTTTGAGATGTTTTCGGTCCAGTCCTGCACACACAGGATGTTTAAGACCTACCCACAGATTTTCAGTGACATTTAGGTCAGGGGACTGTGGGGGCTGTTCCAAAAGCTTCAAGCCTGCATTTATTGAAGTAATTCATTGGTGGATTTTTGAAGTCTGTTTTGGATCTTTGTCCATCTTTTCAGTTTCCCTCTCTTGATTCACTGCATGATATGTATATCCAAAATATTCAGTGGAATCCATGCTTACATGTATCTGTTTAGTGTTTCCTGTGCTACTAGCTGCCACACAACCTCAAAGCAGAATAACATTTGGCCACAGTCATCAATAACATGATTTTGCCTAAAGACATCCAATTTAACTTGTTTCCAAAATGACAGGTTTATTCAGATGTTGACTTTTGTGAAGGTTTCCTTCTGATCACCCTTCCATATAGACCCTGTTTTTATATATGTCTTTTCAGCTGACCTTATGACCCTTTGCAGCTTCTTCTTGGCATACCACACAGTGATGTACGCCAGCACACTGTCAATGGTAGCACCTTAGAAGGTCACCAGCAGCTTCTCCTCTAGATTGTTTTGTCTTAGGACTCTTAGTTAATGGAGTTGCTGCGAGGCCTTGTTCACTGTCACTGCACTAGGCCCTCCACTACAAATCCAAATCCAGTAAAAAAAAATTAAAAATGAATGACAAAAAATAGGCTGAAATTGTTTTGTTAATCTAACAAAAATCAGACAGATCAAAAGATTAAAAATAATTTAAAATCAGGTGCCAAGTAGGTAATTGTCCTTACGCACCAGATGTTGGAGGAGGGCGTCCTGTTCACCCCTCAAGTTTTACACCAACAGCTCGTTCTGTGACACTGTGTCTTTGTGAGACTTGATTTGGCTTCTAAAGCTCACGCTGAATGCTATCAACCTGCTGCCTGGCTGTGAGCACATCAACTTCATACCTTTCGCTGACCTCTTGGTAGGAAGCTCTTCAGTTCTTCTTGGAGTGCCTTGTTTCTGGCTCATATTCCTACCTGCCACTTGTCTGGTGGTCCTCTGGGATTTGGGGCATGGAGGTAGAACTCTCCATTTTTAGGTGGATTGAACTGTAGCAGTCTTTGTAGGTATTAGTTAATTCAATTTTCAGATTCTCAGTTGACCGTGGTTGTTGAGTGTTACCACAAGGCCTGTAGCGTTAACATATCATCAGCTTACAATTCCTAATGACAATTCTTGACCTGCCCTAAGTCCAAATGAAAAATGAATGTTTTACAAATAGTATGGTGCCCAAACATTTGCACATGCCACAATTTTTGGTAATTTTTGTCTATTTTTTTTTTTTTTTTTAGTTCGTGACATCAAAAATCAGCAAAATGTGTAACTGTATTCAAATGTGGGCCTATGTATCAGCAATTAGACTGTTAGACTATCCTCATTTGTACACACACGAGCAATATAATATGGAAACCACTCGCTTCCACCTCCATCACTCTTCTCAGTTTCCTGCAGGGTATTCGTGTCCATTATCCAACATTATCCAGACTATTTTGTATCGCGCGGTGTGCGCCGTCTGGCTAAAGAAACCAACCCTATTTTACGCGCAGGTGACCCGACAGCAGCAGCAGCAGCAGCACGTCACTGCCAATCATATAAAGCGCACAGGTGTCATCTGATTACGCACATAGCTGATAAGTTAACGTCTAATCTGTTCCGTGGGTTAATGCTCTGTGATTCAGCTGCAGCTTCTCAGCTTGAAGACATTTTCACAGCAAACATGAGTGCTGGAACGCCTTACATCGGCAGTAAAATAAGTTTGATATCCAAGGCACAGATTCGTTATGAGGGAATATTGTCCTCTGTCGACACAGATAGGTCCACGGTTGCTTTAGCCAAAGGTAGGTTGATAATTTGCGCGATACAGGCGACATTTGCGTTTTTTTCTCCCTCTTTTTCTCGATTTTTTCATTGAATGAAGAACGTTGAAGTTTAAACACTCCCTTCTCGATTATCTGTGTAACAGTCAAGTCCTATGGGACAGAGGACCGACACACTGACAGACCAGTGCCACCAAAAGACGAAATTTATGAGTATATCATTTTCCGAGGAAGTGATATCAAGGATATCACTGTGTCCGAACCACCAAAAACACACCATGGACTGCCTCGTGATCCTGCTATTGTGCAGGTGTGTGGGTCAGGGAGATTTGTCCAACTTATTTAAGTTATTTGCACTTTGTAGACGCATTTGGCAGAGATGAAAAAGTCATAATATTCACAAGTGATAAAACCAGTTCCTTTGTCCTAATTTTTGTGATTTTTAGTCATCTGTTGGCAGCTCCTCTGCTGCATATCGCCCACAGTGGAGTCCATACAGGGACATGATGCCCACCTACAACCAGCTGGCTGCTAGTTCTCTACTCAACCAACAGTACAATGCAGCACTGGGCCTAGGTACCGGTAAATAACATCCTAGACACATCAGACATCTCAGTGTCCAGGCTTTCTGTCTGCCAACACCATGAGATGTCTAGCTATCTCCTCACATGTATTTGCAGTTGACTAGGTCCCACCATGTTTGTTCCTTTTGTTCTCAGTACCAGGACTTCACGGCATCCCAGCTAGAAGAGTCCCCATGGTGGAGCAGGCTGTCCAGACAGTGCCTCTGGCCAGTGCTGCCCAGAGAAGGGGGAAGACTTCAGCCCAGCCACAGAGCAGACAGCCTGTTCGCACAACCCAGCGCTCTGGTTCCCAGCTTCAGAAGGAGAACGTACCCAGCAGTGAGCAGGCTTCACAGTGGTTTTTAACCACCACTGTCTTTAACCCCCACCACCCCTTTTTTTAATTGCAAGCTGAAATAAGCAACATCTTAAACATTTAATTTATTCATGTTTAGGTCGGACGCCATCTCAGCCCACTGCAACTAAGATTCAAAGCCAAAGCACTGAGAACCAGAAGCAAAGGCAAAAACAAGGTATCAAAATGAAAAATGCACATTGTGCATTGTGATTTCTCCCTGATGGCATAGCAATATTTGTTTTACTTAAGACTGTTGAGAAACATCAAAATTACTGCAGGACTTTTGTCAAAGTAAACAAATATTACTCATCTGTAAGAAAAAGTTTATAAATGTAAAGACCAGATGAACCTGCTCTAAGTGGTCACCAAACGGCAGTTTTACAGCAGTGTGTGTCTTATTGTTCTGAACTTTTTCTGGTGCTCACGTGCAGGCGGTCGCAGATCCAGGAACCGTAGCAGAGGCCAACTTCTCGTGAAAAACCCGAAGGCTACAACTCTGCAGTTTGAATCCGATTTTGATTTTGAAACTGCAAACGCTCAGTTCAAAGATGACCTTACAAAGGAGGTTGTAGGTGTGTTTATTTCAGAGCATATCAGTCACTTCAGTGGGCACAATATAAAACTGTGTTTTTTAGGTGTACATGTATACAGTGTGCCGCCTTCTTTTGTGAATTGCTGCAGTGGAAAAGGTGGACACTGCAGAGGCCTCAGACAGTCAGGGTATGGAGGAGGAGGAAACTCTGGGTGATAAATACTATGACAAAGCCAAATGCTTTTTTGACAACATCTCATCAGACCTTAAGCCCAGGTGATTATGTAACTTTTGCCATTTGTCTTGCCTCAGGAATTTGCCATGCCCCCAAAATATTTGAATATTTGTGTGTCTTCAGGAGAACCACATGGGCGGAGGAGAAAAAGTTGAACATGGAAACATTTGGAGTGCCCGGCCGTTTCCTGAGAGGCAGGGGGTTCAGAGGCCGAGGACAGAGAGGGCAGAGCACCAATGAGCAGAGACCCCTCCCAAAAGTCGGCAGTGGGAGGTTGTGAAGGCTTTTCCTTTTGTCAACATTTTCTGTAAAATAACGAATATCATAGTTTTCTACTAATTTATAAAAGTACCTCCCTATTTTCCCCCTTTTTGAAGCACTTGAAGTAAAGATTTTTTTTTTTGTTTTTGATTTTTTTTTTTCTCATTATCCCAATGTACTTTGGACACTTATATGAAATGGGAGAGCAATTTATTTTTAATCCAGCAGCTGTGCACTTAAAGCAGATCATTGGTAGCTTGGAAGCATGCACTGTGGATTTTGTCCTTTGAACAGGCCAACAGGCATGCATTTAATTTTTGTTTTTGCTCAATGTCTGAATGTATTAAATATGTCTACTTCACTGTCCAAATGTAACTCCAAATTGGTCTTGGAGGTGTCTTAAAGCTGAATGGACAGGCAGCTGTACTTTTTTTTTTTTTTTTTCTTCCCTACTTGTAAAATGAAAACTGTGGAGACATGTGTAACAGTTGCTATTAAATAACATGATTAATGGAATGGCTTCCTTCTGGTTCTGTAAATTCTCAGAGAAGAGAAACTATTCAACGTACTGCACCTGAAGATTTTTATAACAAACATTAATAGCCATTTACCTCAGAACAGAACGACAGTCTTCGTTTCCCTCATTCACTGAACAAAAATAACAGGCTGGCTAAAGAGCATGTGTTTAGTTTTGTATATGTTGTGGCCTGCAAATGGAAGCCAGTTGGTTGAACTTGGGGCCCAAGTCTGTTAGTGCTTTCTGGTAACGAATCATCATCAGGAATGGTGATGTTCTCCAGCTCTATGAGGATGTTCGAGTCCCCCTCGTCTGCATAGAGTTGAGGTTCATAGTCCAGGAGATTGTCCTCTGTCTCCTGGAGAGAGGAGAGCTTCTGCAGACAATAGGAAATATCAAGGTCAAACTATAGTGCTCATTTTACTGCAACAGGCTCATACGTGCATTTACGAGTAGACAAGTCAGCAGCCCTTAATCCATAGGGTACAAATAATGGCACACCACTAACCCGATGAAGCAGGGTGAGGAGAGTCACATCTGACACATAGCTCAAGTTCCCTTTGTTGATGCATTCCATTGTGCTCATGTCCTCAAACGGTACACAACAAAACGTTCACATAAAGATTGAGTTTCCTCAGCAACTGACTCAAAATAACAATGAGCATAAACCAAACAGCTGTCACTCTACCTGGTGGGCGTGGTGGTAGTCTTTGGCTGTAAAAGAATTCCAGGTTGTCTAAGATCAGAGGGGAGAGTGATTGAGACAGAGAGCAGCAAAGATAAAAGTAAATATTTGAATATATAGTTGTGTGTTATTATTAGCCCAAAAGTGACATATATTTACTTGGTTCCATTCATCATCGAGAAGGTATGGCAGATTTTCTCTTCTGTAATCCCTTTTTGTAAAGTATTCGTCCATGAAGTTTTGTTCTATGTCCTGTTGAACAGTGACAGGCACAACTATGAGAAGCAGCTAAGTTCAAGTGTAATAAATTCACTCATTCCTGACAGTAGTCACCAAGCTATGTCTGAGAAAAAAAAAAGAATCCAACTTGTTACATAGATCTACTTCAAGTCTTGCAGTTTAACCAGTAAAAAAATGTCTCCATATAAATTCCATTAGTACACACCTTAGCTGAAAAATGTGTGTGTTGCATCCCATCATGCAGACTTTGCCATTTAGATGGATCGTGGTGTTTAATATCAGCTGACACTGCCATGACACCATCAGGCACCTTTAAAAGAAATGAAGCTGTTACTGTTATTTGTATGAAAACATGCCACTGGTTTGTTTGCAAAGGTTTCTGAGCAGTGACCTTGCAGTCTGTGCCTGGATTCTCAGTGTTTGATACAAGAAGGGTTTCTCCAGATGAATCTGCCTCTAATGTGGCAAACTCTTTTTTGCAGGTGCAGACGACGGCCATCAGCAGCAGAACTGTCAGTGAGAGAAAGAAAGCAAAATTCAGCAATATAACAAGTATGTTGCAGAACATGTCACAGTGTGCACTAATACTAACAAAAGACAGGGGTGCAGTTTTTTTTTTTTACCCAGGAGTAAAATCAGTGCAGCAAACACTACGCCTATGGCACCAGAGGTTGCTTTTGCATTGGAGGCTATGCGGGTTCTGCAGTTGGCCCTAACAGAGCAGTCACACACAGTCACACTGAGGTTGTGAACGCCAAACTTTCCCTGCATGTCAGAGATCTTCAGATCAATTGTGTGTTGTCCAGTGTACACTCCGGGCTCCTTCACCAGACCAGCTGTGTAACCTATGACAAATAATCACAAAATTTTAAAATCTTTTAATGTTTATGGCAATATTTAACTTCTTTGCATCAGGTTTCTCTACCATGTAAAGGATTCAGTTTCCATTTTCCTTTGACATCCCCCAGCAGTTCAAATGTGAAAGGCCCTCCGAAGGGATTTGAGTCTATGTCAAAGGCTGTGATGTTGGTGGTAGTGGGGCTGTCAGACACACACACATCCAAGTTGTGTGATGTTGGCTGTGGCACGTTGTCATTCTGATCAATCACATGTATTTGCAGTGTAGCTGTGCCAGTCTTAGCTGGCTTTCCTGTCCATGAGGGAAACATTTCCTGTGTCATGAAAATCTGAAATAGTTGGTTTGAGTCTATGTAATCTGCAACATTTTAAGTCTTACCATCATCCTCTGCATGGAGTAAGACGGTGTAGATGCCATTAATGACATGAGGAGATTCTCTGTCTGGTGTTTTGACTGTTGTGATGTCGCCTGTTTGGGGATCCACCGTCACCCAGCCAGCAGGATCACTTCCTACCTTGTATCTGTGGACAAATACACGAAGGAGGTCACTTAGAGAGGAGATCACATATACATAAAAGCTTCAATGTGTCAAAATAAACATCCTACTCACACAAAATCTCTTGCGTGAGTGGAGTCTGGATCAACAGCCGTCACTTTCTCGATCCAGGTTCCTACAGGAGCGTTCTCCTCCAGCACGGCCTCTTTCACAGCCACGCTGAACACTGGGGGGTCATTGGCATCTTCCACTGTGATGATTACGTTTACAGAGTGAGGCTGACCTGCACCAGGACCGTCCCCTTCACTGGTATCAACTGTCCAGAGGCCTGAGGATGTCCTCTCCTTCACTTTGCAGGAGAAATATGGGGCCTCATTTTCCACAGAGATAGACAGTTCTCTCCTTGCTCCTTCCTCAAAGTCTAAAGGCTGAATTTATAGAGTAGGAATGTTAAATAGTTAATTTATTATTTATCGGCATGAAATATTATCTAGGTCAGTAGAATTTTAAAAACATAACTTCAAATAGGGCAGGTGTAGTATGACAGATGTATGTGTAATGATTACCTATCAGACTAGAGGTGGGTGTTGCTGTAATGTAAAGCATGTGGCCAAACAGCAGTTACCTTTACTACTGTCAGGATCCCGTCATTGGTGTCTGGGTCTGTTTCAATCTTGAAGTGTTCTCCATCATCACCCTTTATGGTGTATCTGGCTCTCCACGCCGGGCTGTTCGGAGTGTCTTTGTCTGTCACATGTAGCCGCAGAGGAGAAGACCCAGTCTCATCCTCAATCACTTTGCCAGTGCCCTGTTGTTTGAATCCAAAATGCAGAGGTCAAGGAAAAAATGGAGAAATCAGTTTGTACTACGGCTGTGGCTCAGGAGGTAGAGCGGGTCACCCACTAATCGGAAGGTCAGCGGTTCGATCCCCGGCTCCTCCAGTCCATGCCGAAGTATCCTTGGGCAAGATACTGAACCTCACGTTGCCCCCGATGTTTGCAATATCGGTGTATGAATGTGTTAGAGCGCTTTGTAATAGTGTAATAGTGCAAGCGCTGTGTGAATGGGTGAATGTGATGGGTAGTGTAAAGCGCTTTGAGTGGTCGATATGACTATATAAGTACCAGTCCATTTACCATATCAAGCATGTACTGTACACAGCTCTGTATTCACAGAGCTGATATAGCTAAATAAATGGGGGAAAAAAAACACCATGTATAAAATTTAGATATTCATCTTAGTACCTGAATATTCTTTTTGCTATGGCATTTACTGTTTTAATGAAAATATGTTTTAAAAGGCATGTATAAAAAGGAAACATATATATCTACAGTATATGCTGAAATTACAGACAAAAGAACTGCATCCCAAAGAGACACTCACCATCTTCACTTGCTCAATAAAGAACAAGTTCTTTCTCATTCGCGTCTAGTCCACCCACACACCTGTCAAAGATCATTCAGGTGTGCAAGAGATTTTGAATGTCCTGTTATTATGTTAAATATTTCTTAGACCTATGAATTGAACAGAAATTTCTAACTTGAAGTCATTATGCGTATATACTCTGTCCTCCGTCCTCTATCCTGTGGCCCTGGTTCTGTGTCCAAATGTAGTTTTAAGGGCTTAACTGTTCAGTTTATATTGTGCTCAGTTATTGATAAGTTGTGTCTCAAATTGCTTTATTTTTACTGTGTGTCAAGTAATTAGCAGACAGACAACCTTGGGTAATCATATAGGTTCTGTGTGACTGCACCCAACAATTTTTTTCATTATCTGACAGTTAGTGTTCAAGTGTTCATTGTATAAAATGTTGACTAATAATCGACGTAATCGAAAACTAGAAAAACTGGTGAGCATTCACATTTTACAAGCTGGTACAAGTTTTGCTGATAAGTTCTGTCAATCAATTACTTGATTCATCAATTGATCATGTCAGCTCTATGGAGCACTGGTTGGTTTCTGGGTGGCTGGAGAAATAATGAAACCTCTGTGTGTTGTGGGGATCAACAAGGGCCCAACAATACTTTTTTTATTTCCCTTCAGGGCCTATCAAGAGTTTCCTACCGTTTGTCCAGTGATGGTCGGTATGTGGTTGTTGCCGTCCCGAACGTGAATGACAACAGTGGTTGAACTGGACAGGCTGATGACTTCACCATGGTCTTTGGCCTCCACCAGTATAGTGAACATATTAGCCACCTTAATATAATCAATGAAAAATCATTAGATTAGATCATACATCCTTAAACTCATTTTAGTTGAGTAGTAAATGCAGTAAATGTTTTTTTAATACTTATCATATAATTATACATATAATAGACGATGCTGAAAGCAAGTATAGTGTACATATTTGCATAAATACCACATGTCATGTCTTGTAATCTTTCATTGTCTAATCAAGTGATGAACTAACAGAACGGGAAATGTTACTTTATGTACAGACTTAAGTGCTGAAGTTGAAGGCAACTGACTACCATGAGATGGATGACTGAGAACCTTCATTTTGATGTACAGACAGTTTGTGCTGTATATGTGTCATGATTCTGACATTTTAAATGAAGAGACTTGCCTCATGATCCAAACATCCTTTGAATGAAATAGTTCCAGACTCATCAATGAAGAATTCAGTGTCTGGTGGGTTTGGAGACACAGATTTGATTTCATAGTGGAATGTGGAGTTTGGCGTCCCTCTCTGGTCTATGTCATAAGCCACCACAGTCAGAAGGTGGGAGCCTTTTAGGAAATGACAAAGACACAAAGAAAGGAGTGTAGGGTACCTTGTGAGAAAAAAAAAAAAAAAACATATAGCAAAAAGGAAAAGGCTTGCTTACTATGCTCTTTACCTTGTGTGTTTTTTTCATCAACGCTGATTTCATACAGATCTCTCTGAAAGCGTGGTGGGTTGTCGATTGATGTCTCGTATGGAAATCTCAACTCCTAACTTAGTGTCAATTGATAAATCTGTTTTTCTGGCTTCAAATTTCAGCTGTGGTTTGAAAGATATTATTCAAAGTTATTCAAAAAATATGATTAAATTGTTGTGTAATGAGATACAAAATGACATGTGGCTATAGCAACAATTTTCTACACATCCAATATGTATTATGTCTCTGCATCATGCCTCAGTTTGGCCAGAGTTCCAACTTTTATTGTGAAGGAGACAGACAGATATTTTGAATATGCAGACATATTCAAAATGACTTGTTCCCCAGAGGTCATCACTAGACCAGTTATTTAGAGGACAAGCACTTTCTGATGTGTTTACTGTGCTAACTCACTAAGTACAAATAACTATATGACAGATTTGGTATGTAGTATGTGTTGAGTCTTACCATAAATATCGTCTTCTCCTCATAGTCCACAGGTTTGTGGACAGACAAGGTGCCAGACTCTTTATGAATGGAGATGACTCCCTTTGGGTCCTCGTCCACTCCTTCCCCATAAAGATCAAAGTATACTAGATGGTTCCGGTCAACACTTATCTACAACAGAGCACAAGACATTTTACAGTCAACTTTTAGGAGTGATGATGATTAAAAACTCATCTACATTTGGATAGAAGTGATAAAGACTTAATATTGAATGCCTTAGATTGTCTCCACGTATTATAATCAATAAGTTCATTAATTGATTAACATGGTATTTGAAAAGGAATATATAGCCTTTTCTGGTGAAACACGTTATTTGTTGAAACAAAGTCTGACTAGATTCTTTACTTTGTGGTTTTCTCACCTTGCCCAGCACATAAGGAAAAGGTCCTGGATGCCCCTCTTCAATTGTGAAGGAGTCAATTATCCAAGTCCTTCTGTGACGGCTCAGCACCTCTGAGCATGTTGTACTTGACAAATACGAAACCTGAAAGACAATCAGCCAACTGAAACCTGAGTTATACAGTCTTTCCAAGGAAAGTCACAGAATGCAAAGTATGAATGTTTGTTTAGGGCAAAAGGTGGGGGCTAGTGATTTATGCCGTCTATTCATTTGGCAATGAGTTTGACTTACAGTCACCATAGTTGGTGAACCAGTTCCTGTGAAGTGCACACACAGGTATTATCACTGTATTACTTTGTACTTTGCACCTTACGTACGTTGGTATAATACAGAATAGTTTTGTCTTTTGTGTACGCACAAGAGGTCACTTTTACTCCAGTTCATTCTGACTTATTTAACACTGTGTGAAGACAATAACCCATACAAACACATTAACCGCATACTTATCACTTCATCTTTATTTATGTTAATTCCTTATTTTAATTTGGGGAATTAAAGTATGTTACATATATATATATATATATATATATATATAGAAAGTAATCCCGGAAATAAAGCTGAAGTGATCACATTACTTTTAACTAAAGTCATTACAGAGAGATTTAAAATCAATGTTGCTACGTACCAGGAGGAAGAAGTAGAGCATGATGCTTGTCCAGTATATTCAGCTCAGAGTGTTTGAGAACTGGCTTCTGTGATATTTGAGCAAAAGGAAGATGAGACCCTGCCCCCTCTGCTTTACACACCCACACACCATGTCACATGAGTATAGTAAATACAGGTTACACAGGTGTGTGTTGTGTGTGTCTGTGTCTGTGTGTGTGTCTGTGAGTGTGTGTGTGTGTTTATTCAATCAACATTTGATCTATAACCTTCAGCATCTTACTGTTTGCTCATGATTTTTTCTGACTTCTGACTTTTTGAAGAACTGATTTGTAGTTGCTGAGCTATGATGTGTCATATTTGCTAAATAATCATGACTCTTGCAAAAATACTGTATGTAGATCCTGTCTTTTCACTTTCTTAACATTTGATTTCTGTGATTCAAATACATTAAATGGAAGTTCTTTGAGGGTTTTTTTTATAAGGCTGCCCTGCAGGCTCTGGTTGTGGCGTCCTCAAACTTCCCCTGAAGCATAATTTTTAATTGCTGTCTGGAAGTAGCCAGTCAATTATTTACGACTTGAAATAACCAGGAACTGCTTTGTTGATTCTTAGGAACACGTGAAGATGTTTTCTTTCTTCCTTTATTGTTAAAACAAAGACATTTTGTTAGAGATTCATTTGAAATTAGAACTAGAAAACAGAGAACTTGCATTGCCAGGACAATGTGAAGCTTTAGAAAACATCACATTTAATATTCAGAAACTTTCTTTTACCAAATTTACCTGAAACTATACTTCATCCAATTATTATCTTTTTATTTCTGTCATTGCTTTACAGTCCTGGATGTGTCAATACTATACAAAATGTACAGTACAAATTCATCAAGTCCTGTGAGATCAGTAACAGAGGAACAAGTCTTGTCCTTCAAACATGCCAAAAACAGGAATGGAAACACAGGTGATTGATAGGAAATCTCCATATTTACAATCCATGGTCCCCACTTCCAAAACACACACAGAACCCAATCTACAACTCATAAATCAAAGGTAAGGTTGAGAGCAGTGATAAGAGCCAGTGTGTGGAAGACAGTTGTAGTTTTAAGGAGGCTTCTTTCAGTAGCTCACATCACAAAGTCCACTCTTCTTTGCCCCATCCGAGGTGTCAGCTACCGTGCTGCAGGTGGAAATATACTGTGGAGAGGGTGCATCCTAGGAAGACGACGACGGAGTCTGAGTTTTCACTTTCTCCATCTCCGGAGGTGCGGCTCTTCTCTTGACTGTGCTGATGTGTGTGTCTTCATCATCCGACCCAACTATAGGAGTGTCTCCCCCGTTGGCATTGATGGTCTGGCTGTCAGCGGATGAGTTTGAAGATGTGGAGGACATGCGGGACTTGGCATCAAGACCCTCAAGGACGTGTCGAAAGAGTCCGTTACTGATGACCTCCTCGTTGTTGTTGTTTCCTTGGACTGTGAGTCAGATGAAAAACATTGTCAGGGGTACAGTTTTGCTGTTAAAACTCTGTTATACGTCTGGTTTCCATACCTGGCAGAGGAGAGGTCAGCACACCCTCTTCTCCTCCAGAGCTGAAGAAGACATCCAAAGCCTCCGGGTCAGAAATGTCAATCAGCTCCATCTGATCAAGCAAATCCACATTCACCTCCATGGACGAGATGCTGCCAATGGGGGCTGCAAGAGGAGAGGAAGATAAGAAACTACCCTCACTTTTATGTGAGTGTGCACCTGTTCACAGAATTGCCACCAGTCCAACTCACGTCTCTTGTAGTCTCTGATACAGAGGTGTGCCGAGGACAGGTAGACGTCCACATCATGCTGGAAGACCTCCTCGAAGAAACGCTGTCTCTCTCTCAGCTTGAGCTGCTGCGCTGCATCCACATCCGGGAGCCTCTGGCCTCGCTCGGTCTCGGCTGGCAAACACAACAGACGGACAGGACATTAGATCCCAGCTCTGGTAAAGTTTTACACCCGATACCTGGAGTCATTCCAATCCAACACAACACAAGGGGATTTCACAGACTAGTTCCACCACCCTGGTGATTGGCGTGCAAGTCAATGAGATCACCTAGTGAGGTGTAATGTGACATGCTGTAGTATGAGACCTATTTTATAGTCGCACGAGTCAATTGTTGATAGCCAGAAGGGGGAGACATTGAGCTATAAGTGACATGTATAAGGGAGGTGGATTCCCTTTTTTGCACTCTTCTAAGATTGAATATTGAAATAAAACACAGCAAGGGGACATAATGAAAAGCCAAGAGGTGTTATTGATATCTTGACTGCAAACAATAGTAACTGTTCCCATTTTCCACCGAACTTTCATTTGTGTGGATTATGATTCATTCCACTGACACACTGATAAAACAAACTGTTGCTACCACACATACCAGCATGTGCATTTTCTAAATCAGCCCTGATCCACAGATTGATTTGCAAAAGCAAGCTGTCGTGTCTTTTACTCAGTTAATCTTGTTTTGAGTTACCACGCGATCTCATTCCCACCCCCCACCCCCACCCCTCATCAGCATCGTTGTAATAAAGCTGAGTGGCAAGCCCAGTGTGTGAGTGGAGGAGCTAAACTGCAGCTGCATGTGACTGCAGGAGGAGGGGAAATGCTGGCCTCAGTAAATACTGTAAATGACAGTGATTGTGAGTGCCACTGCGAGGGAAACAGCACATGAAATTAGGCTGAAGAGAAAATGTCTGATCTCTTTGCAGCTCAGACATTACCTGTGAACATAAAGAGAGAACTTATAGAGGTGGATTAAAAATGCAAATGAAGCAAATGACTCGAACAGCATGTGTATGCAGCGACCAATGCTGCAGTCATTTTCTCACCATGGATGTATTTACATTCTGTCTCATCTATTACTAAGAATCCATATGTTGCACAGTCATTAGAGCAATGTCTGGGTTTTAAGGAGCTATTACAACCTGCAGGCAGGGATTGAGGTAATTGGATGAGGCTTTCAAGCCACATCTAAACTGGGAATAATGTGAAGATTATCTGGCCTGAGTTGAAAGCAGCCATCACACAACTCTATAAATATACCACTGGGTGATGGAGAATAGAAAGACTTGCAGCTCAGGATGTTTCCTATACCAGGAAAAGGAAGGATTCCAGGGATTGCCTTGAGTCTCATACAAAAAAGAAGAGATTCCCACTGGCACAACCTCTCATGACCTAATCTAATCATGATCTAAATTTATAACTGCTACAGTCAGGGAAAACCTGCTCTCAGTCTAAATTCAAAATAATGTAGATGTTGCGCTAAAAGCAGCAACAGGTTGCCTTCTTCAGAGTGCTGCATCAGCACAGTCCTCCCCCTGAGTCGTGCCGGGGCGCGTGTCTGCTGTTTGATGGCAGGACACGAGTCTGTCACTGCAGCTCTGCTCTGCCCTGTTTGACAGCTCGCCTCCTGGGTACAGCCAGGGACCTCACCGGGTCTGGGATAGGCAGACAGCTTTGGAGGGAAGAGAGGAAGAGGACAACTCAAACTCCAGGGCTCGACCAGCCTACAGCACCCATGGGGGGGTAGACAGAGCATAGATGGGATTCCCCACCCACACAAAAAAATCTACAAGCAGATGATATGTGTTTGGTTCAAATGTTAGAGCATCTAACTGATTCGATGTCACATCTGAAAACTTATGTCACTTCCATCACTGGTCTTTACCAAGGACAGAGAGTAGGTGTCACTATAAGTCCCCTGCAGCAGGAGCGATATTAGTGGTTATGATGATGCAGTGAAGGAGTGTTGGCAGTGCAGTCTTAAAAAGGAATCGTAGTAGTGTACTGAGATGGCAAGCATTTTTATTACATGTGTATGTGGAGTGTCAGTCATCTTAAAAACATTTTGCCATTGTTGCATTACTGCCTTTGTGTAGATGTCTATAGTTGTGAGCCTGTGATCCACTGCTCATCTCAGGAACACTATTGTCCACAGGGTCTTAAGGAAGCGAAGGGAGCAGCGCTGACAAAGCAAGATGTCAGTCACAATCAGGAGCTGCCTGTTTGACATGTGTGTTTGAATGAAAGGAGCCTCTTGTTTAATGAGACCTGCTGATGACATCGTGTCAGACAAATCACTGAATTTGTTTTGGGAGGATTGCCTCTCCTTCCTTTTCTTTCAAAAGGAGAAAACACTGCAGTTAAATAGTGTATTTGTGCTGCAGATCCATCTCCATGAAAATGATGCTTTTCATTACAGGCTACAGGTTAAGGCAAATTGCTTATCCCAGAGTTTTTTTTTCCACTCAGTTAAACACTGATTGATCACAGCATTGATTGTTTCTACTTAAAGGCTGAGGCCCGTGGAGAGCTAAAGGTTAGCTACAGATGCATATCCTCAGATTGATTTTGCTTTCCCTATCCAGTTCTTTTTTCCATTGAATCACCTTGATCGATACGGCTTCCCTGGCCGCGGACGACCCTGGTGACCTCTGATTAGTGCAACCACTCACGTGGGAAAAATTCTCTTTCACATGAAAAGCCTGACCACATTGCCCACTGCTGATGAGATCACATGTCCAGACTGCTACAGCCTGACCACAACCTGGAGTGTTCAGTTTCATGCCACAAGATTTCTGGAGGGTCTGTGGCTGCTCAGGAGAAAGGATGGAGAGAAAAACAACCTCCAGGCACAAGCTTGACCTGATGTGCTTTCTTTCTTTCTTTCTTTCTTTCTTTCTCCCTGTCTTTATATCTGCCTGTCTGTATCTCTTCTGTCTTTGTCTTCCTCCTTCTCTTCTTGTTCTGTTTTTTCTGTCTGTTATCTGTGTCTCTATCTGTCTTTCTTTGTGTCATTTTTCAGTGTCCTCTTTCTTTTTTCTGTCTTTCTCATGTTTCCCATTGAGTCTCTTTCTTTCAGTCTTTCTTTCTGCCTTTCCCAATCTTTCTTCCATCCCCTTTTCTGTCTTTTCTCTCTTTCTTTGTTTCTGTCTCTCTGCTTTTCTGACTCTTTTCCATTTTTCCATCTCTCTTTTCTGTCTTTTTGGTGTCTCTTTCTAACTTCCCTTGTCTTTTTTCAACTTCTTTCTGTCTATGTTTGTCTTTCTGTCCCTCTTTCTATCCCTCTTGTTTATCTTTCTGTCTTCTCTCTCTGTTTTTTCTGTCTTTCACCCTCTTTCTATCTCTCTCTCCATCCTCGCTTCCTTCCTCTGAGTGCTCTGGGACTTGAGGGAGAAAAGGTCATAGATCAGGTCTCAGGACCAGCTGGACATGCGGAATGACTGGAACAGACAGAAAGACAGAGACAGACAGAGCTGGCCGGACGCGTTTGCATGCCACTCTGCCTCCCCACATAAAGACAAACCCAGATCCTCCGCTCAGGGGGCAGAGAAAGAAAGAGCCCATTCAGAGCTGGACAAAAGCAGAAATGTAAGAGAACGGGACTGGCCCACACTCCTTACACATAATGCCAGTTACAGGAAATCTTTTTTGGATGTAGTGGATGGGCATACACTCAAATTCAGCCTTTAATTTGTTACATAGAGCTAATTCAGTCTTCAAGGTCAATAGAAAACATCATCAGATTGTTAAATAAAAGCCATGTATATCTGTGTGTATTGTAAGAACGCCCAGCAGCCTGCATTTCTGCTTTTGTTAGATTTCCGTGAAAACTGTGTCATGATGAGACAGACTTCTCAGATGACCCTGGAACAGCTGCCAGCAGTGATAATGCATCATCACCACATGATGATACAGAGATCATTCAATGCTCTACTGTCTTCAATTTGACTATAGCTTTTTTTCTAAGCAGAGTATATCTCCTAGTGTAAAAACCATAAATGCCAATAATCATTCGTCTCTCTGTATCATACCATGTGTCATGTGCCTCTTTCCCCTGTCACATTTTCAAGGACAGGTCCCCAAAACGCTGGTTCAGAAGCATAAACTGTACAAACAGCAGTGGCAACACATTGATCTGGAGGCTAAATGAAGGGATAGGAGGGCTCAGTGTCACCCACAGGCTGCCATTAGCCTATCACTGTGTTAAATGAAAATGTGAGCTCACAGACAGACTCCCCTGTGACAGGGAAGAGGGAAGGTCAGGGAAGCACAGCGCTAAGAAAACTGCCTCTCCGGATGATCCAGTTGTTTTTGATTGTCGGAGCAGCATGGCCCAGAACCCCTTAGTAAACAGTAGTTAAACAGAAACCCCAGTGGGAACCATCGTTTCCTCCTCTGCTTTGATTATAGAGCAGTTTGCCAGATTCTCAGTTTGATTCCATTCAGCCAAGCTGAGCCTTTTTTTTTCCCTGAGAAGTCCTTTCCTTATACAAATGGATGAGATCATCCCTGTTTAAATGGCCCTCATGATGATACATACTTTCACGTGTTGCCTTAGCTATTTGGATCTAAGTAGTAGATGCCAAGAAAAAGCATCAAGCACTGATGTACCAGAGGTTTAAGCAAAACAAAATGTCATGACTTACTGCTTTGTCACAATGTTCCCTTTGTAAACAAGAGCCTCAGTATGGAGGGCAAAAAAATGACTTACTCATCCATAAATAAATACAGAAATAACTAATAAATATGCCAATAAATAAATTAAAGTATGAATATATAAATAAACACACAAAATAATTCCAGACATTATTGATTTAGATAAATCCATGCATAAATCATAAATTCATCAAATCAAATATACTTTAATCAATATGACAATACATAATGGAATCAACATATAATTGCATTGTTATTATTAGAAATGGAAATAAGTAAATAAAATACTGAACATTAAATAATTGAAAACTGAAATAAATAGATAAATGAATAAATTAAAAACATTTACTACATATTTCCCAATTAATTAACAAAATTATTTATTCTTTTATTTATTTATTTATTTATTGCGTCACATTAAAAGATTTATTTGAGTGATTGATTAATCATTTTTTGGCCCCCATACCTCAGGACCAGTGGCTCTTCTCTCTCTGTCTCACCCAGACACACTCTGTTGGTTGTATTGAACAGAGAAGGTATTATCAACTGCTGGTGACTTGACTCTTAAGTGACGGGAGAGACCTGGAACTCTGGTAACACTTGTTTGGGCTGAGGCCGGCTGCCCTTTCCAGCCAGACACTTTGGTTTGTCAGAGGAGAGAGATTTTATTTCACATGGACAGGTTCCCAACTGCGACAAGTGAGAGGGGGCAGAGAAGGAGAGGCTGTAAACACAGAAAGGCAGTAAGAAGAGAGAGGGAGGAAAGGTCAGAGAGGACAGGAACACTCGCAGAAAGGCTAAACATGAGGAGGAGGATGTCTTAAAAAATCTACAGTATGATGGGAGAGAGGTTAGCCAAAAGTGAATCAACACGAGAGTGTGGGTTGTACAACTGGAGAGGACAGAGAGAAGGAATTCTGCACAGGCTCATTAGTTAAAGAGGATGTTGTTATTTTTACAGGGAGTCTCTTCCGTACCTTCCAGCACAACATTGACCTCAGCAGCAGCAGGCAGTTAACAGTCTACAGCTGGTCATTAGTCGATCAGTCTCTTTGCTAAGACTGTTTCGGTAATTAATGGTGTCTCAGTGGTTGTAAAGAATGTTGGAGGGACTGGGTGGCTACAGGTACAAGAGTTATCCTGCAGAGTAATACTGCATGAGCAGTGATGCAACCATAAAGTGCAGTGCATATTTTTCTCTAACATTAAAAAAAAGATGACGTTTAAGCCATCTGATGCTTTAACACATCCTGACCAGCACATTCTGAAAATCTCTGTAAAGTAACTCTTCCTGTTTTTTTCTATTTTCCAGTGAGTGTAATTTAAAAGCCACTGCATTCCCTGCTTTTATCAATTTCTCATTCCTCAAAACAAAACAAAACAAAACAAAACAAAAAAAATACCTTGACCTGAAGTAGAATAGGCAGGTGGCCACATTTGTGAAATGAGCAATAACATCTCTGGAGACTATGCAGTTGCTCTGTCTCACACTTTTATTTTTGGGTTCTCTCACCCTCTGTTTTCTCTCTGAAAGCTGCCATTTACTGGGCTCCAGTTGCAAAGACAGTGAATTATTTATGGAAGTTGTTGAGGTGTGTTTGTGTGTCTGGTCTATATTTCTGTGCATGCATGTGTGCATTTTAATTTGCATATTAGAGCTGGCTGTTTTCACTGGGACAAAGCAGTGTCCAGCACCATCAGCCCAGTTTGTCACAACAACAATGACATCAGTGTTAACCCTCTCCTTCCTTCCCTCCTGCCTGGATTACATCCAGACTAACAATGGGACTGTTTGTAGGTCAGTGTCCTGTCCCACTGCCCTCCATAAGCCCTCAAGCAGGCTGTCATGAGTTCTGATCAACACAAGAGACTTCACCAGCTGACAAAGCACTGACACATCCATGTTTTATTTCTACATCTATAAATCCTCTTATCTAGAATATCTAGATCTGACTATTAATGAACATCAATAACACAAGTAAAACAGCTTTATATTAAAGTAAACAGCTTTAATCACTTTGTTCTGTTAAAAGTAAGTGCATCAGGAATGGTTGTCAACAGATTGACTGAGGACAGAGCAACATAGTTAAGCTCAGAAAATCCCCTCACTTTTTTTAATCTGATAATTAAATCTGTAATCACATTCAAAAACACTGAATTATGAAGGTTGACTGAGTGTATCCTCTGTGTCTAAGGGTCAGGGTTAGAGAGAGACAGAGGGAAACTGTTCTTTCCCCATTCAATCTGCACATGAGCTGAATTCTCTCATTGAAATCACTTCAATATTCACACTGCTCCCTACTCTTCCTGGAAAAGCTGTACTGCCACTCCCGGAATTTGCGAATGAGGTTTAAAGCTATTTTGTCCTCAGCTGGGAGAATTCTAGGAATGTTTGGCTAAACCCAACACAGACACTTAGATGTTTTTCCTCTATTTATTGAGACTGAGGCCAGGTGGCCTGTAGACACCAGTGTATAAGTCATATTACAGCTCTATTTTGTCTTGTTTTTGCATAAATGTAACCTCCAAGGATAATTCTAACCATGTTCAGGGTTTCATTATGCGTTTAAATCATTTGATTAATTTTCTCTCAATGCTGCACTTTAACTGAACTTAACTGCATTTCTTGACTTTTATTTGGTTATTGTTTTATTTAACTGTACTATGATGGAAGTCATTTTCCTCCTTCCTTCAAAATGGCCCAACACAACCACACAGGTGTTCTCACTTACTGGCTAATTAGCCATCCTCTCAGGTTGGAGTTGGGCGGAGCTATGCTGGAATTCTATGAGGTCACTAAACCACATTAACCAATGAAAAGGTCCTCAGCTTTAATTGAGTAAGATAAGTGAAAACACCTGTGTTGAATTGCCTTGGTGATGCTGTACAAACACAGTTAGCAAACAGTTGCTTATTTACAGCATATACAGACTAACGTAGCATTCATTTGGAGTTGTGTTTTTGGCAGCCTGATCAGTATATTATTCACTCTCTTTGCTGATACATGCTGCACTATGTTCACCAGCTAGTAACTAACTTTGTCTGAGAGGTATGGTTGCTTTGCATACTGTAGCTGGAAACAACAATGATGAGAATAGGACTGCTGCTAAGGATTTACACTTTAACATCTGTTGATTATTATCTTGATTAATCATTTAATTATTGGCTTTGAATGATGTAAACAGTTAAGTCTTTTAATCAGCTCATCATTTCAACTCTAGAGTTGAAATGATGAGTCTCTTCACACCAGTAAAGTTGCCTGCCATGAAATAAAACAATGACCCAATGAAAGTTGAGATTTATCGCCATGAGTGACCCTCTCACATGGCACATAGTCATTAAATACACTGTAAGCTTTAATTTCCCACTCTCTTTTTCTTCAGTGGTCAGAGGTATCAGTTTCCTTCCAGTGATATCAGCGCCTCAGTGAACAAACCCCTAGTCATTAACAGGCTAAACAGGTGAATTTGTGTTACATGGTTCACACATCTGGGAGAAATGTTCACACGATAAATTGCTGCTGTCTTTCTGTGTAAGGCCATGAACACTCAGTTTATGCCTGGGGGCGTTAACGCTGTCTATTCACAGAGGATTCAGCCCAACAGTGAGTAGATAGATTTGTTAGCGAACTAATGAGAGGAGCTGGTCTGTGTCCCTGGGGCCGCACAGCTTAGACTGGTGAATTGATGGGAACCTTATTCAGTCATCCACGCAAGGCTGTTTAGCATAATCACACACAAACACACACATATAATTAACTTAAAGCGCTGACATGCCATGAAGCATTGTTTGTAATACAATAATCTGTGTATTTGCACCGTGTGAGCTTTCCTCATATTAAGTAATGATCCTGTTAGTATTCCTGTTATTTCAGAAAGACTGGAACACAGTATTAACACTCAACACCTCTTCTTCAACAACAATAATTGAATTTGCATTTTGATCATGGCAAATGTCTCTAGCTTTATTGAGAAAAGACATCAGTATTCACTTCATGTTATCAGAATTTTGCTGGGACACGTGGGTTGTTTTATTTTCCTTGTCCTAGCCAATGTATTCTAGGTAAACAATGATCCAATTACAAGCAATTATAAAGCAAGTAGGTGTAGCCTCACTCATGTGTAGCCTAGAATGACATTCACGTATATCTTCAAAGAAACATAATTCCATAGTTGATACCATTAGCGTCGTCATGGTTACCACATTAGCATGTTAATGTCAGAATTTAGTTGAAAGCACTGATGTGGCTTAAGGCCAGTTTATACTTTTTCGACTTGCGTGCTGTGCCGCCGCAACATGTAGTTACATTTCTAGGGAAATGCATGTCAGGCTATGGCACAGGCTATGCCGTAGGGTGCACGACTACACTGTAGCTACAGTGCTGATTCTACGCAGACAGGTAAACCTGCCTCAATATCCTCACACAGCTACTTGTATGACTGAAGACTCTTGAGTTGTTTTTCCAGAGGGAAAGTCTAAATGCTCCAAAAGCCAATTATTTTCCATAAAGTTCACCAAAGAATACATAATAATATAACTACATAACCTGAGTGTTTTTGATAACAATGACCCTGTGTAGGAACTCAAATGCAGCAAATCAGCAGAATGAGAATGTGTCAAAATTGTCTACTCTGAAGAGACTGAAGTAAAGGAGGTAAAAACACCCACATGTTTTGGCTTGTACCTTCTTCAGGCAGTTGAGCATGATCCCATTTGAATCCATTCTAGCTCAGACATTAAGCTCCAGCAACTAAATAGCAGATACATACTGTGTGTATCCCCCAGAGTGTGATTAATTAAAGATACAGACAGTTCATGATATGGATTTTTACCCCTCTAATTTGCTCATTAAACAACATCTACCTCCTCAGTCTTATGTGGGCCACGTCCAAGGGGACTGAGCTAAGAATACATGGAGAATAGAAACAATTCCTTTTACACCGAGTACCCTGCTGTCTGTAACACACTTTCAACAGCTGGTCAGTCCTTCACTCCACAGCGCACCGCTGTGCCTCTCGCTGGCACATTCCCACAATAATCAAAACGTGACAGACTGGTCTACGGTGGCACAGAGGCCAGGGGCCAAGCAACAGATGGGAGACGTCTTCTCTGGAGTCACAGCCCTGATCCTTTTTAGCCTCATGAAATCACACACTGATCTCACCGGGACTAATTTAATTTCAGGTCCTATCTGGGTTGGTTGTGTCTGCATGGAACAAGCTGTAGACCCCACTGCAGTCAGTGGACTCTGATGAGATCTGCAGGCACAATCCCATTAGAAATAAGAGATCTTTGTCTGGAGCCGTGTGGTGGCCCCAATCCAAGCCTGCCTTAGTGTGTGTGTGTGTGTGTGCGTGTGTGTGTGTGGGAATGCATCCCTGTCCCTGTGCACAGAGAGTGTGACCTATTCACTTGGTATTAGTGAACATTACTCAGGGTGATGATTCAACATTCCTGTCTGATTTTTGGCTGGCACAGCACTTGGACCAGTCACTTCAGGCAACATCAACACAACGGCAGCTATTTAACACACACCGGCTGAGCTGTCACACTGACTTCCACATTAAATCTCTCTCACACACACACACACACACCCAGCTTATGCCTCAGAGTGATAGAGCAGTAAATAAATTACACTGTCTATCATAGATAAAGAAATCTGCGAGACAGTCAGAAAAGCATTAATTTGTGCTTTTTCCTCATTCACTTGACATTAATTTGACACATTTAATGTAATACAGACTCTGATTATCATGGTTTAACCTCAACTAAAATTGAACATACATATGCTTTCACTGTAGCTTGTAGTTTTCTGCCTCTATTTCCAAACTGTGTGTGTGTTCTACTTCTGACAACCAAATATGGAGAAGAAATTTTCTCCTCTCTAATGTCCTGCTCTACATCTAAAGATGAAAAGTGTGTTATTGGAGCAAACTTGTGGCCACATCTCAAAATATTCACCTCAGCTGAGAGATGAATTCCTGCTAAATGTTTAGTAGTTTTAAGGAATTACTCACAGGGTAGGCGCTTGTTGTGCAGGTTGGATGATGAGGAGCTCATGTTGCTGAAGAATCGTGGGAATATAATAGATGAGTGTGTGTCTGTGTGATGATGGCCAGTTAGCCCTAGCCCTGTGAGAGTTCAGGAGAGAGACTGCCGTTCATCTCCCACCTCCTCTGCTCGCTCGAAACTGCCCCCAAAGTGATGGATGCTGACTGCTGCCCCGCTGCTCTCCTTTTCCCCTGCTTCACTCTTCCCCCTTCAGTGAGAGGACTCTGAGCCACTTGGATGAGGCGAGAACAAGTTTGTGGCTTTGTGGAAGCCGACCAGCTGACCAATGACAGGGAGGAGGGAGGAGCTGAGGGAGAGCGAGGAAGGGATTGAGAAGAGGGAAGGAGGGATTTTATGTAACGGAGTGGAAAATACCAAGGAGAGACAGACACATGCCTTTGTTATTTTTGTCTTCTTACACCCCCTCCTTCCCACTCACCTCCTCCTCCGTTGTCTCTTGTTCCCTGTCTCTCTTTTTTTTTGGTTGCAGATTCACTCCTCTGTTTCACCTTCAGGGTCAAATGATGTCAAAACTGTTTCATTTGCAGACACAGAATATCCATTTCATTGTTGTATTGTCATTATTATGCCTGTTCTTTAATAATCACTGGAATAACACTTATGTTTCTGAACATAACAAAAGCTTTTTCTGGTTTCCTTTTCATAAAGAACATTTTGTTCCCCACAGATTTATTTTATATTTTGAATTCAGACACATAATAATCAAAACAATTTCACAACATTATCATAAAATTTGGACTTGAGTACAGCTTGCTGCTAAAAATAAATACACTTTCCTTGCCTTTGACTGCAGTTCTTATCGGTTTTGGTGAAAAATGTGAGTTATCAAATGTTAATTAAACTTTTTAAAAATTTAAAATTTGATCTATACTATTATTGTACACTTTGCTTAAAAAGTAATTATAAAGAACTCATATTTCAGAGAGGCTTTTTTAAATGATTTTTTTTTTAAAAAGTGCAATACTCAAACTGTATGGGAATCAGAGTCGAGCCAGACAGAGTGGTATTTGAGAGTCTGTGTATCCTGGACACCATCTAGTGGAAAACAGATGTCAGTTCTACTTCCACCTCTGAGCTGGACTCATGTTACACAATATTTGCATGCGACGGCTTCACAAAACAGAATTACATCATTACCTTTTTCCAAAACATGCATCTGCATTTGAGAGAGGCTTTTAAAGATTGTCTTGCCTCAGTTGCAGGCAGGAAGAGGTGCTGGTGTGAGTC
This sequence comes from Lates calcarifer, assembly GCF_001640805.2. Classification (NCBI taxonomy): domain Eukaryota; kingdom Metazoa; phylum Chordata; class Actinopteri; family Centropomidae; genus Lates; species Lates calcarifer. The sequence continues at coordinate 15,163,983 of NC_066844.1, forward strand.
ATTTCAAGAATCTGTTTGTCAGAATCTGTACAAACTGAACTTTGTAATCCTGCACAGTAACTCTGATCAACAATTTTTTTTTCCTTTGCTATAATATGAATAATCTTTATTTACAGAGCAGTTTTTGAAAACAATGATGCAAAATTCTTCACATCAGACAATACCACAAACATTTTGTCTCTACAGATGCATATAGTGAGCATGGAAACTTTCACTACTGAAACTCACATTTGGCATCTGTGCCAAACTACAAAGTGAAACTGCAAAATGTAGCAGTTGGGAAGTAGTGGGAGTGATTGGCGATTTCTATCAATAAAAACATTCTCTTTGTAAATGTCAGTGGTTGTGGTGGTTTAGGCTGAATGTGCTAGTCGTGGCAAACACTGTGATGCAGCGTCTCACCATACTGTGAACTTTCTCCAGCATGTGCGTGTGTGTGTGTGTGCGTGTGTGTGTGTGTGTGTGTGTGTGTGTGTGCGTGTGAGTGTCTGTTCAGCAAGCACAAAAAAGCTAGAGAAAAAACAGAGAGAGTGGGCAGAGGAAGCATGATGTGACTCAAAGTGAGAAATCCTCTTCACCTCAAACTAAATTATGCGTGGGCTTTCTCATGACTGGGGGTTCACCTGCTGAGGCCCTGCAAAATCAATAGCTGGGACCAGGGCTGCTGTGCAAAAAGCCAAGTCCTCTTTCTTGTGTTTTAAAACGAGATGAAAGAGATAGGCAAGCAAGCAAGGAGAAAGTGAAGAAAAATATACAGAACACAGCAGGCAACAGGACGTGGGCCATGGGATATTGCTTATGTTGTCTGCACAACTATAAAAGACTATAACCTCCTTTTTCTGCAGAGGATAACGCTTTAGTACTTAATGTTGACCTTTGAGCTCTGTGGTCAAAAGCAATTACCGGCCATTTCAAAGCTATCATTCAGTTCGGTGTCTCACTCAATCAGGATGAAATGTTATTCACATCTGGCCCTGAGGTGGGAAAAACAGGAAGAATTAACAGCAAGTGAGGGCTGTTTGCAGGCAGACTGCAGATGTGATAGCGAGATCTCTGTTTTGCAGTCCCTTTCATTTTGTGCAAGTGCGTCCAGGCTAGTCTAAAGCAACGGTTTCCCGCCCTCACTACACTGGGCAAAACGCCAAAGCCATCAGGCAGTCATACGCCTACCATCAGCTGAGGAGTTGCACAGCAGTCTCATTTCTAATTATACACCCAACAACAGAGAGCTACATGGAGAGAGGGAGAGAGCGTGTGGAATATGGAGAGAGGAAGAGGAGGGTGATTACAAATGGAGGAGAGGCTGAGAGTGCTACTCAGCAGCAAACACAGGGTGAACAAGTTCAGATGTGAGAGATTGAGGGAGTGAGAGAAAAAGAAAGAAAGAAAGAGAGGTAGAGGCAGAGACATCAAATCTGTCTGAGAAAGGTTAACAGGACTGACTGACTGAGTAGAGTGGGAGTGTAAAATGTAGAAGCGAGTAGGAGGGAAGAGAGAGAGAGAGGAGGAGAAGAGACAAGAAGAGAAAAGGAGGAGAGTGTGTCTGATAGACAGTCTGTTGAGCTTGTCTGGATGCTTCTGTTCACTCTGTTCTGCTTTGCCTTTTCACCTGCAGACCGGGAGGACGACGCAAGGCAGACAGGTGTGTGTGTGTGTGTGTGTGTGTGTGGGCCGTCTGTGTTCATTTTGTGAACATGGATGGATGTGCTATGTGAAGATGGATGCACAGAAAAAAAGGATAGATGGATAGAGGAACATGTAAGTAAGTCTCCTACATGAAGCTTCAATTCATTTACGCATTGAGGAATTTTGAACGTGTTGCTGTCTTTTACTCTTCTAAAAGAGCTAGTTGTATGCATTAGTCTAACTCTGAATGCATGTTTTTGATTAACTCTTCATGGTCTGGGGGATTCAGCACCAGAGGTTCACAATTTGGTAGAGACACAAAGCTGACTAAGAGCAATGTTGGCACTACTGATACGCATAAGAATCCCATCTTCAATGCAGATATGCTAAACTTTATTAAGCCCACAAGGGGAAATTTGTAGATTATTATCATGATGGCTTCAAACACACAGCTGTGTATGAATTTCATTTCCATGGATTAGCAACCTGTAGAAAACTGATCACCTCATAAGGTAACGTCACAGTATAGGCCTGTCTGGGTCATTATCTGATCATACCTGTGTGTCTGTCACACACTGTGAGTAAGTAGCCAACATCTCAATGCCATTTGAATGAATTTACATTTACACTGCGGGCATTTAGCTGACAAATACTTATCTATTTATGTCTCATGGTATAATGCTTGCATAGGACTGTCAGTGTGAGGGTGTTGTCTAATCTAACATGCGCACACACAACAGAGAAACAGCTCATATCAGAGACATGCCTGTCAGGAGGAGTCAAAGAGGTCCATTCAGCGGCGGTGCTCAGTTATGATGATGACATAATACAGGGCATTGAGATGAGCTTTGCATTGACAGGCTGTAAAAGTCCTGCTCTGCTCTTTACCCCCCCCGCCATCACTTTTTGTAAATAATACAGTATGTCTGCTGAGCCGTTGAGTAGGTAAGAAACTGTTGTGTGTGTGTGTGTGTGTGTGTGTGTGTGTGGCCACAAGGTGCTTATATTTAGCCCTCCTGAGTGTACTGACTCACTGCATGCATGTAAGGAGGATGATGGGGTTTCAGTAGCTTGAGGTGTTGAAGATCACTTTAGTCCTTTAAGAAAGAGAGAGAAAGGCTGTGTGTTTAACATCCCATTTAGCCACTGAGTACACACACTTTCCTTTGTTTCTTGTGAAAAATGTCACAAGAAAACCTGCTTGAAAAATATTATTAACCTCAAAGGAAGTGGATATAGCGATAAAATTTAACCTCCAACTTTACAGTCATCCCCCAACCTTTTACTTTGTCACTTCACTCACTCCTTCACCAACCACATTGTGCAGTACTTTGTTACCATAGTAACTTTTTTTTTTTTCAACAAAGGACTTGGTAGATGTCCATCAAACTGAACCCCATCAGTATAGCAGTTGGTGCTTGGAAAGCATTAATTTGAAGCTGATGGTGAAGTTATTGTTGAGATGTCAAGGGGATATTTACTGGCAGTGATCTCACCAGGTGGCACATTCAAGGGGAGGGGGAATGTTCTGTCATTTACCAACAAAATTTTAAAAACGGAGAGAGAGTGAAAGTGACAGGTGGAGAAAGAGAGCAGCTGAATAGAGGATAAAATGATTTTCTCCAGTGTGATATCTTGTTTGTGAAGTTGTTCGGTAAACTGTTTGTTCTGCTTTTCAGATCGTGACAACCTTGGACCCAACTATCTGCAACACTTGCCAAGAGACTAATGGAGTCTGTATCACATGATCACAACACCTCCTCAACTTCTGCAGGGAGGGCATGCAGTGCCAGTGTGAGTGACAGGCAGCGTGAGCCAATGAGCTTCGCACCAAATCCAGTTCTTGTCCCAGACAGGGACAGCCTTCCGCTGAAGAAGAGGGACCAAAGACCGAGCTCACCGTCACAGCAGCAGCAGTGCGATGCTGCGACATTCAAGGCGCCTTACCCTTACAAGAGCCACGGCGAGTTAAAAACAAAATACACAAGCCCATTTCAGCCAGTGCCGAGACGGGTTCCTGCGCTCTACCAGCCCTGGACGCAGACTCATACATCCCCCAGGTCCAAACCTCATGTGTTATCTGCATTCAGGGAGCATCATGGCTGGGCAGAGTGGAGAGAGTTCAACCCCCTGCACCCTGGATGGGACTTTCCCCACCACTATCACCACAGCCACTTACCTGGCACACCTGCAGTCCAGCCAGGCCATCCACACCACCCCTCCAGGTTCAGCCCTATCTCCCTGGTCTCTGAGGGTTTCCACAGAATGGGTGGAGGGTACAGTTGGGAGCAGTTCAAGACATCAAGGGACAAGAGTTTGAATGCAGATAGGCAGAGCAATGGCAGGAATAAAGGACCGTATGTGAGGCGAAGAGAGTATTTTCCCAGGGTTGAAAAAGCAAGTCCTCCGTCGTTGAGCACATGCCTACCTCACTCTCCACACGAGGACCAACACAATTTGTTGCACAAATCAACAGACGTTGTCAAACATCCTGTTTCTGGACATTCCTTCAGAGGAGTTTCCCCTGTTGATAACTCAAACAGCGCATACACATCCATGAAAGAGGACACATCAAAATTTTCTGTATTGCCCTCCTCTGAGCATGCTTCTTCCTCCTCTTCCTCTTCTAACCGTTTCCCCTGGCTGCTCCCTCACTTTGTGGCCGGCTCTCTGATTGAGCTCAGAGATGGGCGGCTGAGACGAGTGGAGCACCTGCAGACGGAGGACTTCCTGCTGGGATCACTTGCATGTCCAGACCTGCGCCTGAGTTGCTGCACGGTGCAAAGCATCTCCCCTTCAACCTCTTCCTCCTCTGTCTCACGCCTCCTCATTCTGCTTCACGACCAACAGTCACAGGTGATGGAAAAATCACTCTGTAGTATTAATCATTCACAGTAGACCCTTCTCAAGTAGCTGTGATTATATCTACCAAAGAATGTATTCAGGAATGACTGCAAACACAATCTTGATATTCCATCAGTTATGAATAACACTGATTGAAAGGGATTAAGAGCACAATTTCTTTAATCTTCTCAAATTTTTAATGAGAAAATACCTTCAGTCAGGTTTGTACTATGACACGTCAAAGACTAAGGTTCATGATATTTTATATTTTTCTGCTGTGAAAATACTAAATATTTCATGTGTAGCCAAAGTCTGATTTAGCTTACTCCTCTGTACCACATTGTTGCCCAAAAACATTTCAAATGCATAAATTAGCTACACCTGACTGACTTGTTCCTTTATTAGGACAAACAGGGGCTTTCCTGCATACAAAGCATATAACATCCTGACACTATGTACTAGCACAGAAAACATGTATTAATCCATAGCTGAAAAACTATAGTATCTTTCTGTTATAGGAAATTATTGAGCCTTTTTAACAATTTAAGCTACATATTTGTGACCTCTTTTAAAAAATGAACAGTCTGTCCTCAGTGGGAACCAATAGACTTGTGACTGAGTACCATAGAAAGGCTTATATCTCTTTGCAATAGTGAGTCACTGTAATGTCCAGTCTTCCCTCAGTCCAACATGAGAGATGAAGAAGCTGTGCTGTCATTTTTAAGCACATTAAACTCACATGAGGGCTTTAATTTAAGAAAATATTGATTTTGAAATGTAATGGCAGAACCCAACTTTGCACTGGGTATTTTGTTTGTTGGTGACATTGTAATGTTTGGCATGTAGTAAATTATCTTTAAGTAAGGTCCAAGTAAGTCTAAGGTATGTGAGATACCGTTGCAACATACATTGCAAGAAGAAGCTAAGTTTCGGCCTGAATTTAAAACAAAGGTCTGTATTGAAAATCTTGAATAGGTATAAAACATAGTAAAGACTTATCTGTAATTGCTATTTGATATGAATTCAGCACAAATAGGTTTTCAAACCGGACCAACACCACCCCCTAGTAAACAAGTGTGCATGCTGCATCTCTGTCTCACTCTACTGTATACATGTGTTTTCCTCTGCTAGGAGTTGGTGGATGTCTATGTGGAGTACCCGTTCTTTGTGCGTGGGCGGGGCTGGTCCTCCTGCAGCCCCCAGAGGACTGCCCGTCTCTGTGGCCTGCAGTGCCGCCAGCTCAGCGTGGGGGACGTCTGCCTGGCCCTCACCCCCGTCTCAGCTCTACAGCCTCCACCGTCAGCCACTCTGGAGCCAAAAACCTCACCCAGGAAGTCAGAGAGAGGGTGTGAGTCCCTAAGTGTATCACACCCAGAGGTACCCCCAGGGCCACAGCAGCAAGAAGGGGGGAGGAAGAAGGGGGCAGAGGTAGTCCGGAGGAGACACTATTCCGCCCCTGAGCTAAGAGTTCCAGGGACTAATTGCATGTAGTGAAGAGGGTCACTGGTTTATGGGCAGGGAGAAAGTCAGTCTCTTCTAAGCTCTGCTATATTCAGCCTATATTTGCTGTCTTTTCTACCTCCTGAATCATATTTCTGTGCTTGACTGTCTTTTTAATTGTATCTAAGGAGTAAAGGCTAGAGAAAAACAATAAGCTTGACTCTCAGGATCCCCTAGAGGTTATATTAGCACATATTTATCAAGGCAAGTCAGGGATCACACGCTGATTATGAGAGTTGAATTATGTGAGTTAAACATTACATCTTCTGTGAGCCTGATCTCTGCCTGGTCTTTTGTAACAGAATTAAACTTTATTCATGTGAAAGAACTCTTCTTAAGAGAAAGAGCCATCGTGTAAAAATATGTCGCCGCAGGGAGCTGCTTCAGTAACACTGAATTTGAGAAAGATCTTGTAGGCTCAAGGATATTGTTTTCTTTCTCAATCTGACGGTTCATATCTTTCTGGCAGTCCTGACAGAATCAGCCCACGTTCCTTGAAAAGCACATAAATAATACTCCCTCAGGTCATTCAGTGCTGATGATATCATTTAAAGCTTATCTCTCTTCTGCCTAATATTATGTAAGAGTTCTTCATGCTCATAAATGAGAGTTTGAGAGGGAATTTTACATTGACAATCAACACCGTTTTTGATTGTATCAGTAGGATTTAGTTTTACGCTTCTACCTCTATTTTCTATTTACGGTGACAGATGTAATTGTGTGTTTTTAACAGTGTGGGCTGTGATGTAATATGCTTTGCTGGAAGCTTTCAGCTTCTGCAGTGAATGTCATTGTGAATGCCTTTATTTGCCAGGTTGTCAAATGCGCACATTATGTAAAGTATGTGCTTTGCTTTTTGTGCTAATGTGTATTTTAGGAGGCTTGTGCTATTCTACGTACTTTAAAAGCACAATCTGTTATCAGTGCATGGCTTCATGTGTCAGCACTGTGATGTAATTTCTTTCTGAGTACACACAGTTCACACATAATCAACTGAATGGGGCAAAATTGAAATGTGGACCATGTGGGCTCAACCATGATGTCAAAGTTGTGGCAGACAGGTTGCTGTAAACCTGATCATGGATTCAGTCTTTAACTTGTGAAGCAGTTTTCTCACTGTTGAATAAAATGGTGTGTAAAAATTGCTGCATATTTTTTTTATTCATTTTCCAAAAAAGAAACTATACCACTGGGCGACAAAACACCATTTGACAAAGTCCAGTTAGTAGCCGTTCTCCTGCTTTCAATCACAAATGGATCACTGATCACAACAAATGGAAATGTGATCATGGCATCTTAGATTTTCAGATTTCCTCCATCTGCTGAAGAAGATTGTGTAATATGATCAAAAGCTTCAGAATAGCTACTAAATGAGTCTTGTAGAGATTGTTTTGGCAACTACTGTTTCCAATGTCAAGAATGAACTTTAAGTCTCAACATTAGTTGAATTTATTAGCCGAAGCTGCTTTGAATGCCACTGTAAAAAAAAAACTGTATTGAAGCCAAATATGGTAAAAAATAACACACACACACACACACATGATTCTTGTTTGATAGTTTCCATTTATTCAACTAGTTTAATCTGACAAAACAAAATTACAGCCTCTGCTTGATCACCTGCAGCTCTGCTCTGACTCCAGAAGGCAGCTGCAGACGGGGGTGATGGTGCACACCCTAATGTCCGCCTCATGAAGATGAATCACTGACATCTTGCAGACTGTATGCCTTTCACAGACCTGGTGACATATGTCTGCATGAGGAAACTAGGCCCAAAAGCCAGGCCTTTCTATCCCACACACTGTTATTAATGGTCTTGGCTGTCATTCCTTCGCTGAGCTCCCCTACATCAGCAGCACACACTCGAGCTGCCAGATGTCTTACACTTGACCTGATATGACTGCCCTGCTGAACAACCAGTTCAACACCAGTGAAGTTTGTTGCAGAGCATTTTTCTCTGATCAGGAAATAAGTTCATCCTAACTGTTCCAAAAGAGAAGGTGCAACGGTTCAACAGGATGGTGGAGATTTAAAGTTTTATGAGCTGTGTAATATGTTATCAAATGCACATTTCCACCCAGGCAACTTCTTATATTCTCATGCCTGATATCGTGACAGAATTTAAAAGCAGATATGTGTTGTACTCTATATGATCTCTGCATACAGGGGAAATGGTTGAAACGTTTTACATTATGTTTTAGCGATCCATGTTTTGTTTGAGCTTCTGAAGTGACTCCACAAAGCTCTGAGTCTTTTTAGGGCACTTTCTCTCGTCACATTAAAAGGAAACAAAGAAAATCCTTTGTTCAGCCTTTTCCCTGTGACCAGAAATTCTGATTGGGCTGTAATACTGCATGGGCGGCTCAGCTGCTGGTCATAAAAACGGTCCCAGAGAATAAAGCTTGTTCTGTGGCAGGAGCTCCCCAATGACCAGGCAGTCAATCATCTTGTCTCTGCTTCCTCCACCTCTGCCTTTTTAAGCATCCCTCTGGATTTGCGGAACTCATAGGAGGTTGACAAGCGATCAGTGACAGCCGCAGGCTCTGACCACCATGTTGCGGTACTTTTTGAGGATGACGTTGGAGCTGTCATCAAAGTAGAGCACTGAGATGCCATGGAGCTGGGTGGGGGCACAGCAGGGCTTGGGTACCGTCTCTGGGTTGATAAAGTGCACCTGTGGTAGAGGAAGCATAAATCAGTCCTCACAGAACGTGGAGGTTGTAGTGAAAGCACCTGTCATCAGGGACTGTTTGGGACTTACCAGAGTTTGCACAATAGCGTGATTAGTGGCATTCATGTAGGAGTTGAGAGGAAAAGCACATTCCCCTTCGCAGTAGTATGCTGCATAGCCCTCTGGTGCTATGATCCAGTCCTGATCAAAGTAAAACCACAGCCAAAGGGTCAGTTAACTGTCATTTCTGGTAACGAGAGGGACATTAAATGAAAATTAAATCAAATGAAATTTCCAAGTACCTGCCACCCCAAATCTCTGAAACTGACGTACAGCTCATGTTTTTTACATCCCTCTTTAGATATGCCAAGGTTATCTGAAAGTGAAATATGCAAATATGAATACACACTCATGTATTCAAGTTATAGGCCTAAAGGTCATTTTAAGTCTGTGATGATGAGTTTTTAAGAGTCCAGACACCTGTTGCTGCCTCCACTGCCTTTAGCGCATCCTGAACAGTCCTCTGAGGTTTGGAGCGGTTAGACTGGCGACCTTTGTGGCCATGGGCAGAGCGGATGCTGCGGAAACGCACCTCACTGGCTTTGAAGAAGGCAACCATGAAGGGCTGCTTGTCCTGGGGTCCCATTGCCGGTCACCAGCCCCGCCAGCTGGGGGTTCCTCCTCTGGCCTACAGGGGGAGACAGGGGGGAGCAAAGCTTAGTCTCAACCAGCCATTGAATATGACAATAACACACATCTGAGTTTCTACTAAACAATCATTTGTTCATCTTAATATGACCACAACAACCATAATCGTAACTTAAACTCTAAGTGAGTTTAAGAAGTCTCTACACAGATTTACTGAATATGCGGTGTCCCTTTTAAGCACTGGATTCAAAGAGCATTTATCATAACCATAAATCATTACTCTAGACAAAGACTGATGGTTGTTACTCCTATGGATCCCACCCCATGACTGTATGGCAGCAACTGACCATGGCTATCTTCCAAGACCAGGTGCAGGCCTAGGTTCTGCTCAGGGTTGACCAGCCAGAGGTTACTGGTGGTGGTCAGGTCAAAAATCAGCCAGCCATCCTCTGCAGCCCAAACATCTCGCTGGTCCAGCAGCAACAACTCCACTTCACTGGGAAGAGAAAAATTGATATTTATTGTCGAGGCAGATCTACATTTCAAAGTTTTTGATTAAGTGTTTCCATGAAAAGGTGCTTCTTTGATATAAACTCAAATCTCAGATTCATTCCTTAGAAGCGAGACTTTCAACCATCCATGCTTGCCAGTAGACAAAATACAAATGGTTGAGATGTCCACTGTGATGAATTACCTACAGTATCTCTTGTTTTCAAGTTCCTGTGCATTGATTTTCTTTCCTCTGTGAAATTAATTAAAACCAACAGCTGTCTGGAAGCTATGAAAACAATCTAAAGGCATGTGATATGCTTGGGAAAATGGCTAGCTGTCATGCTAATTATATAAAATTAGTATGTAATAGGCTAAAAAACCCCAAACTACATGTGTGGTCCTGTAATATCTACAGCGCAGATAGAAAGTATTAGGACAACTTGTTTTATGTTGTTTGGACTAAATACATCAGCACATTGGATTTGAGGTGAAACAATGACTTTGTGGTTAAAGCACTAACTCTCAGCCTTGAGTGTGAAAGTGTTTACATCCATACTGGTCAAACAGTGTAGGAATCATTTGCATTTTTAAACATATTGCCCCAATTTTCAGATAAAGCATCAGGAAAATAAGATATTAATAACAACCAAGAGGTTTTAAGGCGAAACACTGGAATGTTGTTGATTGGCCAAGTTAGACACCTCAGTCCAACTGAGAACGTGTTTCATTTGCTGAAGACCAGACTAAAGGCAAAAAGCCCCAAAACAAGCAAAAAGTGAAGCCTGCAGTACAGGCCTGTTAGAGCATCACCATGGAAAATACCAGGTGTCTGCAAATGTTTATGGGTGGTAGATTTCAGTCAGCCTGCACTGCAAATGAACCACATTATTAAAAATGATCATTTCAATGAAGTTTATATTAACTTCTCCACGTTGTGCCACCTAAAACTGTTCAGCTATATAGAGAAGGGGCTACATTGTTCAACACATGCGAATATAAACAACTTAAAAGTTAAAAGTATTTATGTCCTAGGGTACTGATTAAGCAGAGGGGACAAATACCGGAAGACAGTTATGACACGAGGAGAAGCGTTTCAATAAGACTGACCTATGAGTCTGCTCAGCCTAAAAAAAATGACACAACAATATGAATATCCAGGGTAAATTCCTTTCAAGAGCTAACACCCTGAATCATGTATTCCCCACTACAGTGAACAGCCATTATCAAAGGAGCACTTTCTTAACTCCCAAGAAGAAAAATCCTACACTGATGTGTCGTCTTAAGGGCAGATTTCACAGGCAATAGCTTTGTTTACAGATTGAGTTTCAGACCCTCAGGCAGACGTCTGTCCTTTGGTCCTGCTGCCTCCTCGTCTGTGTGGAGTTGCCTTTGTGTGTCTGTGAATGACAATGGTGTTGCCCTTTACACCATCGTCAGCCCCCGCTGTCACCGATGAAGGACTTAAATCTACTGCTTACACATGAATCCTTCTGTTCAATGATGTGGCCCCGTGGCAGGCTGAGGCGGGCAGGTTAATGTGGTTCAGAGATTTTATAATGTGGGTGGATGGTGGAGCTTTGATTTATGAGGAAGATCTCTAATGTTGTTATCCAGTTTCAGATGTGGTTTGAAACAAGTGTGAGAGTATCATAGAAGCTGGCAGACAGACAAAACAGGACTACAGACAGTCAAACAGACAGAAACTTGAGGAATAACCACCTGTGTAACAGAGAGTATAAAATAATGTCTTGAGGGTTGAGAGTGTTTTTTGTGGTTGGAGCTGTGCATTACAAATGCAGGTCCCCTGGGTACTGTCCTGTTCTGACTGTGTAAGAGTAAACTTACTCTGGAGAGAACCCCAGTGTTTCTGTAATTGACACTAATGTCTATGTAAACAGCTACAGTGCTGACACTAACATCAGCAGAAATAACCTGTGGGGAAATGCAGACAGACACAGCCGGTGCAGACAGCTCTGTGTGCTCGTACAGCCGCCTAACAACCACTTTACACAGAAATCACACAGTGGCATGATGTGTTGATTTAAGCTCAACCACACAACTTGTACTGTGTCACTAACATAAGAGGATAATCATATGTAGCGATGAACACATCCAGCTAACGTGAAGACTTGGAAGGTCATTTAAGAAATGCTCTAAAGGGTCAGTTTGTCTGAATTACAAAAAATAAAAAATAAAATAAAAAATACACACATACACACACACCTACACTCTAACCTATAATGCATAGCCATGCAGAGTTTTATCTTGAACTGGTTTTAGGAGCTGTGGTTTCTGCACCATCCCCAATATAAGAGAGAGAAATAGAACTTCATTAGTTTACAGTGACTGAAATAGGCCACAGCTACAGCAGCTACCAAGGCTACAGGGGCTAAAGCTATACCAGCTGCTTTGTGACGCTGCACATAGGCCCAGTGGTGCTTTCGGCTAAATGCTAGCATGCTGCTTTTATGTAGGTATAATGTTTATCACATTCACCATTGTAGTTTGGCATAATAGCGTGCTAATGTATGCTACTTAGGACTCCACAGAAAATTACAGCTGAGACTGATGGAATGTTAAGTTCACTGTAGTTTCTTGGCAATTCAGCCAATAATTGCTATAACTGCTAATAACTGATATTTCAGTCTGGACCAAGGTAGTGGACTATGATCAACAGACTGACATTGTCATCATCATTCACCTCTGTCATACTGGGGTGGTATCTCAAAATGATATATCTCAAAAAGTAAATAAACCAAAAAATACAAAACATTAGAGCTAACTGAGAAAATATGTTTTACAATAATCAGTAGACTGAGCAGTCAATGTCCGAAAACACCAGACTGAGGTGACACATATGTTACAAGATTAAGTAAGCTCAAGGGTAAATATCAGCACAGAAACAGCAAAATGAATGGCACCTGAAAATAAAACACCTGTACCTATTTGGAGGCTCCTGCAGGACCTGGTAGATGCTGACTCTGAATGTCTCGTTCTCATAGCGTCCTTGGATGAAATCCTTGTAAATCCTGAACTCTGCTGCTGTGACGGCCTCTCCCTCTGGAATACGGGAAAGGTCAAAGCGGAATTCCCTTCGGTGCTGCTGGTAGAGAAGATCCTGATCCTGAACGACTATTGTGGGAAGAAAGAGAGGAAGATGTATGTACAGCAGACCTGAAGAACAGGTGGTTTTCTGGCAGAGACAGAGGTCAGATGCTATAAATCAACATTTGATTGAAGCTTACGTTTCATCAAACTCTCCAACCATATTCTACCCAACTGCGATACCACCGTGATTAATGGTTGACTGTTTTCTCCCCAGCTGACACACATACACACAGTAAAATAATATTTCGGAACCTCGCAGGGAAAGTTTGTACATGTGTGGAAAAAAGCAAACCACTGAGTACAATCAGATGGTAAACCAGTCAGTGGCTGCAATATCTGTCAAAACTGAGTCAAAGGCTTCTCTGATGTGTGTCGTGCTGCCCACATCTCGGAAGCACTGTGTCAGAAATAGGAAAAATCCGGCTTCCATGAGCGAAGTGATTGATCTAAACATCACTTAAGTCGAGTCTCTAACATACATGCCAATGTGGGGGAAAAAAAACATACTGAGGGCTCAGTTTGGCTCCCTGTTTAAACTGCACACATGTGCTGACCACAAGAAAAGGCCCGTTAAGGCACTGCCCGGAAAACCACAGCAGCCAGTGTGCTTTTACAAACACACTTACGTAAAGTATAGAGAGCCACACAAATTCATGTGTGACTTAACTACCAGAGTCTGTACCACCCAGACCTCCCTGATCATTTTGCCATGTATTACTGTCCGGTGATTTCATTCTGATTGTAGAGGATGAAGTGAAGCAGCAGTAGCGGGTGGCACAGTGGGGTTTCCACCCCGCCCTGACACAGCTGAAGCTCTCTAACGCTCAGAGTTTCCATGAAAAGGTGGTCAAAAAGACCCCAAAGCTCCCTGAAGCTTTCCAGTGTCATGTTTTTATAGCGTTAGTCAATGTGTTTGTCCTTGGAAAGAGCGGTGGAGGTCTCCGGTGAAGGTGTGCAGAGCAGAGCAGCGATTAGCCACTTTAAACACATCCTGCCCAGTGGCATACAACATGACATCATCATGACATCACCCCGTGTTCCTGCTGATGGCCCACTATTGTTTCAGTGCATAGACACCCATATGCACAATACCCTAACACTAGAAACATAAACATTTTTTCCCACAAAAGCAGGCATGCACACACACACACACACACACACAGAGTCAAAGTTCCCTAAAAACACTTCGAATGACACAAAAACACACACAAGCTGCTCATCGTTAAGAGCAGTGCATTCTGAACCCTGCGAGTCATTTGTTTGACCGCAATTAAATGCTGGAAGGGAACGAGGGGTGTTTTTATGAAAGCAATAATTGCTTGTAAGGACTTGGTGTGTTTACGTTAGAGACCATTAGCTGCAGAGATCAGACCTCAGATATGCAAACTTCCTTCTGGGAGGCATTTCAACACTTTAGATTTCTTCTGACACTGCAGGGCCACACAGTCACAGAGCTATCATTAACCTATTGCAATTTTATAGTAAGTGGGAGGTTTTTCTTTTTTACAGCCCACCGTGGGTGGTTTTAAGACGCATCACAATGTCTATACAGAAACAAAACTTAACACAAAAAATGGTGGAAATGTGATATTCTTGAACAATAATCATTGGGTTAAGTGTTATTAATGCATCAGTCATGTTCTGTGTACTCATTTATCAAGTGGACAATTTAGAACTTATTAAAGTTAGTGGTAAATGTTACTTTTTGCCCTTACAAATCCATGAAGTTTGTCAACATATCTTATACCCTTGACTGGTTTATTGCAGATTATTAAACCACCAAAAAGATTCTTGTTAAACAAATTTCACACATTTTGATAAATGTACTGCAGAATGCAGAGGAGAAGAAGGGTAAAAAAACAGCACGTTAAGGGAGGCCATGCAATTACGACTGGATCTTAGGAGTAAAAAGAAAGCAATTATTTTGCTCTTGGATATACAAATAATGAGAGGGTTAATGAGATTTTCCAGCTGGGCAAAAGAAAGTCTTCATCTGATCTCCTTATGCTACCTACAGATCAGCTTAGCGGGACAACAGAACACATTTCTTCCTGCTTATTCTCAAAAACACAATACTCCTTCTGTTCTTCAGTGAAACAGTCATTGCTCCAACTGTTAGGAGAGTGTTTTGCACCCCTTCTTTTTTGTAATGAAAGCCAGTGACATTTCTGGTCATTAAGCCTTTTTCCCATGCTCTGCAGGTGTGTGTTGTGGTCAGTGCAAAAAAAAAAAGCCCATACTGAACGCATGTGTACTTGTCTCCAGGCAAAAGACTTCAGCAGCAGTAAACAAAGAGGTCGACACATGAGGAGTAGCAGAGCAGAGAGCTGCAGAACAGCTTCGACTGATAAGACTGACAGCCAAGTCAGGCCTCAGTCCCTTTCTTTATGAACAACTGTACAACAGAAACTGTAAATGTGCAGATCAATAGCAGCTGCCTTCTGTAATGTTGCATGACAATGCGACTAATGCTTTTTTCCTGTGATTCTGGAGTACGACCTGTGGTTTGGCATACCAGCACAAGTAAACATATGCAGCTTTGTACATGTATGAGCATATGTGCAATGATGTGATATACAGTGTGTGTGTGTGTGTGTGTGTGTGTGTGTGTGTGTGTGTACTTTACAATATGACTACGCCCGCTCTCAAAAACCATCTAACCAATGAAAAACAGGGGCTGGACACCTTGTTTTAACTTTGCCTCTAATGGAATTACTTTTCACTTAAGAGTAAAATAGGGCTGATTTATTTAAAATAATCAAATAACCTACTTAATGTCCACCTGCACTACATACTGTATCTGGGTACACTGGGATAAGGCTATGTTTGGCTCAACAGCAGCTCTCCCTCACACTGGAAGCTGTGGTCTTTGGAAAGCAAATAATCCATTCCGGTCTTGAAGCGATCATCCAGGGACCACCAAGATAGAGCCACTCCAGTACAATGAGCTAAAAACTCTGCCAATCATCAGCACAGGAGGCCATGGTGGGCCTGAGAGAGAAATAATACACACTCATTGTGTCCTTTTTTTCCCTCCTTCCTCTTTATAATCAGAGTCTTCAGATGTGGAACCACATGAATCTGTTATTGGTTTTCAGAAACAATGCTTCCAGATCTCGTTAGCTAAAGACTGTCAGTTAGGAGTTCACGACTGAGGATGCAAAATGTTGTGTTATGCATTTCAGTTTTTTTTTTACAGTTTCCAAATGTTTAGTATTAACTACATGTTTAGAGGCTGATATTGAGAAAAAAATAACTAAATGACTCCTTGTTTTAAAGCTTCAGTTCAATCTCAATGGCAAACAGACAGATGAAGAGGGTTTCTTGGAAACATATCTGAGATGAACAAACTTCAGCTCCTCGCATTGACCTGTAACCCTCATCCAAGCCTTGAGGCAGGAGAGGGCCGTGCAGAAGACAGGGGCTGGTTTTGGCTATAACTACATCCGGATACGAACCACAGGCACCATGCCATCTGCTTGTTTCACCATAGTGATATCAGAGCTGCCGTAGGATCGCCAAGGGAAACAAAGGCAGGAGTCACCTTTTATAAATTCAATAATGTCTGAGTGAGCCCAGGCTCCCGCCTGTGACCCCTGTGATTTACACCTTCCAAACAAACACCCAAAGAGACATAAATACAGGAATGCGTGCGCAAACACCTGCGATAACAGAGATTACTACAGCAATAACATGTGTTTAGATGCTGTCTGTATCTTGATCGCACACCAACTTGTCTCTCACTCCCCAGGGGGGGGTTTAGAAATGCCTGTTCAATTCCTAGTCATGCGAAACAAAGCCATGCTAAAGCCTCTCCCCCAGAGCTTTGAAGGGATTCTGGGGAAATCGGATACAGGCATGTTGTCATAACATTTACAGCTCGGAATGCATAATGCCTGATTTCAAGTGAAGAAAGTGACCTAAAAGCCACAATGTCAGAGTCACAGGGGCTTTCACAGTGACACACACTTACTCAGTGCACCCTGTTGCAGTGTAGTGGCTTCAAGGATTTGACAACAAAATGGGAAGCATTTAAAACCTTGATTCTTAAGTTGATTGACTCAGATGAGAAAGGTAGATAGAATTGTCCCTGAACAACATGAAGTTATTTTTTGTTGTTTTAAATAAAGAGCACTCACAAAAATAACATTGTTCAAAATAATATAGATTTTTATGAACCACTGTCTGTGGAATTATTTTGTGGCCACTGGTGATTAGGTTTTTGATTTGGACACTTAGTACAGACACAATTTTTTAAAAAAAAAGTCATAAAATCAAATTACCACCACACACTCTATATGTGTATATCTGTATCTATAACCTAATACAAGTTAGACACACTACGTCCACAAACTGAGAGAACTTACAAAACTCATTGTTCACTTACCGAGGTTGACAAAGCTCATCACCGTATCTGCGTCATCTAGGAAGCGACTGTCCTGTGGGGTCACCATGGGGGAGGCCTGGGTCGGTAAAACAGGCTTGTAGTAAGAGTATCCGTGCGGCTCTGCGTCTGTAGAAATGGTGTTGTACAGATCCAGCATGAACATCGGGGCGGCGTTGTGCTTGGTGTAGACGTGCGGCCGCGGACGGTGCGGCAGCCCCAGGATGGAGAGGATCTCCCGCTGCATCTCCCTGCGCTCCTGACTCCGCAGCCGCCGCTGGATAAAGCTGGAGCGCACCTCGTTGTCCAGAGAGAAGTTGGAGAAGGAGACCTGCGAGGCCAACACGCAGTAACAACAAGACAGAAGGGTCATAACTGTCGTCGAGGCGCTTGTCACCATTTTGATCAAATTTTACGCGCGGTTCTAACAAGTCGAGAGATGAGATTGGAGACGCGGTTCTTTTAGAAAGAGTCTTCCCTCGTGCGAGGGAGTAAAACACGCTATCCTCTATCAACTCAGAAAATCATTCCCTCATCATCTGCCGTTGCGCACTGTCTGACGCGTCCTTCTGGATGGCAACTTGAGAATGGATTTTATTGAGGCTTTGTCAGGGGAGGGGCAGGAAGGGTTCAAGATGGGATAAACCAAGACTGGAAAGACTGGGACAGCGTGTGGGAGAGAGGCAATGAAAAGTAGGGCGAGAATGGACCAGTGTCCTTTCATGAAGTGCACTTCTCTATCTTGGTAATAGGATGGGTGGGGTGTGACCCAAGTGTCCCATCACTGTGTCCTTTGTTTGAATATGATTGCTTGGCCATCGGTGGAGGTGGGCTCTAATTGTTAAATGATTAGCACATCTTTTGCCTGTAAATCGTTCTTTTTCTCTGCAAGTCTGGCAGCCAGCTTCTCTGTGCTGGGACCATCCCCTGGTTCTTAAGTCCCAACATCAAGGGTCACGTGTACTTATTTTCAAATCCCATGCTATTTTCTTAAACAGATCTGGTTTGTTTAAAATTACTGGCACTGTGCCACAACGCCGCATACATGGAGATACTCCAACGCTAAATGATCAGTCTAAAGGTAAAGAGGGGAAATCCC
This sequence comes from Lates calcarifer, assembly GCF_001640805.2. Lineage (NCBI taxonomy): Eukaryota > Metazoa > Chordata > Actinopteri > Centropomidae > Lates > Lates calcarifer. Next base: position 15,182,352 of record NC_066844.1, read on the forward strand.
CTAATCCCTTCTTCAACAGACACCTTTGAACACAAAGAATAAACTCAGGCCCACCCTAATTGTTAAAGGGTCTGAGTGATCAACAGTAACAGCCCAGACACATGAAGAGACATGCCAGTGGCCTCTATGAATTACTACAACAATGTGTAAAACACTCCCCAGTGACTGCTTTAATAGAGAGTTAGTGGGGATGGATGGCGGGTAATGAATGGCAAAGGAAGAATCCTAAACTTTAAACAGTTTATACGTATGCTTAACTGGTCTGAGTGGCTGGATCAGCACATAAAACTCAAAGGAACAGGTTAATGTGTCATACAACATATTGCTCAAGATGAAATCAGTGGTTTCCAGCCTGTTTGGCTACTGATGTCTCGCAAAAAGCAGCGTGTAGTCAGTCACATTTCAGATGTCTATGAGTTGTAAACAGCTTCATCAAACAGAGATTTTTCCCTCTGGACGTCTCACATGGTTTCAGTTCAAATGATCAATATCTCGCCAAAAATCAAAGATTAGAGAAAAAGTTCAAAAATTGAAAACAGACTTGTGAATCAGAACTTCTTTTTTTTTCTCCTTTCCTCTCCCATTAATCATCTCACAACCCCTCAGATTTGTCTGGTGTCCCTGTATATAAAACTGTGTAAGTGGTTCAGACTAGCTCCACCTCCAGCAGCTACAACACTAACATGCTGCTTACACACTGATGCTTCAACATTAATCATCTAATGATACTAACTTTTCAAACTAAAATTATACACCAATGCACCAAGGCAATTCAAAGTTACATTAGCACCAGACACTAGTCACTTAAGATGTTTTTCCCAGCAGAGGTCACTTTGCATGACTCATTCCTTAAAACCCATATAAACTCAAGAGTCGACCCTATCCACTACAAACATTTATAAACTTTACTGCTTCTTTAGTAGTAACTATAAAAATGTGTTTTGCTCAAGGACTCATCAGCAGGGTGGATGCATGTCAACAGGTTCTCTAACTGGCAGTCTCATGTATGCACCGAATTCTATTAATCTGCTTACTGTGCACTAACTCCAATACAGATCATTCATTATATCTGGAGCTACAACTATACTATGTGTCATACTGTTTTAATGCATGTAAGATGGATTATGAAGCACTGAAATGGTTTGTTTCGTCCATATATCCTATAAACAACCGGCCTAACTGTATTTTGTATTCAAGCTCCGCTTTATTCATATTATGTGTCCATATAGGCAAAATATACATTTAAATAGGCTGCAAAGCATTTGTGCGTGTTTGAAATGGTCATTTACCTGAGTGGGCTACTAGAAAATAATTAAGTACGGTTTTAAAAGTCTTGCAGATGATTCTGCTTTATACTTCTACATTATGGAAACATTGTAGAAATTTAAATATTCTACTTTTCACTCCATTACATTTATCTGAGAACTTTTAGAAGTTTATAAACTTCTAGTTATTTAATATAGTATAGCTTACCTACTGCTTACCTACTTGTTAATCCATCTGTATCAGTGGTGGAAGAAGTGTTCAGACCTTTACCTACAGCAATGTTAACATAGTCCATTACCAGTAAAAGTCCTTTATGAAAAGTACATGAGTATTAGCAGCTAAATGTAGTTAAAGTATCAAAGTAAAAGTACTGGTTTGGTCCCTCTGACTGATATATATGAAATCATAAGATGGTTAATGCCAAAGTATTGGTGTGTAAGAAGCATGTTACTGTCATAGCTGCTGGAGGTTGAGCTAGTATGAGCTACTCCATATACAGTATTATATACAGGGACACCAGATAAATCTGAGGGGTTGTGAGATGATTAATGGGAGAGGAAAAAAGAAGAAACAAAGTTCTGCTAAAACACATCTGTTTTCAGTTGTTGGGCTTTTTCTCTAATCTTTGATTTTTGGTGAGATATTGATCATTTGAACATTTATTGAAATGAAACCATGTGAAAAATTTAGAGGGGGAAAAATCACTATTTGGGGAAGCTGTTTACAACTCACTAACATCTGAAATGTGACTCTGACTACACACTGCTTTTTGTAAGACATCAGACGACAGAAAGGTTGGAAACCATTGATTTCATCTTTAACTGCTTGTCATATTATCCATTATGTACAGTCTTCATTTATCTTAAAAGGAACTAGTGACTAACGCTGTCAAATAAAGAAGAGAGTACAATACTTCCCTCTGAAATGTAGAGGAATGGAAGTCACTCTCTGAACTGTATGTGCACTCCACTATTAAGCTACTTGTGGGACACAAATGAGGTCGCCTATATGTGGAGGGGACTGTGGGTTTGTCTAATGATAACATATATTTTCCTTTCCTAGCTCCATGTGGGCCTGCTGGGACAAGATGGCAACAGACGAGAAAGTATAATACCCTCAGCGCAGCAGCAACCAGACGCCTCACACAGTCGTAGGCTGTGCTGGCCACTGAGTGGTGAAAGTGACTTTTTGTCATGCACTGCCCCCAAGCGGTAAAACGCGAAACCGTGTGCTTTTTAACAGGGCCCACACGTCATCAAACTGCGACATACCGAGGAACAAGCGCCACATTTCTGCTGCGCCAAATTATTTAGGTACTTTCGGCGTTACCGCTTTAGCTACAGCCACAGCCAAAATAAATCTGGGGTATGTATGTTCATGTAGTTATGAAGCGGTGTTACAGGGTCTCCAATGTTTCGATGTGGCGTTTGAAAATGTTGCTGCACAGGAAAGTTACCGACCACGGTTGATGGTCTCAGAAACCGACTTAGCTAACGTTAGCTAGCGTTGAATTATCTTCATTTTCTGACCTACATAAAGGTTAAATTTGTGGCACGTGAGCTTAGAGGTATTTAAAACACCATACAGGGTTAAACTGCCCACATATAATGTTAACTATTAACACGCTAGCTAACTGTTGGTATTTAGAAGCTAGCAGCGGTAACTGACTGAGTTAGCGTTAATGTTAGCTGCTCAGCCGCATCCTGTCAAGTGTCAAATGTTTTGGTCTACGTTACATGTGCTGACACTTTCCGATGTCTATTCTGTATAATTACTGTTTGTCATTTGAGTGCATGATAAATGGTGTGTAGCTAATGTACTATAGTCTAATCTAACGCTGCAACGTCTGCTATCTAGCGTTACGCACTTTCAATATATCATGCAGTGCTACACGCAGTTTGTTTTTATCATTTATTGTGCGTTACCTGTGAACGCGATTTGGCTTTCGGTTCTGTTGATGAATACATAAATGACAACTAGTGTGGTCTGTTATCATTAAATGACACCGTACGGCTACTTGTCTCTTAGGCGTAAAAGAGGAAGAGCGTTGATGCACCATGAGTTTGTTTGGGACGAGCTCCGGGTTTGGAACAGGAGGGACAGGTGTCTTTGGAAGCACAACAACAGACAGTCATAATCCCATGAAGGTAAACCGGAGGAGCACATGAGTAAAGTATTTAGCGTGGATTTTGATAAATTGTTTTGATGGCTTGGTGAAAACTGTGCTTTCACGTTTTTATCTGACAGCTTTAAGTTTTTCCTTTGTTGTTTATGTCTCTGTCTTGTCCCACAGGATGTTGAAGTGACTTCACCTCCAGATGACAGCATCAGCTGTCTTGCTTTCAGTCCACCCACGATGCCAGGGAACTTCCTCATTGGAGGATCCTGGGCCAACGATGTGAGTAATTCATTTCAGTGGAACACAATGGATAATAATTTTAATATGGGATTTGAGTTGAGTTGAGAGACTGGAGGATGCCTTCACCAGGCCTGTCTCCCATGAAGAACTACTTCTGCACAAGATATATGTGATGAATAAGATATAAGATAAATATATATAGATATAAGTATGAATGCAAGTTCACACAGTTTAATCCTGCTGTATCTTCTGATGTTCAGGTCAGGTGCTGGGAGGTGCAGGACAATGGACAGACTGTCCCTAAAGCCCAGCAGATGCACACAGGTCCAGTTCTGGATGCGTGCTGGAGTGATGTAAGTCTCACCATGCAGAGTAGTTTCAGCTCTGCAGTAGATGCTCTCTGCTGGGTCATAGAATAATTTATGATGTGCTGTTCTCTTTAACCAGGACGGGAGTAAAGTGTTCACTGCTTCCTGCGATAAGACAGCTAAGATGTGGGATCTCAACAGCAATCAAGCAATGCAGATTGCTCAGGTTGGTTGAGAGCCCTCAAATCAAATATGTGGTCATAAGAATGAAGTAGAATCAGCTAAGGCCTCTCACCATTTCTCTTCACAGCATGATGGTCCGATCAAAGCAATCCACTGGATAAAAGCCCCTAACTACAGCTGTATCATGACTGGAAGCTGGGATAAAACACTGAAGGTACTACACCTTTTTAGTGTCATTTTAAACAGTTACAATCATTATAGTGCTTCAAGAACAATCTTAATCTATTCAGTTTAAGTTTAACAATTTTGGGCAGGCACAATTTTAGTTTACACTTGTACACTATGTTTTCTTGTAGTGAAAAAGGCCAGTTTTGGAAATTTTTGGAAAACAGCTTTCAGAAAGTCTGACTCAGCTCAAGTTCATACGCCTTCTGTCAGTGTGTAATGACCACAGTCATTACTCCTGATGTGCTTGTGCAGACACTGACACATAACCATACAGAAGCAATTAATCAGCATGTCAAACTTTGTAGTTCCAAATGTAGAAGTGAGAAAAATCACAGCCTTTCCTGTTTTTTCTTCTCAGTTCTGGGACACACGCTCTCCCAATCCCATGATGTCGCTGCAGATGCCAGAGAGATGCTACTGTGCAGATGTTGTAAGTAGTTTTTGAGGGATCTGACATGTATTTAAGTTCTTGCTGATTGGATGCTTGATTAAGATGATTTATTATTGATTGATGTTTTTACCTCCCTGACCCTAATATGTAGGTTTATCCCATGGCGGTGGTGGCCACAGCTGAGAGAGGCCTGATAGTGTACCAGCTGGAGAACCAGCCCTCTGAATTCCGCAGAATAGACTCTCCCCTCAAACATCAGGTGAAAGCAAAGTGCCATTAACTACCAATCTTTTCATTGTTTCGCTCTCTTTAGCATCTCTCCTAACCTGGTACTTTTCAAGTACAACCAGATTCATTTTCTATGACAATGAGTATAAAGCCAAGTTTTGTGAAATAGATATATTATATATATTTTCCATGCATCATGGTCTTTTGATCTGATGTACTTTTCTGCTCTGGTCTTGCAGCACCGCTGTGTTGCCATTTTCAAGGACAAACAGAACAAACCCACAGGCTTTGCACTGGGAAGCATTGAGGGCCGAGTGGCCATCCACTATATCAACCCTCCAAACCCGTGAGTGTCTAAAACAAATCAGTTTCTTACAAGTACGTTTTTGAGTCTCACTGATCAGTCAGTGCAGGTGTTTCTTTAAGTTAGTAAAGTGTTAATATATTAGATTACTATTATGCTTACATCAATTAAAAAGACTGTTCTTACTGTTGAAGGCCTGAGGCTAAAGATGACATGAATGTGTTTGCTGATGTATTTTAGAGCCAAAGACAACTTCACCTTCAAGTGCCACAGGTCCAATGGAACCAACACAACCACTCCACAGGACATCTATGCTGTGAGTTATTCTCAGTTGTCCCAGACAGTGTTGATATTGTGAAAGAAATGTAGCTTTTGTGCTTGTTCTTAAGGGAGATTTTATTCGCTTTCGCAAAGACAAATTATACTGGTTTGTGGATTTTATTACGAACAGCTTTGATTCAGCTTTTTATACACAGCAGACATTCTCCTTTTCACAGGAGGGAAAACCAAAGCTGGATTCAAACTACAATCCAATTAAATTTAATTGAATTAATCACACATATGCTTTTCTCACTGTGATGTCATATCTGTGGTGAAAAAGTTCTGTTAATGGTATTCTATTTAGTATTTAGTTTCCTTCTTGTATTGATTTATAATATGTATTAATTTTCATAACAATTTGGTTGACATCATGCTGGACTGCCCTCGATAATTTTAGTCACTGTGATACATTAACTGGTTGAAATGTTTCCATGTCTAACCTGCAAATTTCCATTCTTCCCCACCAGGTGAATGCTATCTCCTTCCATCCTGTCCATGGCACGCTGGCTACTGTGGGCTCAGACGGGCGCTTCAGCTTCTGGGACAAAGACGCCCGCACCAAGTTGAAGACCTCAGAGCAGCTTGACCAGCCCATTACGGCTTGCTGCTTCAACCACAATGGCAACATCTTTGCATATGCTTCCAGTTATGACTGGTCAAAGGTAGGGGAGTGTAAAATCTCTACCAAAAGTTGTTAAGAGGTGTTTGTATTTTACCAACGTAGTTCACAAAGTTTGCCTTTTCGTCCTGGTCTTTACTCAAAATTGTGTTACAGTGTATTCCTGTTCTGCAGTCACTGACTGGCATTTTGAATCCCTCAGGGCCATGAGTACTACAACCCCCAGAAAAAGAACTACATCTTCCTGAGGAACGCTGCCGAGGAGCTGAAGCCTCGGAACAAGAAATGGTGAGAGCAGGACAGCCGCTGTCTGTAAACCTGGAGACCGTTGTCACCGGGTGGGGCTGCCCCACTTCCTCTGCCCTTGTGACTCACTCTGGGGTCTTTCAAGGCACCCCTTCACATGCATGGATGTGGGCAGTGAGGATACTGACATGATTCAGATCTCAGTACTACAATGCACTGCTACAAGTAGCCATGTTGTATGGGATTGGTGCGGCTTGAGTGTTTTCTGCTACAATAGTATAAACAAACTGCCTTTGCACCTGTATTTCGGGGGATGAAGCCTGCCAGCTTCTCACAGTAATTAGTTTGTAAATAGTAAGGTTTTGCAGTGTATTCAGTGACATACAAAAGGTATATATGGACTGTTATTTATTAAGTTATGGAGGTAACAATGAAATGATTCAGGGAATAGTAGGCAAGCAATAATTTACAATGAATCAGCCATTTGTAATGATTTATTTTTGTCTGCTTAAGAGTGATTCAGTGCTGCTGTTCTGTGCAAAAAAAGGACACAGTGAACACCCTTTCAGAAATAAACAAATAAAAAGAAAAATGTTCTTTGTTACTGACTGCTCCCTCCTGTCTTTAGATTCGTCGTGCCAAGTCGCATCTCTTGTGAGGAAATGCGGAAGACCTGCTGCTTTAGTGTGTGTATACGCTCGAGACAGACTCCTTCGTTTTGGCAAACACCTGGACCAATGCCGTGGTGCTGCGTGTACTGTGCATGGACCAATCAGAGGGGCCTACCCAACCTGGCGTTGATGACAACTGTGTGACAATTGGTCTTAGAGGTCATCATAGAAGGGGAGGGCTTTATTTGTTACTCACCTTGATGTTTGATTATTTTTTATGTGTTCAGTTCCTCTTTTTTTTTACAGCTTTCCAAAGACTTTTCACTTTCTTTTGATTTGATTTTACTCCGTGGTTTAGCTCCATTAATTAAACTTGGATGTAAAATAAATAACTAAGTGCATACTCTTAGATTTGAATATGTTTATTCCAACTTGAGGGAGTAAGTAGGTTAAAAATAACCTATTGTGTTTGCTGTATAAATGTTGAGGATTTACGGAACTGTAATGTGCATGCAAAACCGTGACCACTATCTCATTTTTCAGCTGTAAAATCTCTCCATCATATGGGTCTCTGACATTGGAACCATCACAATATCAAAATGATAAACTTTGAATAGCATCTGTGTCACAATGACCCCTTCTGTTTGCTTGTCTTAATCCACGTTAACCAGCAGGGTGAGCATTTTGACCTTCAGTGTGTTAACTCCAGCAGTTACCTGTAGAAAAGACCAGGCGGTGTGGTCTGAGAGCTAAGCAGGACAAATGAGATCAAAGCAGGACAGTGGGGTTTCTTCATCCAGGTTAAGTCCTTTTGACAGGGACACACAGCTGGAAATAGGGGGATTTATCAAGAGGATATGAATGAGGTAGCATGGGCAGCTACAAAGGCCACGTGTGAAGAGTGAACCAGTTCATAGAGGAGAAGGTGTGAATTAAATGCCTTTTTATTGAGGTCATTAGAGTATCACCTCACTGTTAGCCTGACCCTCGGTACTTAGCAGTGGAGCTGCAAGGCACCGAGGGTGGGAAGATATGCTGCTGCTACAATTCACCGGCTCCTCTAAACTTTCATGGGGTGACACCGGTACCACTCCTCTAGACCGCCGTCTCTGCCGTTCCATGAGGCTGCACCGAGCTTCTTTTAACTAACTGAACTGAAAAATCCTCCAGGTTGACTGCACTCATGATTATAAAGAAGAGGTTGTCTCACTGGAAGTAGAGTAGCATTTATTTGGACAGTCAAATAGTTGGAAAACTTTCACTGTTGGAGTGACCTGTTGCTTTGGACCCTTGGATCTGCTGTTTCCTGCACAGAGGTTATCAGTGTTTGTGAGTAACCAAACAAACATGTAGAAAACAACTATGGCAGCAGCTCTCCACACACACAGGTTTAACATTTGCTCCAATTTTTGTAAATCGTGCAATCATTTGCTTTTATGATAGGGTAATAAGAAGTGGCCCGCTGTGGCTGGCCCAATGAAAATTGGCATACTGAACTTTAGCCAGTTGAGGTTTTTTTTTTTTTTTTTTTTTTTTTTTTTTTTTTTATATTAAGTAAGGACAACATGATAGTCATAGCAGTTCTCAATTCATGTACTACATGTCGTTTCAGACTAACATTTTTTGTGAGACCATATTAGGAAGAATTAAGACTATAGAGCGCATATATTTTACGCATTTACCATATGCGCTCTATAGTCTTAATATAGTTAACAGTTGACCTGTTTACTTGAAGAAAAAAGGTTTCTGCTGTCTTTTTGTTTCAGCTGCAGTTTAAAGTACAACTTTATTCCTCGCTGCTCAGACTGTATGTGCCATGTCATGCTGATGAAATGAGCATACCCAAACTGCTGTTTATTAAATTTCGCAAAGGCGAATGACGGAGGAAATCGCAATTACTTCCCCATTAGCGTTACGGTGTACCATGTGGCTTTCTATCGTACAGTACGGGTTTTTCTTTGTGTTGTGCAGGACAAAAGCAGGTGCAGCACAGATCCCCGGGGCGGGGGAGGTGAACCAATGGGAGAAGCCGCTGCCCAAGTTGGCAATGAGCAACCACGCTGATTGGTCAAGAGTTAGGCGTGGGTGTGGTTTCAGTCACGGCGTATAAAACCTCTCAGCAGCTCTGTTCACGTCGTCAAAGAAGCAGGCAGTCTGGAGGCGACCGCCCGAGTCCACGCAGTCTGAGCCGTAGATGTCATCAGGTTGCTACAACTCTGAGCGAAGGTTACAGCCCGAGAGGAAAAGTCGTTTGTACATTTGAGTGTTGCTTTCACTGATGCTGGGACGTTGTTAGGCGCTTAGTTGGTTGTTCAGTGTGTCTCCGGTCTTCTCTCCGGCCGACCAATGCTTCTGCATCAGTTCATGAACGGAGCCCTGGAAGTCATGCATCCCACACCGCTTCAGAAAGACACTACCTTTACCAAAATCTTTGTCGGCGGGCTGCCGTACCACACGAACGATGCCTCTCTGAGAAAATACTTCGAGGCCTTTGGGGACATTGACGAGGCTGTGGTGATAACGGACAGACAGACCGGTAAATCCAGAGGATACGGCTTTGTAAGTACAAGCAAGTCAGTCATGCACCATGAGACACATGCGCTGCTTCTTCCCCTCTCTCTCTCTGTCTCTCACTACTTTTAAGATTATTGAACCACATTAGCAGTCAGTGATTTCCTTTATTTCCGCCATACAGCTTAGTTCCTAGTGATTGGCATTATACCATGCTCTAAAAGTGTTTTGTTTCCCCATGACAATCATCATTTATGTGCTAATGTCTCTTCCTGCTCTCTCTACATGTGTATGTACATGATTTAATATAAATACTGGTTATATCTACAGCATGTAATCATTCAGATACATGTCAAAGGTAATCCCCCCCACTGAGGCTTAAACGCACAATTGCACAGCATCTCTGTTTTTTCGCATGGCTGGCTGTTATTTTAGCCTAATGAGGATGAGGGATCACACAAGTTGATGGGTAACTAAGAAGATTATATTTCAACATATGTCTGATGTCCACTAACCCCCCCCCCCCCCCCCCCCCCCCCCCTCAAATGAAGTCACCCCTCAGTCAGCCTTGAATAACCCAGTCTTATGGTTTTTGAAGTGTGTGTGTGTGTGTGTGTGAACAGTATATATGCCTGTGTGTCTGTGGGAGAGAAGGTCTGCACATCTTTCTTGCTTTATATGGTTATTCTGGAACAGTGAGAAGGTTGACCTTGCACACCCTGCCCTCCATTGTGAAGGACCAGAGCATTTGGCTGTAGCACATGATTTACATCAAATCTTGAATTGCTTAGAGAGAAATTCCAAGATCAACAAATGGGATCTCTCCCATTCTACAAATTAGTGTTAAATTTCTCTTTGATCATATCTTCTTTGAGTCTCCAGACCATCAGTGTTGTAAACTTTAAAAAACATACACCTGCTGCCCAATCTCAGCTCATGGTGCAGAGTGTGGAACAAAGTTTACTGGTACATTAATCACAACTTGATCCTTGAGCTACTGTTGCTTTAAGGTCAGATTAATGGAAAAATATCCAAGAACTCTTGTGATGCCTTATTTAAATCTACACTAATATGTGACTTATTCTGTTCCAGGCAGATAAAGACTCCCATTCTCTCTTTGACACAAAGAACAGAAGTAGCACAAGAAATGCAAATATTTACCAGAACCTTGGAAAGACACATCAGCACTAATGTACTATCAGGCCAAAGAAGGAATGGAAAACTGTTATGTGTGCATGTTTATTTCTAAAGACAGGATTGTAAGACAATTGCTTTAGGTGTTTACACATCAGTTCTCCAACCAAGAGGAAGGCTGTCCTGTGAGTCTAGCCGGTATCAAACGGCTGAGTATTGAGGCTGGTGTTTCAGGTTAAACAGGCTCAGGGCGATGTGGGAGCTGCCTAGGACAAAACATGCATACCCGCGGTACAGAAATGATCAGCACTTTATACTTGGCACACTTTTTTGTGTGGCATGAGGCAACCTGCTAATTCTGTTTCTGATCATTCCAGTTGGATAGGTAGCTGGCAGCAGGAGGGGAGGGAGGCGTCCCGAAGCTGAGCGCACCTTTTTTTTTCTAAACACACTTCAGAGGTGGATTAGTAGAAACCCCCCACAGCAAGGCTCTTCACAGTGTAAACACAGCCTCGTTCCTTCCTGTGTGTTCACAACACAGGCCCTGGAGTGGGCTTTGTTCCGGATCCTTCCACTATGAAGAAACGCACTGCTTTAAAAAAAAAAAAAAAAAAAAAAAAACGTCCTCTTAAACAATGCAAGCCGTGGCCTACATTCGCTGCTCCATCCACACACCGAGGTGACTGAACCCTCTGAGTTGGCAGGACATGGCAATCAAAACAGAAGGACTTGTCTAATGCCAGGAGGGAGAGAGGGAGGGGTAGACTAATACCAATCTCCTTAATATTTTGTCCCTAATTGGATAAGCTCCTTGTTGCTCTTCCCAGATCCATATTTCAGCAGCTCTGCCCATGGTTGAGTGGCAGTCAAGTGGCTGGCTACTGCTGCTGTGGGCAGTTTTCAAAGCTTATCATTGTGCTTTGTTTGTAGTTTCCCCTCTCCTTCAGAGAAACAGAATCTTAACAGTGGAAAGCCTGTAAGGGTGGGGGGGGGATTTTATGTTAAGACCAACTGATTGAATACTGTTCAGTGTATGTCAGATGTTTTTGTTTCACTTTTGTTGATGTGTCACCAGCTGAGGACGCCGAGTAACAGTCTGCTTGTAATATGAGATTATGGTTGTTGTTTTTTTTTTCCCTTGAAAGACCTTGTTGACAAATCTGACTCTGTCTCCAGGTGACAATGACAGATCGAGGAGCAGCTGAGAGAGCCTGCAAGGATCCCAACCCCATTATCGACGGCAGGAAGGCCAATGTCAACCTGGCTTACCTGGGTGCCAAACCTCGCAGCATACAGACAGGTGAGATATATGTATCCGTTTAGGGATATAAGATAACCATTTAGTGTGTGTGACAGACAATAATAGCTGTCCACTGCAGTCAGTTAGACAATCCATACTGTCAACACTCAGCAGATTGTATATTTACATACCAAATAACATTCCGTTTTCCAATTACACACATGTTTTTATGGTTGCTTACTGCACATTTGAAACTGTAGTTCCATTATGGGTAGGTTTGAAACTGACTCTGCCTGTGTCTCCCTATGCCCTCTGTGTATTGTTCTCTGGTCCTCCTCTGTAAATGCAAATGTGTGTCTGACAGCCGGCCTCCTATCTTCCAGGCATATCCATCGGAGTGCAGCCCATTCACCCAGCACTCATCCAGAGGCAGTATGGGTAAGTGAGCGGGAGTGGGCGCTTGTTGTGTTCTCTTGTATTACGCTCTGTGGGACGCCGCAAGGCTACTATTTCTTTGACAAACAGGGCCTCTGGAAAGCACATGTCAGTTTCTGTGACCACATGCAACTCCACAAGTAGTCTGTTAGCATACTTGATTTTTTTGTACGGCCGGGAGATGGTTCACATATCAGCGATAATAGAGGAGCATTCCAGGGGTGAATGTGTGACTCCCTTGTTAACTTCTGTCAGGAGCCTTTGGACTCGTGTACCTGCCTGAGTGGGCTCTGTTACAGAGAGGGAACCTCATAGAAGTGGCTGTGTTGTAGAAACAGCTGGGATAAAGTGGAGGAGCCATGGTCTGCTGAGCAGCTAATGACCATTTCACTACATTAATGACTCTCCTCACCCCATGCAGCGCTCAGATATCCCCCCTCGGGCTACAGCTCACCACCATTCATATTTTACACACATAACCTTACATCTCTGCGGAAGACTGAAATACCAGGAGAAGTCCAGTCAACCTTATGAAGTAGTTTAGTGAACATGTTTTGACGCAGTTCTTTTAGCTATACAAACTAATAAAAAGCAATATAGATATGACTGAATCAGAAAGTTGATAATTGATTAGCCGGTGCACAGAAAATCCAACAGCAGTTAATTATTAAAGTAATATATGGACCAAAGGTGCCAAACATTTTGTTTAGATTTTTTTAGATTTGTTATCATTGTAATTTGAATATTTTGGGTTGTGGATTCATTCAGACAATTTAGAAACTCTCCTTGAAGACCATGAGCAATCCTGAGTTCATCAAAGGCATAACTTGCAGATTATATAATGAAAGTGATCAGTAGATGCTGCCTTATACAGTATATGAGTTAAGAGCATGTGAGTTTCATGGAAATCCCAGGATAGTCCACAGGGACAAGGAGAAAATAAGAAACATTTGGTGGTTTGGGAGGTTGTTGAACTTAAAAAAAAGATGCTCTTGAACTGACAAGACGTGTGTATCAGCTGTAAGGGCTGAGTGATAAATCTGTGGGTCCACCAGGGACATGTCGCATCATGTCCTAAGGAGGACCTTGGAAAGTCCCTCTTCATGTCCATGCTCCTGCTACCACAGTAAGCATGGATAGTACCGAAACCCTGAGAGTTTGTAATGTGGAGCACAGTGCTGCTTTCAGGCATGTGTCTGACAGGTGCTGGCTCATATTACAGCCTTTTACACCCCCCTCCCTCTTAATCTTCCATGACCACCACCCCAGAGACCTAGAGAGGCACACAGAGCACCTGTCTCCCTGCCTCTGAGTTTCTCTATGTATGTCGGGTGACAGACGCAGGCCTCCCTAAGATGCCAAGTGTTCAAGTGGCTTTTCTTTCAGCCCCCCACCCCCCAACAAAAACCCCTTTACAACATATGGCGTGAGGACATGCTCTGAAGTAGGATTTTGAACAGTGCTGGAGCGTTGCGTGTGTATAGCGGTGGTGTGCTGGTTTGGACTCGCTGTTGTGGATGTGTGTGTGTGTGCGTGTGTGTATAGCTGTGGTCAGCAGATGCTGTGGACTGTGAGGGCCAGAGGGGGTCACTGAGGCCAGGAACATTGTTTTGATGAGGAGGGGAGGAGTTGTCAGCGTGCTTGCAGATTCGTCTCCCCTCATGCATCACCTCCTCCGCTCCATACACAGCACTGCCGCTTTCCCACATCAAGTTATACCTTTTCATTCCCCTTTCAGTGCTTTTAACTTACATTTCTCCCGTTATAGTGCTGCCACTACCAGCACATCAGATGAAGCCACCGAAAACTGACACCTCTGTGAGACTGGGAGGGAGGAGGTGGGGGTTAAAAGAGGAGACTGAAGGGGGAGGGTACTAGAGGGGTGTATTCTGGGACTAATGCTTAATTAGGCAGTGTGCTCCCTAGGAAACACACCTCCACAGGTGTCAAACAAAACACCTTTTTTTTCCCCTCTTGCTTTCAAAGAATATTCACAATCCTCTTATACAAAGGTGGAGGGAGGGAGGAATATCAAGTCCTCATACAAGTATTGTAAGGTGTTGTTTAATTCCCCCACCCAGTCCAGTCCTGTCTGTTTTCACACTTGGTGTTGCAGTGAGTCATGCGCTGAAGGTCATTTGCGTTATCGTGTAGAAATATTTAGCTGCTTGGTGTGGTATCGCCCAGGCTTTTCACATTAGCTCATTATGTGGCCTTCATTAATGATGAATGCTTTAGCCTGAATTTTTGTGTGGTTTCAAATCAAATGTTTGCTGGTGAGCGTGTGTCTCTCCAGTGTCTGAGCCTGCCATCAGCAAAGTGGCACCATGTCAAACGCACACCGACTGGCCGTCAGCACAAAACCAGCTGACCTATGATCTTCTGGCCATCATCCACATTCCCCCACCGCGGTCCCACAATCCACTTGGCATCTGGCATCTCTGTGGCCCCCGGGAGCACACGACTGTCCCTAAATTGCCTTGGTCCTCATCCCTTTTTTCTCTTTAGATAAAAATTGAAAAAAATAGCTAACTCTCCATTCTGCGCACACCAGAGATATAATACAGGAGTGTCTCTTGTAACTCCCTTTAGGCAGTATTTACATTATTTTCTGTTCTACTTTACCTACACAAGGTCACTTGATTTAAAACCTAGATTAAGGCAAACTGCCTCTGGCGACACACTGCTAAAGCCACAGAGAAGGCAGGCTCATTATACATGATGCCAGTGAAAGCACATATGCCCTGTAGCATTAATGTATGGTCATCTTTGAAAGCTGTGTGTGAGAGTGAATGCCTCTTTGTAAGTAGCTCAATAGCACTGCGAGGGCAAAGTGTAGATTGCGCTCATGGGTGGGGGTTGCCTTCATTTGCTTATGTTCACTCTTTACATGCCACTGTTGTCTAGTTTTATGCATCCAGGGCACTGACACTATGATTTTGTTTCCCCTTCACTCGCCAGATGCCTCAGTGAGCTTCTGTAACCGTTTGAAGCGTAGTTGTTGAAAATATTATGCAGGTTGTTCTATCACACACATGACATTTTGACGTTAGATTTAGGACGCTACACTTTCCTGTTTTCCCCGTTTTTCTTAAACACACTCCTGTATTGACTTTATGACACAATAGGACCTTTATGTTGTTGCTGACAATAATCACTGCCATCCTTATGCCATGGTTGCTCCCTGCTGCCAGCTGACCAGAGCCCCAGCAGAGGATCAGAAGATGTCCACAGTACAGGACTAGTCCCGAGGAGGGGGTTTGACAGAAAATGTCTGCCTGTACCCCCCGTTCCTCCCTCCCTCAGCCAGCCTCTCTCCAAGGTGCCAGTGATGGCTTGAGAGTGCAGTGCGGTGTGCTGTGATGGATTGAAGTGCCTTTTTATCTTTTCCCTCCTGTGTGATATGAACTGAAGAGGTTATGCTGATTGCGGTGTGACTCTTTCCCTATTATGGCATGGTTTGGGGTTTGCAGTGGTAACTGGTGTGTGGGTGGGTGGATGGGGGAGAGGGAGGGGCCAGGGGACTGGAGAGGGATGTGTGTGTGTGTGTGTGTGTCAGTGAGAGCGTGATGACATCCCTATCCATGCATGCTTCCATCTTTTGCTGTGTTGACTTCATGACTGTCTCTCATTGCTGATCCTCTTCTCCTAATGGATGGAATCTGGGAGGTTGGGGGGGGGGACTGAAATTTGAATACAGTCCATGAAAGGAAGATTTTTATCAGCAATGAGATACAGCTGAAGAGTGTAAGTCAATGTGACATTTGTTGTGACTATCTTGTCTTTGTCTCAGGGTGTGTGTGTGTGTGTCTGTGGATGTTTTCCCCCAAAAGCATAGTATCAAGGGTAAAGGCGCTCAAAAACAGTCAGTTACATCACCCTTTATATGGAGGGGAGGGGGGGGGTGTCTTCTCTTTCACTGCCATCACCACCACCTCCCTCCCTCTAGACAACATCTCGGGAGAGATCCTTCAAGTCCTAAAAAGTAAAAAAAAATAAATAAATAGACTCCTCTAAAGTCCTCTTCCCCCTCCCTTTCCTCTATATGGCTAAAGAGGCAAAGCAACGAAAAGAAAGGAGAGGGAGAGACAATACAATCCCCAGACACCACTGCTCTAATCAGCTACATCTGAGAGCCGGCCCATGAGGCCCGGCAGAGTCAGGCACCCAGCCCCGATGAGCTCCCCAGCCACCGTCACCTCCCCCAGCTAGCATCATCACCTGTGGTAGTCTGTGTGAGATTTACACACCAAGTGAGAAGTAGGAGACTGCAACTTCTGCATGGCTTTCATGTACTTCCCTCTGTGTGTGTGTGTGTGTGTATACGTGTGTGTGTGTATACGTGTGTGTGTTTGAGTGTGTTCAGCAAGTGAAGAGCAGCAGCTGTTAAAACACTCTACTGATGCCTGAGCTTGAAAACCTGCCAGTAACGGCTGACTCTATCATTCACTCTTCCCCCTCCACCCCTCCCCTCCCATCTACCTCAGGAGGCCCTACCTAACAGGTTTTGTAGGTTTTACTAACTGACACAGACTGAGGGTTGAGTCACCTTCGTCTCCTGACCTCCTCTGCCTCTCGTCTATTTAGTCTTTAATAACAGTGGATCTGTGTGAGAACTCTCCAAGTTCAGAACACCTACAGAGAGTTTATATTCCCAACACGCTCACCCTCAGGGAGCAATGTAAACAATAGAAGCCAGGCCTTGTGATTTCTCTGCACTGCTGCTGCTGCCCCTCCATCTAACCCCCCCTCCCCGTTTGGTCTTTGTCTCTATGTGCAGATTGGCCCAACCGTACGTCTACCCACAAGCCTTTGTGCAGCCCAGCCTGGTGTTGCCCACTCAGGTTTCCACCTCCGTCAGCACCAGCCCCTACCTGGACTACAGCACAGCCTACACCCAGTACGCCCAGGCTGCCTTTGAGCAGCAGTACCCATATGCCGCCTCCCCAGCTGGCTTCCTGGGCTACAGCTACGCCACCAGCCCCACAGCCACCGCTGGCTCAGCCACTGCCGCTGCTGCCGCCGCCACAGCCCCGGCCGCCGTCCACCAAAACCTCTCCTCCACTGCCGGCACAGCCCCGGCCTTCCTGCACTACGCCCCGCAGCAACACATCCAGCCAGACCGTATGCAGTGAGCTGGAAAGGAAGCAAGGAAGAGAGGGAGTGGTACAGGTGGAGGAGGAGTAGGGAGTTGTAGTCGCTGACCTTCGAACAGAGGATGGTGAAACACCCTACAGGGTGACCCTGCTGTCATCAGCAAGGTGCTTTCAGGAAAAAGGGTGGGACTATTGCACTATACGATCAGGATGAGCTATTTGCTCATAGGTAAAGGGGTAAAAGGGGTGGGTAGGGATTCAAGGACTGTCAAGGTTCAGGTTGGGAAGCTAAACAGCATAAGTATGTGGTCGCTTCCAAGGGCTTCCAGAAGCTGACACTTCATTTTTTTTTATTATCATTATTATTATTATTATTTTTATTGTCCTTTATTATTGTATTAATGTCATTGTCATTTTTTGTTTGTATGCCATTATTATCAATGTTATCATGGTCTGTGGCTCAATCAGTGGAAGTTTGGTGTCCATGGTACATATTTGATGTTTTGAGAGTTGTCTGGGAAATGTAACACCTTTTTCCTCCCAACTACATAGTGTCTGGGGGGTGGATATGAAAGCCATTGCTGCTTAAGGACACTCGGGGGGGGCAGTCAGAAATGGGGGGTGCAGGGTGGTGACCAGGGAAGCATACATCCAACCTCTCAGCGTATCTGCAGTCCTATCCTGGTGCTATCCACAGTGAGGTGGAGCACTGCCCCACGAACAAACCTCCAGCATTCAGCGCCACAGAAGGAGGACGATGAGAGATTTCAACTCAAGGACAAAACTGAAAGTTTCAGTATAAGACTATGGGAGCTCCATTGTTTTTGAGTGCGATGTCAGGACTACACTTTTTAAAAAAAATTCTTATCAATTAAAGAGGCCTTAATAAAGAAAGAACCTTTTCGAATCTCTTGATTCTTCAACGCTCGCCCCATCACAGCACCAAGTGCAGAAAGCCCTTTGTACCTGGCCAGACTGTTTTCAGCAGTCACATTAATCCTGCTTACTTGGCTCTTGATCATTTCAGATGGATGTAGATAATCACATGCAGTATGTGGGCGACGGAGACCAAGAGCGCTGCGTATCGACGTTGAAAGGTAGCCGACACTGAGCTCAAACACCAGTGTATTTTTTTTTTCTCTTCTTTTCTCACTGAGATTGTCACAAACTGTTGCTCTCAAAAGGACATTCATGTACAGCATTTTAAAATGTTTTCAGTCATCAAGTACATTTACAATATTTATATTTAGGTATTTATAAGAGGTACTAAGTTAAAATAGCTTTTTTGTTACTATGACCATAGTTGTGGCACTGATGTCATTTAACCTGCAGATCCACAGGTGTCGTATTCATTTTGATCTGTCCTGTCACCATGTCAGTGGATTTACCCGGGTGCATGGAACTACAGTAGATGCTTGTTTGTAGATCCCTGACTGGTTGCATCAAAAATTTCTCTTTTTTTTTTTTTTTTTCATCAAAAATCTCTTTTACAGTCCCATCAAAGAAGCCATACCAAAAAAAGTAAATAAAAATACTTTGTACTTAAAGATGCCTCCTGAGTTCTTCTTTGATTGACGCATTAAAAATAAAAGCAAAAAAGAGGCCATGGTCCTGTCACCCACAGAGTTAAAAAATGTAAACATTTGTGTTATTTGTGTTTACATGTGTTACTGCAGTGTCACTGTTCTCACAACAAAACTGAAATGCAGATCCTACTGAGATAATACTTTGAAAGCCCTGTGGGGTGACAGGGTTCAGTTATATGTGTTTGTGCTTCTTATCAAGGCAGTGTGTGCTGTCAGATCCTGTACGGAGGGGGCCCAGATCCTGTACTACAGGAGGCCCAGACTTTTATCAAGCCACAACACCACCACCTGCCCGGGGTGCTGGGTGTTCCCTCGGCCAACACACTTGTGTTCGTTCTCTCTCGCTGAGAGGTTTTTGGTAAGGCAAAAAAAAAAAAAAAAAAAAAAGCAAAGTGGTTTGAAGCCCCATTACCCAGAGCTGCAAGTAACAGTTTTTTTTTTTTTTTTTCACCCAGCCAAACAAGCTCCGCTAGCCCTGTTTCCCAGCAGCGTCTCTACATGTTTGTGCTTACATCAGCTACTTTAGAAGATGTGTCACTTCTAAACCTCACTTAGGCCCCCGAGAACAAAACACAGGCAAGGCTGTTGGAAACAAAAACACATCCATTATCTTTTTGTTCTTACCCAGGCTGTAATTTATCCAACCTGTCATGATTTACGATATGGTCTCGAGTTCAGTAGATGTCTTTGTGGTGCTTTGCTTTGATTGAAATCCATTCTTATTTACTCATGGAATTCTGCACTTAATTACATGGACATCTTGCCCTTTTACCTACCATGTTTTTATTCTGATCCTTTATAGCTTTCAAGCAGTGTCTCACATTTGTCAGGGGGGTAAAATAAGTGTTAAGTGTACAAACATGTTACAGGTATCATTTATTTCCACCATATTTCACCATCTCAGTTCAGCAAACATTCGCTAATTAGCACTGAACGCAAAGTAGAATTGAGGCTGATGGGAATGGCATTAGTTTTCCAGGTACAGTATTTGGTCATGAACCAAATGAATGGACAAACTAAAATTTCAACCTGATGGTGACTCTCAATCATAACCAATGTTATTATTATTGACAGGGGCATGAATGACTTTACCAGACTTCATGACACTCCATCCAGTGGTCAACCAAAACGACAGACAGTCATCACCCACGGAGCCACACCACTAGCATGGTCAAAATCAAAACAGCACAGGTCAAGACTTCCTGACATTCATATTATGTGGCATGGATGGTAGGGACTGTAAAGATGTCCCATGTTCACAGCTTGTGAGCGTTGAGTGATAAAGTGTGATGAGTACACTGACTTTTTGTTTTTCAGTGATGACAGCAGAGTTGGAGCCGTGTGTAGGAGCATGACATGGCTGTACAGCAAGTAAGTAAAAAAGCTTGATAGAAGCCATGCAGTGTACTGGGACAGACTGTGGAGGTTACAGTTGCAGTTTTTGTAGCTGAATCATGTCAGATTTTTAAACACACTTGGGTTTAAACAGAATCGATGTCTGTGCTGTTGCTGTGTTTACTAGTTGTTACTGTAGTCAGGCAGCTCTGGTGCCGCTCTCTTGTCTTCATGTTGCCACTGTTTATCTTTCACTATCTCTCTCTTCTCTGTTTGTGGTCTCACTCACACATTTATTTACTTAACTTTTCTGCTTGTTACTTGTGTTTTCTCTCCCCCTACCATCTCTCCCTTTCCTCCTCACTTCAGTGCGCGTGGTCCTGTTTCTCCTCACATGCCATCCTTTCTCGCTCCCTCCTTTTTTCCCTGTCACTAACATCTCTCAGTTTTTTCTCTATCTTTTTCTCCTTCTCGCGTTCTCCTTGTGAATCACACCAGAGAGAAGCAGAAACAGAGCCGGGTGTCAGCTTGATGAACGAGGTCATACAGGCCCAGCAGACCCTGTTGTGCTGAGTCACCATAAGGCTTCTCTCTCCCTCCGTCTCTCCCTCTGTCTCACTTTCACATGCACATACAAAGTGGGTTCAGTCAAATCTCACTCTCCGCACGCTTCTCGCTCTGCCATGCAATTCTGACGTCAAGGGATTCCTCAGAACTGCCATAAAAACAGTCCCACCACCTTATCAGACCTCAGCTTGAATTTAATCACAACCAGGCAAAGACACCTCTTGTTTATGTGGTCTGAAAACCATCTATTTTGAGTTAGCTTAAGTTAGCATCATGTAAAAATATGCTCTAGTTACATCATAAATTTGTGCCTCACTTCTACCTTTAACTTAGTCACTGCCTGTTTGGCTAGCTAGCTACTCTTGCTATCCTGATGTTTCTACCATTCTACAGTTACAACGCTAACTGGATAACTTGTTGCTTTTTTCATTCATTTAATTCCTTTTTTTTTAAAAAAAAAAAAAAAAAAAAGCCCCTAAATTTAAATAAATCTGTAGCTAAGATATAATTATAAAATACTGTGCTACAAACAAGATAAGTTATAATTTTTAGGCTGGAGCCAAATAAAAATACCAGTATACCAGCAAAAGTTTTGGATCTCAATTTTGTATTGGCTTGCTGATTTGGCTATATGTTTGCTGTGTCCATATGTGCTGTGCTGTGTAATTGTAACAGCAAAATTTAATTACATCCAAACAAAGTGGAGTAGTACCATTTCATTCATAAGCTCCATACACCTGAAAAGATATATGACAGGTATGAGCGCTCAGGGTTCCCCCATTTAGAAGTTAATGTTTTATAGAGAATCATAAATAGCAACTTTACGAGCTCATTATTTTGTCATGGGCTATGATCATGCATTGATATTATTTCATGGAAATGTTCCCTTATTAAATGGATCTTAAAACCCAAGCCAAGCGTTTTACACCTGATTGGCCCTATCTCTAGTTCTTTTGTGTGTGTGTGTGTGTGTGTGTGTGTGTGTGTGTGTGTGTGGTTTGTCAGTGTCCTGTCCCACGTTGATCTGGGCCTGGGGAGTGTCAGTGTTGTAGCATCAGATAGACCTCAGATTCAAGCTATATTTACCCAGCCCCCTAGAAGAGATGACCAGACCCCAGAAACCCATCACACACTCTCTGTCATGGCCTTTTCCAGTGATAACATGGACAGGTCAGGGAGACAGTCAGTAGTGTGGCTGGAGGGGAAGAGTTAAAGAGTGATTTGCAAGACAGCTCAGTAAATCCACCAAATTAGGACTGTCATTGATAGACTTTAGTTGAAGGAGGGGGCAAAAGCACTGCTGCACAGGGGAAGGTGATTCAAGCTTTTGTGAGGAATGGCGCGAAATAGCCTTGTTAGTGAGGAATGGCGCGATAGAAGGTATTGTTTACACTGATAATGTGTTGGAGGTTTAAATTTTAACCTGAAGAAATAACAAATAACAACTCCTATGTTACAGTCCAGGACAAAGGATTAAGAGTAATGAGGAAATAAGGATTAGCAAAGCTGCTAATAACGTCTAACATGCAGAGCAACTTGATCTTTTAAACGAATACCAATTCAGCTGGTTCAGCCAGTAAGACTGGGCACATTGCAGAGTCTTAAAACAACATACTTGCGTCTTCTGTATAAACATGTCACTTTGTTCCTGTTCAATTGTTTGTCACAGTCTAGTCAGGTATGCAGGCTGTTGATGAAAAAGAACACGGGTGAGTTTAGAAGAAAATCATGTCCTAACCCTTTAAAGTCAAGCTACATAACTTTTGCTGAGCAGTCAGCACCGTGGCTACAGTTATGGTTTAAAGCCAAATGCTAAAACGTATTGTGGAAACTAGCCCAAATTTATCAATACAAGATTTACTAATATTAGTCACCATGGTCTACTGGTCATACCAGACCACATAAGACTGAAGAGGCAAATTCCCTGACTACACTGAATCCAGTAAGGGTACATGCAGCTACTTATTAATCCAACTTTGCATTTGTAAGAGAATAAGTGTGTTATTTCCTCTTTGTGTGTCCTTAAAGTGTGCCTTTAACCGCCTAGAGTTAGCTGCAATTGCACCATTTCCCATCATTTATTCTCCTATAGGGCACCAGTAAGCTGATTCATTGGAATCAGAAAGTGACATTGTAACTAAAACTGAAATAAAAATTAATTAAATACTTTACTGAATACTGTGTGTTTCTGAACCTAACTATAGATACTTTTCACGTTTTGTTTTTTGTGGGTGTGTTTTGTTTTGCTGCATGTTTTTTTTTTTTTTTTTATACTAATGACATTTTATGGTGTAAGGAGTTTGGTAACTTTTGCAAGTCAATGAGAGTGTCACTGGAAAGTAACTTGGAAAGTTTACAACCAAGACAGTGGAGTCTGGGCTTGATTAAAATGGAGATATTTGTGGATTAGTTTGAGTTTGTCTCACTCTTGCACTCTGGCAGAAACAAGTGCTTATCCAACAGCACGTCTGCATCCTATCAGCTAGTCTGATGGCCCTACATGCCACTCTCACACCTCCAGTTCTTTCTGGCGCTTCAGCTGGGGCTGGTGATAATGAGATGGACCAGTGGAGATAGTGTCATACAGAAGTGATATTTGTGGTAAAGTTTATCAATCGGAGTAAAGAGGGATAATCAGTGGACCAGATCAGAAAAAGACAGACAACAACAGCTGTAACAGGTTGCACTTTGAGTAAAGTGAAGTGATTAAGTGTATCTCAGTGAAACTGGTATCTGTGGGTTGTAGGCGTCTGTATGCATATGTGCCTGTCTCTCCTATTTGAATAGTCGTTGTTCTCTTAACTCCCAGTCCTCCTTCCAATCATACATGTCTCCAGCTCTGTAACATGATCTCAGTTTGTCTCACTCAGAGCAGAGCCTGGGGAGATCCATCAGAGCTGCGCTGTAATCACAGCCCAGGCACCCCCACTCTCCCCTCACCAGCAACCCCTATCCCACCCCCACATCTCCACATCTCAGTTGAGGCGCCACAGACGTTTCCAGCCTCACATCCTCCACTCATGTCCACTTCACACCACACCACACCGGTCTGGCAGTGTCAGCATGCACACGCACAAATGATTTCACCCCCACCGAACGCGAAGCAAACTGCTTGTTCTGTGTCATTCTGTATGTGAGCAGCTAATGTAGCATGGGTAACACCCTGCACGGGGTGAGACAGAGCTGGCGGATAGGAGTGCAAGAAGACGAGAGAGGAGGTGAAGAGGCAAGAAGTGCTAAATCCATGGGTGAAGTGCAGTCAAAGGACTGTTTATTATATAGATGCCATGAGCAGTTCTAAACATTACAGCACAGAGTCAATGTCTTGACCCCTTAGCCACCATACTTTTGACACTTGTTTGCAACGTGTGTGTGTTCGTCATATGTTCAGCACCGAAGGGAGGGGGTCGTTAGTTATGTGCCATATTTCCTTATCTATGGCCAACATGCTTCTTCTAACGAGTGGTGCCTCCACCTCGACCTCAAACCCAGCCAACCCCTGTTGGGGGGCAGAAAAGAGGAGGAAGGGAGAAAAGGAAGGGAGTGGGAGGGGGGGGGTTAACTACAACAGGATCAGCAAAGAAAGAGAGAGAGAGAGAAAAAGAGGCCCACTGGCTGACAACTACTGACAGCTGAGCTTCCTCTCTTAGTGGGGCTTTCACGACCACAAACTGACACAATTGCACACACACACACACACACACACACACACACAGATCGATCCACTTCAGCTGTACACATAGCAACTGAGTGGTCACGCACGAATTATACCCATTTTCTCTCTCATGCAGGGTTTGACATTGACTCTGTCAGACTGTGCTGTGCAGTTGTCTGTGTGGAAGAGGAGCTCTTATGTAACAAGCGCTGACGTTCAGTGTGTGAGTCTGTATGTGTGTGATGTTATTCAGGTTTTCTGTTCTTGCCTTTGAAGCACGATCTCAGCTCAGACAGCCACAGCGAAACCTCTTTGTGTATGATGTGTGTGTGTGTGTGTGTGTATGAGTATGTGTGTCCACAAGTGTCTCAGTGTGTGGCAACACAAAACATACTGCAGGGGACAGTAAGCAACAGGTGTAAAAGAGGATGTTAAAACATACAGTGAACCGTTTCTCCCCTGCCTGACTTCTAGACCTTTGCTGTCACTGCTGGCATATCAGGACAGCTGTGAAAATGACCTCTTGTTTGCTTTACAGAGCGTAGCAAACATTTTATCTGTGCTGTTAAAAAAAAAAGGGAAAAAAAAGCGAACTATGAGTGACCTGCTTTTGCATCTCCCAGTGAAACCCACCTATCTGTGGTTTGTGTTAACCAGCACATGACCTATATTACTTAGGCTGTTATTTAATGAAAGGCTGGGGGTAGAAAGCAGCTGCCAATGTCTCACACACCACAACAGAAAACAGGACAGGCCATCACTGATAAATGCACTTCAAACAGACAGCAACACAGTGCGTGGGACATGGGAGTAAATCACATTAGTCACTTACATTGATGACGCAACTGGATTTTTTGAGTCTCATGAGGGGAATGGCCTTAATGAAGAGGTCACCTTCACATTGCTGACTGCAGCATGATCATATACAAGTAATAAGGATTTTACACCTTTGCAATGTGGACACCATCTCAGGTAGGGCATGGTATTTTGTTTGCAAAGTTGTCAAATCTAAATGCAAACACAGACAGAGTCAGTGGAGAGCCAATATAGTCAGAAGAAGAAATAGTTTGACATCTTTTTTTAACATGTTTGCTGTCTTGCTGCGAGTTAGATGAGAAGACTGACACCACTCTCATATTGAAGCTATAGCCAACAACTGTATCTTAGCTTAGCTCAAAGACTGGAGACAGGGGAAAACAGCTAGCCTGACTCGATCCAATCTCCAAAGCTCACTAATCAACACATTACATCAAATTTGTTTTATCCCTACAATAACAGCAGTTGAAAAACAAGAAGTTGTGGTTTTATGCAGGGTCATCTGCTGGACTATTTCTTTGCCAGGAGCTCTTGTTGTCAAAGTGAAGTTGCCAGGTCAAGAAATAGTCCAGTAGCACCAGTGCCAGTAGAATGGGAAGAGCAGGAAGATCTCCCATTATTCCAATCTGGGAGCATTCAAACATTATTCCAAGATGGTTGTCCCACAGTCACATCATTTAAATAACTTAAATCAGCCACATTTGTTGTGACTAGATATTTGTTGTGATTCATTAACAAGTGAAACCAGATGTATGGCTCCTTCCTATTAGTTTAATTTATTCTTGTAGTGTTACTACTGTATTCTATTTAAATGCAGCTGTCAGAGAGTCATGATATCTCAGACTCTGAATGGCACCTCTGAGCCTCATGTGAACAGATTTCTGACATAGCTGATTACAGTCTGAATGATATGACAAACGCAGTGATAATCTTGTGAAACCTCAGTTCACAGTATTTACGTTTTGGTTTTGTATGGATTAAACAAACTAGATATAATGTATTGATTAGTGAGCTTTAGAGCAGCTGGTGAGTGGATTTTGTTAGCTTCAGTCAGACTGGCTGTTTTCAGTCTTTATGCTAACCTAACCAGCTGCTAGCTGTACACATTCTGACCATACAGACAGAGAGTGGTATCAATTACCTAACTTCTTTCTTCACATCTAACTCTTGGCAAACATATAAGCATGTTTCCCAAAATGTCTAACTATTTCTTTCAGACAGATCCAAGTTTAGAAGACTGTTCTCTCCTCTGAAAAACATAATGACTATAAGTGAGACAGGATTGGAGAAGTTGGACCGAGTGAGAGCCAAAAAGGGGCATTTTTTGGACAGAGAATGGAGATTGTGTTGATATAAATTCAAATGTATAATCCATCCTCTGAGATATTTTTAGCCATAAGTTCATCTGTATCTTCTTTCCTAATCTCCTGCGCTGTCTTGAACTCTCAGGCCAGGAACCTCCTCCCCCATCACTCATTTCTCCCATCATTTCTTTTTGGAGGTTTCCTCAAACCTCTCCTATTTTAGTATGTTCCACTAAACATGATTTGCCCCCTTGTGTAAAGAAAAAAAAAAAAAAAAAACTCACTAAGCTCCCTGCCCTCTCTCTCTCATAAAACAACGTCGCCCTGTGTGTTTGCGTGCGCGAGTGTGTGTTTCTGTGCACCAGCAGTTATGTTCCTGATCCTGGAGGGAGTGATCAGTGCTCAGTACAGCAAGGAGGCTAGTCCACCCGGATTCACCAGCAGCTCTTTATAAGGACAAGGGAAAAAAGGCCCTGCTGCCTCTATATTTAGACAGACTTTATTGGGCCTCTTGTCTTCGTTTTTCTCCCCTCCCCTCCTCCTGTGTTGCTGCTGTTAGAAATCTCTCACCAAAGCCATGTGGGCGGCCGGCCCTCCTCTCCATCGCAGCGAGGGGAGAGTGAGCCTGATAATGATCTGGGTGATAATAACAGAGCAGAGGAAACGAAAGAGAGATGGGGAGAGGATGGAGGGAGGATGACAGAGAAGCAGTGGGTGGTTAGAGAAGTGTTTTTCATTGTGTCTCCTTTGCTCCTCAATGACTATTATCCACAGTGTCGGTGATGTCCTCTCTCTTCCCAACCATCCTCCAGCTCAGAGGAAGTCCCGAGAAAGAGGCATGTTATCCGATGTCCCAGAACCACCAGTTGGGTCTCTTCCAGTCCTTCCTGCTCCAATTTGCCCACTATATATATATATACTGTCTAAGTGGATATATGCATATATGTCCATATACAGTCCTCTTACAGGTCTCCTCTACATACCTCTGTTATCTGGCCTTATCTCCACAGTGAAGCATATTTCTCAATAGCTTTGACCTCTGCTGTCCAAATTCACTGCCAATGGCAAACAGCGCTCTAACATGGCACTCGCTTATCCATCTATCTCTGTGGCTCTTATCTTAGTTATTGCCCGGCGATTCTAACAAAGTATAGTCACACACTAATGGCACTGTGTCAGCACTCAGGAGACTTTGCTACTGAGGCAGAGGTGAAAATGGGAAAAAGCTTTTGCATGAATTAGCTTCAGAAGGGGGCTGGTTTTTGGACTTGGTATGACTTAAGCCCTTTCAAAGAAAACTCATAAAACCTTAAGCAAACAAGGACTGAGAATTGAGCCTTCTGAGTATTAAGGGCACATTATAGTGACTTGTTGCGTATATCCTGGACGTAACAGCAATCAGACCTCCACTCGTCTTCAGAGCCCAGTCCTGATCCCACCTGAAATACCATGAACATTATGACTTACTTTCCCAACCTTCCTCTCCCTATATATTGAGACAGAGAGTCTACATCCATGCTAGTAGCTCTGTTAGGCTGTAGTTAGGCACAGTGGTGCTTTGAGCAAAATGTTGAATGCATTAGCATGTTAACATGTTCACAATGACAATGCTAACATGCTGATATTGAGCAAGTATAATGTTTATCATGTTAAAAATCTTAGTTTAGGAATGTCACTGGTTTTGCAAGTGTTTTGTCATAAACAAAATTAATTTCATGTCAATCCATCTAGTAATTGTAAAGATTCTTCACTCAAAACCATAAAAGCAGTGGTGGAAGAAGTATTCAGAATCCATACAGAGTAAAAGTAAAAGTACCAAGTTAAGTTAGTAAAACCCTAAATTCTAAATAATATTTAAATGAAGTCTTATCAGGTGAATATACTTGAAATATCAAAAGCAAAAGTAATCTTTCTGCAGTAAAATATCCACCAAGGCGGATATATCATTATATATACATATTTATATTGTTATTGACTTTGGACTGAATCTTTACTGTTTGTTGTCACAAGCGAGATATGTTAGAAACCACTGGTTAAACAGTGTGTTGTATTTTATAATCTTATCATACATTTTTATGTAAAATCAACCAGCAAAGCAAAGCTATCAGATAAACATGGTGGAGAAAAAAGTGTGATATTTTCCTAATGTAATTGAAGCAGAAATAATATATAGTTACTAGAGTTCAACCTCATAGATGCATTAAAGGAAATGTTAGAGGATCACTAAAGTTATTATGGGTTCATCCTCTGGGCACCATAAACATCTGTACCAAATCTCACAGTAATCAGTCCGATTAGATTTATGAAACGCCAAAACTGTCAACCTGATGGTGCAAGAGAAAAAGTCAGGTGATCGCCAAAATTAGTTGGTGTCATTCTCTTGGAAACAAAAATGTATGTACCAAATTGCATAGCAATCTATTTAATAGCTGTTGGGATTTTTCAGTCTGGGCTAAAGTGGTGGCTACTAGCATGACTAATAATGCCCCTGCAATGTATAGAAGTCTTGTCTGACTGGACTTGTTGCCTGTAAGAGAATGGGTTGTTTGTGGTTGCTTATCTTCGTACAAAATACCCTGGATTCATTATAGGCTGGAAAGGGCACCCAAGAATCTTTATCTTTACTTCAATGATGAGCAAAGCACCCCAGACAGGTGGGGCTGAATGAGGCAAAGAAGTCTGATTTGCATGTGAGCTGCCAAATTCAGGAGTCACACAAGAAAAGCATCAACTGCCATGCAAATGAGAGGCAAATTAGATTCAAAACAGGACCAAGGTAAAGGAGTGGTCAAAGATGTGAGAGCACAGGAGTGTTTTTGTGAAATTCAGTTCTTGGGATTATCTCATCATTCATCCACACAGTCGTTTTGTGCTTCTGACTTCAGGCTAAAAGGTCCTTCAAGTTTTACCACAACAGCAACAGCAGCTCACTGGGGAAGGACAAACCATGACATCAGAATAGTGGAAGCAGCACTGAAGACAATAGTTCTCTGTGCAAGGAGAAGAGCCGAGGCGTGGCCTGGCTGGACAGAGGCTCTTGTCAGTGGACCAGCCGGCCTCAGCAGCTGTCTCAACCTCTGTCTGTATCTTTGTCACATACACTATTTCAATTCAGCATGAAAGCTGACATAGCATTAGGACAAAGGATCAACAGATTTATGTTAAAATCCCTTCACCCCTATGTGTCTCTCCCCCTGTGTGTGAGTGTGTGTGTGTGTGTGTCAGCCTCTCTCTGTCCATGCTCAGTTCCAGCTCAGGAACGCAGGGACGGAGGTGGAGTAGGAGGAGAGCCCCGGAGAAAGAAACATAGTTCGAACAAACTGGCAAAACAAAGAACCAATGGACAAAATAGCCCCCACTGACAGGAGATCTGGGATGATAGTAGCATAGATAAGTGTGTGTATGTATGTATGTATGTAACACACAGCCTTCCCACATGATAGCACTGTATTTATACTGTATCAGTCTTCTAATAATTGCCTGTGAAGACATATAAAATGCTTCCAGACCTGTAGCTGCTGCACATCTTGTGCCAGAATACTTAAGTTCAAGTTATTTACCCAGACCCTCCAGTGGAGAGCCCTGTTCCTCAAACAGCCGTAAAGGTTTACAGGCCATGACAGAGAGGGGTGAAGAAGCTCACCACGTAGCTGAATTTCACATGGAGAGAGGAGAGAGCGACGTGACTTAGTGAAGCTGCTTAAGAGCCTCGCAGATCCCTCAGGGACGCACCACCTGGGTTGTCAAAAGGAGTCTGGCTGGCCTTTAAAAAACAGCTCAATACGGGATGTGCAAACAGTGGATGAGCATCATTGAGCGTGTATCAGCGGTGTACCAACACAAAACCCACCTGCCCTTCAGTTTAGGTCTAATGACAACAAATACAACAAAAGCCCTGTGCGATACGCCCAGCCTCGAGGGGCCGCCACAGCCATCTATTCAGCCTCCATTCACCTGTGAGGAGGATTCAATAGGTCTGTGTGTTATTAAAAGCTTTCATACGCATGGGCTGATGGCATTATGAATTTGCATAGAGGGCACTGGTCCTAAACTGGGGGGGGGGGGTTACATTACATGATGATTGGGCCATTGTTGGAGCCTCCAGCCTGGCTGTAAGCCCTGAGCTGTGCTCAAGGACAGTATAGCTTTTTTTTGTTTCTTTGTTTAAGCAGTCAACCATTTTTCTGAGAACATGGTCTAGTTGTATTATTGTGAATTCAGTCAGCTTCCACCAAGGGTCGTCTTGTCAACATATTCTAAGGAGAAAAGGGGATTTTATGGTTATTTTCTTCCTTTTGATAGATTTGCTTAATGGCAACGACGACTGCCTCTGATAATCCTTTTGAGTGTAGCTTCTTCCTGCTGAAAACATGAACAAGCAGGCTGACTACTCCAGAGGATTGAAACCTGGAGTGTCAGTGCTGGGAAATCTGACATCAACATAGACATATGATGTTAGTAAAATGTGACTTGAAGTCTTGATGATGATGCTGTGGTGTGTGTCTGTCTGAAAATCACCACAGTCTAGTGCTGTGCTGTTCTTACAAGAGCTGAATAGCTATGTTTAACAATGCTTGTATCTTTATTTATTATTTATGTTATGGGTTTTTTTTGTTTTTTTTACCAGACATCTGTTATGAGTTACTGGCATCCTAGTTGTATCTTTCCTATATGCGTCAGTTTGTAAGAGTGTTTGTATTGCAAAAGCCTTTTGATCTTGAAACTCACATGACAGCTAATTCTTGGGTGAAACAGTCTAAAAATATTTCATTAAAAAATAACAGGGACAGGTCTCCTCACTTCTCAGTACATTTTGATTCATATTCTGGATCCAGTGGTGTGCTGGTAGCTGCTGTGACCACGTGACTGTGTGTGTGTGTGTGTGTGTGTGTGATTGTTGTGTTGTCCCTGGTCGGATCCCTCTGGATAACTGTGCTGGTCTGTCGCTCCACAGGATGAACTGAGTGACCCTCGCACACAGCTGCACACTGACACACAGTCTCCTGCTTTATCCTGGGATCAAGATCAGTGATCTTCAAGTGAAGACTGGACACACACCACCACACTGACAGACACACTGTGTTGATGGCAGTATTAACTAAAGGCCCTTTGCTATGTAAATTCTGCTGGCCTGGTCAGTCAAAAGACAAGGACTGCCATCTAGTGGTGCCTCTGTGAAGAGGACAGCTTTCCACATTGGAGCTACTCATTTTTACTAGACCTTTCCTCAGAGAGGGAGAGTTAAAATGAGCTGAGTTAAAAGGAAATACCTCCAGCCATATCTCAGGACACTGACTTTCAAATGTAGTGAAAGCTATGTGGCTAAATAATCAAAGATCAGAAGGAAAACAAAGTATCATAAAAGTTGTGCAACAATAGTAAAAGAAGGTCTTAGATGCTACTTTGCGCAGTACTTGCATGTTATACATTATTACAAGACATTCCCTGAAAGACATGAAAACATAACCACTGCTGCAAAATAAATTTACAACAACCTCATATTAATAAACAAATCATAAAGGTGTCCACAGGCTTACAAAGACAGTGAGGCAGTTGCATTTGAGTTGCATCTGTTAATGCTCCTCCTATTAGTAATGTAAACATAATACTTATAGCCTACACATTATTGTAACATAAGTAAATAAACAACCACTGCCCTGACTTCAGACGTGACCATTTCTTTAGGAATAAAAAGTCTCCATGCTCGTTGTCAGCTAAATATTTAATATATGTTTCGGTTCTCAGATATAGGCTATTATTAATTCTACATGGTTTAAATGTAGATAAGCTGCATAGTGAGGGAAGAGTGTAGACTGTATATAAGTGTAGACTGTATATAAAAATGGGGAAGAGCTATTAAAATGTTCATGCAGATCACTTTTGTTGCAAATGTTGTTGCACCATGTTTTCCTCACATGGCTGAGAGTGTTGAAAACATGACCAGTAGTGTAACACATAGCCCAGTGTTGCTGAGCAGAAAAAAACTGAAAATAAAAACTTTCTCTAAAGTCTCCTATTCAGTGATTCTTGGGTCAGGGAGTCCAAGTGTTGCAACTCAGTGGATGTATATAGCCATCTCCTGGAGCACAGTGGATCCTGTAATGCCTTTGTTGTCATAAGGAGGATCCTGCCACTACCTCCCTGGGAAAAGACTCTGAGCAGTTAGTTTTAAAAATATCAAGTCAGGTCTTAGTATTTAGTTCATGCATGTGTTTCTGTCAAATTTAGAATTGCATTGCTCACTTGTGCAGCCCCTATATGGAGTTTTTGAAAAGTTTCATAATTTTGAAACTGTCTGGAAACACTGCTGTTACTTTTCCCTACAGTTCTGGGTAATATACACACTTTTTGTTAACATGTTAATGTTTAAAGTGTTACATTTTTTAAGAAAGGAAAAAAAATAATGGAATATGTGGTAGTCCAAAAAATGGTAAACAATATACAAATAAACATAGCAACACAAGAAATACTAATTGATCCAGCAATGTTAATTCTTGTTTAAATTTGTAACAACAGTCTGTGATTTAGATTCTCCGTTTCTGATTCTGGTAATCAGATGGTTTCCAGGACAATTCATCATCAGACTGAAGTTCACACTGATAGACATGATGCACCCCAAGTTGTCTTTAAGTGGTACTGATTTATTCAAGCATTCATGTGTGTTGTTTTCATAACATTACAACGGTAAATAAAATAAAAAGCAACATTAAAAAAAATCCACTGACAAAGAAAAAAATGAAACAGGAGGAAAAAGTCTCTGTGTTACAGATCACTTTAGCTTTCTTTTGTACAAGACATAAAAACTACGACACGTCCCTACTCAAATCACATACACCTGCAGCAAACTGTATCATTCATCACCAGCACAGTTGTTCACTGACCATCAAACTGCTGTCACAGCTGTCCTAATCTGTGTTTTTTCTGGGTAAAAACCAGACACAAACTGTTGCTTCCTCTATCCATCCAGTAGTTTGAGGATGCTTTCCCTCTCCTTCAGTGCTTTCCAGGCCTGGTCCTTCTCCTTCTTGGTTGGAGTGCGTTTCTTCTGCCGGGCTGCCATGATTCGCCGAAATCCCTCCATCACCTCATTGTCAGACACCCTGACTCTCTGCCTCAGCTCCTGCTTGCGCATCTCCTCTTTCGCCAACCTGCGAAACAACGGCAAATAAAAAGTTTATGCAAACAGCTGATCGTGGATAAGGCATTAATTGCATATTATTCACTTCATGGTAAATGTGTCCACTGTTGGTCTGTGTCCTCACCGGAGCAGCTCCTGCTTGCGAGCTCTGTTGTGAGCACTCAGGGCTTTGAGCTCTGCTTGTCTCTTCTGCAGTTCTGCCAGGACTTCATCCTCAGAGTCTCCTCCTGGTCCAGGCCGCTCCTCAGAGTCCAGCAGCCCCTGGGCTACCAGCTCCTCTTTGATCCGTGCCTCCAGGGAACGTGTGTGAGGAACACTGGATGAGAGAAAGAAAGACAAAATATTCAAGTAAAAATGTAAAAAGTTCAAAAAGATGGCTCAACATCTACAATGAACTTTATCAAGCCAATACTCTTCAGAGCACTGAGTGAGAAAATATTAGAATCTTAAATTTTACAATCATTTCACCCCTCCAAATGTTATATTATATACATCATACACATATAGACACATGTTCATAAGTAATATCACATGTGTGATATTACACCTATACTGTATACACACATACATGTTTGCAGCACAGCTCTGCCTGGTGAATGTATTTATAGTTCTCTGAATTCACTTCTGATATCTCATACTCTCATGAGATATATCACAAATACCTAAAAGCTTTTCCTTGGCTTCGAGGAGACGTCCCAGCGCCATCATTAGCATCCCTCCCTGAAATGTCTGGTATAGGAGAATCCTCCATGGGGGATATAATGTTCTCCTGAGAGAAAGCACAAAAAAACTGTCACCAATTATAGTCACGTTTTAGTGTTTTCACTGTATTTAGAAATGAATATATATCCAGCATGTACACTGACTGTACATGCTATATATATAAATATAAATAATAAATAATGAGTCTGACCTCTACAAGGGCCTGGAGCAGACGCTGCGTGAGAGGACCAAAGGGACAGCCGTCCTCTGGAGATTCATGTTGGGACTCTGACTTTTTCAGCAGTGAGTCCACATCTACAGTAGTTAACATGAGTGTTAGGGTGGACACATACACGAGTAGTAAAAACAGTCATTTTGAGGCTCAGTTCTTCCCTCACCTTTTGCATCCAGTTCAGACAGCGGTCCTCCCATGAGGCTCTTCTTCTTGTCGTTGGCTCGTGCACCCTCCCTCTGCTCCTCTAGAAGATCCTCCTGAGCCCACCGCTGAGAGTAATGTTTCCCCAGAGCTGGAATCTACGGTTAACACCAGAGCTCAGCACACATTTATCACAACAAAAACATGCAGAATTGTGGTCATGGCCTGAGTGAAGATTAAGTGTCATACTTTGAAATACTCTGCTTCATCCTCTGGGGGTTTCAGAAGCTCTTCTAGCAATCGTATCTCTTCATTTGTAATATCAGCACAATATGGCTCAACTGATGCCCAGAATCTGAAAAAATACAAAAAAAAAAAAAATTGAAATGCAAAAATACCTCACCAGAAAAAACAAACAAAATAGTTTTATCTTAAAACTTAGTGCAAGACTAACACTAACTAACACTAACAAGTTGAATAAAATCATTTATTGACTTGAAGGAAAATATTAACAGAAGTGAGAGATATAATGAAGAGCTGTTGATGCTGACCTGTTGGGAGCATCATTTTTAGGAGTGCGGGGAATGTCTTGTGGATCATCTGTAAATTCATACTCCTGGACCTTAGGCGGCATTTTGGTTTTAGGTCTGCCAGGGCCAGGACCCTGCCCATGACCACCTTTACCATCCAACTTCTGCTTCTTTGATTTCTGGCGAGATGTAGCAGCAGGGTCTGGATCTTTCCCCAGCTTTAGAAAGCGCTTATCTCCCTTCTTGTCCTGCCAGTCTGTAAGAATCTGAAGCACAGCAGAGTTCTGACTCACTAACAGCACCAGGCATGGGATGAATGAATACTACAAAGTGGCACTTCTGAAACCGGGTGTGAAAAACTAAGGGCACAACAGTACCACATAAACAACCAAGGTGAGTGCCATTATTCCCATCTTTCTCCTACCTGTCTCTGCTCTTCCAGGGCTCGGAGGCGGCGGCTGGCTGAGGACAGCAGTGTCTCCAGTTCCAGCTGCAGTGTGTCCAGCTCCTCAATGCCGATCCCATCGTCCTCTGAGCGGCCCAGCACAGTGGTGTAGCGGGGGCATACCTTGACGTGTTCGACTGGCTTGAAGTCGTAGTATTTAAGTGGGGGACAATCCTTCAGCTCACTCATGGTGCTGTGAGACAGAGACCTGGTAGTACCTGTATGAACAGAGAGAAGATGACAGTGTGGTTAATAACTGATGATCAAATATAGTGTGTGTGCTGCTGTGGTTCTTCCTCTTTCTCTGTTTGTCTGCGTCTATCACATACACTCATAAATACACACACATACAAACACGTGCACATACGAACGACGAACGCTCGCGCGCGCGCACGCACTCAAATTCACGTACACGCATTATGCTTCGTAAGAGGACGAGCTCGCAGGGCCCAAATTGCTCAAAATACTTTTTCATGTTACTATCGACCGCCGTCATTTCACGCCTTCGCACATAAGCGTCTAACACGAAGAAGTTATAAAATTAGAAGAGCTGAATGGTACAAACCTAAAGTACAGATATATATCTTTGAATGTTTAAGAGCAACGATATTTACCGTCAGTGAATGGCGTCCATGATGGAAAAAACCATCATGAGGACAGAGGGGTGTGAAATACAGTCAAATATAACTGCCGCCTATTTTCGACACAGAAATAAGTTTGATAACAGGATTTGAATAGAGCAACAAAACAAAAAATAAACGAGAAGTTCGAATCTAACATCTATCAAAACAAACTTTGCAAGTTGTGATTAAATACATCTGGTGCTAGAGTAGTATCGTCGGAACAAACCATATTGTGGGAAGCTGCAATAGAATAAATATAATGGCGCCAAACCGGTAATTCAGCACTGAAACCTGGTCACATACATGTAACAATGTTGGTGTAATGTCTTTTATTCGACAACAGGTTAGTAATTTCAAAGTGATTGGTAAAGCAACGATCGCTGGGCGATGTTGTCTCCTGTTCACAGAACAGAATGGATCCATCGTAGGGTGTGCTTGTTTTACAGAAAATATCGTCCACCTGGGCGGAGTGATAAGCGCAAAGAGAAGTACTTGCGGTGCGTGGAGGGGCACGCTTCCTCCGACGAAGAGTTAAATATAAAACGAGCACACCCTATCTGTACTCGACGATGTAGGATTTACGGAAGAGGAGTCCCAGGCGTGGCTGAGGAACTTCCGTCTTCTATAGCACAAAAATGGTAAGTCTCCTGCACTAAATCTGTAAAATATTTTGTTATTCAGCCTTTTACCTCCGCTAACTATTGCTACATTCATAGCGAGGTGAGCTAGCTAGCTCGGTGTTTCTCCTAGTCGGGGTTTCGTGTCGCCTGCAGTGAAATGAGAGGACGGGCATCCTTGACAGGGTTAGCAGAAACTAAAGTGATTGAGCTGAGCTGTCTTTTTCCTCTCGGCCCCTTTTCTCCTGGTTACTGTGACTGGTAACCGTCCGAAAGCTCTGTTATTAGACGGTGGGATAGTTGTGCACATATCTTTTGCATAGACAGAATGATAATGAAGCTACACGTTAATAATTTGGATGAGCTGCAATCTCGGTCAGCTGAAAGCACCCCGTCCACTAACATTAATTTCCGCTTTAACAAACATTATATACATGTAACATGCATTGTTTTAATACACGTTTTACTGCCAAAATGGGTATTCAGTGGCTCCATTTAAAATAAATAAGTAAGGAAGGCGTCAGAGTGTAATCGGGCTATTACAAGCTTATAATCATTGCATCTTTGCACATAGCTCATATTGGTTCCTGATCACATCTGATCTCATATGCTGAGCTTGCGGGTTGAGTCACACCCTTTAGAATGAGAGGTTTATTTTGCATGTACCCTGATCTGAATAACAAACAAGATCTTGTTCAACTTCTCCACAGACAGCGACTCTGCGCCCCTACTTAAACGCTGTGAGGGCCACCCTGCAGGCGGCCCTCTGCCTGGAGAACTTCTCCTCTCAGGTGGTGGAGCGTCACAACAAGCCAGAGGTGGAAGTTAGGTATGTTAAACAGTGTGTGGTTGGAGAATTAGCAGCCTTGCTGGCTGTCCCCCTCCCTTTCCAATGCTTCATCCTGTTTCTTGTACCCTTAAGCTGTTTGTAGTTCATCTGCTGCTGTCACACAAGTATAGACTTGTGCAAACTTGCATAGGAAAATCTGGGAGGGAAAAATGACACAAGCATGGGCAAGGCTGTAAAATGAACCGGGGACTTGCTGCAGCCTGTATGCAGGTGTCCCCCCTATAGAATGAGGGGATTAGGAGTTTTTCAATAAGTCACTATAACCTCTAAGGTTCTGTGTAGAGTCATGCAGTGTTATGCACAGTTATGATTTTTAATATCTGTAAAACACAGTAGTTTAAAGCTGAGCTGGGCCTGTTTTATTTGTAATGGATGTATTTTGCTGTTGTTACAGGAGCAGCAAGGAGCTGCTACTGCAGCCTGTGGTGATCAGCCGTAATGACAAGGAGAAGGTTCTCATTGAGGGATCCATCAACTCTGTCAGAGTCAGCATTGCTGTCAAACAGGTGATTAAAACCAGCAGAATTTTTGTGGTTATGTGTTTATTTGTTATGAGCTATTCACATGTACTATGTTTCCCTCGCATTCTAATATGCATTACAACTTCTGTTCTGACTGGCCGCAGGCTGATGAGATTGAGAAGATCCTTTGCCACAAGTTCATGCGCTTCATGATGATGAGAGCTGAGAACTTCTTCATTCTGAGGAGGAAACCGGTAGAGGTAAAAGACAGAGCGGGGGAGGGGCAGTCTGGGTTGTACATCATAGCATGACAAAGTGAGTGACAGAAGAGGAATCAATAAACAGTAAATGGGAAGAATAAAAATAAAACAAGGAAGACAGAACTTTATAAATGGCTCATATCGTAATGCTATTACAGTATACAAATATAAAACATTACAGTAAATATAATGGACAGTTTTTTGTTTGGTTTTTCTGTCATATTTCTAACATGTTGACCAGCCTTGCCCACTCACTTCTTCCTTGCTTCCTCTCTTGCACTGTTCTTTCAGGGATATGATATTAGTTTCTTGATTACCAACTTCCACACGGAGCAGATGTACAAACACAAGCTGGTGGACTTTGTCATCCACTTCATGGAGGAGATCGACAAGGAGATCAGCGAGATGAAATTGTCTGTTAACGCCAGGGCCCGTATCGTTGCTGAGGAATTCCTCAAGAACGTAAGAAACTTGTTCTCTGCCCTGCAGAGTCATTGCTGTGATTTAAAAAATGTATTGTAATGTAATATTGTAATGTATGTACGTTTTCTTCATTATAAAGAAAAAAAAGAGAAATGCTGACTCACTTTATTCTCTACAGTTCTGATGACAGTGTTTGTCCATGGTCCCACACAAACCGGGGAACGCTCCCAAGGACCAATCAGCACAGGAGTGGAGAAGTAAACAGCCAATCAGCGAGGAGATGAGAGGAACATGACCAATCTGGCGATGACATCCGTCGTGCCCGTCTTGAGTATTTCCCTGTACTCATGAATATCAATGATTGTATATAATGAAATATTTACCAGTTTCATTTTCAGCCACTTAGAACAAATCCCCAAACAAAGGCGGGTCCTTAAAGTATTACTTAAGTTGATAGCCATGAGTACAGGGGTATTGAGAACGTTCCATTGCAAATAAAAGGGCCAGGTTTTTGTATTTTGTGTATGTGAGTCTGTATGTTCTGTTACCATTATTTCAAACTAAATTTCCAAATTTCTCTGTTCAGGAAACCCATGTTTGAGGAAAGTAGTCTGTGTGGTATTTAATCACATGGAGTAAGAGCTGTCTGTAAAGAAGCCACCAATCCCACATATGAAAATTATCAAAGAAAATAAAATTCACTTGTTTATACCTTTTTTGTTCCTATTGAAATACTCTCTGTCATTCATGGTGAGTGTGTGTGCTGCGACCAGACCTATAAATGTGTTTGTTCTGCCCCTGAGGAAGTTGTTTTTAGTCAGCTCTTTGGCCACATCTCGCCTTATATGTAGTTTCATTGTTATTTCAGCTGTGAGGAAGGGGAAGTAATACCTTGAAGTCGCAGACAGTGTGTGAGCCATATACTGTATGTATATAACTATTCACATTTACAACTTAATCCAAACTATTTAACTGTACCTTATAGTTTCAGAGAAGAAAGTGGCAGTTTCAAAATAAGACTTAATTCTTTTTAAATTCACTTTTCCTCAGGACTGTATGTTAGGCATGCAGTGCTTTCCTGTATTCAGATACAAACCTCCCACTCTGGGCCTTTAGTGCTACAGGCAAACTGCACTGAAGCAGTACTGGTTGAAGAACTGTTATTATTTAACCACTATGACTTATCAGCCATGTCAGGGATTCACATTTACATTATGAAAATGTCAAGACAGACTGATAATAGATAATGTTATCTCCTGAACACTCCTGTCACACCCTGCCATCACAGCTCACTTGATTGAATTATGATCATGCTACATCCAGTCTCTCATTTCCGAGGATCCACAGCAGACAGAAATACAAAATAGACTCTTCGGTTCACCATCAGCTGGCATCTCCTAATTTAAACAATACATCTAACCAGCATCCTTCACATGTTCTCAGTAAATAAAAGAGGTGAAACATAAGTTCATCCATCCATTATCTCTTCAGCTTATTCTTAAGGGTTGTGGGAGGCTGGGGCCAAGCTGACATTGGTGAGAGCGGTACCATCGACAGATCACCAGTCCATCGCAGGGCCAAGATAGACGAAACACCATTCCCACTCACATTCATTCATAATTTATAAATAATTTTAATAATTATAATAATATATAAAATAATTATATTTGATTTTTTTTTTTTTTCATTTTTACACCAAAAAAGAATATTTGCTGGGAATGTTAAGTTTTAACATCATCTGAAGTAAAGTCCAGAGGACAAGATAATGACAGGCTGGTTTATAAAAATAACACATCTTTATTATAGTGAAGTTGGGCGAGTTTTCATTTCATTAGAGGTCAGCGTGTAGAATCATCATTTACATCATATCTGTTTGAGGTGAGATCGTATATTTGCTGTAGACCACACAGCTAAAGATTTTTTATATTACTCATCATCATATAAAATTTAAAATTGAGGAGACTGTTTGTTTTTGCCATAGAAAACCTGTTAATAAAGACCTAGTTCATTCATTCATTAAATCAGCACATTGTCAAATAAAAGTAAGCTTCATAGTATTTTCTGAGCAGGTTTGTAACCTTTAAATTGCACATCATCAATGAAGACATCCTTCACATGACACAATGATTGCACAATACAGTAACACATCAAACATGTAGCAGGAAGTCACGTCATCATTTGATGAAACCACAGGATTAATACTTAAAAATATATTGCAGTAATTTTCAGTGTTAATTCTACTTCTGCACAACACACTGAGACAGTACTGAGTATAGTAACAAACAAGAATCTGCTGTGACCCAAGTGTTTAAAACCCTCACTGTGCAATACAACAGTTTGATTCATAATCTGGACCAAGCTACGCTGAGTGCCACACCATGTGGCTTTCAAATATGAACACTGACACCTAAACACTCACCTTGTGTTCAGGTTCCTTCAAATCCCTTCAAAAGGGGATGGACATAAGGATGTGTGAACGTGTGTGTGTGTGTGTGCGTGTGTGTGGCATGAGGTGGAGGAGGCAGCACGTCACCCAGATGGTCACCACTGTGAGCAGGATGTGCAGATAGGAAACGGTGAAAAAAAAACACACACAAGAGTCCATCACAAGGGAGAAAGAGACAGATAGAGGACAAGAGGTCCAACCTCCTCCTCAGTGGACTCCAGCAGCAGCAGCAGCAGCAGCAGTAGTGGCGGCGGCGGCGGCGGCAGCAGGGTGTCAGAGGTGAGGAGGGACGGTCTGCAGGGCGTCTTCAGTTGTACGATGGATGTTCACATTCTGGAAAGAGGAACGCAATAGTGTCAGATCCCTTTTGTATGCATAACTGTGATTTAGTTGGCACAGATTCAACAGTCATACCAAGGTGGGAGGTTGCATGTTAATCCCCTATTCACTGTTTACTGCTAACTGTGATTGGTGCTCCTGGAAGTCAGTGTACCTTAGTGTCTCTGGCATGCGTGCCATGGTTTCGGGACCACTCTCCACAACATTAAGTTTTCAGTTTTCTTACTGATGCACCTACTGTGACCCACACATGACTTTGAGCCTTGGTAGTCTCATGCTGTCTCAAAGTTTATCAAACCACAGATCTGAACTGCCAACTGGCATTCAACATCCACC
Source organism: Lates calcarifer (assembly GCF_001640805.2). NCBI lineage: Eukaryota > Metazoa > Chordata > Actinopteri > Centropomidae > Lates > Lates calcarifer. The sequence goes on from NC_066844.1 coordinate 15,224,641, forward strand.
TTTGTAGCATCACTTTTAAAAGTAGTTAATCATTAAAACACTTTTTAATGGGTTTATTTTGCTGACACCATGTTTATAACAGAAATTCTTAATATTTTTTGAATATTGCAAATATCATTTTTACTTCTAAGAAAATGATTTGAAAGTGCCAGTGTTATAACAAGTGACCATTTTGTAATCCTGCATACTCTAGGCTGAAAGAAATCTGTGTGTGACACAGTGAGTGTTTTGTTCAAGCTGATGAATAGCAGCATTTTCTTATGCACCCCAGTGGAGTCTTTGCATATGAATGAATGGTTTGCACAGCAAAGTAGCAAGCAGGAAGGACACTGCACTGAACATCTCATCTGTAGATAGTAGAGATAGGAAGGAAATGACGACACTTGTTTGATCTCCGAATAGCATGAGTAAGAATTATGCAGCTCTGCGGTCTAGACATGTTTCATATTAGGATTTAACTTCGCACTAACATACATGACCAAAGATCCTGACTTTCAGATGGCTTTTATGCCAAGCTTTCTAAAATGAAGCACAAGAAGAGTGTGGTAAGGATACATGACATGGTTGAGTGGAGTTTATTTAGAAACAGTAAACAGAAATATCTTGCTCTTACTTCTGATCACTGATATGAATTTACTGTAATATCCTTCACATTGTTAAACAAAAAAAACAAAACAGTATTTCCAGGATCTTCATTAGACAGTGTTAGACATCCTAAATCTAAGGACAGCCTGTAGTAGAGGACATTTCATAAGAAACTAAACAGTTTCTGATTTGTTTATGTGCAAAATGGAAAAAAGCACAACTTTGTGCAAATCTGTAAAACTAAGATTAGAGTTTTCTGACTCCTACCAACAGAAATATAGTGATGAGACACTGGTAGAAATGAACATTGTTAAATCAGACAAGAACACTGACAAAATAAACTACACATAATCACTGCTTAATGAAAAGGTGCTGGAGTTTCATTGCTTCACAGTTGGGATTACAACCACCGTTCAAAAACAAAAAAAACCCTTCATCGGCTTTTCATTCATTCTCCCAAAAATGGGAGAACTTGCACGACATAAGATCCATGTCATAGGAATCGTAATCAAAAATTAGAAACTGGATTCCAGTCAATTACCAACATCATCACGTCTTAAAATATATGTGGAGGAGAAACAGAAGACGAGAGTGGAGAGAAATTCAATCAAGGGAAGGTGGAGAAGAAAAATTTCTGAGTTTGGCAGGTACATTGTGCGTCAAAAGGGTACAGTGAGTAATGAAGGGTAAAGGAAGGAGGGATTGGGGAAGGGGTGAGGAGGCACTGCCTCATTGGTGAGCTGGCACTGTTAGCAAAGCCTCCTCTGACATCCGCGACACCTCTACGTTCTGTTTGTAAAAAACACACAAAGAGGGGGAGGGATCAAAACACATGGGAGACATGAAATCCACCACACAAACTAAGTGAAAGACTCGGAAAAGACGAATTAAGAATTTAAGTATGTTTTGCTTATTCAGTGTGTGTGTTAGCAGTGCCAGTCAGAGACATTAAACCACTGCACACATTTTTATTATTATTCTTTATTATTATTATTATTGTTCTTAGAAAATCAGACTATTCCCCAGCTATATAAAAAAATAATAAAGATCACGCAAAGGGGCTTTATGGGTAATAAACAATAATTTAAAAAACCTAAACTTCACTTGTGAATGTAAATAAATCATCCTGCTTGTACTGACTTTCTAATCATATCACATTTATCATGTGATACTTTGTATTTATGAACCTGCTGCCAGCATTTGTATTTTTACAGGTATATTTCACTGAGAACTACCACTGGCTGTCAAACTATCATTGTGTGGCTACTTTCATCAGTGCTGCTAAATATCAAACCCTGTAAGAACCTCTAACATATTCCACTCAGAGGAGAGTATTTACCTAGAGGGTGCGGGGAGTGAAAATGTGGAACATTAAAACAGAACAATGACTAATGCTCCCACTGCTTCTGGTGACCTATAATCCTCAGATTATCAGATCCTCAGCACAAAACCTGCTCTGAACTCTTTTCTATTTCATTCGATTGTGAAAACTCAGCCATTAAAATAAATTGCAGCTGCAGCTGCAGGATCAACCTGTTTGTGAACCTTACCTTGTGTCACATGAGGAGGGTCAGTTGTATTCTGTGTGTGTGTATGTGTGTGTTGCTATACCCACCTCTGGTCTTTCTCTGTGTGTGTTGACTGCATCCACGTTTAAGCTGATGGACTCCACTTTACAGCCTGAGCCCACAGAAAGGTTAAATTATTAGTTCAGACAACAGAAAGCGCCCAGTGGTACTGAACAGAAATAGATTCAGTGGGTGTAAATGGGCACTGCTCACAGGCCAGTCTTACCGTAGGCCACCGGCGTTAGCTTCAGCACAGTGTGCAGCGGGCACTTCAGGTACGGAAGTTCCTCTGTGTCAAGACAAACACGCAGACCAACAATTCATGAAACTACTAGTGTAAACAGAGAACTCTTTACTGTGTATTCTGCACCCAGTAACCTTATGTGAAGCCGTGTCTTGAATTGTATTAAGAAAAAACATTAAATCATTTTCACATTTACATTTTTACTACATGTCTACAACATGGAAATCAGGTCAATCAGCCAGGAGTGACACACATTTCCCTGAACTCTGTGAAAGTATGTCACAGCTTAGAGTCAGTGTGAGACAGTGTACAGAACAATTCCCAATGTCTTTTTCAGAACAGGGTGTAAATAAAAATTGGTCACTGACCTTTTTCTATTTAGAATTATACCTACATTTTTGGTGAATCCATGTTTCCCTAAATCTATTTGATGAATTTTGTGTCTTCCCACAAAGCAGCCCATTTATGGAGCCCAGCCTTTGGCTCACAGTGAAAACACTAACCTGCTGTCTTGTCCAAGAAATAGGCCAATAAGCAGCGCATGACGGCCTGGTGACAGATGACCAGCACGTTCTCCTGTCTCTCTAGCTCCATGATGACCGGCTCCAACCGCTGCACCAGGTCCTCGTAGGACTGAGTGAGACAAGTTGACAAAAAAAAAAAAAAAAAAGGAAAATCAGACAGATGGAAAGAAGAGTACTACACTACAACAAACAGATTTCATTATAGAAGGGTGATTTAATCTGGTTACTGAGAATCATGATAATCCACAGCTGGCTTTATTTTTATATATTTTTTTCTTTAGTGAGAATATTTTGAGATTATCATGAAGAATGAAGCACTCACATGTTTATATCTTAAGTTTTGAAAAAAACAGCTTTAATTCCCTCTTCTTCACACATATTGCTGAATTATTTATCACAGGTAAACAGACTGACATTTTAGGAAATGGAAAAATCCATACAGTTTTATCTAGACCGACGCTGGCTTTAACAAGATTCACCTAAGAACCACATCAGCTCTCTCTGTCTGAGCAGCCAACTAATGCCCACATCCATCTTCCCATGTGAGATTAATGGAGAGGTAATGGGATGGACTAAAGGTGAGAACAGACCTGCAGGCATTCAGGCCCACAGTAAACAACCTGACCCCACATTTTTGGCACACACACACTAATGTGAAGTCTTTGTTTACTATGATATGGGGCCAAATCTGAGGGGCTGCTAATCCAAGCTGAGGCTCATTAGCTGCACGTAAGTGGCCAGTAGCCATCTGGATACAGTTTAATAGGCTGTTGTTTGTGTGTAGTTTGTCGGTGTGTGTGTGTGTGTGTGTGTGTATGAGAGGGTGTGTGTGTGTGTCATTATATTCACAAAGGATGGTGGACTAAGTATTGCATAATTCCAAAATTCAAACAGAGACGAGTTATTCATTAGCATGCCAACCAAATGTTAACAAAAACACACTTAAACAATTACACAACCACATCACATCTTTAGACAAAAAAAGACAAACATTTTTTGCCACTGACCTCTCCTTTCGGGTACCGATAGCGGTACTTGTCTTGGTCCCTCAGGGCAAACTCCAGAGGATAGTTCTCCTGGATCTCCTCATACATCATCTCCTCACACACACCCTGAAATGACACCACATTAGTTCAGATTAGACTCCATTAACCCTGCACTCATGTCCGTTGCTTAGTAATTAAGAGCATCGTACTTACTGCATCAATCTCGTTCAGGACCTTCCACTGTTCATAGGGCACATCGAGCGCCTCCGCTGTTTGGATGGTTCTCTTCATCTGACTGGTCCAAACCTTCAAGTCACTGATGCCCTGCGCCTTGGATGAACTGGCTCAGCTTTTTAGCAAACTGTTCCGAGGAAGGGAAAGGAAAAAAATTTTAACAAACTCATCTAACCGGGGGGGGGGATATAACTGAACTCTGAAGATGTATCTTTTGATGAAAAAGTTTAATGTACCTCCTTGCCTCTAGGAGTGAGGCCTGAGTCTCCTCCAATGCGTCCCTTAACGTTGAGCTCGCTCTCGCCATGGCGGCACAGGTAGATGGAGCGCGGCGTGATGTGGATGTTCATGAGGTAGTAGACAATCCGGCTCTGGATGTGGTCCAACACTCGGTTCACCAGATAGCGCTGACCCACATCCATGATTTTAATGTAGGAAAGATCCCTGAGAGCAGACCACAGAAACACTGTGATGTGACTGAGCCAAAATTAATGTCTAGATCTAAGAGCCCCAGAATGTACATGAAAATGCTAATATGCTAAGCTATTATATTAGATGTCCCAGGTTGTAGCACACCTGGGACATTTCAGACTCTCTGTTCCAGCTTCCATCTCACCTGTCCAGAACTTCATCCAGTGTCTCATAGGAGTTTTCATAACACTTGATCCTCTTCATGAAATCTTCTACTGCTTCCTCTGTGTTACAGTTGGTGTAGTCGGGGCTGCCCAGCTTCACTTGCTGTACAGAGAAAAAGCAGAGGAGTCAACACAGGCAGTGTGTTTCATTTTCTCCCGCGATAAAATAAACAGACAAACACAGCCTCTCACCACTATGTTCTCCTGAATGACATCTGGGTCTTCACACACAGACTCCACAAAGAACACCTGAGACAATAAGGGGAAGGAGAATAAGTCAGCATTAGTATGAAAGTCAACTCATGTCCTGCCTGATCCCAGAACAGTGATCAGTCACCTTAAAGCCGTTCTGCTCAGCAAACTGGATGATGGTTTCCCTTCTTTCTCTGGTGGTGTTCGTTGCATCAAAAACCTGTACAACACAGGACACTATATCAGACAGTACAAGAGCAGACTTTTTAACATTGCACCATGTATCCAGCCAGCAGCAAACATCTGATGATGGGGCAATGAACATTTGACCTACTGCAACTTGGCCTTGTTCTTCTGTGAGGTATTGTCGCACATCGTTCAACGCTGCTGAAGCACACTGTCTGTAAAGATGAACGATAACGTTTGTCATAAATGCCACATGGTTGCTGATTAAATAAATATGAACTGGTAATCTAAAGAAGGTCAAAAGCCGCTCTTACCGCCTGATCTTTAATCCCTCCTCATTGTCCGGACGGAAGAACTCAAAAGACTTGTAGATCTTCACAAACTCTCTCCTGTACTGGCCGACATTGAACTCTGTGAGAGAGATGGATAGAAAGACAGTTGAGAAAACCTCTCTCTAACGCTTGTTTAGTCCACGTTTATCAGACTCTAGGGCTGTCTGGATGGAGCTGACAGTCCTGTGACGTCCTACCTCTGGTGGGCACCCCGATCCAGTTGAGATAGCGGGTCAGCTTCTTGGAGATGTAGGTCTTCCCCCTGGCAGGAAGGCCCACTGTCACAATCAGGGTGGGACAGTTGGTCATACATACTGGAATGAGAGAGGGAGAGACGCAGCTTCAGTCATGTGCTGATCACACATAAGGCACATGTTTGATGCAAAACTGATCTTTATGCAGCAAGTTTAACGCCTCACCATAAACATATTAGTTCAGCTCAAGGTTTTGTTCAACAGTTGTTTTCCAGGCTGCATATACGCCTCTGTCACTCTCAAAATCTGCCCTTACATCTTATTTATTACATTATCTAGAGAGATTTAACATTAACACTAGATTGCTCTTATCAGTTTGTGTGTGTAATCCGGCGTTATCTGCAATGAAGACAAAGTCACATCACACCACTCTGTTGTTGAATGTTGCCAGCGAGGAGCTTAACTCATGGTGGTACCGGGACGTGTCCAGGCAGTTGTGAAACACTGCTCAAGACATCTGGAGAGACCTAACAGCTAGTTTCCACACACTGAGCAGCTGTGTGTGTGTGTGTGTGTGTGTGTGTGTGTGTGTGTGTGTGCACAGATGACTGGGTCAGAGAGCACGGTAGTTTTTAAATGGGTGTTACTTCACCATATGTAACTCCTTGTAAGATGACGTCCTCTTAGGAACAGTCCGTCCAAACAGTTTTTGAGACGTTGAGCAGTAAGAGTACCTTTAGCTTCCCCATCCTCCTGATATTTGTCACTCTGTGTGTCATGAGTTGTTCTGTTTTGATTAGGTTTGCCAGCTGGTCTGTCAAATATTATGCACAATAAATCACAAACCCGTGTACTCCAAAGCTCAATGGGCATTGGCACTTACAAGTCTGTTGAGTCAAATATCTCTTCTCAATCAGGCCACAGTGAGGAGACACTGGCCATACAGAGAAGCGACCAATGTGAGCGCAGATGAAACGCAGCAGCACAGCACATCCACGGGGCACATCGCTCACATGATTGCGGGGATACAATCCCTGTTTACTAACACCTGGTGCTTGACTTGGCACGCAGGAACTATGAGATAGACATCCCCAATACCAGTCCTTTCCCCTCGATGCGAGCAGGCTTCATCTGCAGTGAATATCATGTGAATCCTTACATAACCGAGCGAGCCAGATGGCTGCAGCAGCAAGGCATCTGAACTCTATCAACTGTAACCCCGCGCTTTACGCCGTAGCTAGCACATTAAAGCAGACTGATATTAATTCGGGGGGAGACGGATTAGCGTTAATTATTCAAGTCACCACAGAGGGTCTGGCGGCTGGGTGCTCGTTAATACGACAACAACAAACGTCAGACGAAAGAAATGGGAAATATCTGTTGATACTAATCGAACCACAGGTAAACCAGCAATACGTTCAGATGCTAGCAACTGTCGCCACGTCGTCATACGCACCCTTTCTCTGAGATATGTGTTTTCTCTGGAAGGCCATTTTTGTATGGCATCCAGATCTTCTTCAGGGGGTTCTGGGTGAGTTCCCGCGGATTTGACGGCGTTTTGTCCTCCTCCATTCCGTCTTGCGGTGAGGTGGAGGCAGCCGCGGCGGGAACACGGGGCCTTTTCCCGTGATGCTGCTCTGAAGGTGACCGGTGTTTCATCCGCGCTGCTCTGCGGGGATGGAGACGGTCCGGTCGCTCGGTGCCTCTCTCGGTGTGCCGATGTCACGTGTTCCGGGCTGGCCACAGTGGAATCCAACGGTCGGCCGTAATGATCGCAATACGGGCGCAACACGTAGTCTGCTTTACCGTAATTGACATAAGCTGTGCTCGCCCACAAAACACAATCTAATCTAAACGCACCAGGGCGCAAATACTTTTCTTCTTAGCTGTAGCTCTAACGTGGCAGGTATGGCAGTATTCATGTATTTATTAAAATAGTGCTAGATGCTGAAGGAGGTGTTATCTTAGCACAATACTGATGTATTACCACCTTATGAAGTTGTTATAGCAAACATGTTTACAAACTGTTGCCTGTTTACATACCTAGAGTGGCAAATCAATGCTACAATCTAATAATATTTTTTCCTTTTAGCTCTGTTTTGGTTTTCACCAGCTCCTGAGAGAAATATCTGGTTCTTAAATGCTCCACTACATTTACCAGCTAGTCAGCTTTAGTGCAGGGAGTGTTATGGCTGAAAATAGGGATGGTGAGAGCAGTGAGGGTGAAGTGTTGACCGCAGTCTAGAGACACTAAAACTACAGAGCTGAGTGATAATTCTGTGGATTTTTCACTACAGGAGCAACCCCTCTCACATTACACAAAGGCTATCATTTCATCTGTTGTGGAACTTGTGCAGCTGTGAAAAACTCAGTTAGAAATTAATTTACTCACCAGTTTTAGGCCCATATACACCCGTGGCAATCTAAACAGCCTACACTCAAAATGCATGAAACAAAAAACATGAAAAAGTTCACTGAACACACGTATTGCTTGATTTGGAAACTCCACATCACATCAAATCTTATTGCTTTGGTATTTTAAGTACACAGAGCAGAAAGAGATTACTTAATGGAAAAGTTTGGAATACCCAAGGGTGCTATGAGGGGGTCAAGCAGGTCAAATAGGTCAAAGTGGTGAGATGGCCTTTCAGCATTAGTGAACTAGCCATAATAACTAAATAAAAAAATGTGTGTGTGTGTGTGTGTGCAGGGCCATTAGGTAACCAGTTTTACCACATTTTGACTGTTGCTGCATTATGTTTGACCTCATCTTATTGCATTGGTTTTCCTCAGTAGTTGTGTAAGGCTCGACCCTGGGCTAAGCTTGCCTGTTTCATGGGATTGTGCTGGCAAAACATAATGTTAAGCTGCAAAATTAGAGGTAACCAGTGTTATTTTCACTTGAAGAGCAGTATCGTTGGCTTCAAAGTATTAGTCTGGGAGTCGATCCAGACTGGAAAGTCTCTTGTTGTTCCACAGCAATTTCATCTGCTCTGCAGGCCTCGTGGGGACTGAGGTCCTTGAATAAAACTCATAAACAACATAATGTAATAATCTTAACCGTGCAGTCCTTTTATGGTCTTCAGAGTTCCAAAGAAACAACTACGGGTCACTTTGTTTTGGAAAAGGAAGGCATGGGACTAAACACAACAACTTGTTGTGTGTGATGTGAACATATAGACAAAGATAAACAGTACTTTGAGTAATGATAAAATGAATGATGGTTGAATTACATTTAGCTAGCTACTGCACTTTCAGGGTCCTGGTACTGTGCATGCTGGGTCACTGTCACAACTTCCTGGGACACTTGAATCAAATTAAGCCGGGGTTAATGTTATCTGTAAAACCTGTTCTTTTCCTACCATGACAAGTCCAAATATCCTCAGTGAAAAAATCATAAAAATAATGCTATCTGCACTTGGTACTGCAAGTTTTCACAGATAAAACCCAAAATCTAAGTGACAGAAAAATGTATATCTTAATCTTTTTTTTAAATGAGTATATTAAAGGTACTCAAAACAACAAGCATATTGCATGGTGTTTCTTTAAACAACACCACACAAATCAATGGTTAACATTTTCTTGCTCACATTTTGAGAGGCTATCATTTTCCTCATGTTGCTGACAATAACCATCAGGTGGCAGCATTACTCTCTCTCTCTCTCTCTGTGTGTGAGTTGACTCAGGCTTGTGAAGTACCAGCACATGAAACACCTGTAATGCAACCTAGCTCACCAGCTCTGCAAGGAGTCCTTTATTTCTTCTATTTATAAAGCTTATAATCTATCAGCCACACAGAAATAAATCCTCACTGTACCAACATATTGTAAAACTGCGTATTCCAGAGCTTTGCATTGCACAGGATTGCATTGCACAAGGTGTGATAAAGTGGTGCTGTTCATTTTCCAGTGAGCAAGCCTATCTCTTCATCTGTTTATGTGTTCCTTTTGGACAATCTGACACGCTCATTATATTAAGCTTTAGAGTCAGTCTTGGTGGTGGAGCAACAGGGCCTGTGACCTAAATATGGTGAGATGGAGGTTCTCTAATTAAATAGTTCCTACTCTCTTGCTCAAATTCCCTGACTGCTAGTAGACTGTAATATATGTCAGGTTCATCAGGTCCACAAATAAATGGCACACTAACAAAAAGATATATTTTTAGCCCTTGGAGCTGAGTAAAATAAACATGCTGCAGTGCAGAATTTTGCTAGTCTCATACAAACTGTTACAGATGTTGTATATTATCAGCTCCTTACCAGTCATATATATTAAAGTGTTTTTTAAATCTTATCTGTGTGCAACTGGGTTAGACTATGAGAAAAGAGCAGCAGGTAGCTGTTCATATGTGCACTGTATGAAATATGTTTTCACAGGGGGTAAAGATGTCTTGTATACTGTACACTGAGTAATGAACAGGAAACAGAGCTGCGCTCCTCCTCCTCTCAGCTGCTGCCAGCTCTGATTGCAACCTTCAGCCCGAACTAAACTGGACAAGTCACTTCCCAGTTTAGTATGTTAACATTACACTCGGCAGTAGAGCAGTAATCACCATGAGGACAGTCCGCTTCAGCTCGTGAACCACCACCGCTCAGTGTTCAACTAGACACAAATGTGTATGTGATCGCAGCAGCTCTGCAGGAGCTGTACAATCACAAACACAACAAACAGCAATAAAACGCAAAGCATCGACCACTGCAACATCATCTCCATCATTATCGGTGTACGCAAAGTGAGAACCACAATCCCTTGAGAATAATCTCATAATAAAGCTGAGAGATCGGCTTCGGTCTGCAACGAAGCCATTTGGTTTGTTTTTATAAATTTCGCCAGCAGTCTAAAAACATCCGCCTGGCTCCTCATCCTCTGTGTTAAAAGCACAGCTGCTGCTGTTCAGTACGAGGCTGGTGTCTCTAAAAAAGCCAGAGACTGTCGCCTGTTGTTGTTATGTAGGGTAAAGGTCTCGGTGACAGCGCCAACACACCGTCACCACATCGACTCTTGTTTACGTCTTGAATGGCTGCTCGACCTGCGCCTCGCTGCCCGACTCCCTTCTCTCTGTCACCCGATAAAAGATGCACGATTCAAACCTCCAGCCAGCACATATTGACCAAAGCCTTGAAAGCGACGTGTCTTACCCGCTCTGCCCTGGTTATGTGAGAGCTTGGATCGGCTGGAGCAGCCTCTCATCATGGGCGTCTGTCTGATGGAGCGCAGAGCCTGGCGGTACTGCGTACGTGCGTCCAACAGCAGCCTGCTGAGCGCTACACTGATGCTCACAGTACACACACCCACCGTGCGTATGTGGGACCTCAGGCCGGAAGGGAGGCTTTCTCCAATTCTGGATGTAATGAGGTGGCAGCCTACCTGCCCCCTGCACACTCCCTAGACCCCACCCACCCTTTGGTAGCCCCCCCCCCCCCCCCCACTGGTTCTTACAGGGTTTGAGTTGGGCTGTTTCCCATGACATTGATGGTTAAATTTAGGATACTATATACATTGAAGGAAACGTCGCAGCATGCAGTCATGCAGCTAAATACACAGGTCAGAGACGGTTATACAGTCATACTATAATATAAATTCACAAATACTCAACATTAAAACCTCAGACAATAAGACTTACAGTAATAACACTATTCTCTATTGTGTTGTACATACCTTACAGGATAATCTTTAAACAATGAGGAAAGCACAAACCAAAGGATTCTACATATTCATTGTTGAATATTACGATTTCAAACTCAGGTCCATACAGGAAAACAACAAGAAGAGTTCAGTGTTCCAGGAACAGGTGAACTTGCTGAACTTGTTTTACTTAAATATTTCTATGAAGCACTCACCCCACTTTGAACTTTTCCACAATTAGTTGTTTGACAAATTAGTGTCATCAAGGACTAATCAGGCTTATATATTAAAAGCATAATCTCCACAAACTGGTCTAAAGTAATTGCTCGAAAACACACAGAGCATCCTATGACACACTGAAACTATGACTGATGCAACCTATTGTTTTTAGAAGCTCTGATTAATACACTGTGTAATCGAGGTGTGTCACAGGTGATCACAAAGATAAAGGAACATACCAATCAAATCTCTGACAGGATTAGGGAGAAGCACTGTGGCAATTGTGGGAAGGATGCAAGAAACTGAATATCTCTCAAAGTACAGTATGGGCTGTCATTTAAAAACAATGGAAAGAATTTGGTATAAATCTGCTTAGAGAGGCAGACGTTAGTGATGGAAATCAACAGGAGGCCCGTGGACACAGACAAGATAAAGGTTTCCATGGTTCTGATGGAAATGGAGAGTCGTTTTCACTATGATATTAAAGAGTCATTTCGTCATTTTGTCAGTGTGTGGTAAAACCCCTTAATCCACTGACCGAAAGCAGTTAAACAAAAGCGTGGACGTGGCCCCGGGGGCTTGAAAACTTTCTATTAAGTATGAATCATTTAAGTAATCATTGATTCCAGATCCTCTATCCAGCCGTCTTTCCTTGCAGTTACATTGCTGAGAAATTGTAACTTTGGTGGGCCAGGAGAATCTCTCACACACACACACATATACACATACATACACACACAAACTAACCTGCCAGCACTGTGACCCTCTGGAGATAATATAAGCATCATGTGACGTGTCTGTGAGGACCTGAGGCTATTTCAGTGGCAGTAATGGTACCCGTATCAGCAGCCTATGATAATGATGACACTAATTGTCAAGCACGAGGCCTGTGACTGCACATCTGTGAATTAATGAGACAGTCTCACACATAAAATACTGAGGACAGAAAGACATCAGGAAAGTATTGAAGCCTACACAAGATAAAGAGAGAGAACGACTAGAGTTCAGAATGGTGGAGAGGGTGGAAACAGTTGAAGGTCAGATGGCTCTTGACTGACCTTCGAGGCATTGCCCTTTGCCTTTTCCTCCCTCTTCTGAGCTGCTTTTCTTCACCATTGGCTGTTCTGTTTGGATTCTCCCTTGTTGGTCATCTGTGTCTCACTGGCTTTGGCAGACAGTCGACACACTCTTGGACCCTGCAGCGGCCTTCTTACATCTTTTGTTGAGGAGGGGGTCGAGATCCTTGATCTTCACCTGGTCGTAGTCCACGCGCATGGTCGCTAAAGCACTGGTCATCTCTTCCTGTGAGAGACAAGGATCAGGTGTGGCAGAGTGTGTTAGATCAGTGAAGATTACTCCAGTTATGTACTACAAAGGGCAGGGCACATCAGTAAGAAGTACTCCTCTGTTGACTCCTATTTTCAAAGGGGCTATTTTGAAGTTTTCTCTGCAGCCGTACATGGTTTCTCGCCAGGAGCAGGTGGTGATGATGGTCACTTGCATGAGCTCCAGCTATCATTGTGTTTACATCACAAGAAGTTAGACTAAGCCCTATGGGCAGCTACACATTTTCCTGTGCAGCATTAAACTTAAGACCAATCTCATTCTTCTTTTATTCATAGTTATATAGAAAAATCATTATACTTATATGACATGTAAATATATGCAATAATCAATGATCACACATCCTTTCGTGCCACAACTTAAATTTGTGTAGTTTTCATAAAGATATGATGTCTCTGATCATGAGGTACTATAGCCCCTATTAGAATAACAGCAGACTTTATTATCCAGTCAGTCAGTTTTATGAATCAATCTTACTCCCAAAAGAATAATAGTAATAAAAAAAAACAGAACCATGACTGAACCTAAGTGCTGACAACTGACCATAATAAGTGTTGTTGTCTTTGTATTATTGCTACACTGGCTGATGTTGGCAAATCTCTGCTGGGGGAGGATCAGCGACTTTTGTGGAATAACACAAATAGGAAGCGTATGAGACACTATTATGTCAACATCATATTAGTGAGGCAGATACATTGCATCATCATGACCGGGCTTGTCTCTACAAAATGGCTGACTAACAAAGGAAAAATACTTACCACTGCCTCCCCACGAGGAAACACTTCACACGCAATGTACTGTTAAATTCCACTCACAAGTATTCCCTGATGAATTGTTTTTGTTTGTTTTATTATGAGAACTCTTGTATTGTTTTTTTTTTTTTTTTTTTTGGAGTATCAAACAACAGCTGACAGATCATGCTCTTTTTGTGTCACATCTAATCATGGCTGACATCCCATATTTACAGCAGCATATTTATGATTAGCCTCCCCTAAATATTGCAGAGGGACCATGTGATCTAAGTGGGGGAAAGGTACTTCGCCTGTAATCTAAACATAATAATGTTGACCTTTCCCAGTCGAACACCAAGTCAGATGGCCGCGTCCCAAATAACTACTCGACTGCTGCTATTTATAGTGGCCTTACAAAGCCTGAAAGGACGAACACAAAAACAATACCTCCAAGGTCCACAGAAAAAAGCATCTTGCGTATGAAAACCCCTGATTTGCTTTTTTAAGTTTGATTTACAAGTGTATGGACAAATGTAGTCTGCTGAGGTTTCCATTGTTAAGGGCCACACTGTCTTCCTGATGATTTAATATGAAGTGAAACTGTGGCCACTATTTACCAAAAGCGTTTTACTCAACCCCCATAAACACACACGAACACACACTTTGTGTGTGTGTGTGTGTGTGTCACAACTCATCCATGTCTCACAACCAACCATTACCCCACCACTGCTTTCATAAAGCTCTCTGGCCTCACACTGACAGGAAGCAGGCAGGTTTCGTGCTGCCCCTCATAGCCCCATTTATAGGACACAACATGCAGTGTTGATCTTCAGCAGTGATGCTGACTAAAATATATCACTTGATAGTGTGTGTGAGGCCACGATACTGTTGCGGCAATGATTTAAATACACCCTCGGGTTGATCTGTAGCTCATTACAGAGGCTACATTTTATTGACAAGACAGTCAGTGTCAGACTTTGCTTTAATCCCCTGAAAAGAAACAGCAAAAGACAGACAATATTAAGACAACACAGGTAATATTGAGTGTTCTAGGATTCACAGTCTGTCTGCAGTTGGTTTGTCTGTCTGTGTGTGTGATCTGCACACCAGTGCATAGTTACAAAGAAGACCTCAAACAGGCAAACCAGCATTAAAATACACAAAATATTATCACTACAAATACTTGATGACAGTTGATATCTGCAGCCAGGATCTAAAAATTACATACATACATAAATAATTAAAAACAGACAGGCCTGCAGTGAGCACAGCTGTTGATTACTACCACTGGCAGGCAACATACCCTATAAACGTTCAGTTTTGACATCGCTGTTGTTCCTATGTTGTCCCTTTATTTAAGAGAACACGCCCTCAATGTCCAGTCTCTCAGGACTCCCGAGCAGCTCTCTAAATGATCCTCTCCTGCACAAATCAACTTTTCCTCCCTCTTCTGAGTTGCTTTTCTTCACCATTGGCTGTTCTGTTTGGATTCTCCCTTGTTGGTCATCAGTGTGTCACTGGCTTTGGCAGACAGTGGACCCACTCTTGGCCCCTGCAGCGGCCTTCTTACGTCTCTTATTGAGCAGGGGGTTGCTCGAAGTGTCGAGATCCTTGATCTTCACCTGGTCGTAGTCCACGCGCATGGTCGCTAAAGCGCTGGTCATCTCTTCCTGTGAGAGACAAGGATCAGGTGTGGCAGAGTGTGTTAGATCAGTGAAGATTACTCCAGTTATGTACTACAAAGGGCAGGGCACATCAGTAAGAAGTACTCCTCTGTTGACTCCTATTTCTCAAAGGGGCTATTTTGAAGTTTTCTCTGCAGGTCACTTTACATGAGCTCCAGCTATCATTGCATTTACATTACAAAAAGTAAGAATATGCCCTATGGGCAGCTACTTCTTCGAGGCAGTCTGGATGCTACACTGAGTCACTATTGGAAATTGATGGCTAGCTGCTTAGCATTCTAACCTCAGTAGAAGAAAAAAGATAGAACTAGAGGGAAAACATCATTCTTGCTTTTCACTTCTGGAGACAGCTTTTGGCATGTAAAGGAATGAAGTCCGATGCTCAACTTGCAACGTGTCTTTTGGACTGGTAAGTAAACAGCTGTTAATGCTAAGGGTGGCTATATAGCTGTAGCAAAACTTCCAAATAGCTCCTATAACCAGTCTTTTTAAATGTCAGATGATTTAATCTGGTGCTTTAGGGGTTTCTATATGACTAACATTGCTACTGAATTATTCCCCTCCTGCATCCAGGAGATTTATCAGTGCACACGTGTTTAAAGCAACAGCTGGACATTTTGGAAAAAAATGTACATTTGCTTTCTTAACAAATAGCATGTATAGACAAGTAATATGTGGCTACAGCCAGCAGCTTACTAGCATAGCAGAAAGACTAGAAACAGTCTGGCTCTGTGAAAGGAAACAAAAGTCACCTGTCAGCATCTCTAAAGTTCACCAATTAACATGTTATATATCATTTTTGCCAGACAACCAGCAGAGACCTCAGGAAGTTACTATTTCTGTCCAAGAAATACTCTGGCACGCAGCCTGGTGAAACCACAACTTTTTTTTTACACTTAGCTAACCAACTGCTGAGACTAAAGTCTTATACTTAACATACATACTTAAAGAGTTCTTCTTAAACTCTCAACTCTTGGCAAGAAAACAAAGAAGAGTGTTTCCCAAAATGTTATACTGTTCCCTTGAGCTGCTGTTTCACAGCATGCAGTAATTCACTAAACCAATTGTTGTTAAAATGAACTGTGCAGACAAAAGTAAACGTAAAAGTAGATAGGGCAGAGAAAAACCTGTCAGGGAACAAGTTTTATGAATTGAGAGAAAAGGTCAGGTCATCACTGGCCTAGGCCAAGAAAAGCTGGAGCCAAAACAGGCGGTCATGAAGTGTGTAGAAAGAATGTAACATCTTGTTTTTTGTGCTTTTTGAGAAGTGGTTATTCAAGAATGCAATCTGCGACGTTTTTACGCAACATAGCCCAACAGAGCCCATTGCAGAAGAGAGCGGTGTATTATTTTAGAGAAAGTTCTTTTCATACCTTATCGCCACAGATTCACTTATTCAGCTGTTGTGAAGGAATGTGCAATGCTACTCATGATTGTTGCTCACATTTACAGCCACTGAAAAAATATGCAATTGCCCAACTTAGCCATTTTTTGCTGGGGAGTTAACCCCACAGTGACTTGATGTGAACAAACAGCGTTCTTGTTCTTTAAGCACATTTCTTTGTGTGAATATGACAAAAAGAGTTGGGAAGAGCGGCAGAGTGTAGCTGAACTCTTTTGTGTTCATGTGTGTGTTTTAAATGTGAAAGAGAGTGCGAGTGTGTTGAAATAACTCATAGAACAGCTGAGACTGTGACCATTGCCTCCCCCTGGTGGCCATCAGGGAATCATCATGATGGTGATCCGCAAAATCAATTTTGAAAGATGTTATATTCAGAAGTTATATTCACTCGAGGATGTGAAAGGTTTCTCTATCTTTGAAATTTTCTTTGAAATCTTTCCTTTGCTGGCTTTCATGTGGTAATGATTAAAATCATTAAAGAGGTATCAGGCTGATTTTTACACAAGAAAATCTCTTGACTAGTCATTAGGAGTATGGCTTAGACTGAGATGAGCTTTGTAAAGCTGTGGCTAAATATGACCCCAATGATATCATTGTGATGTTTTCAGGGTCAATGGATATTTACCAGGCATGCAGGGTCCTGCCCCATACTGGAGACTCAAGGTCAAGATTATTTGCCCTGTGCTGCATTGATTTCAGGACTGTTTCTTAAAGGGATAACACGCAGGATTTGTTGGTTGCTGTTTGTAAACACACCATTTCAAGTTAGCCTCTCCTGCCTTGCTCAACAAACGAGAGAGAGAGAGAGAGGGAGAGCAGTGCTGGTTGAGCGAGCTAGAGAGTGAATGATGAAAGGGAGCAGCGATACTGACAACAAAGAATGAAAGAAATTAAATGTTATTTTCTGTTTGTTTTGCAGTGGTAACATTCTACAGCACAACCCTGTGGGAAGGTGCCGCACTACCGGATTTTAAATGAATGCAGCTCAAGCTCGGCCCCGCCCTCGGTCACACAGACACAGATTTGCAGTTCTTCACGACACGGACAGAGAGTGAGGAGAGGGACAGCGATGTTACTTGGTTGTAACTTGGTTGTGTTTTTAGAGAGTCTCTCACATTCTGCATGTGTTTATTGGCTGGGGTCTACACACCCACTGCCCAATGGTGACAGCCTAGAATCGTCCTGAACACAGCAAAATAAGGAGAAAATAATAAAATACAGGCACAGGGGATGGTCTCTGCAGATAAATATACTGCCACGCACTTATAGTGGGGTCATACATGATGAGAGTGGGATTATTTTGTATGAGTCTATACATTTTTTTAAGGAAAATCCTACATATTATACCTTTATGCTCTGTCTCTCATGAGGCCTAAATATTAAGGAGCCGCAGCACTAAATTACTGGAATTCTCCTGTAGCACCAACCAAACTAAAGCCTAAAGCTTTGATAGCCCAGCGGTAGCAGGTTGTAATGTAAGCATGTGACCCGAGGGGGTCAGTATTATTCTGCTTCTGACCTTCACATCCTCCCACATCTCTCTGTCTTCAGTCAGGACCCGGGTGGTGTGGAGTGGAGTGGAGGGAACCACCATGGACTGCTGCAGAGTGCAAACATACATGAAGGTATGAGCAAACAGATGCACAGACAAACGAGAAACAATACAGGAAGTATACAATGTGTGTACTTGACACACAGATGCTTACATTGATCCAGGGGTGGTTCATAAACTGAGTGATGGTCATTCTTTCATTAGGGTCCGTCTTCAGTAGCTGGTGGATCAGATCTTTTGCTGGAGAAGAAAAGGCAATGCAAAGATTATTATAATTAGTGGTAATATAATCGGCAAGACACACACATGAAACAGTTCCTGGTCTCAGGGACTGGCTGGCCTAGTTACACAGCCAATAGGATTATTTGAAAGAGTGAGAGCAAGGAGTGAGACTGAGTGAAAAAAGAAAGGAATATGAAATGTGTGTGTGTGTGTGTGTGTGTGTTGTTGTCATTGGAGGAGGACACCAGGTGGCTGTTGTCTCTGTATCACATCTTTAAGAGGAGCATGGCCATGTTCATTTCCTTTGAAGTGTCAAACTCTGGGAAAGCACCAGTAAATGGGGTTGATGAGTCACCATGGGTTAAGTTTACCTAAACTATAGATGAACCATACTGTATTTACAGAGACTGCACTCAGGTAAGGATACATACTGGGAAGGTTGAAGAGGTTACAGCACAAAGTGTAAACAGGCCATTTAAAAGCTCAGAGCAGTGTTCCCCCACATGATGTGATATGCTTCACCAGCTGCTGCAGCATTCTAATATAGAAACTGAGTTTTCCACATGAGAACGTCTTTCACTAGGTCACTCAGTAAACCCGTGGAGTCAGTCGTTCGTTTTATGGTTTCCTGTTTTTGATTGTGTTACTGCAACCACCAGTGTGGCCATGCCCACACTGATGCAAATAAATGTAACAACACTGTTCACAGGGTTCTTCATCATAAACATTTTCAGATTCATTTTGCTGTCTAAGCTGAAAAATTCCAAGTGAAAAATGGTTCAATTTCACCATCCCTCTCTTAGACAGACAGAGACAGAGTGATAGCTTGGTTACTCTTCTTGCTCTCAGCAGGAAAAGAGTAGTTTTTTTTAACTTCTCACTCTCACATATATATGTATGAGTACAGCTAAACACAGAATGCATGTGTTGTCATTGATGATATCTTTCTGTTTGGAGCATGGCCTAGAATAAAATAATGATAAGCTATGGAATCTTCAACTTGTCTAAATGTTCAGAAGATAGAGGTTCAATGTCTCATAAATAGCAGGTTGCAGTTGTCTGATAGCATAAACACAAAGATGTGTCCATTAGAACATCTGTATTGAGGGATCAGTGACACTGACAAAAACTTGGTCGTGTTTGTGGAAAAATTAAATGTATAAGTTTGTAAAAACCTACACTCTCAAGGCTGAAAAATGGAGATAAAAACAAGCATTTTCAAATAAATATATAACATAAATAGATAAGTCTGTGTGGAAGGGTTTCTTGGGAGGTTCGCACCTTCCTGTGACACCTCAGCCCATTCTGGGTTGGGAAACTCATACTGGCCCATCCTGATCCTCCTCTTCATCCCTGGTGAAATGGCCTGACCCGTGTTGGAGTAAAATGGAGGAAAGCCACATAACCTACATAGACAAACACAGAGGGAAGAACAGAGAAAGTTTAAAACCACCTACGCTTTGTTTGAATGTTTCCATATACAGACTGTTTGTTGTGCCATGCATGTGTTCCCACCCAATTATACACAGTACTCACAGGATGTACATGATGACTCCCAGAGACCACATGTCACATGACTTGTCATATTTCTCCGGACCCAAAACCTCAGGAGCTTATCAGTGGTGATACACACACACACACACACACACACACACACACACACACACACACACACACACACACATAGAACCAATATACACAGGGACATTAGGTTTATACAGTATAAGCAAATAATGACTCACCAACTACATAGTGTTTTCCTGCTTAAAAAAACATACTTTTCCAGGCCTTCAAATAACACAAAGCAACATACCCACATAGTACGGTGTATAACAGGGAGTCTGTAGAGGGTTGTGTAGCGTGGTCTCCTTAGCGAAGCCAAAGTCTGTCAGTTTGAGGACCGCGTTTCTCTCTTTAGTGGTGTACAGCAGGTTCTCTGGCTGGAGAGGGAGGCAAAAGAAGAAAAGAAGTTTCCTTTAATTACCCAGGACAGATCATAATCTTTGTGATTTGTGGGGTGATTGTGATCTCTGTGCACCTTGATGTCTCTGTGTGCGATGTTAATGTTGTGGAGAAAGTCGATGGCTGTGCCGATGTCTCTCATAATCTCAGATGCCTCTGGGAAGAAAAGAGGAAAACGCAATCTCTCAAACCAGAAGCAGTTCCAATATCACTCAATAAATTTAAGAAACAAACTCGTCATTCTGTCCCCCTTTTTTGTACGTTCCTATCTGATTTCATTAATGTAATATCTTGTGAATCCATCAGTCCTCACCTTTCTCAGTGAAGGCCTGGTCTCCTCTGGCTTGGATTCGGCTGAACAGCTCTCCTCCCTCCATACTAGAGACACAAACACACACAGACAATTTCCAAACTGCACAAATAACACACCATAATGTCTGCTGTATATCACATGGATCAATTTTGGATAAAGTAGAGGCTGAACATTTTGTGCACTGACTAAAGCAGAGTTCTCCATTTGGAAATTTAAAAAACAAGTAAAAGTAATAAAATGTTTCAAAATATTATGCAAAAATAAATGTTACATGTTTTCTATATTTGAATGTAAGTTATATATAATAATTTCAAGCAGTGCAGTGATGGTAATGGCGCGATAAAACTGTGCTTAAAAATAAATCAGGGCCAGAACTAATGTGATTTGTTACAGTTACAGTATAACAGGGAAAAACCACAGTTTAGAATAGACTGTAGATGTTGCAAAATAAATAAATAAACAAATAAAGCTAAAGAAAACTATCAGCTAATATAGACATAGAAATAACATGATCTTATTTGTCTACACTGCATTGAACACCAGAAGCTACATCTGTTGAATTGCTTTACTGCTTGAAATACTCAGATCTTTCACCCAAAGCTTTCAGTTTCTTGCAAAGAGAAATGGTACGTGATGCTAAGTGAAAGTCCTCAAGGGGGAAGAAAGTACAAGTACTGAAATCTTCTTACTGAAAAGAAGCAACAGGATTTATGTGAAATGGCACAGTGTCAGTAATATGGCTGTTATTTGTCTCCTCTGTAGTATCACTGTTAGAAATCCAATAATTACTGGGAAAAAATGACATAAAAGACAAATTATGATCTTTCATTCTAGAAAACAATTATATATATATATATATATGTGTGTGTGTGTGTGTGTGTATTGACATATGACCTAATTGTTTGAAAGTTCAGACAGTCTGGCCACCGAAAATGTGACAGTTTCAATATCAGATGTTTGTGCCTCCCACTCCTCATTTTCACAAGCACACATCAAACAGTGGCTACTGATGTCTGAAACTCTTCCTCTGTTCCTCAGAAAAACGAAAAATATTTTGGTGCTGCATTTTAATGTCTGTTAGGTAAGAGCGTACTTTTCGTGGTCCATGACTACACAGATCAACAGATAGCTGAGACAAAAAATTTGAGCGTGACGGTTTGCTGAAGTGAATATCTGCACCGCCGGCCTCCTCTGACCCTTGCTCACACAGGAAGCAGCTCACAGCAGTGAGAGATTATTGAGAGCGCGCGCGCACACACACACACACACACACACACACACACACACACACAAGGTCACTATAAAACACAACACAAACAGTTGCTGTGTCAGTAAATGAGAATGTGAGAACCATTTAGTCACTGTTTAGAATTCCCATGAGCAGAGGACAGTGTCATTTTTATGGTGTCACTGTCTGGTTTCTCTCTTTTCCTCTGAGTTATTATGTTTTTCCCTTTTACAAATGAGGACAATAAAAAGTCCAGAGTTCAATTACAGGTACACACACACACACACACACACACACACACACACTCACACAAACACACACAGTGTTTTAGCACTGCCTCTGAAGTCATACAGGGTATTGTTATGAGGGGTTTGTCTTGACATGTGAAGCCCAGATGGAATTTCCTTTCTCTATCTTGCCATCAGTGCTAATGTCTTCAGTTTGTCATGTCAAGTCTCATGACAGACCCTGAGCATGGATAAGCACAGAGCTTACTCACATATAATACAGACACACATGTGAATCTATGTTATGTGAAGATATACAAAATGAATTTCCTGCATAATTTTCAGGATAATGGTTTTAGACATGCATTTGTAATATGAGATTCTTTTTGTTGAGAGACATGCTTACTACGTAATCTCTTAGTAATGATGCACAGGTGACCTTTAACCTTCTCGACATAGTGGAAAAAGCAAGTGTTGTCAGTTGAAAGAAGAAAGACACATATGGAAAACCATCTTGAGTGTGTTTGTATTCAGCCAGACTAACAAAGTCTTACAGGAAATCTGGAAACATTACATCCTGAGTTTCCACACCAGATTTCAAAAGCTATTTCCCATATTTATGGAAACAGTAACGTATGTAGCATCACGTAAACCTGTTGTAAAAACATATCATATTTATGTTAAAGCTACAATTTTCAAGCGTCATAAAAAGTGTGTTGTGGAGGTGACAGCATTTTGTATGGTACAGTATGTGTGTGTTGTGAGACTCATTCACTGCAGAGCTTGTTCTTATTTTTCACGAACCAAATGAAAAAAAATTCCAGTGGAAACATGAAACCAGTAACTTCCTATTTTCTGGTCAACAACAACAGAATATATCAGTGCTGAACCTCTCTGTTGACATTTGCTCAAAGGGGTTTGTTAAAACCGCTCATTAGGTAAATTCTGTGCTCCTACGCAGAGCTGTGACTTGTGGGGATTTGTAGTCAGTCTGAGCTATGTTGCCAGTTTTGAACCTGTTACTAAAATAGCAGGACTCATCACTGCCCAGTGGAAAACATTTGTCCTCTTAGTCAGAGAAACCGCCTTGTTTTAAGCTTCAGGATGATGACTTCTTTTATAATCAAGTTTGAATCATTTTATTAGACATGGGGAAAGCCCTTTGTTAATATGGAAACTTAAATGAAATATCACAAAATACGGAGATATAATAAGTTAGCACGTTGTTGTCCAGGAAAGCATTCGGATAGGAGTGTGTAAACTGATAAGGCAGAGTAGTGAAATGTGAACCCTACCACTCCATAATGATGAGCAGACATTTCTTCCCATGATGCATGTTTTCATAGAGGTTGAGGATGCGAACGATGTACGGCCCTCCTGATACTCGCCAGTGAAGCTCCACCTCTCGTCTGGCTTTGGGGCTGTCGTACAGAATCTGGGGGAAACACAGAGAGAAAGATGAACACAAGGTGAATTTTTTGACAGATAGAAAATTAACTTTCAGTGTATAGCAAGACTGGGGAACTTATATTGTGTTTATATACAGTCATGTTACCCTTGTCCAGAGTCAGAGTGATACTTTTTTTTTGGGGGGGGGGATTTTAGTCTCAGGTAATCCATCACAGGACTTTGAGCATCAGTTAACTTATTTTATATACCATTTCGAATACAATTTCCGTATCATCATATATGTCAATTGAAGCATCAATAATGAAAATGACTGTTAGTTGCCCTAATGTAAATATCAGAGAGCAACATATTTATAAATAATAATACTTTCAACCACATCACCTATTACAGCATCTAAAATTCCTCACATCCGCAGTATCTTGTCAGTTATTTTGCTCTTTTGGTCGATAACGAATCAGGGATTTTGTCATACCCTCTTTGTTACCCATATTATCAATATACTCCTCCATGGTTTAATGAGAACTACATATTGTGTTTTTGTTAATTAAAAGTACCCCTTCAATACACAAGAATAGAATTACAGCTATAATAATAACAACAATAACATGCATTTTCTGCAGAAAATGTGAGTGAGAGTGGGCGAGCTGCAGCTGTCGCTGTTGTCTGAAGAGCTCATACTAGAAAAGCTGCATTTACTGTAGAAAAGGCAGGTGTGACTGCTCACAGCTTCAGTTTATACCTCATAAACACTAGAGAATATCTTAAAGTTTCATGTCCTCTGGCAATGCAGAGACTCAAGCTCACAATATGCACACAGTCAACAGGGAGCACGCTGTACCGAATGAGCTAATGTTTGAGACAAGACTTAATGTTTATAAAAACAGCAAATAAGGAAAAAAGCATGAATCTGAAATCATTAGTATCATTAGTGACGTTCATGTGAGCAGTTGAAAAGAATCAACTCCATATACCTCAACCCTGATTATCTTTGTCAGCTAAGATCAAAATCTCCTGTGGTGGATACTGAACCCAGGACCGCCTGGCAGGAGAGCAGGAGAGGCTAAGCACTGAGCTAACATGGGACGGTTTTGCCAAGATCAGCTGTCAAATATCACATACAATGACAGTGAACTGGGGACTGAAAATCAATAAAACAATAAAGACCTAAAAACCTGTGTGTGTCAGGAATATCTGTGCCTAAGCCAGGTGAGCTGGCCTTACTAAGAATTAAACTCTGAACTCTCCCGATTTTGAGGCAGCAGTGTTACTACTGAGGTGACATTACTCACAGAGAAAAATACATCACACGCTTTCTAAAGAAATACGTCATTTTCCCGTAACTTCAGTGGGAGTAGCTGAGCATGAGGAGATATTGTTTAGTTACTGCTTGGTTGTTAAAAATCTGTAAATTGAAGAGAAGTTAAAGACAAAAGTAGTTTTATATATAAAGAAGAAGAACAGGTGTAAGCACTAACAACCACATGAGCAACGTCTACACAACGTTAAAATCTGGAATGATGCAAAGCTGAAATCCATGTGCAGAAAAGGTTCAGTCCTCACTGACAAGGCCTGTGAATTACATTCACTGAAGAGCAAACACGAGACACCTGTGTGAGCCAGACAGTCTTGTGGGAGCTGGAAGTTGTGTCAAATCAAACAACTCCACCTATCAGAGCCCTGCACTGATAACAAAACTGCCCCCAGCAGGGATTGAACTTCTTGGTTGGTTTGCTCCTATGAGCAACAGGATTAAACTCTCTGTCTTACAGAGCCCCAACCAAGCTAACCTCTGAACCACACAGGTATCTCGCTTACATGTAGCACAAGTTCACATTTTCTTGATGATAAAAGTAAAGCAATCAAAAAGAAAAGCTTTTGGACCAATATTTTTCATCAGCTGCAGCAAGAGCGGCTGAGCATGATTATACACTGTATGCTCACACAGTATGAAAATCAAGGGAGAGCCCGTAAGTTGAAGAAAGTGTAAGGTGGGGAGGGAGCGAGCCTGCCGTTTATAGGGCGTGAAGAAAAACCGCTGCTCCACACTTTGACTGATCACATGACACACTGATGAAGTCTGTATAAAAACTTAAATTGCTCAGAAAAAAAGATATCACAGCACAGAAGACAACTGTATCGTACTCTACTGTTCTGCGCTTACACAGCTCCAATGAAGTAAGTCGAAGACACGTGTATAGTCCTTTAAGAGGTCTGGTCACACAACAGCATGTGTGTTTGACCTAAGCAGATGGGTGCACGCGCACACACACACACACACACACATTGGTCTTTTTATAGCTGGCTTGACCAAGTCTTAAGCATCAAACTGCCCTTTAAAGCTGAAAGGAGCGGCCAAAATTTCCTCACAGAGATGGTTTGTTCATACAACCACTGAAAGACATGTACACACATATTACACGCACACACACACACACACACACATACACAGACACACAGCAGGTGGCGGACCCTGACATAGCACACGTCTTCAGTCAGGGTGTATTTTTGGATGTGACAGTGATGGAGTGATCTCCTGTTGTTCACAAGGCCAGTCTGGTCATAGACTGAGTCTGGAATACATAACACACAGAGGGAATGACTCCTTAACGTGTGACAGACACACACACATTAAATCTGTTAAATCTGTGTTGTATGGCAAGTGACTTTAAAATGATTAAAAAAAAAAAAAAAAAAAGTTAAAAGAATCTTTATAAAATTTCAGATTCAGTTGTGTGGGTGGAAATGGAATAATTCAGCATTTCCTGGAAACTCCAAATGTCAGAAACAACAGCTCATAACTGTAACATTGTGTTTTAGAGGAAGTGAAGAGTTGAGAGCACAGCCGGGTGTTGAAAGTAGAAGTTGAGGGTTTCCGGTGACTTACTTGTCTGATGTGCTACTACATGTGTCCTATTTTATTCAACCTCGCCCACTGAACTTGTTTCTAAACCAGGCAGTGAGCAGGTTTGTTTCTGCTATGTCATTTATTGCTTTATGACTTTAATCAGAGCCGACAGCCTGTGAGCTGCCCTCCTTAATTTCCTGCAGTGAAACAGAATTGGCTATAATAAAAAGAGGTCCATGTGGATTAAATACACATATAAAACTCTAAGATGGATGAATGAGAGAGTGATACAGACATAGTTAACCTTCTGTTGTTATTCTGAATTCTTATGTCAGGCGACATTATGGAGACTGAACACACACCTGATCCTGTTCTAAACCAACTGGATCCCAACGCTCCTCTAAACCAGGTCTCTGTTCATAGAGAGTATAACGCATTCTGATAATGTGCTGAATTTAACATCACCCTGCTCACATGACATACACACACTCACAGGCATATTGCACCAACATGTTTACAATCTATTAAAGATTAGGGGCTTTCTTGATGAAAAGGCGGCTTATCTTAACGACTACTACCAATAAAGTGTTGCTAATAAAGGCTATAGCAAAGTGGTGTATACGGTTAATCAACAATCAAAAATAAAAGCAATTCAATAACAACACTAAAAGTTTTTTTTTTTTTTTTGGAAAGGCTGTTTTCAACCAGACTGCCAGCTCTGTGAGACTACACTTTCAATAAATGCTAATGCCAGCATGTCAATATGCTCACATTAACAATGGTAACTATCTTAGGATTTGCTAGTATACCATGTTTTACCGCCTTAGTTTAGCTTGTCAGCATGCTAGCATTTCATTATTAACACTAAAAAAGAAACACCCATGTTAGTCTGGCAGGTATCTGAGCGAAACCACTGGACAAATTCTAATTTTAAGCAGATGAAAAGTCAAGCAATCACCATACTAACAGTTCATCCTTAGGTGGACATTAACGTTTAAACCAAACTTAACAGCAATCCACCCTGTGGTTGTTGAGATATTTCATCAAAAAACACAAATGTCAACCTCATGGCGGTGCTAGAAGAAAACTCAGGTTGTTCGATTAATCCTCTGGGCTCCATAAATATCTGTACAAAAAATTCACAATAATACATCCAATAGTTGTTGAGATAATTCTGTCTGAACCAAAGTATCTCTAATAATTACTGCATACTCCTTTTTTTTTCAATATCATGAAATGAAATAATTTTTAAAAACAAATATCAAAAACACACCCGTTTCATTCAATACACTACAACCTTTCAAGTCAAGTAAGAAAAACACCCAAAATCTATTTTTGTATGTAGATTTTCCATGACACCAGTACACTGTTGTGTCCTTCACACAAAACCTTGTGAGTAAAATCCCCACAGGACAATAAAAAGTGCTGTGTAAACTGAGCAGACAGGGAGGAGTGATCTACACCAACATAACTTTCAGCTCTTTTGAATACTACAAAGATCCTTCACCACAAAGGTTAATGAGGTTGAAAACCCAAAGCTGACGCTTTCATTCGAGATGACATCTCAAGGCTCCAGCGCTGCAGCGTGTTATCGCCATGATACAATCCAAGCAGATAATGAGCTTGAATTGCTCAACAACAGCTGAAGCCTCAGTGTAGAATTATAAGCCCAAAGCTCTGCAACTGATTAACTGTTTTTACCAGCACTGTCTGCCTGGAGTGAGGCTGCATGAGACCTGTGTGTAGTTTTTTCAAAATAAAAACCTGCTCCATGCAGTGTCTGACCAAACCACTGAGACTTTTTAATGACACTTTGGTCTCTGAGAGTCCCAGAAGAAAGCCAGATGTGTCACTAGCATGCCACACTGAAAGGAAGATTTTGACTATGAATGGAAGCCTGCATGCAGACCTGTAGCTCACACTGTTTTCCGTGCGCTAAGCTGGAAGGCACTTCAGACGCTAAAATGGAACAATTGCCAGCCAAATGTGTGCATCTAATGGTATTAACAGCTAATGGCTCCAGACAACTGCCAAGCAGCACAGGGCTCTCTCTAAGCCCCCCCCCCTTCTCCTCCCTGGAGTCAGACAAATCCAAGTTAAAAGAATCTTGATGACTGTAAGTGAATTACATTAAACGGATGGCTCCCCTCCAGCTCTGCCGCAAAGTGGATTAAACATATACCCATTTATTCTGTTTAGCGCTCAGAGCAACACTTAATTAAAAAGCCAGTGAGCTGGTCAACTCTCCTCACCCCCACTCCACTTCTAACACACTCGGTTATTTCCCTGTCTATTTGCCTTGAGATTTAAAATAAAAAATTTACAGAGAAAGTTGTTGTTGCAAAAAAAAAAAAAAAAAAAAAACCCTGACACTTGGTCCAGTGCATTCCCATTTACAAGAAAGCCAACACAGATGCCAGTGATGTGTGTTTTCATGAGTGTTTCACTTGTCATCTTCTGAAACCTTTTAACAGGTTCTTCCGGGGACAGAGGAGGTTCAGAGGCTGAGTGCAGCAGGTCTGTGTGTGTTCTCTAAGCTGGGGTCCTTTCCTTTGTGCAAGTTGAAGTTAGTCGGGCATCAGGTGATGCCATAATGGATGCAGTCAGCAGTAACATCACCACACAGAAAATAACATTTTCACAGGTTAACACACTGGTTTCTAAGTAGCCGACGAAACGTTTCTACACGAGACACTCTTGTGCTGTAGTACCATGCAACCATCTCAGTGTTTTCTTAGAAATTCTGCTTTTTTTAATCAGCTCTTTAGCTCCGACATTAAGAAAAAAAAACTGTGATCCAATTTAGCAAGTAGCCTGAAGATTTTTTCTTTATTGTCTCTGCTGTCATTTCAAAGCAGTAATTGTTTTCTCCTCTCCCCCAGTCTGACATGATGCTATCAAGCATCCCGACTCTCTTGGGCTTTCATTTTTTGTTTGTGACATCCTATTTTCTGCTGGAGTTTATCTCTCTCTCTCATCTTGTGTCTCTCTTTCTATCCCAGAGTCCACAGCTCTGCTTGTGACACTGCTGCTGCCTGGTTTGGCGGCTCAGCTCCAGATGGATTACAGTAAGCCACTAAATCTCTCTGAGTCTGTCGCCCAGTGGTGACAGGTGACAGGCCTGACGACCCCAGTGAATGCATGTGTGCATCTATGCATGTGTGAAGGTGCGCCCGAGTTTCCGCGGCTCCTAGATGAAGGTGTCACCAGCAAGGTCTATGTGTCTATATGAAGCAGTGTAACACGTCATAACTTTCTTCTGATCCTGACTGAACTTCCAACAGACATAGCTCGTCCACATGTAGAGCGTATGAGGGCAACGTGTCGAATACAGTACATGCCAGACCCAGTGTGAGCAGCAGCCACACATACATGCAAGCTCACAACATAGACATGCAAATACAACAGTCACAGTCTCTCAGAAACAAACACACACACACACACACACAAACAGGCCGTCTGAATGTAAATCACCATGACTGGAGAATTATTTAACTATGATGGGTTTTGTTAGTCACTTTTGACAACTCCTGTGTAATTATGACTCCTGTGTGTCTCTGACACAAACCTGACCTCAATAAAGGTCAAAGTGCAACTCAGTTTCCATCTCTTAGATCTGAAAGATACAAATGTATCAAGATAAAAAAAAAAAAAAAAAAAAAAGATGGCACCTGCTCATATATGGATAAGCACAAAATGAATCATACTGGACTGTTAAAGATACATATGTATCGGTAATAGTAACGAGTCTGATCGTTTGGGAAACACGCAAAAGGTGTAATAATTCTAGGAGTGAATAAATCAGTTTACTTGTGAGGTGTGAAAACTGAGCCGAGAGGGTCTATCCTCTACTATCCTGTTTATAACATACTCATAAGTGTCCGGTGACTTCAGTACCTTCAGTGCGCACTTCTCTCCTGTCTTCTTATTGAAACACTCGAGGACTTTGCCATTGATTCCTAAGCCCAGAACCTGACTGGAGATTTTATAATCGTCCGTCACTGCGTTGCGTTTTATCTCCAGTTTCGGGTAAACGGGCAAGGGGAACTGAGTGGACTCGGTGCCCGCGTCCTTTTTCTCAGCAGCGGGGAGATCGGGCTGTTGCTGCTGCTGCTGCTGCTGCTGCTGTTGTTGTTGTTTCGGGTCGTCGGCGGCCGGGGAGTCCGGTTCTGCCTCAGCCTTTGGCGCTTGCAGCGGTTGCTCCTTCCCGTTTCCATTTTGTAGCATGTTCGCGCCGGCTTGTTGTCACCACCGGTGCTGTGGTAGGGGAAAGCGTGAGTAATTCACCACAGTAGTGCGATGACTCCTGCTGTCCTCCGGTAACTGCGTAAAGCTGAGGAATCCTCTGGTGCGTCTGGCTGCCCTGGGCACCGGAGCGCCTGTAAGGACGCCACACAGTAATTCCACTGTATCTACAGTATCGCTAATAAAAACAGAGTTCATTGGTTTAAACTACACAGTTTCTTGTAACTAAACTTAAATACCCGCCTATTTGTTTTCCCCAAATTGCTGTGTCAACTTTACCGTCTGTCTGCCCAGGGAAATCCAGATAATTCAGCACGTGAATAAAACCTAAATTAAATTCCAGTCAGATATAGTCTTTCACAGGCTACTGCGGTTGTTCTGTTGATTCTATTGATCTTGGTTTCCCGTTGGTCTAGAGCCCTTTGGTTGTTGTATTCACATGGCCGGTCGCTGTCACTTTTTGCGTAAGCGCCACCCTCCTTCAGTTAAGTCATGTTTCTCAACTGGCCCGGTGTGGCCGCCTTAAAGGAGCAGGACGTGTATATAGTTCAGCATTCTGTGCAGTGGGGGAGGAGGAGGAGGAGGGAGGTTGATAAGAGTAATGGAGGAGATTAGATTTAGTCTTGTAAAGTTACAATATTTTTATCTTGAAAACCAGTGGAGCAGAATCCTTGTGATCAGATTATTTTAATCTAAGCGACAAACGGTAAATGAGAACATCACGTTGATAAAAACTGTTTATTACACAAACCAAAGAGGAGTGTATAGCTCATTTTTAGTGATATCTGATGCATGGTGAGAGCATCTGTGTTTGACCTTAATTTTATTTCAGCAACAACTACATAGTCATAGTGGCTGTGGGCTGTAAAACACAGAGCATGAAGCATAATGGCAAATGAAAAAGTCTGTGCATGTTTGTGTCAGTAGTCCAGTGCACATATGAGAGCGACTCCCCGTTTGATCCAGTGTCTCTGACTGTGATCTGTGGGCAGCTCCACTGCGATCACGTAGTTGGTGGAATGACCGGTAGTGGAGAGTGTCCCTGCAAAAGCACACAGAGCAGTTCAGTGACATAAAGACAATGTTTTATATTGTTTGTATTTTATCCAAGTGTTTTCGGGGCAATCTAATGTGCCAGCACAAGGTGTTGGCTACGTGCTGCGGGTGGAAAATACAGAGCTGCACTTTGAGACACTTCGTGAAACAGGACACTAACTGGAGTCTATTTTGGGTGAGTAATAAAACCACCAAAAGAAGATACACACAAACACTAGAGCGAGCACCTCAACACCAAGTCACACTGACAAATAGAGTTCATAACCTGAGCAAACATGGGCTGATCTCTAAAAACAGCTCATCAGTTAAGCACTAACTAATGTGTCAAATTTAAGTTATATCACACTTCCTTGGAAATATAGTATTTGCTTTTTGCTCTTTCTACTCCTTAGCCTTACTTCTACTTCTCTATATCTGTCTTTGTTTACTATCACTGTTCTTTAGCACCGATAAACCAAGATAAATTCCTTGTATGTGCAAACTTACTTGGCATTAAAGTCTGATTCTGATTCTGATGTGCATGTTGTAATATACTGTAGATGAATCCAGTCATGCTCAGATACTGTGTGTACTGACCAGCACGTGTCAGCGTCTTGTAGATGGGACAGATGTAGACCCCAGAGGTTGGAGGTTTGCGGTTGGGTTTGGGGATCAGCCAGATGACGGCCATTTCTGTGTAGAGCTCCTTGGGCCTGGACTCCGTGAGCTGACCTGCCCCGTTATCCCAGCGAGCCCCCTCCAGGAATAGACCGTGGATGTAGCAGCCCGCGTCCGGTTTCTCTGTCATCTCTGACACTGACTTCACCATTACCTGAGGAAGGAATTATTACAGAAGAGATGGGGAAGAAACAGGTTCAAAGTTTTAACAAAAACTAATAAAAAATGAAGTTTCAAATAAGAACTGTACATTTAGATTCATACAGACATTGGTCAGTCCTCTAAATCTGTAGTGTCATATTTGAGAAATATAAATTAATATCTCTTCACTCGTGAGGTAGAAATGGTGGCAGTGAAGCATACCGCCAGACATACAGCTTACTGTCTGACCTTAAAGTCAAATCCAATTGTGTCGATGGAGGCGCTGTAGCGACGGGCATAATTCTGGAGCGTTCCAGTGAGAAAAGCCTGCGGGAAAAAGAAGCCGCTAATCCAGAAGACAGGTGGAATGCCATTATATATCCATCTCTGCAGGAAATTGATCCTCTGAAGCAGGTCTGACACCCAGGAGGCCAGAGGTTTCAGAGACGGGTAGGCCTGGAGGGAGAGAGATACACAGCCAGTCAAAGAGTTATGTATTCTTAGAAAGCAGAGCCTTGAATTATTACAGCAGGACAGAAATGTCACCAAAAGTATCATCTGATGGCTTGTACACAGAAATCACTCCCGAATGTCAACTGTGCAAGAGTCATCCCTGACTGAGTCAAACATGAATGAATGTCAGGATATTAGCTGAGTTCAAGGCATGTTGAGCTGGTATGTGTGGGTCAGGGGTTCTCTTTAAAATTAGCGAGGTTGAGCCACCCTACCTGCAGAACTGCTAAATATAGAAATAAAGATATGAGAGGGTAATTGCTTAAAAAGAAAATTTTCTCAACAGGATTTTTTTTTCCTCAACGTGTTCATATAAACATCCCATTTTGTAATGAATTAGCTATTAATCATCCATTAATACATGCGTGGGTTGTGTCCAGTATGCTATGCAACATAATGTTTTTGCAGGCAGTCACGAACCATCCGACAACTGGTTCCTGATATCAGTAAGAAAGGTCAGAGGGGTAATAACTGGTATGTGCCTGTGTGTCTTGCCTTGGCTTTCCACATATCAGGCACCACGTTGTTGAACAGGCTGTTGGCCATAAGCTCCAGTTCTGATGACATCACCACTAAACCCCTCAGAGCCTTCACAATATCACTGAGACTCTGAGAGATGACCGCCAGCAAGTTGTTATACCTGAAAGACATAAAACATACAAGGACTAGTTACTGAAGTGCTTATGATTTCAACTGAACTAATCTCAGAGTATAGTCAGTCACGGATCCAGGCCTTTTATTAGCTTTCTATAAAACAACTACGAGAACACTTTGTGTTTATTTAATCAAGTTGTGCAAAGACAAATACATGACTAAGTGGGGAGGGAAATGTCAAATAAATATGTAAAGAGTTCACTCTTGATGATGATGATGACGTAAGCAGTGAACAGTCTGATATAACTTAAATTTGATTTCTAAAACTCCTAAGAAAACAGTAAGATTTAGTTATAAACCTTACTGTTTTAAGATTAAAAAGTAACAATAAGTAAATTATTCATACGTTACTAAAGTTCCCAGATGGAGCTCAGAAAAGAAAAATGAATCGTTGATTAGCCCAAAGATAAGCTGTACAACAAGCTTGATCAAAATATGATGACAGACGCACAAACTAAAAAAAACCTGGCGACCAAAGACATAAAGACAACATCACTTAAAGTTTTTATTACCCCATTTAGGTTAAAAAAAGGAACATGATACATTTGCAAGAGCGTGATAGGACTGTTCATCAGCACCAATGACTCAGCAAATATTATGTCATATTCAGAGAGTTTTGCCTTACCCAACTCACTTGAGACAAGTTGCTGACATAACAAGTTGCAGCAGCTCACACACAACCAAATGAAAAAGCTGTTATTACATGATGATTACAGAAACATGTAATTATGGTTACAAGCTGTGACTTTTAAAGGGTACAATTTCAGCAGTTGGTGTCAAATAAAGATATTACATGTCTGGTTTCACATTTAATTATTTTTTTTTTACCTCATAAGTGAAATAAAGTTACATTTATACTGGGCAGGAACAGTGATCTATTCTGGCTACTTGACCCAACTTCATGGTGTCAGTGCAACACAGATTACACTTTTTTTCCCTGACAATTTGTCCTCCTGCTAGATTAATATTTTTTATATTATATATTAATATTTTCATAATTCAAATATGTGTACATAAGATTCACTCAGCAAATCCCAGTAAGGCATACTAATGAAAAAGTTACAGTTAACTGGGATCATCTGAATTTACCTTCATTTGGTCACATCTTTCTAGTCCTGATTGTAAGTGTAAAATAGGATAAAACTTTATTGTCCCCAAGGGGAAATTTGACTTGGGCAGCAACAGAGCAGAGTGATGTGTTATTATATCAAGGAGACCTGCAGTGTGGTTTGTGATGTGATCTCACAGCACAGCGTAATGTTACCTGACGACCTCCTGGATGAGCACTGTGTTCATGGACTCTTCATAGAGGACCGGGTACTTTTCCATCACCTCCTGCACACTGAAAGGCTGAGGGATCTTTTCAGCGATGCCTGCCACTATCTCCTCCACTATCTATGGTGCAGGAGGAGGTAGATCACAAATGAAACATAACAAGCCTCAGTCTCAGTCCAGGCATTCAAAAAAGAGTATTGTATTCATTTTGCTGTTAAGTATGTTCACCTAAAAATGTAACTGATGTCCCACAGGTCTCAGCTTGTATTTAATGAATGAATACTGATACCATTAGTTTTAATAAAGACTACAAAAGAACAAAGTAAACCAAAACGGTCGCTAACTGTACCTCCTCTAGGGTTTTCCCCCCCGCAGACGCAGCTCTAGGCTGCAGACGAACCACAGCTCCCAGCAGGGCGAAGGTCTCATTCTGGGCAAAGCTGATATTTGCGTTGTCATGGAGACCAAAGATCTCAGGTGTATCGTTGATGGGCAAACCACGAATGTATGCCAAGTAACCCTAGGGTCAGAGTTGCCATGACAACAGGTCATTCACTGATACCAACTGTCACCAATTAGTTTGATAGTCAGCAGTTCAGATGATAACATAGAATTTTAAGTCATTCAAGAGATGTTAAAAAAATCCCATTAATAAACTGCAGTCCTGCCAGGACTCAACATGTGTAACCGCAGTTGTGTATGATTATCTTTTTTGCAACATGGCACATACTTACAGTCTTACACTTCCTTGTGTGTGAAAAAAATTCTCTTGAAATTTTGTTTTTAAGGACAATATATGGGGTGGAACAAATAAAGCACGGTCATATGGCCTATTGTAATATGTTAACAATGCACTGGCTTCAGCACTGCAATAAGTCTGAAGTCTTGTGGTAAACATTTTAACATTTTAACCATATATTCTTATCTCTGGGAACTTTTATTTTACTTTATGTCTGCTGAATGATGGCACATGATGTCAGTGTTTCTGTGTGCGTGTTAAAAAGGTTCCCATTGATTATAAGACTGAAAACATGTCACAATCTTAGTGAACCTTAAATGCAGTGAATAAATATGACTGTTTTTATTTTTATTTTTTTTGCTTATTAAGAAATTACCTTCCTGTTTTAGTAGTATGTTGTTTAATTACAAAGATATCCTCATGTATCATTAATGACTATCACCTATTGATATAGACTGGTTGTATACTGACTAGTGAGTTACCCTTTTATTATCAACTCTAAACAATATACAAAGTTATGTGGTCGACAGTATACAACTTTGTAAAGCAACAGATGCAGAGAAAGGTCAAGTCTAATGCACTACTCTTATCGTGATCCTTTTGAATGCTTTCTGTTTTCCAGTATCTAACCTTGATATCCAGATTTGTGTCTATCTGCCGGTAGACTCCAGACGAAGAGTAGACATGATCATCAATAAGAACAGCGGGACAATAGAAATCCTCCAACACACTGAGCAGACAGCGTCTGTCCCAATCATCTGTCACACGCCCGCCATAATTTATCTCCCCTGCAGTGTATTTTAGCACCTGGACAGGTGGAGGACAAAAATGGGGGACAGACAGATGAACACACACACATTGTTTGACTGAGAAAAACACCCCTTGTTTCTCATTAGAGGGTCTGTTTTTCTCCAAGCTCGAGCTTAACCATCCATAATGATAAGAAACTTTTCACAGTGAAACAGCAATGGACATGCATAATGCATGACTAAGGAGACAAGAGCAGACTGATAAAACAGCCACAAAGGGAAAAGAAGAACAGTCAGAGAATAACAAAACAAGAGGAAAAATAGGATGGAAAATGATGGCCTTGGAAATACTGCTTTTAACAGGTGGTTAAATACAGACTGAAGCCCTCTCTCCCCCACCTTGTATGGGATGTCCTGGTACTCATCCAGGAACATTTTGAGTTGGCTGATGCAGATGTTCAGGTCTCCATCTGTGAACTCGTAGGGAATGTTGAAGCCCAAGGGGCCAAACTTCCTTCGCTCCAAAGCAATTCCATGGAACAGACACAGAGACAGGAGCAAAGACTTGAAGTTTGATATCTGTAGAGGAAAAAGGAGGAGAAAAGAGGAGAGGAGTAAGTTGGAACTTGTACATTGTTTATAGCAAATGTAGGAACTTTACAACAACACTCTACTATGGTAGATGTTCTCGAAAATAAAACAGATAAAACTGATCCAAAAGGCAGATTTGCCAATCAAAAGTAAATGATAAGGAGGTAACTGTAATGAGCAGGAGCAGGCTCAGAGGGAGGGTGACTAAGGAAGGGACAGACCTTGTTGGAAGAGGAGATAAAATCATTAGTGAGCCTAAGGTAGGTTTTCTGTAGGTTGGCCTTGATGCCCCTGGGAGGCTCAATGGTCATCTTGGAACCATTTTGGAGGATGGACACCGGGAACTTGTTGCTGGGAAGACTTGTGAGCCACAGACGGAAGTCCTTGTGCACCTGTGGAGAGGATTCTCTTACTGTCTTTTTGTTCTGTTTAAGTAGTCCAATTTACTTCTTGTAGTTTGTGTGTGTGTCTTTATTCTTTTGTGTATGCATATGTTCTGACCTTTCCTGGGTTGATGTTTTCAATGAGTCTCTCCAATGAAGGCATCCAGCTGGGAGCCAGGTGACAGTTCTGGAAAAAGACCCACTGACCTCTTTCCATGGCATCATGCATCATTTTCTCAGCCCAAGGGCCCTGAATCACACAAATGACAGCAGAGGAAAAAAAAAAAACGCACATGTGAAAACAACACCAGTTCTGCCAAAAACAGCAAACTTAACACGAGGCTTTCATTTAAGAGACTACGTTCACATTTCTTAAAAGTCTGACATCTCCCTACAGACAGTTTGACATTCTAGGAGTCTTTCAGGAGGGCTTAAGAGCACTCAATTCAATGTAGACAGAAACTGAGGACAGGGGGATGCAACAGCCCAGCATTAGCCAGGAATCCAAATCACATAATTGCAAGTAATTTGATAAACACACACTAACACCTATTGAACAGCCACAGGGAGTATGTTGCTGGGAGAATGTTTGGCTGGCAACTAAGTTTCAAGTTTGTGGACAATGAGTTTGCATTTATTCTAAAACCTGCACATGAGGGTTTTATGGTTGTTTTGTGAGCTTAATTGCGGTGCCTTGGAATCAAGCATCTGTCAAAAGTAGTATGGTACATTGTCCTGGCCTGTGGTCAGAAATAGAGAAAACAATTAGCACTGAGGTGGCCATTCTTGACAAATGAGAATGGCCTGGCTCTGTGAGAAAATGATTTATAGTGGCTTTCCCCAGGGTCAGATAAAGTGTACAAAGAGAATAGAGAATTCCCAGATATCTCTCTGGCTCTGACCTGGCCCTGGCCCAGAGAGATGGCACTCATTTTCTTGGAGAACTGCATGACGTCAGCAAACTTGTAGAGGTCTGCAGCAGGGTCAGTGCCGGGAGAGAGTACAAAGATGAGGGGAGTGGAGGGGGATGACTCTTTAAACACCACGGACAGGTCTGACGTCTGTGGAAAGATGGAGGGAGGAGGACTAATAAGCCATAAATACTGCTGCTGCATACTGTAGAGCAAACAACCTGAAATAATTTTCAGCTAAAGATAGCATTGTTAATTCTTTACTCCAAACATTAAAGAATGTTTGCACTGCTGAAGACCCAGCCAAAACAAATAGAAAATTATTAACATGTTAATATTACCACACTTATCTCTGTGACAGCCACTGTCACAGAGATAAGAATAACTTTGTGTCACTCCATAAATATTGGTTTTAACGTGAACATTAAGGCAAGAGGGAGGACAGCGTCTCCACCTGAGGTTCTATGAAGCGCTGTCCTAACTGAGCTGCGACAAAGTCCTGCAGGCCTTGAACGACGCAGTCGGCCCTCAGACAGCGCAGGATCAACAGCTTCTGGAATGAGTCCAGCTTAGTGTCCCACTCCTCTGGGATGGGCTCCCTATAGAGACACATACATAACATACACACATGGACACCATATTAGACACTGACAGGTTCTGCACAGTATAAATGAAGGAAAAAAGTGTGGTTTTGTTATGTGCGTTTGTTAACAAAGAGGTAATCAATGCATGCCTATGAGGCTGGTTGCTGTCAAAAATTCTCTTGAAATCTTCCAGATGTTCTGTAAAGCACTCTGCCAGTTTGCTGAAGTTGTTCAGAGCACTGAGGCCCAGGATGTCTTGCCAGGCGCGCTCCGATAGCCAGCTCACTGCTGGATTGGGCATCTCTCGTACAGGCATCCCTCCAGACAGTAGGTAGCGCCACTCAGCCTGACACAGATTCATTAAATGCACTTGGGTTAACTGTGTATTTGTATGAGTTCCTGCAGAAGATTAAACAGACAAGCAAACACTAAGAAACCACAAACTCCCCCGTTGCTCACCATGTCAATTTTGTTCTCATTCATCATGATGCGAGTGCACAGGAGGAAGGCGAACATGAGTTTGTGCTTCTCAAACAAACTGCGGCACACATTGCTGTACAGGCTGAAGGTGAAAAATTCATTGATGTTGGCGATTCTCTTCTCCACTGTGTCTGTGAAAAGGTCAAGAAAAGGTCAGTGGTAGCAGAAAAATATTTTCCAGAGACTATCATTTATTGTGTGACTTCTTTCTACCTGCTCTCTCTGAGTTGGCAATGCCAGCCATGAAGATGCCAAGGAACCACTCCAGAGAGTACTGGTACATTGGGTCAACGTTGGACAGGTCCGATACACAGAAGAAGAGGATCTGCGTGCGCACAGCCACTGGCACATACTCCAGACGAGTGGCATCAATGTCCCGTTCTGTCTTTTCTGCCACCATCACTTTAGCCTGCCAGTAAAGCCAGCTTGTGTTAGTACAAAATCCAACAATGGCAGCTTATGAGCTCAATGACACATTGCTGAAGCATCAAATATGAGGTTATGGAGGGAGTCTCTACTGCCTGACCTTGATCTCTCCAGCCTTGATCTTGGAGGCTTCCAACACTTGGATGAGCTCCTCATTGTCCACAGGGTTTCCCTCTGTGGAGCTGAGTCGGAACAGGATCTCATCCTCAATTTCTTTCAGCTCCTGTTTCATCTTGGCATTGCTGATGATCAGCTGGTTCTTAGCCTCCTCCAGGTCTGGACGCTCCTCAGCTACCACCTGGCCCAGCAGCTGGTCCTCTAGACCACTGAATACAGACAAAATGCACTTTTACAAAAACACTAAGAGTGAGACTAAGAGTGTATGATTTTTCATACCTGTAACAGTAACATGGACTTGCATTACTAATGATAGCAAATAATAATCTTTTTGGCATTCTGCATATTTTGGATGGAGTGTAGGCTCAGATTGTACAATGAACAGATTAAAAAAAATAGATATATATGTAATATAAATATAATACTATAATTCACTTGACTTTAAACTTGGGTCTAGGATTGGGTTGATGGCAAAACTACAAAAATAAGATCAAAGTTGTGAAAAAAAAGTTCTTGTATATGTGCAAGATATGTGTTACCTTGGTGACAGGGTGAAGTTAATGAGGGTGACTTTGGTAGAGACCTCAGGAGAGTAGTGTGGATTTGGCAGCTTTGTGGTGATGTACATCTTGAAGCTTTCGTGGTAGGGGATGACTGAATCGCCAAGCTTCAGCACTGTGCTGCCTTGCTGCTTAAATGTCTAAGAGCCATAAATGTGAGTTAAGCAGACCAGTGTGTGGTAGATATTCATATAACACTGGCATACAAGTGATTAATTTATTTATAATACTTGTGTGTACCCACCTGTTGCAACAGGACAGGCTCGAGAGCAGGATCTAGTTCCTCTCCTACATTCTCCAAAAGGCAGGGTTTACCAAAACGAATGGCGTTTTCAAGACTGCGTAAGAAGTCCCGGTCACTAAGCTTCATAACCTCTAACCCACTGTCCCGCTCCTGGGTGACAACAGGAAGCATGTATAGATCAAATACAACAGATACTGACAAGGTTTTTTAAGAGTTGTATGTGAGACTGAACTGCACTGGAACCTCTACAATATTGGTACTGTGATATGAAGGAAAATGTTCAAATCTAGGTATTGGTACTCTCTGCACTTGTGGTCAGATCAGAACACAGAAGAAAGAGTCCTCACCATGTTTTTGATCCACGAGTTGGCTTGTCCCTGAGGATCAATGAACAGAGCCCAGCGCAGAGAGTACTGGGTAATTACACCATTCTCCACTGAAAGATTGTCCTTGGGCAAACCTGATATCTACAATATGCACATAGAAATGACAAAGTGTAATGACAATAAAGGTAAAAGTTAACTCAAGTCTAAATGCATGCAAGAAAATAAGCTAGTCTGGTCTGACAATTAACAATTAAGATCTCTCTGAAGAGGCTTTGACCCTGAAGGTCACCTGACAGCAGTTTGGGTCTGACCTGCCAGGAGCGGATCTTGACTGGATCTCCAAGGGTGCTAATAAGGTTGGGTTCGTCAGTGTGTGGAACACTTAGCTCTTTGAAACATTGCAGCCATTCCCCTGCCATGGCTGCCCTGTATTCTCCCTGAACACGAAATATTGAATCTTAAAACTGCTGTTGATTGCAATGAGACATGTGTATACATAAAATACATGATAGGTAATGCATTTTTTATATGCACTCACACCTACACACTCACTGAGTTACAACTTCACTTACAGTGAAGGGTCCCAGGTATGCAACATATCCTGCAGACAGAAGCACGTCGCCTGCTACATTATTAACCATGTAATCCAGATGTTGCACAGTTTCCTTCCAGCGCACTTTTTCATCTGCCAAGCCACCTATAAGCTGGAGAAAAATGATACATTATCATGACCTGTCATTAACTATGAATATCAAAGCAGGTAAATATATTGAGATTAAAAAAAAGTTTGTTTTTTTTTTTTATTCTTATGCACTGCGTTGGCTTGCTTTTTAAGAGCAGTTGTAGTAAATCCATTATATATTATACATTTCCATTTTCATGCTTGATTATATTCATTGGGCATAAACACCAATCAACATATATTTCCAATTATACTGCACTACTACTTTTGCATTATTGGTTTTTGAACATACATTACATTTAAGCCAGCTGGTTTAGAGTAACTACTGTCAAAATTTTTGACTTATATTTACCTGCTTTGACCATTATCTGTATATGTGCTTATTTGTATCCTGTTCCTAACAACCTCTCTGCTCTGTTTCTTGAGCTGCTCTAATGCAAAATTTCTCTCCTGGAAAGATTTGTCCTATCTTATCTTATCTCTCCTTCTGACCTTGTCTGCTCGGACGAGACGGGTCTCACACAGTTGATACTTATGGTCCAGCTCGTCTTTCTTAGCCAAACAGGCCTGGTACTTGGCTTGTAAAGTGGCAATGCCACCCTCCACCGCTGCCAGCTTTTCTTTGGCATCATCAAGGATGCGCTGGGTTGCCGCTAAGTCCTCCTGGGCCTCCTGGAGAGCTTGCTGCACAAATATTTGCATTTTAACATTTAGATGACGATTTAATATGAAGAAACTTAACTTTAAATACCTTAAACAATTAACTACAACAATGGCTAAAACCATGGATTTCAGTTTTTACCCTTTTAGGTTCCACAGCCTTGGCCACAAAGTGATATACATGCATGGCTCGCACCCACTGGCAAATGGAGGTACAGGCTTTGGAAACCTTGGCGATAGAGGCTGGCTGGAACTCCTCATTATCTATGTAGGGCTGGACTAAACTGATCACATTATCGGGGATGTTGTCCTACAGAAAAAAAATTGTGTCATAAAGTTGTAAATGCTAAAGTAAAATCTGAAAGAGGCAATAATAATGTTCTGGACATACTATACATACAGTAATGTAGCAATACATCCATTAGATATATGCACTACCTTATCATACTTGAACAGGCTCTCCAGAAACTTGCCAGGGTCTTGTAGAAGACCCTTTCCAGGTTCCCAGTAGTCATCTATCTTGGTGCCAGGCTTCTCTCCAGGTACCTTTTTGGGTTTGATGCCCTTCATAATGCACAACGCTTCAATAACCAGTTTCACCCCCTGGGGTGGTCTCTGCATTGCCCGCACCTATGGAAATCATTTGGTCCCAATTCAGGATTATTAAACTGACAAAAAAAATCATACAGGAGGTTATATTGCGCCTATAACATATAATATATACAGTTCAGTAGTATTTGAAGACTATCTTGAACAATCATCATCTAAATCCCTGACCTCAGTGACATCATTCTTATTGAGTGACTTGAGGCTGGTGAGGGCAGCATCCAGGGCTGGCAGAGCCTCGTCTAAGTCTCTCTGAGCATCTGCTGCGATGGCCCCTGCAAAACGGGCTTTCTCTGAAGCTTTTGCTTCCTCTGCCTGCACTGACTTTCGGGTCTCCTCTGCAACCACTGTGTCTTTCTGTTGGCAAAAATATACAGCACACTCATAATCAACAGGTTATACAATTTAGTTTTTGTTGTCAAGAAAACCTGATTATGCACTTCAGTGAGCCAAAGCATCAATACAATCATTTATGTATGAACAAGGGGATACAATATGTATGGTCTGTGCCAACAGAATTCAGGAAAGGGCCGTATGCTGCTTGTGAATGCATTAATTGCCTCTAACTTTATGAATATTTACTTACTTTGATGGTCTCCATGGTGACTTCAGTGTCCCTTGCAGCCTCCTCTAAAAGAGGTCTCATTGTCTCTAGCTCCTCTTGCATTTTACTCACATCCTCTGCTGTGCTAAGGAGCTACAGGACAACAATATAGTGTTGTCAGATAAGAGTGTTAATTAATATGTACACAAATTACACATTTGTTCATAATATTAACCATCCATATCCACTCAAGTGAGGAGAGGTAATTCTTTAACCTAACAGGGCAAAATACACAAAGACATACAAATTGTGATTTGTGATTTCTATTATTGTTTTTTTTTCCCTCCCAGTGCCTTGCCTTGTCCAGACCAGTCTTCATGCGCTGACGAGCACTGCACAGTTCTTGCTTTTTGCGTCCAGTCAGATCTGAGAAGATTTTCAGCAGTTCCAGGTAGCTCTTGGGTGTGACATAGTTGTAGCGTGA
The DNA here is from genome assembly GCF_001640805.2 of Lates calcarifer. Taxonomy (NCBI): domain Eukaryota; kingdom Metazoa; phylum Chordata; class Actinopteri; family Centropomidae; genus Lates; species Lates calcarifer. Next base: position 15,268,712 of record NC_066844.1, read on the forward strand.
AAGCTCAGCCAGGTACTGTTCACACTTCCTGGCCACCATCTGGTGGATCTTGACACACATCAATGTCTAGAGAAGATAAACAATTAGGGAGAGACTGTGCTTACTGAAATATTATTTTATTATTTCACATTCAACTGAATGCATAGCAGAAATGTGTAGAAGAGGCTACCTTCCCCCAACAATCCCCTTACACACCTACTGTTGCTAGCTAACTTCCCAATTAATGTATTTCCCTCTCTTCTGTCTGAACAATTTTCTCTACTCTCAAATCATTTAACATGGCCACTCTTGAATCATACATTCCCTGACCACCACTATATATACGCAACATGTGCTCATCATCATAATGTTGTCTTTTAGTGCACTGTCATTCAGCTGGCTAGGAATAAGGGCTCACAGTCTGTGCTTAAGTACATTAATAGAACTGCACATTTGCTCAATAACTGCTACTAATGTATGAGCCGAAATAGCTCAGTTGGGAGATTGGAGATCTAAAGGTCCCTGGTTCGATCCTGGGTTTCAGCAGTGAACTATGGATTTTATCCAGCTACACCTGTCATTCAAGCCAAATGCCAAATCTCTGCTTGTCTCTCAAATATATCTACACATATGAAGGAACATCACCTACAGCTAAACCTCTTAAAGACTGAGCTCTTTGGTCATCCCAGCCAATCAATGTCTCCATCACAATATCAACATCACCTCCTCATCCCTCTCCCCAGCCAAAGCTGCAAGAAACCTGGGTGACCAGCTACTCTTTTCTGACCATGTTGCAACTGTGTCCAGGTTGTGCTGCTTTGCACTATACAAAAAAAAAGCCTTACCTGACTAAGTATGCCACCCAACTCTTTTTACAGGCCATGGTTATCACTTGCCACAACTTTTACAATGCCCCTCTGGCGGGCTATCTTTCGCGCACAGTGAAACCTTCACAGATGGCACAGAATGCAGCAACATATCTGGTTTTCAATCAGCTTAAAAGGGCACATGTCATTCTGCTCATTGTCCTCCACTAGCAACCCATGGCCACCCATATCGGGTGTCCCTCTCTATCTTCAACAATCTCTTGAAGACTCATCTCTTCCAAATGTACCTCCTCCTTTAATACCTCTAACACCCAAATCCTAACATGCCCGCCTTGCATTTACTGTGCACTTCTTCACCTGATCTTCTTGTACCTTGTCTTATTAAACAAATCTAGTACTGCAAGGTTTCCTGTTGTTCTGAAGCATCGGTTTTGGATAAAAGTGTCTGCCAAATGAGTAAATGTAAATGTTAATGTATCACATGTATGTAATGTATGTAATGTTTGAGCCAGTGGTGGGATTTAGAACACAATTTTGTTATCCAAAGCGATGAGACACAAAGACAGATCCCTACCAATATGAGCTCAGCCTGACAACCAATCAGCCAATAAAAAAGGAAAACATAAAATCATGTCTCAGTTACTGTACAGTGATCCTACATTATGTAACATTTAGCCTGTTGACACATTTTGTCAGTTTGTTTTTATATCTAATCTTATATATTGTTATTTTAATTATATAAATGTGTAAGTGTACACAAATATTATTTTAAAACCTTCATACCAATGAAGCTCAATCACACACACACACACACACGCAGCCAGCCTCCTCACCAGTCCCCTCATGGCCATGGGGCTGGCTTCTAGCTCGGGCAGCTCATTAAGAAATGATGTGGCCACAGCCTGCAGAGCCTCCTCTGGCCAGGCACTGAACCAGTCTATGGTACAACATGTCACTAGTGAGGGAAACTGCCTCAGCCGTGCACGAAACACCTCACCAATAGGACTGCAGGGGAAGGAATGGAGAAAAGTATGAGCAAGAAGAAGAGATTTTTTTTTTGACCACATACATTTTTTTTTTTTGCACAATTACAAACCTCATGCAGAGCACATTGTGGATGTTGCTGCGGACCCTCCTGATGTAAGCAGCCATAAGGTTGGCTTTAGTTGGCTGCTGCCCGAGGTCTAGCACCACTGGTTTCATTGCTGCCAGGATGCGTTCCTGCTCGTCTGATGCGTACAGGTTGGGAACATCCCCAGAGTTCAAAATGTTGTTGATATCTTCCAGGAATGACTCGCTCTTAATCTAGCAGATTAACACAAAGGTACAAATGAGCAAAGAGGCGCCTTGTCTTATAGAGGTATATACTCACATATACTTAGGATCATTAAAATCTACATTCTAAACATTTTGTTTATTCTCTAATTTATACTGATTTAAAATGCAACAAGACAACAGTACAGCAACATACAAATTCCCAGTATAGTGCATACTACTCTAGAAATATGGATGGTAGTGATGCTGTTAACACAAATACATATAGAAGATGGTAAGAAAGTGCTACTGTTTACCTGTGTGTCTACAAAGAGGAAGGTGATCTGCTGGTTCTGAAGACCAGCCTTGAGCATTATGCTTTTAATATCTTCCCTCCACTCTGTTTGACCGTAGTTCTTGGACAGCTCAATCTGGAAACACTCATATTCTGACCTAAATACAAACAAACACACTGTGAAGACTGGGCCACAAGATGGTGTCTTAGCACATTAACAATTATATCATATATACTTTTAGCTGAACACTTTTTAAAGCTTTTTAATTTTTTTTAAAACAACCCACACTGTCAAATGATTGTAACTTTGACATAAAATGAAGATTACAAAATCTTGAATGTGGTGATTACTGATTTTAAAAGTGTGCTGAAATTAATGGAAACAAACAGATGCCTGTAAAATAGTGCATCAGTACAAAATCTTGAGTATGTTTTGGAAATAGGTCAGCAGTAATTTATAACATAGAAAACATTCAAAGCTAACTGTGAACCTTTAACAAACTAAATAACTAGAGGAAAAAAACTCAAATTCATTAAAAATTTTGTTTAGCCTGCTGGCATCTGAGCTTCATATCCTTAATAGCAGAGAGTCTCACATATGTGAGGCAAGCTTAGTGAGTGACTGGCGGCCACTGCCACCCACTCCAAGCAGCAGAGCATTGCCTAGGGGCTGACGCAGGATGCGGCTGATGCGGCACACATGCTCAATGGCATCCATGAAGAGCACAAGCTTCATCTTGGTGGTACTGATCTGGTTGTAGTCTTCCATGTACTCCTCCATCACCTTTGCCAACTAGATAATATAAAATAAGGAAATTCAATATAATTCAGGGGTATAAGATTAATAACTATATCATTACAGAAAGTTTAAGCCAAATGGTTAGGTCTTTACTGAGGCAACTGCATAACACATTCACTTACTTCCAACATAGGTCATGGTTCCACTCACCTTTTCCTTGTCTTCTATAAGTGTGTAGACCTTGTGGTCAGCTCCAGGATTCATGAAATCCCCATAGAGAACAGGCTGGCAAGACACAACTTCTTCAAGGCTGCAGTCAAAATCTTGAATGCAGTCCTTCAGGAGCCTGTTGAACCAGTCTCTGTCCTCAGCACACACCAGGCGGTCCTGGAAAACCCGGCAGCTTTCATGGTACCATAGCTGCAGCAGCTGCAATTTGTCCTGAAAACACCAAAGTAATTCTGCTTTTACATAGGGGATTATGAAACAAACAAAAGTCCCTTCAGCCTTTTCTCCTCTCATCAAAAACATCTATCATACGTGATTATTATAGGGACCCATGAAATATTTGCATCTACTGTCAGGATGAGTAACACACTGCTAATGGATCAAGTGACTGAACCTGAGAAAGATATTCCTACAATCTATAGTAATGTGATAATTTTACATGAAGTTGATTCTGTTGGATCTGACTACCTCTATCATGCCAGCCTCAGCCATGAGGATGCCCTGGAAGACCTTGGACAGGTCTCTCAGGTTGAAGGTGTAATGGGACTTGGATGGAGTTGGAAGAAGCTGGGAGGTAATGGTAGAATAGACTCGGATAGTGGCGTCTACAAGAGACTCATTCAGCGGCTGGATTGCTGCCACAGGTCCTGATGAAAAACAACAAGATGCAAGAGAGAAGTGATAACATTAAACATGACATTTATTTAAAAATCTATTTATTTTCAGGCTTTTAGACAATGCTTTATCAGAGACACTTTCACAAGCTCGGATCAACATTTTTGTTTGTGCTAGAAATGTGCTGTATAAATAACATGACTTAAAACAACAAGAATTTAAACCATGTGTCTTTTTTTTTTTTTATCATAGATACTACACTAAATGACATTTTATTTGATTTCTACTCCTGCTTCCTTTCACTGTGTCCCTGACTTACTGCCTGGTTCCTTTTTACTCATATTTCCATCTGAAAGAAAACAAAGATTGAGTTAAAAAACTGTGGTGATTTCTTTACAACCTTATTCAAATATTTTCTACCCTGCAACAACTGTCGTGCTACTAACATATGGCCTTAATTTTACACACATTAGCAGAACTGACTCACCCATCCAACTGCCTAGAATGGTGGAGAAAATCTTCTTCTTGCTGGCATCATCCATTTCAGTGAAGGATAGGAAGTTGAAATGGCGTGTGAATCGCTGGGTGATTGGATTCCGGCCTCCACCCGGAGGTCCCATGGCACAGGCAAAATTGATGTCCACCAAGTGCTTGAAAGTACCTGTGGAGTAATAGCAGGATAAACATAAACAAAGCTAAATCTGATGGATTTTTCATATTACTGATCCAAAATACTGTGACTAACCACAAATCTTAATTATAAAACATAAACAATTAATATTTAACTGTGCACAATTAATACAAAAATAAAAGTATATTACATTACATTAAATTACATTTTAAATTAACACAACCGAAAACAAAATATACTTCAAAGATCTCACCTATCTGCTTCCTGTCATACCAGCCTCCATGGTCCATCCACTGTCGCAGCAGTTCAATAGGAGGCTGGGCACCGTAAGGTCTCCAACATTGGCATGTTTAGGTCATCAATGAAGAAGATAAAGTACTTCCCTATTGGAGGCCCAAACACACCCTTCCGCCTGATATAAAGGTACATGCATCATTCAAATGGTGAGTCACAAATATATTGTTATTATTACAAATATATATTGTATTTGTAAATGGTGCATAGTTGGATGAGCAACATATAGTAGAGCTGGCATACCGTTTGTCTAGTTTACTGTCGATGTAATCTTGAGTCTGGTTGGCTGAGGTGCGGGCAGAGAACATGAGGAAGTGTGTGATGAATTCAGCAGACATGTTCTTCAGCAGTTTGTCTGACATGGTCAGAGTCTTTCCTGTGCCAGTTGGCCCAACACAGAGCACCTAGATTAAACGCACATACAAATATAAATCTGGTCTAACAGTGTCTTTCCAAGGAAATGAAAGCATTTAAATGGCTGGATTAATTAGCTAGACTGAATAAATGTTTCAATATAAAATATTCACAGTTTAGAATAACAAGTGATGCCGTTTTTGCTTTTTTTAAAAACATGTATTTCATACAAAAGTATTTGATGACAGATGTATGAAGATTAAAGATCTTAAGATCAAAGTACTCACTGGTTTCTTATTGGTTAAAAGCATATCCATCAGGAAAGACATTCTCACTGTGTCAGCAGTGGGAATGATGATGTCAGCATAATTTGTCTCTGGGGTGATTACAACACTCTTTGCATATTTCATCCAGCTGACCCACTGGACCTAGAGAACAGGCAAAAAGATGACTGGATCAATAGAAAACTGTATCTTATAATCTCAGCTGCAGTGCGTACATAAACTGTATGTTTAAGCATCATTTGTTTACTTTTCTCTCCTCATCTTCTTCGTCATCCTCCAAGTTACTAATCCCTGCATCATCAAGCCTGTAGTCATATACCAGGCCCTCCTCTGGAAAACATAATTGAATCTGAAAGGCAAATACATTATCAAGTATACCTCTGTCAAGAAATAATACAGCCATTAATACTTAATACATTTGAAATAACTTGCTATTGGGATGCTGAAGCAGAGGTTGTGATCTGACCTTCTCCTCCGCCATCTTGTTCTTGATCCAGGCGCTGAAGCGCTGGCAGCTGGCTGCATCTCCTGTGGCTCCTACACTCCACACCAGAGAAAAAAAGAACCAGGGCTCAATCAACTCCTTCAGACGGTCCAGTTTCTTTTGAGGTGGTGGTCTTTCACCCTAGAAGACAATACAGGATTGGTGACGGGGAGCACAATCAATATACCACTATCTGGCACATCAATAAGAGATGGTGAGCACAGGACACAGAGCTGAAACAACCAGTATTCTTGTTAGTTTTAACAGCCTGATTTGCACAGAAATCAATGTATTCCTTTATTGCGGTTTATTGTAACAAAGCAAAATGGCACACACACCTCTTTAATGTCAAAGGGATTGAAGAAGCAGTCCATTAGTTTAAGCAGACTACAGGCAAGGTTACTGTCTAGGGATGTGATGACCTCCTTTACTGATTTGCGAACAAATCCGATGGAGTCCTGTGTGAAAGTACAGAAAAAGAAAAAAGAAATCAAAACACTTTTTGTAGTGTTATAATCTAAAAAGCCTTAAGATCCCCTAGTGGTCTCTCTCAGTTATGCCTTCCCTCTCACCTGCAGGAACCTGGCAAACAGGGAGTTGAGCTGCTCCGTGTATGGTTTCAAGGCTTTAGGGACCTGCTTCAGCCAGCACTCTGTAAAAGGGACAAGGCCCAAAATACTGGGCTCCAGGTAGACCATACCACATCGAGATACAGTTGCTGGGGAGGCAACAGCCAAGTCCTGCACCTCAAACATCATGGTCATCACCTGCAGGAAGAGGACATAAAACACCTGAATGCATACGGGACAGAGATCGAGACACAGACTGAAAATCCAAGGCTGGGAAGACATAACCTTACATCAGTGAGTTTAATTATTTCCCCAGAGCTAAGACACAGTTTTTTGTTGTCATCCAGCACAGTGTTCATGTTCTCAATCCACACAGCATCCACTGGCCCATCAAACATATACCACTTTTTCTCTTTGTCCATAGATGCTGCCCCTCCACGTATAAGAGATGAAAGGATACCATCTGTCCTACAGGGGTGGTGAGAAGGAAAAAGTTGGTCTATGCAGTAAGTCAGTGTCTTTTTTTTATTCTTCTGAAGTTTGTGTGAAAAAAAAAAAATCACTTCTTACCACTCATGTGTGAGCAGGTCATACTCCCCATAGAGCTGTCCCATGGTGATAGACTTGGGATTGAGAACATATATCTGAACTGATTCATACACACCACCACTTACAGAGGGCTGGCCCTTCACAGCTGTTATTGCCGCACCTAGTATCTCATAACACTAAAACACACAACAGTAATACTTAGAAACACTGCACAACAAACATCATTATCAACTTTGTGCATAAATCTGGAGACTATATTGCAACATGTAAAAGACTCACCTTGGTTTTACCAGATCCAGAAGGTCCCACCAACATCAGGCCATGTCGCACCACAGTAGTCTCATACAGCTGAATACACTTACTAATATACCCTGCAATCACCACAATACTGTCATGTACTAATTCTGTGAATACAGGTAACAGCACATCTGAAAAGAAACACTAAGAACACTAACCATCCACATCTTTGAGGTTCTTCTCGGCGCAGACATTGCGCATGGACTCTTCAAGCGTGCCATAGTTGATTGGCTCCTGTTTTGTCTTAGGGAAAAGATCAGACACAATACCATTGAAGAGCTTCAGGTCATCCTGTAAAAACTTTGGTACATTGACGTCTTGAATGGCCCGCAGACAAATCAACTCCTGGGAGATGCAGAGGAATAACATATTAATTGGACAGGAAGAATTCGTCAAATACCATTCAACAGTTGTGTCATGTTTTCTTATATTTTACTTCTATCAAAAACAAAAGAAGCATTTCAAACCTCGTTCATGTCAGGATTTTCTCTCTTCAGGTTTCCAGCAGCTGAAATCACAGTCTTCACAGCTCTCATGCCAAAATCATAATGATCCTTCAGATAGACAAGAGAAAAAGTCAGCATATCTTTATATCTTTGTTGTTCTCATATACATACAAAAAAATATGTCACCAGTTATTTTTTACTTTAGGTTCTTACATGCTGTATATATTATTATATTAACTACATTTTGTATGACAATATCTATCAGTCAAATAGTGTAAAAGAAGGTTTAAAAAGTAACATCTGTCACAGTTATCACATACACCCACTTGGACAAAACAAATTCTACTTCTGACATCCTATGGATCCTCACCGTACCTGAGAGCTAAGCTGTTCAGAGGAGAGCTTGAAAGTGGTGGTGATCTTCTTGGAGAGGACTTTGGCATCACTGAAGCCAAATGAGTACAAGGAGATCTCTGCTATCATAGCGTAGTCAGGGACCATCATGGCCACAGGACGAAACAGGGCCTGTGGAGGACATAATCTCATTCGTTGAATCCCGTCTGCTTATCATCAGTGTTATGATATGTTTAAGATTCAAATATTATTTCAAACCTTGAGATTGTCAGGCAGTTCTGTGCGACCAGCGTAACCAGGATTCATTGTGATGAACACAGCACAAGAGGGGACAAGAGGGATCTCTGATCCTTCAAACATAAATCGCTCTGCCTAAAAAACAGCATGAACACAATTATTTCAGAGGAAACTAGGACTGACTCATTACATTGTGTAGTTGGCCTACACCTCACCTGTTGGTGAGGAGTGTGATCTCTTAAAATGTAAAAAAAAAATGCATATTTAATGAGATAATGGTATATTTTGCACATTCATTAAACATAAACATTATTCCATAATTCAACTAATGTAAAACCTTATGATGCATGATAATGTAATTTGAATCAGTTTCTCACCCTTTGCTGTTGAGCCTTTTGTATAGTGGTGATCTGTTGTGCCACCACAGACAGCACCTCCACATCAATACGATTAAACTCATCAAAGCATGCCCAGGCACCAGAACTGCAGAATGTAAGACAGATATGAAATCCCACAAAATGTGATCAATTTCAATCAAACATTTGTGACACATAATAGCAAAACTGACAATCCATTACACTTAGTTAACTGACTCTTACCTGGCCAGTCCTTTGAGAAACTTGCCCATAGCAATAAAATCCAGCTGATCAGAGCAATTGAAAACCACTGTCTGGATGGCAAGAGCCTTTCCCAAGTCTTTAGTGGTTTCTGTCTTTCCTGTCCCTGCTGGACCTGCAGGAGCTCCTCCAAACTTCAGGTGTAGAGCTCCTGTCAGGGTCAGGTAGCATCTGAAAGAGCCAAAAAGTGGTGAGCTCAAAGGACTTTATGGCATTCAGTCAAAAACAAAGTGGGTAATATTATACAAAAGAGCTAGGTGCCTACCTGTCAGTGAGTGGGGTGATGACCAGGCGTCCAGAGTTACCAAGGTACTCGTATCCATACAAGAACTCTGCATTCACAGCACGGATGTACAAGTCGTCTTTTGCCCAGTAGTACCTAAAAACAATCATTGCAATCACTCATTTCTGTGCACACAATATTTTAAGAACTTTAAGAATTAAAAAATGATAATATGCAGTGGACTCTCCGGTCAGCATCAGTGACAGAAGTAACAGTGACAGGGGTAAAAAGACAATTAAAAACAGAACAAGAGAAACAAACCTGAGCTGGCTGATCCACTCAAAGTCATTGACACTTGAGACCTGCTGTTCCACCAGCTTGGCGGCTACATCTTTAGCATGAACTTCTATGACGATGAGAGCTGAAAGCACAGCTCGTTGCATCTTAGAGAGACCTCCTCTCACCAGCTGCACTAAGTCACCCAGCTGCAACAGAAAGCAAGATGTTAAAATGTCAATATATTCTGTAATGTGAAAATTGTTCCAAATTCAAGTGTGAGCAATAAATAATAGAATGTTTTTTTCACTAATTTTGGATATGTAATGTTACTTAGTTTTAATATTTGCTAGTCTAATTTCAAGTCCCCACCTGAGTCTGCAGTTGGGGGTAAAGTCGGTCGGCCAAGTCTCCCTGCTCCAAAGCCTCAGACACCTCAGTAGTCCAGAAGACCTGGCATCCAGCAATCACCACTTGACCAGGCCACAATAACACCCACTCTACACGAGGTTGCTGAGGGGTCAATAGGGTTCACAAAAATCTTACAGAAGCAGATATCTTAAAAATGCCTTAACTTGAAATTCAAAAAACAACCCATATAAGAGTATATCATATCACAGTATATCATAACCACCAAACTGAAAGTCAAGCTTGCAGACCTCAGGATAGACTTTGAGTGAGCGGTCAATGTTATCCCTCAGTGTAGCCTTCATAGACTTCTCCACATCTCTCAGCCAGTCTTCCACATTTCCAGTCGGCCACACTGGAAGGAACAGCTTCACCTCCTCCCCTTCTCCAGAGTACATATGTGTGATTTGTAGATCTGACTGGAATTGAAGCTGAAAACCAACAGATGTCTCAGTCGTGTGGTATACATTTCATCAGCGGTCTATAAGCAGAGCAATTGTAAAGCGCAACCAGGTAAAACAAACCTGTGCAATGTTCTCGAAGCATTTGCGCAGGTGTGGTTGAACAGCAGTGGGATCTTTGGTCTGAGAGAGAATCTCCAGGAGCTCATCATCTGACAAGAAGTAAAACCTACAAACAAATATTCAGTGAATATTACATCAGTGTTGTGTCCGCGTGTATGCGTGTATCAAGATTTATTTATTTTTTCTCATGGTATCATAGCTCTGCCTAGAGACACTTTGGCTACTGACTGTTGGTGATGGGGTGACATAATGTGAAAATGTGACTTAAGTGTACTGAAAACACTGACAAATCTGTTATTAACACCAACAGAAACTGTTGAATGTCGGAAGTGTTTTCAGGACATTTTCACAGTGGCTTACCTGGGAAAGGAGCCTCGTTTTGTCTCCAAGTACTCACTGAGACCCTTCTGTACCTGTTCCAAAAGTATGTTGCACTCCTTAAGTTTGTCAAGTAGACGAGCATCTGGACACAGCTCAATCACCTAGAGGTAAACACACAGAAATATACATAAAAAGTGCATTATTATTATCTGTCCTGAGCTCTGTCCATTATTATAAAGTGTGGATGCGCTTACCTTTCGATTATTAAAGGCACTTTTCATGACTCTTTTCCATGTTTGCTCCATTTGCTGGTATCTTTTTCCTTCCACGGGCAGCTGCTGGTTGATATCATCAGAGCTAAAGATGGGCTCTAGGTAAAGCCAGGAGCGCTGGCATGTCAGCCACTCCTCCAGCACATCCTGCAAGCACCAGAAGAGGGCAGTAGCACTACATAGCAGAATATAAGACACAGCAATGATAATGTTAGAATGTGTCTGTGTGTGTGTGTACTTGAGTCATTCTGAGCTTTCCCTCCCAGGTGTTGATGCGACCCTCAAAGGCCTTCTTAAAGGGAGAGAAGGACATGCTCTGTGTCATGACAATATGATCATCCAGCAACTGGGATGCTTCATCCGGGCTCTTCAGGATGTAGGTGCCTGTCTCCTTATAGGGCAGCACATCAAAAACTACTGACGCCCACTCTTGTTCCATCTTTTCCAGGGCCTAGGTGAGAAGATGTGAAAAAAGGGTAGTGAAGATATTCACACACTGACACTGTGCATAAGCAAGCACATTAAGAGGAGTTGCACTGTGCTGGAAAAACATCAGTCGCCCTGCCTCTATTTTATCCCTCAAGTGCTCATATTGTGAAAATTGTATTTAAACTTATATGTTTTGTTCAGGCAGAGGATAAAAACAAGCTGCCCAAATCCACTCCCATCCACACTTATAATGTACATCTGTGGTTCAAAGGTACCTGCTCAATGGTGTACTCTTTCCCAGCCACCTCAGCCACATGAGCTATGTCATCCACATAGTTCTGCAGGCCAAGCTCCAGGCAGCGGGAGAAGGTCAGGTTGGCTTTGGGCTTGACCTTCATTTGAATGCGTTCAGAAAGCATCTCCCAGTGGCGGCTCCTCATCCCTGGGTTCCTCAGGCCCTGAATCAGAGGGATGTAAGGACGGAAGTCCTCAATCTTGTTTCGTATTAGAGTTGCCACCATCTGACAGTCTAGTGTCAATAAAGCAAAGAGAGCAGGCCAAGAAAAGACAAGTCAACCACAGCACACGAAAAAAACACTTCACTTTGTCAAGTTTGAATGGTAATAGCCTACCAGGAATGTCCTTGAACTGTTTAATACATTTGTGCATGGTCTTGTGAGCATCTGTGACATTGCGCTCAAGCTGCTCAGGGTCAATGGAAGAAAGCGGGTCACTGAGCCAGCTCTCATGCCAACGTAGCCAATCAGAGGTGGTGGCCCATAGGTCTTTAAAAGGCTGGAAGTCCTTGACCAACTTCTGCACACGATCATACTATAATACACATTTTTCATTGTCAGAAAAAGCATGACAAATGTGTATTCTTGCAAATTTTTTAAAGTATCTGGATTGACAAAATCCTTTTACTCGATGCACTCTATTTCACTTACATTCGTGACAGGAATACCGAACAGACGTTCTCGGGTGTTGTAGGTTTGGGCCAAACTCTGGCATTCCTTAAGTTGCTTGCTTGTCCGCCTCACCTCGTTGGACATCTCATGGGCACGATCAATGTCTGAATGGCCCGCAAACCCAGCAACCAGCATCTAGAAACACAGCTGGGTTGATTTTTAAGCAAATTTCTAATATAGTAAAAAAAAAGTCTGTCTAAAACACTTTTTTTAAGATTAATAATACAAAGGACATAAAATAAAGGAAAACAGCACATTATAAAGCTGCTGACAAGTCATTATAAATAATCACAGGTCCACTTCCGGACACATTCAAATTCCTGTGAAGTCAGGAACATCTCTGCAAATTCATCTTGAAGCAGTTCTGTTATATAGCAGGCACCTGGACTTAGCCGACACTGTAGTAAGAAAAATCCCTAGATGGCTCAGCTGACCTGTAGAGAGTCTAGGTGCTCCTCAAAGTTGCTCTGATCAGCTAACTGGATCTTGTGGAAGCACTCCTCATCCTCCACATGCTGGATGGTTGCTGCTTCCATCTGGCTGATTATCCTCTGAGGCCATCCAATAGCTGTCCATCTGCACAGACAAGTAATTATAATAATCAGTATAAAAGCTCCTCAGTTCTCTGTCTCCACACTAATCATTCTGAACCCATCAAATCACTCTTAATCCCACATTAGAACATATCAATTAGATTGTTATATCAGTTTTTTTTTTTAATTAACATGATGATCATGCACTTACTTTTTATTAGCATCCTCATCTGAGAGACAGTAGCAAAATTCTTCTATTACCTCATAGTCTAACAGGATCTTGCCAATAAGTTCCTGTTGTGGACAAAGTTATTGACAAAGTAATCCTTCATATGATATGAATGACAGAAATATACGCTTCTTCCCATCACCCTGTACCTTGAAACTCTTCAGCTGTTCTGGGATTTGTTTCATCCAGTCCCTCTTTTCAGCCAGTTCATCAATGCTGTTCGACTTCTCACGCAGCTTTCTACTTATGATGTTACACTCTTCACATGCCTACACATACAACACAACAAGATTAACAATGCCATTAAAAAAAAACAGTAAAGGTCATTCTTAGGTTGTGTGTGAAGAAACTGCTTAAAACACTCAAATGGATGACACTTATGTTGTCTGGCATTTAAATAAAGGACTTACATCATCAATCTGCTTGCGTAACTTCAGAGCAAGGTGAGCCAGCATTGTATTGGCTAAAGCCTTTCTTTTGCTAGAGAGAGCCTGACGTACAGCCTCTACACGAACAATGAATGGACCAATCACAATGGAAGATGGCAAGGACTGTTCGATCCTTTCCTTTTCTTTGAGATGTTGTTCCACCTGTTTCTTCACTTCTTGGGATGTCTGTTCAGCATGCATATGAGAACTAGCAGCAAAAATAGGGACATAACAGAAATGAAGAATCATTCAAAGGAAAATCATGGTTTCAACAACAAAAGCATCCTAAATGGACCATTAATCAGAAGACATGCATCCTTACACAGAAGAGTTGTAAGAACTTGGATACATCATTTTACACCCAAACTTACCCGAGAAGGGTTTCTATGTCCAAGTTCTGTAGCTCTAAATGTTCCTCATATTCAGCAGCATAAGCCCTAAGAGGTATGACTGCTTGTGTCAGAGCAATACGAATCTTCTCTCTCAGCTCAGTTACTTCTGGTTCCCACAAACTCACTGACTCGAGCAATGGATCGCCACCGATAAACAACTTCTGCATCACAAACTTGTATGGACAGGAGAAGGGCAATTAAATTCTTTCTCATTTTCAATTTAATGCTGCGTGACTGAGGTGACAGCAGATTGTATTTTACCTTATCAAGCTGTGGTACATTGTACGTGGCCAAAATGCCCTTATCAAACAGGTTAACAATAGATGTCACAAAGTTCTCCGGTGGTGTGCTGTAATGAACCCCAGTCTGGTCCAGAACCAAGTCCACCAGGAACAAAGGGTTATTTTTTGGCCTAGATTTGGACAATGGGGAAATATTATTAACACAATACTGAATATTCAGAGTACACAGTAATGGGTTATGTCACGCTAACTGTCAAACACTCTTTGAAATTGAACTGACTATATAATGTATAATTGACTTCAGGTTACACTAAGAGAACAAGAAAATACTGATGAAAAATATGTGATGTTTATATCCATGTGAATGCATCTTTATACTAAAAGTGCATGTGCATGCTGTCCTACTTGTATGGGCTAGTGACAAGGTTGCTGCCCCAGATCAGGTCCTGAGGACATGTGAGCACACTGTGGCAGGCGTCCAATATAAGGTGGGTCAGGCTGGCCAGTGAATCCTGCACAAGGTAGCGCAGGGAGTCCTGCATATTGAAGCGCACCACAGCAAGCAGTCTGTATAACTTGGACATTTTGTACATGTCCCAGTGTGACTCATTCACATTGTATGAACCTGGGCCGATACTCCCCAGGTTGGAACGGATGCTGTTGCTCAGCGCGACCTTCCATGACTCCCGAAGAAACAAGCTTATCTGAAGAGGGAGGAAAAGATTTGAGGCTTCTTTATTCATGGAGATCAGGTGTCTTTTATGCCTGAACGGTTTCTCTAGTAATTCTAAGTCAACATCAACCACAAAACTGTTATTAAACTGAAATCAGTGGGGGAAAAGAAGTTGTTAATCTGCAGTTAAACTTGTTTGGAAATGATTTCATCACTGAATAAGCCACAATTGTTGTGATGACTGTTTTAGCAAATCATACATCATACATGTTTTATTAAAAAACAAAAAATCTATCTATCATAGCCTGGTATTGACAGAGGAAAAGCTACCTTGATGCTACAGTACCTGAGTATGCAATTGAGACTGGATGGTTTTAAACTCGTCCAGTCGCAGTGGTTTGATTGAGGTGACATTGAAGAGCCTCGTGGTTGCTACTTTGTTGCACTCAGACCATATTTCAGAAAAAACACGGAGCACCTCTGGCTTTGTCAGCAGGGAACGGAAGGCAAATGCAGCTTGGTTCCTCTTATAGGCAAAGTGAGGAACTGGAACACACCCTGTAGGTAAAACAGCACATTTTTGGTGCTAAAACTTGACTCCAGTGACTGAAACAAATACACAAATAAAGAGGGCCAACTGACTCACCTTTTTGTGGTACATACTCAGGGTTCTTCTTTGGCAGGGTGATGTGTGAAAACTCCTCTGGGTGACTCATCACCACTTTGTCAAAACTCATGCAGTTCATAATGCGGTAATATTCCAGTTTGAGCTCTTTCTCCAGGTCCCCTATACACTTCTCCAGGCTGCACACATAATATTTGCTTTATTGCCCTTTTATTGGTTAGTTAACATATCAACTCTGTGAGGTGTTCTACAAAACAGGCCATACTGAACAAGGGAACAATTACAGCAGTAATATGACGCTGACATTACTCACATTTTCAGCCTGAGCCCAGGGGCAGAGAGGGCTTGTTTTTTTATACGCTGGAGACTGTGGGTATCAAGAGATGGTGTTCCCCTCCAGATGGGCATGCAGTCCACAGACAAGTGATAGAGGAGCAGGGCCTCTGTGTTCTCTCTCCAGCGCAGGGCAAACTGAATCCGTTCAACAAAGACACGTGGGTCCTCAGCACTGAATAACAGTCTGATCCTGGGTACCCAGTACTTAGTGCCTGCAACCAAAGGGTTTACTCCTACGCAAGGAGAGATGCAAGGCATACATACATAGTTAACATGACAAACAGAGGGCAGAGGAGGAGGAAATTATGATACAAAGACATAAAAACCAACCAGGAGATTTGCTCTTTTTGTGTTCTTCATTTAGAATAGGATTTCCTTCTTCATCTGTCAGTTTACTGCTTTGGTGAACTTTCTGCACCAGGTACTGGCATTTCTCTTTACTGTAGTCAAGAACCCCAACTAAATGCCAGCTGTACTCCAGGCAGGAGCTTTTGGTGTCCTCTTCAAGAAAGAGAGCAACCATCAAAGAACTGAAAATAATGTCTATGTTTACTCTGCTTACACAGTATGTTTTTGAGGACATTTTACCAGAGGGAGTCTCGTTCTCTGTAGGCAGCAGTGCTTTTGCAGGAATAGGTTTTAGATCAGGGGATCCTTCAGCATTGCCCAGGGCAAGCCAGTCCTCTGGAGTCCAGCAGTCGTACTCCTCATTGTCAAATATCTAAGAAAAAGGTAGGAAAGGTAAGTGTGACGTCATGGTGAACCCCAAAACGTGAGATGTAATTGTAATCGGGAACCAAAATGTCTCAAGCAAGATTGTAGCAGTAACAGACTCACCTCCAGTGGGAGATAGGGTGACACAGAATAGTCTGGTGTGGTCACATGCTCATCACTACTGCTTGGATTTCTTGGCACTAGTAGATTAGAGTCTATGCCTTTTTCTGTGAGGAGCTGTTCAAAATCTAACTTCAAGTATTCCCTTCGACGTCTACAAGAAAAGCAATATAAAACTGAATAAATAAGTCATAACAACAGCCAGTTACAATAATTCCTGGACCCCACTACCAGCTAGTGTAGAGTATGAGAAAATCACTGCTACATCTACTGAATGCTAAAAGCTCAGTGGCTTGTGCACTCTCATGTCACCAGTGAATCTGGTCTTGCAGTATGCAGAATATACTCACAACAGGGAAAAAAATGAGATGAGAATTTCACAGATTAAGACTTGTCATACATGGTGCACACAAATAGCACAAACCTCTCAATTGCTAACTTGCGGGGTAACTGGTCCAGGGACGGTTTGGTATGGTATCTGAACCTTGGGTTTATCTCCACCTCGGCAGAAGTAGGAATTCTGTGATAGCTGTGAGATAGGTCCATGGTAATCCTTTTCAGCACGCTTGCACTGGTCAGATGGAGTCTTGAAGGTTGTAACTACAGAAAGAGCAAAGGTTTTGTGCAGCATTTTTTTTCTAGTGCAGGGTAATATGCACCTCTTATCAATGCAAAAGTTGGTATATCAGAAATAATGACTTTCAAAGCCTGCATGCTTAAAAATGTCATGTAAGACAATATCTCACATTTTGATGTGTTGTACTCACTGAACTGAAAGTTGGATTGGCCCTGTGACCGCTGCTGTTGGATGTCAGGTCCCACTGCAGGAAACTAATCAATAAACAGTTTAGATCGGAGAATGACAGATGCTCGGACACTTGCATGAGCTTCAAAATAAAACATCTGTCAAAGTCTGGAGAGTCAAACGTATGAACTTTTTTTTTGTTGTTGTTGTTTTTTTTTTTTACCTGGCACTTGAATGTAGAGACAATATCTGAGTAGATGCCCCTTTGTTCATTCAGAGAGAATTTCCTGATTGGAGGGAGTTTGTGTCTGTGACTTAAAGCTGGAGGCTTCAACTCTGGAGGTTTTCTGGGGGGATGTGGCACCAATACCCCAAAACCGAGGCAAATGTTTGCCCTCCATCTTTTAGTGGAACAAAATTATTCACATGTGAACAATGAAGTCCGTCTTATCTACTTTTTAAATCACATTTACTGCTACATTTAAAATGAAAATTAACGTATACTTTTGACAAGGAGAATGGAGGAAAAATATTTAACCTCCATCTGCTTAAGGCTTTTGGGCCTTAACGACAGACAGTTAATTTTGGGGTCAGTGCACGTTTTAACCAGCCAGTGCTGCCGAGTTACTCCCTTTAAAAGAACTACAAAAGTAGTGAAATGTGCATTTCAAAATACAGCTATCATACTGCAACGTAAGACAGCTTTACATTGAATGATATGTAAAGGCACTGGCGTTTGCGTGCGCCAAATCAATTGCCGGAATGGGAAACAAACAAACATCCTACATAAAGTTTGTTACTTTCAATTTGTAAACAACAGAAAAAAAAACAATTATGGCATACCTTATTTAAAATCTAGTTCCAAGTTGTAAAGGTCCCTTTAAATGTCCTGTACATAACGTTGGCTAAAATACTGGCTTGCTGAACTGTTGAAATCTCAGTGACCGTATGCAAATGTTGGACGCGGCAACAGTTGTCATGGAGATGTATATGCGTAATTCCGCCACCGGCAGAGAGAGCCAGAGGGACACAACATACTTGAGGAAAATAGTGCTTCCCTGAAAGAAAGAGCTTTGAAAGTTTTGGAGACAGGACGAGGAAAAAGAAAGAAAGAAAGAAAGAAAGAAAGAAAGAAAGAAAGAAAGAAAGAAAGAAAATAAAAGGAAGAGGAAGAGAAAAAAACAAAAGCATGGTGATGGAATGGATGAATGGTGATAGACCTAAATATAAAATAAAACTAAAAATATTTCTGTCAAATGTTGAGTAAGCTGTTGGCTTTGCACATTCAGGTTTGGAATATAATGTAATCAGTTAATAGAATATATGCAATGTTATAGATGGCCTACTGTATAAAGTAGTTAATAGTAGCTAATATTACACCTAATTTTTGGCTGCATGGGCAGCTTTTAGTAGATCTATACTACCTAAAAAAGAATGAAGAAAAGAAAGAAAATAGATTTCTATATAACTTGATGT
The DNA here is from genome assembly GCF_001640805.2 of Lates calcarifer. NCBI lineage: Eukaryota > Metazoa > Chordata > Actinopteri > Centropomidae > Lates > Lates calcarifer. Next base: position 15,287,699 of record NC_066844.1, read on the forward strand.
AAATAATTCAGATTTTGAGCATCTGAGAGATTGATTCTCAAAGCTGTGAGTAAATGTGGGTAACTACCACAGAAATTTCACATGACATTTTTCTCCACAGGTAAGCACCAGAGCACTCACGTCCCATGCTGTTCCTGGTGAGGATAGTGATGGTAATGGCAGTAATGATAACCCAATGGAATTTGATCGGAATGCACTCTTTCCTGTGTTCAAATTTGCGATCTCTTCCTTTCACACTCATGACAGCTCAAATGTGTCCATAAGGGGGAAAACCCCACTGACCCGTGCGATCCCCACACTCCTGGGTCACAAGGGCATCATAACCTCGACTGTTTCCCATGGTAGATCAGAGGCATCATGCACTGCAGCCCCTGCTCCTGCCCCTGGCCTCTTTGGTTGAAACCCATCAGAGCAGCCTGAGATTGGGTAGCCAAGCACAAGTGAATAGTATCATGTGTCTGGACCCTCACGTGTCGCTTGCGAAGGACATACAGCCACAGAGATAGGAATAAATTAAAGTCGAGAGGGGAGTGAGGAGTAGCTGAGGTATGGTCTGTGTGAAAATCAAAACTGAGGGCACGGGGTTCTTGTGCTTGGCTGTGGCAGGGATCATGAGGTCGAGGGGTTCAGGGATGACCTACTGTACATCACTTTGCTCAGCTCTGTGAGAAGGTCATTATCAAAGTACTTTATAGTGAAGCCAAAGAGCAAAGGTCAAACACAGAGTGACTTGACATGGATGAATACTGCAAATCTGTGCAGCACTAGGTCATTACACAAAATGGGCCTACTGAAGTGTTTAGTTAGAGACTCTCAGCTTCACTGGCTTCTCCTCAATGGAGCTTAATCTCAAAGCAATGACATCACCCCATGAGGAAGCCTAAACCAATGAAAGACTTCCCCAAGGGTCTAAAAAAGCCACATCTAATGATGACATTATCGTATCAGAGTGGTCTGAAATCATCCTGACCACATCAGTTTATTAATCACTAACACATGCTTAATGCTATTGATTGAATCAGCGAGGAGATGCGGGCCATAGAGGTTCCAAAGAAAACAACACAAGAACCACAAGTCTCTGATGAGGTGGTGGTCTCCTACCGATGTTTGGTTGGCAGTACTGCAGCCATCTCTGGAGCCAGGAGCCCACCATGGCAATGGGACTTGATTAGACAGATGTGGCCAGCAGCTCTGGGTGAGTGGAACTGATTAAACCCTAACAAGCTTTGTTACAGCTTTGATCCACCCTGTTCTCTTCTGTCTCTCCCAGTAGTATAGAGGTCTATAGAGGACTTGAGCAGTCCAGCAGCAGATAAATGCTGACATGAAAGACCTGGCACAACATCAACCATTAAGGAACATTAATATTAGTCACTTACATAATCACCCAGATGTGTTATCCATCCTCTCCCCTCTTCATCCTAAAATCCATATATTATTCATCTATTTCTCTTCCTCCCTCTCTCTTAATTTTACAGTATTGGGATGTTTTGTGAGGGTCATGCCTTTTGTGACTATAACTCCCATTTTACACTAATGACATCAGCATGTGCTGCTAAGTTTAGCTCCTCCTGAGGGCCAGATGTTGACTGATAGGATCAAACACTATCCCGCTCTCACTGTCACATTGTTGGGCAAGCCAAGAGGGCTTAGCGCTCGCACATATTCCCACATAACTCTTTTCTCCTGCAGAAACCTATAATCCAACCACAAATGTGGGCACACCCTTTATGTTACAGTGCAGTTTTATTTTTGCATTTGCGCACAGGAGTGGAAACATATGAAGGTATGCTGCGGTTTCTAGTAAAGTCTCATTAGGCTTTCTTGAAAATACACTGAAATTTTGTTCAGGGATCATTTGCTACACAGCAATAAAGTTTTCTAAATAATTTACACATTGACATTATGGAGCTGGAAATACATAGAACTCCCTGGGCACATTGTAAGAATCATTCACACCTTCCACGTACAACCTAATACCCATCACTGCACACCATTTTCAAAGCACTTTTTCTCTTTTAAAGGCCATCTGATCTGAGCAACAACACTACTGTGGTCGATGAGCGTCACAGTCTGTGGATGAAAGAGAACCACCATGAGCGCAGCAAATGTCACGTTAACATCACAGTGTTTTGTGGTTGTGCATTTTTACAAGAGCAAAGCAGATAGCAGCCAACATACGTACGAGGCCGCCTGCAGATTTGATTTTTGACTTTGCTCGGTCACACGAGGTAGTGTTGTTTAACTGTGACCCTTGTGCTTGGCTATACATTGAAGTTGCCGTCAGGGGTTGGGTGAATCACAGGTGGACTCTTGGCATGCCAATAAAGATGTGTTTAATGAGTTGAAAAGGGCCTCAAAGCAGCAAAGTGGCCCGACATGAGAGACAGACTGGAACCCCCCAACCTATGGCCCGGGACTTCAAACAGCTGCATTTGATTTTTCCTCACATTTGCTCCATTTCTCAGTGTGACTTTTAGGAGGGGAACCAAAGTCATATACCATGGGTCATAAAAATATTCAACATAATGGGAGAACCACCATGATGTAGAGTTAACTAAAACTGTGTATTTATGCAACAGAAGTATTACATCTGCATCTAACTGATGCTGATCTCCAGTATTCATCCCCACCACATTAGGCTGACCTCTAACCCCCCAGCACCCTTGATGTTAGTTAGCTTTGTTCAGTTGTTTACATTTTATACATCATTTTAATAAAGTGCCAAACTACAGCTTCCTTGAATCCATTGATGTTGTTTGAGACAGTTAAAATAAATTGTTATGTAAGAAAAGTCAGTGTGCTTTATCTATGTGGGTGTGCAGATATGAGCCGGAAGAATAAAAAGGCAGTGACTGGAATCTGTAACACATGTCTGTGTGTGTTTTTGTGGTAGAAAACCAGTGTGTGCACTGGCATTCCAGTTTGTTTATGTGGGTGGCCAATAGAAGAGTTGTCAAGAATCTATGTCGGTGTGTGTTTTCATGCATGTGAATGAGCGGGTGACACACAAAAATAAATCTTGAGCTTGTTAGTTGATGACATCATAAACATATATATAAATAAGTCAGACAGAGCCACGAGACTTAGGGAGCCAGGGAGGCAGGAGTGTGTGTTTGCAAGTGTGGCTGTGGGTGGGAGGTTAATTTGTTGTCCAATATTAAACAGGAGTTTCAGCTATAAATAAGTCATCACCACTCAACTGAAGCCTCTTCAAGTGAGCCACGCTTTAACATTCCTGACATTCCTCCTTGTTAAGAATTAATAAAAAATAAATGGAAACAGTTCCGCATGGTTTCCTGTCACATACACATATGCAAGAGTTTATAACCATAACTCTTCCATGAACAAACATCCACAAATCCACACATAAGCTCACAGATGCACACATTATTGGCTTGGCAATGTGCCCGAGTGCCTCACAGAGGCCTCGATTTGTCATCCCGCCTCATCTGGCCTCTATCAGTTTCTGGTCTGACAGCTTAATCAGTGTCGTTCATTCTCTCACATCAAAGAGGCACCAAGAGGCAATCTAAACCTATCATGCTAGCACATAAGTACACATACACATACACACACAAAGTGGATGTGCACATGCGTATGTGAACAAACTTTAAACTGTCTCCCTGCTTATCAAAAAACCTCTCCATGACATGAGGATCATGACAGCAAACATCAGCAGTGAAGAGACTTTCTTTGTAAGTTGTCCACATGAATTATAATGCTCAGTGATAATAAATTCAAGCAGCAGACTAACTTAAACAACCCTGAAGAAATACAGTCCTCTTGCTTTTTAGTAATTTATTTATTGAACTTGAACTGTAGACCTTTGCAGCTGACCTTTAAACTTGACCTTTTAACATCAACCTGGTTTTCAAGGTAAAGTATGCTCAGGAAGGATTACTTGTATGATCTTAAATAGCGCAACTGTCTAACCAAGAATTTCCTGGTGCTATAAATCAGACATCAATAGTGTGTATTTTACACTGTAACAGCTACATGTATGAGTCTTTCTCCAAAAATTCAACAGGATAATTAACTCTGACCTCAGTGCTTAACTCAGGCACATGCTATTAACCATGGCATGTACTGGTTGCTCTTGCCGCCAGTGGGTAACGTCATATGAGATCCAACTGTGTGTCATTATAGCCTCCATAACAAAAAGAAATGGAGACATTTCATTTAGATTGGCATAAACTTGACTGTTCAAAAATGTACTACTTACACCTACTGCCCAGTGAGGCCTACAGTATATGCAGTAAAGTCGTGTCAGGACACAGCTTAAGCTTCTTCATCCCTGAAGGAACATAAGAGCTGACATGTAGAATGCAAAGACTGAGAGAAGACATAGAAGGAGAAGGAGATGGAGAAGTGTGGAGTGACACCATGTGCTTGACACACGCATGTATGAGCAGCATGGACAAACACTGAAGATTATAAGGGTGGGAAGGAGGGGGTTGCCTGTTCGTCTGACCCCGTCTCTCTAACCCATGGCCCCCATTAAGCCCTGTAAATGAGCGAAAAAGGAGCAATTAGAGAGGCAGTCATGGGGCAGGTAGGAGATCCCTGTGACCTTTCCTGGATGGTATTTGACCTCACACAGCTGGGGGCCATGATGAAGATACATCAAGAACATTGAGAGAGTATATTTGCAGAAAGGTACTTAAGGAGAAAAAAAAAAGGCATCTTTCTCCCAGCATGTTGAATGAAACGTTCAACATTCAACATGCAGTGTGGACTCTGTTGTTTATCCTCCTTGATATGCTCACGTTTAAACAACTACTTTATTGGATGTGGCAGCTCTGCATTCCTATACCACTGAAAATTACTCTTAATTGCAATTTACTCAATTAAGAATTCAGCGTGTTTTGCATTCTGAAGCTAAAATGAGAAACCAAACACAGTTAACTTGCACTTGAACCGCCTGCTCTTAAAGATGTTTTATGGCTCTGCTCTGCAAACCTTGACCTCAAACCTCAGTGACTTACTGAAACTTATAATTTTGGAGCTTTTGCTACATTTGCAAAACTTCCTCCAGACCCAGCCAGATTTTGTCAATGAAGGAAAAACCACAGCTGGACCACACTAATGATCTGTGTGTTTTATCCACTACCATTCCTCCTCAAACACACAAATGCACATAGGTCCTCCCATCCTGCAACCAGTGAGAAGACGTGGATCTCATTTTCATGTGTCCCTGCGAGCCAAATCAGTGAGAAACTATCTGTGCGCCACTAACATACCAGATAACAGCAAATCCTTCATAAATGGCATTACCCTAATCTCCCATAAAGCTATTCTTAGCATATACTGCATCACTGGAGTGAGACGAAAGGAGAAACTGTGAGATGCGTGAAGATGAAGGAGAGCCTCTGGGGTTTTATGGTGTGGAGGCCTGCCAGACACTATAGCTGGTGTTAAGAGTGGAAAGCAAGAGGACAGGGAGATGAAAGGAAAGACCAGTGAGGGGTGAAAAAAGACAAATGTACAACAGATAAAGAACGAGCGATATATGATGTGGAAAAGGTGATAGTAAAAAAAACTTTTGCAGCAAGATACATTTAAGATCAATACAGACAGAGAGGTTTGACATTAATAAGGACTGATGTCTGGGACAAAATAATGTGACTAATCCACTGCTGGCTGCTCCAAAAGCAACATCATAACATTTTTGATGTCAGTACAAACATGACACAGATCATCTTTATCATTGGCCCATATGTATTTCCTTAGTAATTTTGTTTTTGTTCTCCACTCTGGGGAAAAGCAAGCAGAGCAGGCAGGTCTGTAAACAATTTGTAAGGCATTAAAGACATTTATGGAAACCAATCCAATTCTGTGCGTCTATTCCAATTTTCTGAGCCCCCCTGTAATTGAAGTTGAGCCATAAAACTGAAGAGACATAGTGTTTATTCGTCCAACTTGGAGTGTGTGCGCGGTGTGTGTATGTGTGCCAGGGAGAGAAAACAGATCAAGCTCAGCCAAAGACTGGACATTTCCTGATGTGTGTGGTGAAACAGAATTTAAAAAGAAAACTGTCAGTATGTATCAGACCGTGTGTTTATTATCCAGTGTTTTAGTGAAGACTGGCAATGTAATCTATCCAGTCAGGCAAACAGATGGGGGAGAAAAGGCCCTTTTCTTGTCCAGCTCATTTGCATAAAACTCCAAGCTGTCAGATTCTTTTGGCGCCACAATGCGCCATCACGCTGCAAATAACTGCACCGAGGACTATTTTTGTCTCCCTCTCAGGTTTCATCCTGCTAGACTTCAAAGGACCTGTAACTTGGAATTACTGCAGCTGAAAAACAGGAGAGCAGGAGCAGATAAACTAATTTCCTCGCCATTCTACGAGGCCCTGGTTAGTGTAGGGGCCTGGTTTAGCTGGTATGCGCTGCGCGGCTGGTTCACATTAACTGCGTTGACGAGCCCGTGAAAGTCGCGAGCATGCTCTCCTCTGGGCACGATCTTTGACGGAGTCCTTCATGGATGAGTGTTTACCATACTGAAGAAAACATGCACCTTCGCAGAGTGGTTTTGGTTTAGAGTTATTGCAGCTCAAAGTCTTTACTCTGTGTGTGTGTGTGTGTGTGTGTGTGTGTGGTGTGTGTGGGTGGGTGGGTGGGGGTGGAGGGGGGACCATGGATAAATAGAGCGCACGCTCCTCTTCTATGCGTAATCGCGAAGAGTGCTTGACCTGACTGGGATACAGAGCTCTCGGGTTGGCTGTGAGTTAATGGAAATGCTTATATGAATTAATGATCATAGAAAAGTTCTAGGTCTTTTCTTGCGCATGATGAACGAGGACAAACCATCGAATGGAAATGAGCAACATTTCGTTATTATGACAAACGTGGAGCAGTAATTCTTGGACTAACCAGTGATCTTTATTTTTGCTGTACCTGGGGCGCAGAGTCTATCTCTGTCAGGGAGATGCCCTAGCTGTCCTTGAGAATGCTTTGAACTTCTTCTTCTTCTTTTTTTTTTTTTTAAATCCAACATTATTCCTGGGAGGACGTCGGAGGAATCCTGAATTCTTCCTGGACGCTTTGCGCATTGCGTAATTGGCAAAGAAATGCGCGTGTTTTTTTAGATAGGCCACACATAATGTTGGGACTCATCTCTCCTGGAAGGCGTTCATCGCACCGTGTATGTCGCAAACACAAAAAGAAACAAGGATGAGAGTGTCTAGTATGCTTGGGAAAGGTCGACATCAGATGCTGGTGTCGCTGTGTTGGCTGATTTTGGTTGTGACGCAGAGCGGAGCAGGTGAGAGGCATCATTATCTCAGTTACTGCCTGATGCCGTTTCTCTGAATCAGTTGCGTCGTCATTGTCCCTGAACGTGCCCTCTCATTTTTCCCGTTGTGGTTAGACTGTGCTATTAGTTGATCAGTTAAATGTCCTTGAAATTGATCTGATGATGTCTTACATGTTTTTTTCATTTGTAAGTGACATGGTATCTGATGCCTTTTGCTGTCTAAAAAGGAAAGCAAAGGTCATGTACCTGTTGCAGATGAATTTGATAGTGTGGCTGCATTGCATCTTGCCGTTACATGAAACCTGAGAGTCTTAATGTTATCCAGAGGGGAAAGGACAGGATTCTGTGTCACAGCAGCAGCAGCAGCAGCAGCAGCACAATGACTGGGTTGATTAAATATTCATAGAAAACACAATGAAGAGGACTGTGGTGTTGTCCATGATGTCAGTGCTGGAGAGTGCTTGTTCTTTTGTGAACCAGATATATTTATAAAAAAAAAGAAAAAAAAAAAGTCTTTTCACTTTTTTCACTCTTCATTGATTCTCCATCACCCTCTGTGTCAGTTTCCAGATGTGTGGACCATGCCTGTAGTCCACCCATAGGGAACCTGGCCAGCGGCAGGATCCTCACCACCCTCTCAGGCTGCTGTGGAAACAGCTTCCTCCACCATCATCTTCCTGTGACCCCTCACCTCCACCTGGACATTCACCCGCCTGCTCACATGACTGACGACCCTTTCTTGAATCCAGAGACCTGGTGGGCATCGGGTGCCGGTGCCGCCACGCAGGACGAGATCCGGTTGGATCTGGAAACGCAGTTCTGTCTGTCCCATGTGGTTCTGGTGTTCAGGTCGCCCCGGCCTGCTGCCATGGCCATTGAACGTTCAGCTGATTTTGGGAAGACCTGGGAGGCTCTTAAGCTTTTTGCGAACAATTGCAGCTCAGAGTTTGGTTTGTCTGACGATTTTAGTCAACCAGGCTCTTTGTGTACATCTCGTTACACCAGCGCTACACCCTGCACTGGTGGTGAGGTAAGGGAATATGCATGAACACGTAATGTCTTGTCTTTTAGAAGATCCATAATGTTTGATTTAGTGCTGATTAGTGGTCTGTTCCTCTTCCCAGGTGATATTACGGACACTAGACCCCAACGGTGCTAAAACATTAGACCCTTACAGTCCAGACGCCCTCGCCCACCTCACCCTCACTAACCTCCGCATCAGGCTGCTAAAAGCTCAGACCTGTTCCACACCTCTGAACCCCCCAACAGGACAGACAAGCCCCACAGCATCAGCTCTGACCTCCTCATCCACTACAGAAAACACAGCCTCAGCACCTTATGCTATTTATACTTTGCTGGCCAGGGGGACCTGCCTGTGCCACGGACATGCTGAGTATTGTATACCACACAATGGCAGCCAAGACACAAGACAGGACAGTAACATGGTGAGCAGCTTTTTCTTTGTGTCTAGGTGCGTGTCAAAGTAAAAGAACAACAGACAGTGATAAAGAGACCATGATAGAAAGTGGAACTGTCAGTCTCTTCGGTGGCCTGTGTTCCATTACAGATTTGTAAAACACAGGTGTCATGATGTTAGGTCCAGATGTAAAATGTACTGACAGATGGAAAAACTGACAGTTAAAAGGTTTTAAATAGCTTGATTTACTCTTAAAACCACCTGCCCGCATCTATTTTATGGCTGTCTCTAGACAGCCGGTGTCTGTAACGTTTGCTAATGTGACTGAAGTAACTGAGCGGCTCCAGATGTGTCTTCCAGGTGTTTGGTAGGTGTCTATGTACTCACCACACAGCAGGGGATCACTGTGAGAAGTGTGCCCCGCTCTACAATGATCGCACCTGGAGGCCCGCCAACGGCAGCAGCGGGGAGCCGAATCCGTGCCAGAGTAAGTGACCATCAACACGACTGCACAACTGTTAAGATCAGTGGGTATTCATCCTGCTGAGAAAGAAAAGTGAGAGAATGAGAGAATATATTTTAAAATGTAGAGGGAGTATCAGGGGAGAACTGTGGGTGTCTACTCTGAATACTTACAGTAGGTCTCATTAAGGCTTCATTTAATGGTAGTTTAAACACAGAGTCAAGACCCTGGCAGTGTGCACTGCAGGAGAGCACCTGTGTCTACCAGGGTATATAAACAAACATGTTAAACCATTTGTTTAAAATCCTATTTAGAGGCGGTCTTATACTCCTGTTTGCTTTTGGTTGATCAGGGTGGTTATACCTCACTATAGCTGCTTGCAGGTCTAGTTTTTCAACTGCATTCTGTGTTGTCAATGTCAGCACAAGTTGCAAAGCCTTTTGACTATAGTACACAAGTAGATGACACAGACTAGACAAAAATTTAACACCGAGTCATGATTTGTGTCTCATCCATGTTCCCTTTTCACATCCTCTCCATCCTGGTGTCCCCTCTTTCTCACTCTCTCATCTCCTCTGATTACTGTGACATCACACACACTCTGCGCCTTCAGAGTGCGAGTGCCACGGTCACGCAGACAGCTGTCACTTCTCCCAGCGGGCATGGCTGTCATCCGGTGGCACCAGTGGGGGGGTTTGCGACGACTGCCGACACAACACTGTCGGGCGTAGGTGTCAGCGCTGTCGCCACGGCTACTGCCGCCACCCGTCCCTGCCCCTAAACTCCCCCCACGCCTGCACACGTAAGAGACAAGAGAATAACCTCAAATCTGTGAAATCTGTCTGATATTTTTCTCAGCAAAAACAATTTAGAGAAGCTTGTGAATGAAATGAAAGAGAAGCATGAATGTCTTATAGCTCCACCTGCTGGCAAATGTTTATAGTTTACAGAGCTACATACAGACCTGTATCTGTGTCTCTGCTTCTCAGGCTGCTGGTGTGATCCACGGGGCTCTTTGCCTCCCCGTCACGGAGAGGAAGGACCCTGGTGCCATCCTCGGAGTGGGCAGTGCCACTGTAAATCAGGTGTAGGGGGCACGAGCTGCAGCCATTGCCTGCCTGGCTACTGGGGCTTTGGAGAGGAGGGCTGTAAACCCTGTGTCTGCCCTCACAGCTGTGATCCAACCACTGGGCACTGTCTGCACAGGTAGCTGAGCACTTAATCTGAGGCCATATTTTCCACCAAACACTAAGGAAGCTAATTAGCATACAGTAGAACAATAATGGCTGATAATGCACCTTAATGTTACATGCTCTTTCTGCCTCTACAGCTATACAAATAATCAGGTGTTCAATGTGCCTATCGGTGGGAAAATCCCTGATCTGGATCACATGTTTCCAATTGAGGAAGAGGTACAGTGGTCAAAGGAGCTTGCAGTCTCTGCTCTGCATTATACAGGTGAGTGGTCAAACAGCTCACTTTGAAATAATGCTGTGCTGCTAATTATGATGTTGACCTACATCGCAAGCATTATGGAATCGCTGTGTTTGAAACAGTGCAGTTAATTATGCATAAATCAGATCATATCCTAATAACCCTGTACACAGGAAAGTGCAGCTGTAAGGAGAAGAAGCTGAGAAGTGCATCTGACCTCTGTAAGACTAAACATGACTATGGTAAGAAATAAAATGCACAATTCTCCCTATTTTAAAAACTGCTCTCTGAACAGTGATCTATACATGGATTAATGCCTCATAATGCCATCTCAGTGTTTGTTAACTCTGGACTGATCCTTGTCTGTGGCCCATGATAGTGATCAAGGCCAGTGTGCTCTCTGCTCATGACAAAGGAAGCCATGCAGAAGTTCAGGTTAAAGTTCGAAAGGTGCTTCGATCAGGCCAGGTGGCACTAAACCTGGGGACAATCAGCATCTATCCTCTGTCCTGGACCAGCCGGGGCTGTACCTGTCCCATACTAAACCCAGGTAAGACATGTGACAAACATGATGAAGACAAGGAATTTATGGTATGTTACATGAAGCACAGAATTACTGTTCAGTAGATGCACCAACAGAAGAGGAGACTATCGGCATTAAAAGATGAATATTTGAGACCAACCAATGACAAGATCACAAGAGCATTAAGGGAGAAAACAGTATTACTTTAAATTAATGTCTAATGTTTTATTTTTTTTAATACCAGGTATGGAGTACCTGCTTGCAGGCCCAGAAGAGGCTGGAACAGGCCGTTTGCTGGTCACCATGCAAAGTGTGGTAGTTCCCTGGACACCTCGGCTGGGTCTACTCATATCAGAGGGCCTGAGGAATGGATGTCCATGAGCCATGTGATCCAAAAAGGCAGAAATCAAAGCATTTCACAAGAACACTCATCAGTCAGTGGAAAATTCAGAAAAGGGACTGAAAATCGCTGGACAACAAGACTGAAATGAATTCTTGAGAGGTCATACCTAATACACTGTCTACAGCCGGATTTGTCAAACTGACTCTTTAATCTTTTTTGTTTTTTGTTTTTTTGTTTGTTTTTTAAACCAGTAAAGAGCAATGTACAGAAGATTAATGTAATCATCTAACAGAAAATATGTAACAAGTTCATTTGTTCAATGAATATCAAACTGCTTTTCAAAAATATTATTTCTAACTTTTGTTACGACTGGTAAATACGTGTCAAACGCTAAACCTATAGAGGGAATCTGATAATAAATACATAAGCAATATAATGCAATAAGTGAAGGCTGTAAAATATGACAGAGTGGTTCTGTGTTATTGTACACAATCACTCATCATCACACACAAACATTTGCAAATCTTGTAAGCAATTTTAGCTTATCACAAAACTCATCAGACTGAGTGTGTGTGAAAAGAAAAATCACAGACATAGGAAGAAGTTCTGCTTGGTGTTTAAACTGACAAAAGGAAGATGGAAGTTGAAATAGTTCAACGATCATTTTAATCTGGACATGTTTGATAAATACCATCAAGTCCTTTAAGGCCTGAATGACACTGAACGGTGACGGCAGCATCCAAACTAGAGACTACACAGTTTTGAGACAACAGAAACATTGATGCAGTGACAGTTAAATTCGACAAACCACTTTGGTTTAGGCCTGATACAGTGTCAGTTAACAAAAATGATAACCATTGTTCATACGGCAACATATGCAGATGGAGACCCTGAAGTTTCTACAAGATCTCAACAAACACAATTAAAAAGACTGGTGTTAATGTCTATGTAATGTCCACTGCACTGAAGCTGTAACAGATTACCTGTGTCTTGGTCTCAAGTGATGAAAAGCAAAGAGATTCAACTGTTAAACTGTGAAAACCATCTTAAGTTGAGCTGAACATTGCTCAAATAAAAAAAAATCTAATGATTACTGCTCAGATTTCTGTCAAATCTAGCAATTACTGGTAAATTAGTGAATCAAGTGATAATCCTGACCTAATGACATTAACAGGAAATCAAACATTATGAACAACTCTTCTGATTGACATAAGAATGCACAGCAAATAAATTTACCTATTGCATATAAAGTGAGTTTTTGAGCTAATGTCCCTGCAGCAAATAGCTTGGCCCACTGTGATTAAATCATATTATCCAATGATTTGAGTGCTCAGCAAAATAAAGCAGCCTATACTTCTGCACATACGCTACGTTTTTCTGCATTCACAAGGTCCAAAGTCGTCCTCTGATGGCCTTTGTAAATACTGCCCGTGAATGTCAGAGCTGTGCCAGTCTAAGCCCTCACTGCAGGCTTAAACAGGACAAGAGACCAGTCAGAGTTCCTCACGGAGAGTCATTTATACTGGGCAGTGCTTGCACACAGAGAACAAGAGCCTGTGGATGACGAGTGATTGACCTTAGCTGGCAGTCTGGCTGTCTGTAGGCGATACGCTGTCAGATGAGACATCTGATGTGGATGGGGTAGCGTCAGTTTCGGGGGATAAGGCAGAGCCCTCAGTCGGAGCAGCAGAGGCAGAACCAGTGTCAGACTCTGCTTGGGTGGAGCTATCTTTATCTTCCTCCTGAGGGTAGAGCTCAGGGTACCTCTGCATGCATTCTTGCATGTTACGGAAGTAGTCGATGCACTCAGAGCCCTTCACCTCTTCTTTGCTGTAGTGGAAGCAGGAAAAGGCCTCTTTGAACTGAGAGCCACATGGTCCACTGGCCATGCCACCCAGGCACGGGCAGTTCCAGTTGATGTCTCCATTTGGCAAGATCAGGCCTGAAGAAGCAGGAAGTCAAACAATAGCAAATCAGCAGAATGCCTTAATGATTAATGAGAAAAGCTGGTCATAATGAATATTCTGATACTGTCAACAAAGACCAAGATCAATGATATGCTAGTCTGTAATTCAGTACATTCTAGACTTCCCTAACCTGTCTGGGACTCTCAGCCCCCAGTCAATCTTTTAGGACCGCTGACAAGCACTTAATTTTCTTTTAAAAGGCTAAACCCTTTCCTTAAACAGCCAGATGCTGTACTTATTAGCAAATTTAATTCAAACAGCATTAAACAGTGTAACTGTTACAGATTATCATGAGCTGCAGATTTGGTGCCCAAATATCTCCTGAAGCAGGGAGGTGTGTGGAGGATTGATTCAAAATAAACTACACTGCGTGTTTTCATGGTAATTCAAGAACATGTCACCAGTGCAACAGTGCGGCTCACTAATGTATTTTTAACAACAGTGGAGTCCTTTGCACAAAGGCTTACGTGGCTTTGGTTACACAGAAAATAGCTGCAAGTAAGATTAATTCATTGTTGGAAACTTTTGGAAGTCTAGTTCTGCTTTTCTACAACAAACAAATGACTAACCTTGCTCTTCATACGGATCGTTGGGGTCATCTGCAATCAGCTCAGCGTTGCTGGGCGTCTCGTGATCTTCCTTGGTCACAAAGATGATGCGATCTTTACCTAAAGATAGAAAACCAGGGATTACAACAAATTCTTGAGTCAGAAAACCTGGCACTTAATAGTATAATTCAGGATAATATTTTCTCACTGATACATCAATCACATTGTCCTGTTGTACTGTCTGGTTGACAGTGACCCATCGGGGCGCACCCTACCGGTAGCTTTGGCTTGAGTTTAACCTGCTCCGCCGTCTGACAGCCCTGGATTGGAGCTAACCGTTTAACAACTCTCCTTGTTTGTCGCTGCGCCTACATGTCAAGTTACTGCCGTGACTATTACGTTAAAGTATTAAAATGCCAGAAAATACTATGAACCCCTAGCTGTTTCTAGCGGCTTGGCTTCCCTCGCAGCTAGGTAGTTAGGTAAGCTGCCGTTAGTTAACGCTGTTTCTCGAGAGTTAGCCTAGCATGGTGGCTAACTCGGTGACATTGCTCAGACGAGAACTGAAAATGAATGAAAGAGCACCGACATTACCCTCTTGCCTGCAGTACGACATGTCTGCCGGTGTTTTTGTCCGTCGAGCCTCGTCGCCTGCGCCAGAAAGTGACTAGTGTGAGAGAAATTACTCGGTAACTGCGACGATTTCATTTGACAAGTTACCCGGCGTCCAGCAGCCCCGTTACCCCTGTGACCTGTCCACATGTGGGCGCACGATTATGACGTCATTCCGCCTTTTTTTTTTTTTTTGAAAAAAACAAACAAACAAAAAACAGGCAAGTTAACCAAACATTTACATTTAATAATTAAACAGTCTACTCAATTAAACCGTAAAATGACTACAGTCTTACATTTATAGGTATAAATTGATTTAATATCATAATAAAGTGTGGTAAAATAAACTCAATTACCAAATAAATGTAACAATATTTTCCCATTTCCTAAGATTATATATTGTTATATATTATCTTGTTTTACATTTTGCCTTTTTCTATTTTGCTATTCCTTTTGCTGCTGCAACAACATAAATTTCTCCTCTGTGGGAGTAATA
The DNA here is from genome assembly GCF_001640805.2 of Lates calcarifer. Taxonomy (NCBI): domain Eukaryota; kingdom Metazoa; phylum Chordata; class Actinopteri; family Centropomidae; genus Lates; species Lates calcarifer. The sequence continues at coordinate 15,302,762 of NC_066844.1, forward strand.
AAGGATCTTAACTCCTCTTCAATACACCACTTCACACACTCTTCCAATTTTCTCTCTACCACTCTTTACCAAAGTGTATAGGAGACATGCTGTGGTTGTTGTCTGTTCCATTCCTCTAAAGGTGATACAGTGCTGCCATATTTGTGTGCTCAACGAACTACAGATGATTATCACTGTGAGCTTACATATCTCATACTCTAAAATCTGCAAGGACCTGGATTTTTTCATGTGAAGACCTCGAAGATGGAAAGGTGAACTTGGGAAAAATGGTAAACTAAAATTCAAGTTGAGACAAAATATGATAATAATTTTGAAAAAAAAAAAATCTATTGTTAATGCTCACTCAGTCACTTTTCATTATCAAATTAAAGCCATATTAAGCAAAATTTGATCGAAACATTGAATGTGAGACCTTTTCTGTGGTGTCATTAAGTGTCAAACCTACTTTTAACTATCAATAACCTAAGCTAAAGTTGTTGCTATTCCACTATGGAATATTCCTCATTATTTTCCCCACAAATACAACAATGACACAACAGGAATCAAAACATGATTTCCACATGATTTGGAAAAAAATCCTGTTTTTTTTAATAACACAATTATGTCTGTTACATAAAGTAAAAACCAAAATGAAACCCCTTTTTCATCCCTATCAAACCCACCCTCATCCCGACCATCTCGGCAGTATTGTGCAGCGATTCAGTCTGGGAATAAAAGAGCATGACAACACAGACAAACACTTTCCTTTGAGGACCCAAGTACAGAGGACAAACACTGTGCCCTACATAAGACCAGAGTGAATATAAACATAGTCCATCATTTAAAATATCAAAATGAAGATAAATGAAAAACCACCAACAGTTTGTCTGAGATTACCGGAAACCTTATCAGGAGTACAAGTATACTTTATTTATACTTTTCACATCCTACCTTAGGGCCCTAGGAACCTCAAGCATGATTGTTATGTGATGAACATGACATGGCTTTCTTTCAACTCCCCCCAAAATGTCCAGGCACAGTGCTCTCAGCTTGAAATAAGCACTAACATGTTGTTGCTGTCTTAGTGTTCCTTGAACATGCTGCAATGAACAATGCCTGAGGTAAGTCTGAGACAGCACCTCACACTTGTGTGTTTTTAGGCATTCTTCAGCTGGTAAGACACACTCAGTGGGGATTTAGGCAGCCTGCAGAGAGGTGGGTAATAGCTCTTGGAATAAAAGGACTGAAGAGACACAAAACTATGCTCAACCCTGGGAGTAACCCAAACAACCCTCTTGGCATTGACACACTAGAGAAGTCTGATGGGGAACAAAGGTGGCGGAGAAAAATTACCTATTCCAGCTGCAAAATGTACTGATTGTGCGAACTGCAAAAGATGCAAAATAGAAAAAAAAAATGACAAGAGGGGGTGGATGCTTTGTGTCTGGTGTGTGTCACAAGGTTGGTATTTTCTAGAAGAGCAGTGCTCCCATGCTGCCCACTTCACTCTGCTCCTTCACAAAGATCTCAAAGTACTGGTAGATGATGGTAACTGCCAAGAGGATTCCTGTACCCGAACCAATGGCACCTAGGAAGTCAGCCATGACAGACAGCCCTCCTATACACAGACCACCAAATGCAGCAGCTGTTGGGATGTACCTGCAGATAAAAAAGAATTATTAACACATAAACATTCTGGAAGACTGCTTTCTATATGCTACAAGTGGCAAACATGAAGTAATCTATTTTCTCAGGTTGCTTTGTACCTGTTAAGTTCATGAACCATAGAGGTCTCTCTGTGTCCTCTCATCACCATCTGCTGCTCCTTCAGCTGCTTTGCCACCTGAACACACACAAAATGACATTAATGGACAGTTAAATATGACACTGGGACAAAAAGCAAGTCATCCACGCTTGCACCGCACACCACACACACACACACACACACACACACACTCACATCTTTGGCAGAGGATCCCGAGACCTCAATCCAGGTCTTGGAGAAGAAGGCGCAGGAGCCGAGCATGAAGACGATGTAGATGACAGCATGAACTGGGTCATCCAAAACAGAACCAAATGACTCTGGAGGAGAAAGGTAATAGCAGAGACCGCCCACTGGGTAGGCCCGAGCTGGTCCTCCACTCGAGGTGTCCTAAAGGAAAAAAGATTTTGTTGGTGAGACGATGCGTAAACGTGACTTGAGTAAAGGGGAGTCAGAATCTGATGACATCATCTTTATACAAATAACACTAGGACTCCTTAATGCAATCTCTTGGTCTTTAAACACATTGCAAGGACTGAGACTGGATGCGCTGGAGACAGAGAAGCCATTATATACTTACAGACCAGGTTCCCAGAAGGTTGACCAGGAAGTTGCCGCTAAAACGTGTTGAGAGCATCTGAGAAATTACGTAGAGATTGGAGACCAGGGCAGACTGCAGGATGATGGGGATGTTGGAGGTGTAGAACAGTTTGATGGGGTAGGTGTTGTATTGGCCACGGTAGCGTGCTGACTTGATGGGCAGGTCCACTCTGAAACCCTGGTGAGGAAACAAAGTCATATGTGTTTAACAACAGGGCATCTGCAGAGCATTCAAAGACAACAAAAATATCATTCAGAGTGTTTTCCTTTCTATGACCGAGCAGTATCTGGTTAATGCAATGAAAGCAAATAAAACACTAGGCTGTATTTAGTTGGGTGTTGCCAGCTCACCTGGAAGTATATGACCACTGCAAACACAAAGACGGTGGCGATGAGGTTCATGAGGTTGGGCAGGTTTTGTCTGTAGAAGGCTTCTCTCAGGGCACGCACCTTGTCCGTGCGAGTGGCCAGCAGATGGAAGAGAGCAATGATGGCTCCCTCAAACTCAGTACCTGGATGAACCAGAAGAGTCACAGGATTAAGTCATCATACCACAGATTAAGATATTTACAGTATCTCATCTCTTGTCACTCCGCTTTAAAATGTGTTTGCTCCCAGTGCCCATACCTCTGCCAGTGTTGACGGTGGTGGGGCTGAAGGCTTTCCACACGATCGTCTCACAGATGTTGGTTGCAATGAAGAGAGAGATACCTGAGCCCAGACCATAGCCCTTCTGGAGAAGCTCATCCAACAGCAAGACAATAAGACCTGCAACAAAGAGCTAAAGAAACAGGCACCGTGTTTATACTGAGACAGGACAGGTAAAGATGCAACAGTTTTCATCTAACCTGACTTTTTCTACCGGCTGAAGAAAAGTAGACAAAAAAAACAAGAAAAACTACACTACAGACATTTTAAATGATTTAATTAAAACATTTAATTTATAATTTTTTTAAGATAGAAAGAATTAACTGATTGACAGAGCAACAGACTAATTTATGTTTTGCGGTTGTTCATTAACTGATGTTGGCAGATAAGCAAATCACACATTTCGGTTTTCAGACAAAGCAAATGTCTTAAGTTTAGTTAGAGAGCAGCAGTGGGAATTTTTCATTAACCTGGATGATGATGAGCAAGCATATCCCAGCACCCATCTCTGAAGGGTCTCCATACATGCCAGTCATAACATATACAATGGCCTGTCCAATGGTGATGATCATTCCAAACACTGCAAAAAGACAGAAAAAAAGATTTTGCATTTGGCAACATTTCAGGCAGAGCTGCAGCAAAACTGATGTTCCTTCCAAATGATCAGTGCTGTGAGTGTGCAAGCTTCAAAGTATACGACATCTGCAAAAGGCTTCAAAGGTATGTGACATAGTTCTAAAAAAAACCACAAAGCAGCTATAGTGAGTAATGAGACCTACATTTCTGAGCTCCATTGAAGAGGGCTCTGTCCTTGGGAGTGTCTCCAACTTCAATGATCTTGGCACCAGCCAGCAGCTGCATGATGAGGCCTGAGGTGACAATGGGTGAGATACCCAGCTCCATCAGAGTACCTAGAGGACAAAGTGGACAGAGCTTAGAGCCCTAATCAGCCTTAGTTACTATGACAACAGCGGCAGTACCAAAAACAATTCAAGAAAGCCCACAACTGTTGACCTTTGACTTATCACATCTGATAATGAGATTATGTCAGACCTGATAACAACACTGGAATGTGCTTATTTCTCCTTGTTTGAGATGCAGACATAAAAAAGCTTTGTGATTAAACAGCGACAGTCCATTTAAAATGTACAATTCAAGCACCTCTGTTGGAAGCCAGGATTACTCTCATCCAGTAGAAGGGATCTGCTGAGTCTGAAGACATGATGCCAAAGAGTGGAATCTGAATTAACAAGAAAAGGAAATGTCAAACACCACAACAAACCACTGTCACCAATAACAGAACCAGTAGGTGCCATTACAATTTGTCATCCACAGAAACCAACCTGGCAGCACACCAGAAAGATGAATAGTGTGATGGCAGTCCATAGTACTTTTTCTCTAAACTGAATCTGTAAGGATTAAAAAAAAAGGATCAGGTCTCAGTCATATCCAAATACTTGCACAGTGGATAAATAATACAACTTTAATATATGATAACAGATCAAAACGTACCTTTCTTTCTGGTTTCTGAATTTCTGGCAGGACTGCACAGAATGGCTTTATGACTTCCAAAAATTTAACTGCAGAGAGAAATTAGCAAATTACAAAATAGTACCATTGCATTTTACACTTTCATGTTTGAACCTCTCCTTGCAGTATCATCAACTTTTGAATTTTCCTCTTAAACCAAGTTAGCTTAGACGCTACGTCATCACTAACCAACAGCTGCAATTAAACGCTGCCAGTAAAGCTAAACATGGCAGTCTTGTCAACTGGCCGGAGCAGCAACAAGAACAGCCCCAAAAAATCATAACGTTAAGCAATGTTAAAAGTAACTGGCATCCTGTGTATAGTCATTTTTGGACCGCTTGCGTTTACACTGCTGGATGTTTTGTCTCGGTGCTGGGTCAATCACTAAAACTGATTTTGACAGCAAGTGACTGAACATATGCCCCTGTGGTACCCAGGTGTACGACCAGTTAAGCTGCCATTGCAAATCCGTCAACGGATATTAAAAAGCATGGGGCAACCAGTTTCAATTTGTTCTTACTGTAAGTTATCCTAGGTGATCAGTTCATGCAGCTAACTAACGTTAGCATTATGCTAACTAGCATTCAATCACAGAACGAGTGAGCAATCACTGTAAAAGAGGAAGCTCATATAAAGAACAAGCATGATACCTAAGAATTCGTCCCTAACTGTGAAATAAACCTCTGTAACATTACTTAACCCCAACGAGACGAAATTTGATTACAATACAAACTTCAAATAAGATACCGTTATATGCTAGCTTAACTTGGCACCTAACCTGCCCAAGGTTAGCCAATTAGCTTACCGACCAGCGCTTTATTTCCGCTACTATTGCGAAATTTAAAAAAGACAGCAGATACTTTAAATCACCATTAACACGTGTACAAAACACAGGAATTTCACGTACTCCCCATGGTGTCCTTAGGCCGACTCCCGGCGTGTTTCTGGTACCAGTGTGAGTGCTCAGTGGGGTCAGTGTGGCTCCATCCAGCCGCTCCGTCAGAAAAGAGAGAGCAGCAGAGACACGTCACCAACACAAGCCGCTAACACACGTCACTTCTCTGTTACACACACACGTCACACTGCACGCTGGCGCGCCGCGCACAGCCATGTCTCTTCAGCTCTCTTCATCTAAAATGATAAATCTTAAATAAACTCGGGTACATGCATGATTAAAGTTGTTTTAATATTTAGAATTTAATCGCTATAACTCTGAGTTCTCCAATCCTCCAGAGGGCGCCCCAGCCCGGACCCATCAGTAGCTCTGATCAGTGAACTACACACTCCTCCATTTGACCCCACCCCCCTGACAGACCTATGAATATGAGCTATGGATGAAAGTGAAGATTACTACAGAATCCGGCCAGAGCATAAACTGTATAAAAATATACAGTTCATGTGTCAAACAACTGGTCAAACAACTGACCAAGTGTGTATTTTAAAAATGCACAACTAGCAGTCTTCTGTCCTCTGCTCACATTATTGGCCCCACATGTTTCATCAGCATATGAATGGTATACTAATCAAGCAGGCATTTTACATAGTCTGTCTGAGTTATTGTAGAAAACTGATACATTAGAGACTGTATTGAAAATAGATAGGTGATTACTTCTCTTACTGACATAATCTAATTTTGTGAGACTTTCAGGTACAGTCAGCATTGTGCAGACTTTGTAATATAGGTGACATTTGAAAAGATGTGTTTCTGAATAAAAGGACAAAAAAAAAAAAAGTAATAATGCAACCCTGTCAAAACTGAACTATACTAAACTGTAGCCCTCATCGTGATCCCAGCAGCTGCCAACTCCACATTTAGATAAATTTAATGTTTGTCATTTTTTCGTTTTGCTTCAGGCTTACCTCAGCTGTCCAACTGTGGACACTACAGGAGCCTTAAAACATTATGTTCATGCTGAAAACAGTTTTGAGGTCCTTGTATTTATTTTGGGGTTCCATTTGTGCCAAAAATATGTCTATGTACATATATATGTTTTTGTATATGTATATGTATATGTCTGTGTGTTATGATCAAACTGATGAGGGGTCATGGCTGTACAAGGCTGGGAATCAGTGTAATAGGTAACTTCATTAGGAGGCTTACCTATTCTTTCAAATGGACTAATAATTAATAATAACAAATAATAATGAATAATAATAATAACTAATAACCACTCATCTCTGCTCCATGAAAAATTTCTTTTAGCCAAACTTAGTAAAAAAACTTGTTAGTATTCTAAACCCAGAGAATCAGCAGTTGTTCTCTCACTTGCTGCACATCATGCCAGGGACAGGGACTGGCTCAGGTGGGCAAATTTATAGCTGGAAGTACTTAATTATATTTTTACACTGATGAGTCTATTATTCAAGACAGATGAAAGTCAGGATTAGCATTGTCTGTCATGGCTGAGTTTCACTCTGTGCCTGGATTTGTTGTACTCGTCCACCAGATGTCCTCAATGGCGTTTGCATTTGCTTTCTTCTCTATCTCCACCATGGGTACTCAGTCCTCCTCATTATACACATAATATGTGTGCTTAAAGCTAAATTGGACTGCTATGAATTTATGCACATATTTTACTGCCTCAGTGAAGCATCAGGACTCATCCTGATCAGACCAGGAAGATTTCATGAATGTAAATTTAAAGAGCTGGTAAACTAATTTACATGATGAAGGTGTTATATGCCTTCCAAGCCAATTATTTTACCTAAAGGGATTGGGGAAGGAGGGTTGCATATTTGTGAGTGTACTCAGATGTTCTGAAACATTTAACTGAAGCTGAAGTTTAGAAATGGGAGATCTGTACTAAATATAATAATATAACACTATGAAAGTACAGTGTCTTCTGATTTTCCAATGTATAGCATCAATTGCTAAAATAAATGTGATAAAGCATTAACAATAGAAACCAAACTGAGACATTTCTTTTTGTTGTCACTTTGTATTTCAAACACTAGCTTTTGAACAGTTTGATCATGACAAAAATAGTTGTAGAAACGTGGTTCACTTGGTTTTCTTGGCTGCAAAGGAAAACACAAGAAGAGAAAAACCTCTCAGTTTTTTTTCTCAAGTTATTACATGTAAGGTAAAGCTGCTTTCAGACTGCTTTTCAGAGATGTTAGTTTCCTACCATTTATATGTGAGTGTGCACTCTTCATTATACCCTCCACCTCCTCTCCTCTCCTCGCTTCTTTTTAATGTTTTTTTTCTCGCATCTCTTCATGTCACATCAGTTGTTTCTCCTCTCTGTAGAAATAAATGGCAGGACAAAAGGGAGTGAAAATATTGAACTAAATGAACTTAAAATCTTGGTAATAACATTAGATAAATGGATATTTACCTTTTATATGAAATGGTTCACACCTCATAATGCCCTCCCACCTCCTCTCCTCTCCTCTTTCTAAAAATGTAGACCAGTGGGAATAATAGTCACATTTTCAATGAATAAATATGAACAGATTGATTATTCATGTGTATCATTTAGACAATATGACATAAACTGATGCATTTCTTTTTGATGGACATCATTCATTCTTCATGTTGCCCTCCACCTCCAGCCCCTCCTGTCCTCTCTCTAAAAGAAAAACAGAAAAGACAACAAACAAAAATTTAGAAATGAGCTAAACAGAAGTATAACTCATCACTGCATGAAATCTGATAATAACAAGAAATATTAACCTTTTACATGAGAGGGTTTAAAGATTGCCCTCCCTCCTCCTCTCCTCTCTCCTCTCCTTTCTTCTCCTCTTTTTAATGTCTTTTTCCTCATCTCCTCATGTCTCTTTTCTTCTCTAATTGTTTCTCCCCTCTGCCAAAATAGATAGGAGACTTAAAATGAACTAAATGAACTTAAAATCTGTTGGCTAAATGGATATTTACCTTTTTTTATGAGAGGATTTACACCTCATAATGCTCTGCCACCTCCTCTCCTCTCCTCTCTTCTCATCTCCTCTCTCATCTCTTCATGTTTCTTTTATCTAACTGTTTCTCCTCTCTGTGAAAATAAATGGCAGACGAGTTAAAAATCTCAAACAATGAACTTCATAATGGTAATAACATCAGATAAATGGATATTTACCTTTACCATGAGAGGGTTTTCATGTCATGTTGTCCTCCTGCCACCTCTCCTCTCCTCTCCTCTCCTCTCCTCTCCTCTTTCCATCTCTATAAATGAAAAACAGAAGACAAAAAAGTTGTAGCTAAAAACTTCAGAAATCAGGTAAACAAAGGTTTAATTCATCACTGCATTACATCTGATGATGATGTGAAATATTTACTTTTTAAATCAGAGGGTTTACACAACATATTTCCATCCAACCTCCTCTCTCCTCCTCTCCTTTTTTTCCTTGTTTAATCTTCTCCTCTCTTTTTTATAAAGTCTTTTTTTCTCTAATTGTTTCTGACAAACAAAAGAGACTAACTGTTAAAAACTTCTAATAATGAACAAAATAATGAACTTCATAAAATCTGATAAGATTTTTCATCTCCTCAGTCTTTTCTGCAATTGTGTCTTCTCCTCTCCTCTCTGCATGGTCCCTCTATCAAACAAATTCAAAGCAAATTTAATCAGTTCAATACAAGAATTCCCATTCTTCTTTATAAAAAGGAATTTAAAAAACTGGCTTATCTGGAGACTTATCTGCAGTTCTTTTTGCACCCCATAGATGTAAATTTCCCCGTTGTGGGACTAAGGATTATCTTATCTTATCTCACTGCCAGGAACTTGTGGAGGACGACCTGTGGGATGATGGAGGAACTTGGGACTGGAACAAGAAGCGCTGTCCAGGTGTCCTGCTCCATCTGAAGGCGGAAACAAATGCAACGTTTAAACCTCTTCTCCACATCACATAAACATACCATCAGCTGTCACCACAGTGATTTTCACACATTAAAATAAAATAAACCCTAAAAATAAATGACATGCATTAAATCATACTTAACATAAAGTAAATTATTATTTCTCTTTAATAAACAATTGATTGCTCCGTGTTTATAATGTAAGACATTATTAATGGAAATGGTTGATCAAGTCAGCACATATCACATGTTCACACTTTTTCTAGAAAATCTCTCTGTAGGACACAGTGACATAAAACTGACTAATATTTGCATGGCATTCTGTGTAGATCAAAAATATATAAGACTTTAAAACAGTTGTCACCATATGCATTACTTATGGCGTAAGTTAGAAGATAGACGAAGACACGAAGACACTTCTCATGCAACAGTTCAGGTAACTGAAGGAGACCGCAAAACAAACCAAGAAATTAGCATTTGGTTTCTTTATGCAAACTTTAGTCAAGACAGTCAAAGTCAGACCCCTTTGACAAATTTACACTAGCATTTGCATTTGCAACATTAACAGTCAATGTTGGACTCAAGGGCAAAATGCATTGAACACAACATGAGTTTAAAATTTGTTTAAAAAAAAAAAGGAAATCTCACATTTTCCACAAAAAAATCCTCGTCTGTGACAGTAGCTGTCAGGTAGATGCTCAGGTGTGGTGCAAAGTCGTTGCTTGAAGTCTTTCTCTCAAAGAAATGGTCCAGTGCAAATCAAAAACCAAAAGTTTTTTCTGATCGTCTGGAGTTTGTGTTTGAGTTTGTGTTTGAATGATGATCAGTTCTAAATGATGCACCTGAAAAAACCATGGCAACCATGGAACCTTCAGGTCCGTTCTAAGGACATGTGCATTCTGACAGTTGCATCTCACCCTGAGAGGTTTCATCCAATCAACATGGAGATGTCTGGACAGAAAAGCACAGTTCTAGCTCACATTTAACTATAAAGAACTTCTCCCATACCTGTCTGGTTTCAGTCATTATGTTGATCACTCTCTCTAGGTGTGGCTGTGTCCAACCACAATTTTACATAATGAGTGTCCTCATTAATCTGGTGTAAGGGACAAAAAAAATCTCTTGTATGTTCTCTTGCCTGCATTAGAAATGATAAAGTGTTCAAAACTAGAAGCATGGTGCAGAAAGAGCTCTAATAATACATAAATATATACATAGACAAAGACAAAAACATAGACATGTACATAGACATAAAGCACATGCAAACCCTTGAAGTGTTGATTTGTTAAGCATTCTTTGCTGATAAAACAGTGTAAGATCTCAGTGCTTCCCCCACCACTGCGCGTGTGCTGTTAAAGAGCTGCAGCGATGTAGTTTCCTGTTTGTGTGACTAAATCTGATTTCCTTTTTCAAGGCCAGCAAGTAGGGTTGCACCAGGACTTGTCACATATCATATTTTCAAATGCACCATTATTATCACTTAGAATAATTATGGTTGCGACTGTTCATGTTGTAGAAATTATGATGCAGTTGGTTCTGATAAAATGACTCAGTAGCAATCTCAGTTTTTCTCATGTTGTAATGTCTCTGACCACTAGAGCTCAGTGTTGTTCCACTGTCGATATTTAGCTTTGCTTATCCTGTGTGTGTGCGTGTGTGTTGTGGTTTTTGGTGTGGATGCGGATATGTGATAGTGAAGTGGAATTATATCAAAGGAGAAGTAACCTTTCATTTTCACATTTCAACCCGTTGTACAGCTGTCAAGTTCTAGGTCAGTAATTGAAGTACTGAATGATGATGGGCACCTTTGGCTGCACAGTACCAGTGGCACACTTAGCCATCGACTCATAATAATTAAACAACAACATGACAGTGAGTGGAGATTTCAGCCATCTGCACATCTGATCAATCTAAACACTTTGCACCTCCTACCATCTAGCACCTGATTTCTTTTTCAGCGATAATACACACAGACACACACACGCGCACACACACACACACACACACACACACACACACACACACACACACAGAGTAATGGAGGATGGTTGAGAGTCTGCTCATCTGCCCTCAGATAAAGAGATATTTGTTCATGTGGTTACATAATGACCACAGAGCTGTGAGCTAACACAGAGGTGAGGACAAGCAAATACCACACAAGCTCCCTCCTGTCTCTGCTTTTCATGGCACTTTGAATAAAACTCTTATATTCAAGATGTGGTTTAGACATTTTACTGTCAGTCAGAATGTAGAAGAAGATAATAATTGTGAATTTATTTCAGCCTGAATCACACTCACGTGTTAAAGAAAACTGAAATATCCACCGCTTTAATAATCTGAAAAAGATAACTCAGTCTAACATCACGTGCAAACTGTCCCTCAGTGCCAGACAATGCAAATAATGTTTGGCAATGCACAAGCAAATATCTATTATCTTTGTAAACACAAGAAAACACATTCAAATAAAATGGATCCAATTTTTTGATAACTTAGTAATGTTCCCCTGGTGCACCTGTGTGTCCCTGTGGAGGACAGTGTGTCTGTCTGCAACCAATTATATAAACACACCAGTGTTTCAGTGTATGCCTGATACATGGAACCCCGGGCCGTGGAAGTAGACCTGGGCTACACTATTTACACTCTAAATTTGCATAGAGACTAACAAAAGACCTATGCTTCAGGCAAGACAAAACTATCCTGAATTACCTTAACTGTACTCAAGAATTTTTATGTAACAAGATTTCCTCTTCAGCTAAATCACCAGTCAGGTCTCTAAACAGGTTAAATACCCTATAAACCCCTTTGATATATGAGGACAATCTTACATATGAGATCAGCCACAGGGTGAAAATCCATATTTGTTCATAATAAAAAGATTTATAACAATGAAGTTCTTTTAGTACAATGTCAGTATGGAACTGATAGCAGAAAAATACTCTGTTGACAAACATATACAAAGACATGTCAGTGTTATTCTATAAAGATGACCTACTGCAAGTGAAACAAATCAGGGTCCCTGGTCACAGTCCCAGCATGTCTAATTAAACCAAGTGAAATTTTGTATGGTTTATTAATGGCAGCACACATGAATGTTAGCTAATTTTAGGACTGCAACTAATGATTGTTGTACTAACTGGTTAATCTGTCAAGATTTTCTCAATTAATCATAGTTTTGTTATTAAAATGTCTTTTTTTAAAAAAAAAAAAAAAAACACAGATTACAATTACCCAGCCCCAAAAGTTAATTTTTGTGAATATATGCTTTGTTTGAGCAGCTGTCCAAAACCAAAAAATATGCAGCTTACTGTCATATAAATCAAGCAATGGCAACTGTTTGGCATTACTCACATGCTAAAAATAGTTGCCATTTTTTCTGCTGAATTCAATAATCAACAAAACGTTTAATTTCTATGTGATTTACCACAATATGATTATTAATATTATCATCAGCTATGGTATTAGCTTTGGTATAATTCTCCACAGTATGTGCGTTGATGAAGATTATTTAGAAAACATAACGAAAAGCAAAGCAGTGTTTCCAGTAGTTTTACTGCCCAGCTCAGTAAGGTCTCACTTCTTTTTCACCGCTGAACACTAACAGATCAATGTGAACTGTTGACTCATGATACTACTTCCTTTCTACTAGTGGCTGACACACAGTATAGAATTTAATTCACTTCTACAAGTATCAGGGAGTTCTTTCTCAATGAAAAGCAACAGCACGCCCTTTTTAATCACACACTCTATTTAAGAGACAGAAGCTAACTCACTCTTGATGTGTTAATGAATTTGCCTTCTCCCACATAACCACTCACATATACCTCCACAAAGTAATGTCATGCACAGTGACACAGACATGCAGTCTGCCTGAGGTGTGGGAGGCTGATCTGGGAGCACACACAGTGATAATGTTGGTACACGGTTAGGCGGGTAATTTATGTCCACTCCAAATGAGTCAGACTGTTTCTTCCTCATTTTTAGGGATGAACAGATGTAAATAGTGAAGTTCTCCTGCAGTGCAGGAGTGGAGGGTTGTGTGCATGAGTTTTAGTCAGACCATGGGCAGTTTTATCAGCAGATAATGGATGGGCATGACACAGGGCTATTCATGTCACAACAACAGCACTCAGCCTGGGAATTAAAAATCTATACACTTAACTGATGTTTTTTCTCTTTGTTTGCCTTGTTTAACCCTGACACGTGGTTTTTCAGTGGACAGTGCGTGTAATAATCACATCACATTCCTGAGCCATTCACCAGCTGGGCGACGGCATTAAGACACATCATACACATGTAAAAATAAACATGCAAATACTATTTATGTATATGCAGGGCTTATGTAAACCCACCCCTGGGGACGGAGAGTTGTCCATAAGAGGTAAAGGGGATATGAGTGGGTAAAGAGAATCCCGGGACAGTTAGAGCTGAATTCCCAACCTTGGCTGCAACATTTTATTTCCATTTCATAATAAATTTGTCACCGTAACGCCACATCTGGCACCTGTCTATCACTGCAACCACGTCAGACAGTGGACAGCAGAGGCTCTGTTTGGCACACATTGCCACTTATGACTAAAAAAGTGTTTCACAATGGTTTTATGCGTTCACAGTATTTATCGGTTTTCCAGCCCAAAACCCAAACTGCTGTAATCCCTGACTAATCCAATCGAGGCCTGGCAGGGCTATGTGGAGCTGCAGTAACACCCAGGGACTGATTTGAGAGGGCAGAAAGTCTTCCTTCATTTGACCTTCATGGGTGAGCTTGAACAAAGAGTGTGTTCAGTGTTAATCTGTGCTTGGGATGGTTCATTATAGTAATTAGGAGGTCAGTGTAAACGAGTTTGACAGAGTGGACCGGCGAGGGTACGCCAGGAGCCTCAGGCCAGCTCAAGGCCCGATGCCTGGCAGACAGCGTCACTGCCGCCGTTATGTAACACTCTAATTACATCTTGGCTCGATTTCATTTTTTCTCCCCTGATTTTGCTGTCCACTTCTCTGCCTTCCTCTTTTTCTATGGCTGGGTGAGCAGTCCAAACCTCCACGCCCTGTGTGGTCATTTGATGTTCTTATAAACAGTCAATTAAATTCTACTTTGTGTTTCAAAGCTGCTCAGCGTGAGCCCTCCCTCTGCGGCCTGTATGTAAGTGGGGGCAGGATCAAGAGAGAGTAGGGATTTTATGAACTGAATGATTAATATCAGAAATGGGTTAGTGCATGATTTATCTTCCTGTCATAAATAATCATTGGTTTCTGTTACGTCATGATTATTCCATAAATCATTCCTGGAATCATCAGAAGTCCATTATGTGTTATATATATGTTATTATGTGATATTTTTCATCCTTTTTAAAAAAAAAAAAATAATTTGTATAATATAGACTTTTATTTGGAATTTCAGACTGTACATCTTGGTGTTTAGAATTCATCTGTAAGCTTGTGAAGTTTCAAACCTTGGGAGCAAGTTCATTTTCAGCTTCTTTTTTTTTTTTTTTTTTTTGAATCCAGGTTTGTCCACAGTTTTGGTTGATGAGCAAATACCTGCAAAACCAGTGACATTACCAACAAACTCAGCTGCACTTTATGTAATCAGCAACATATTAACGTGTAAAACTAAGGTAATCTGTATGGTAAACATTAACTGCTAAACATAAGCATGTTTACAATGTCTCGTTGTGTCGAGAATGTTAGCATGCTGATGTTGGCAATTAGCTCAAAGCACACTTGTGTCTAAGTAAGAGCCGCTCGGTTGACTGCAGGCTTTTAGTTTTATTTCAGATTTAAAACTACAGTCTTTGTGATGTGTTACAAGTTGGCCAGGTTAACAGAATTCCAGTGGCCTTTATAGGACACATCTAAATCATCAGAGGTGCAGCCAACTGGTTTTAGACGTTACATAATGGAGATCTAGGATCATCACTTTGACAGTAACAGGCCTTTTTTTGTGTTGATCAATGTTGATCAAAAAAGCCACATTAAGCTAATGAAATAAGAAAACTGTCAAAATAGAATGAATACCTGCCCTTGTATCAGATCAGACAGGGATGCATCAAACCAGTATTCACACACAACTGTCACTGTCCTCATGAAGGAGTGTTGTATCCATAGCTCTGTCTTCTCATCGTATCATCCTTACATTAAAGCACAGCTGCCTAATCTCTCTAAGATGACCTGAAAACGAGCTTCACAGTGTTTACATGAATAGGTGCAGTCATCCACACGCATACACACTTCACTGGTGGCTGAATTCTCATCAAATCATATACAGATTTAAGCAGGTCAGCTGATTAATCCCCACAACCATCATCATCTTAATCACAAGTTTGTTTTTTTTTTCCTTGCATAATCTTCAAGAGCGTAAAAGAGAGTAGAACGCCATTTTCTACGCTCAGTCTCATTACATTATTGACCCGTTTATGTAACTGCCTCTGCAGAGCTTGTCACCATCATGTAAGCTCAATTTAGCACCTGTCAAAATAAGCTTGGCTGTGTTCCTGATTCATGCAGCTCTCGCTCTCTGTGTTTATGTCGGCACAAATCTACCAAAATGTGATGGTTTTCCTCCTCGTAACTATATAGACATCTCTTGTACAACGCTGTTTCAACAACTGCTCGTTTTGGCTTCCATACTCTACTCAGTAAATACTTACATTTTAATCAAATAATTTTTTAAAATCAAATTACAGCTATGGAGGCTCATGTGGTGTCTTTTGTTCTTATGAAGCCAAATTATAATATTATACACAAGATTTAAAGGTAGAATTTATCACAAATGCAGCAGAATGTTTCAGAACTAAAAAAGACTATAATGCTATTTGTGTTTACATGAAAACGTTGCACACACGGATTTTGGTATGACTGTGATTGGTCACCTATAAATAGAGAAAACTGGATAGCACCAGTGCACCTTGGCCACAGCAGTGCTGGCTGGTTTCAACCCCCCCACTCTGTTTTCAGAGCCGGAGGCAACAGCAGCAGCAGCAGCATCCACTGTGCATGCTTGTGCGCTAAATTGTGTGGCAGACAATGGAGCAATTCTCAGACAGCAGTGAGAGGACACAGTGAGACGTGGTGCTGAGGATCACATGCAGGACTCAGCGGACAGTTTAGTATGCAGACCATGCATGGATTGGTTGTGTTCAGTAATTTTTCCTATAATCTGAACCAACGACCTCCTAAAAAGGGGAAGATCTGTGCGGCCATGCGCTCAGGAATATTCACAGGGTGAGAAAATGAAAAATAGATTCAAGGTTTTATAAAGGGTATGGGTCAGACACAGGAACTCACAGACACACAAATAAAAATGCAAATGCCCAGATATTAAAAAAGAAAATGTCTGCTGTGTTTTTCCTGATGTTTGTGTGTCATGTCATATCGCTATTTGAGAAACAGTCAAGGTCAAGTTCCATAAACATCAAATAGACAAGAGGAAACTGGAGCTGTGGTAGTAAAACACACATTTGGTCCAGCCTGTCATCCATATGCAGAAGAGCAAGACAGAAACACTGTGCAATAGTTAAGAACCTTTCATCGCTGTAATAAGTGAAAGTGTCTCACAGTTATTAGATAATCCTCTGTCTGTTGCAGATAATGAGTGAACTGCTGAGAGATAAGGAAATGAGTTGGTGGTAGAGAACAAACACATAAAATTAATTTTGCACCATGCATGACGTTGAACTTCAGCCAGCATGGGTCGACTTCCGTAATGCAAGGTTATGGGATTATTGTGTCTATGGTGACTCTTCCATTCAATGACTGGCTGACCTGAATGAAAAGTGCGCACCAATACATCCTTACGCCAGCATGTATAGTGTATAATGATTGACTAATTGTTCATGGGTTATAGGAGCAGCTCTGATGAATGGACTCAGTGCTGACAGAGTGTATTAATATTTTGATGAATGGGGGTGTGGATGTAGTAGCCCAAAAAGCCATGACACTATTTCATTCCCGGGAAAGACTGCTGTTGCCATAGTGATTTTAACTGCTGTTATGCAACTGCTCTACTTGCGGTGGCAACCTTCACAAAGCAATGGGCTACGAGGACACACATACACACACCTATCACATAATGGCATGCATGGCCATAAGTAATGGCTACACTATGCACGCGGTGTAATATACATGTACACCAACACACACAATACGATGACAGAATGGGATCATTTTGATGGTTGAAAGCAGCCCACTGACCCAGAGCCTGTTATGCAACATCGACTACTAACCCCCCACCCCCCCACCCCACACACACACACACACACCCACCTCCACCCCCCTCTTCCCAGTAGAGTGGAGATGGAAGAGCTTATCTTCTCCATCTCTCTATCCCTCTTCAACGACACCGCGCAGAAACATCGCATGCATGTCCTGCTTCAGGACTGACTGTGGCTCTGCAGCTGATCTCTGACATTCTACTAAACATGACAAATACTGGGGTCTAAAGTGTCCTGCAAATACAGTATGTGCTCATAAATCCCCCCTGCCCTAACCCTGCCTTGACCTAGACTCTTAAAGATTAAAGTGTCCGTCTGCTTAGTCAAGCCCTTTACTGGGTTACAGTGAAGAGTTTGACCTTTTATTGTACTGCCCTAAACCCCCATGGGATTACACAATGAGCTCAGTCCTAGACTGACAACAACATACAGAATTTTAAGAGCATGGATATGTGCCCAGAGTCAACTACTGACATCTTTGAGTGAAATATTGATGTGCAGACTTTTTACATGTTATAGCATGATATTGTAAGAACAGCCTAATGAAATATGTTACTCACTTATTAACAGTCAACAGTAATAGAAAGCTTTAATCACTTAAATTATGGGATTACTATTAGTAAAGTACATGGAGGATAACTAAGACAGAATTATACATACTGTCTGGAGAAATCTTCCAAAAAATGTACAAAAATGACTAATTTGCAATTTGTTGTTTGAGTTTTTTTTTATCTTTTTAGTTTATTCAAACACGGCTGCTATAAACAGGGCATATGGATCTGTATTTGTCAGAGCTCCTGGGACAATCTATTCACATCCAAAATCCCAGCGAGCATGTGACAGATGGTGATATGCAGGAGGTCACTATTTTCAGCATTAACTGAGACAAGCACACAGCCTTCGTAATAAGATGTGCTCTATCCAATATGTAACAAAGATTCAGAATAAAACAGTCGTGGAAAGTGTTTTGCTGCAGTTAGAATGATATTTAGGTCTCAGTTTAACAAAATAATGGTGTGTAGCTGTGTGTGAATACAGCAGGCATTCAAACTGAAATGTCAGACATCAAAATGTGTCTTTAAGAAATAACCCTGAAAATGAAATTTGTGTTTTAAATGTCAGCTTTATGGTTCAGGATTTGTGTGTCAGGGTGATGTCTGTGCCGGTGGTACAGGCAGTACATTCCATGGAGGGGACACAATGAAGTGGTAATGGCCCGTGTGCACTGTTGACACAAGCCTGGCGCTGCTTAATAGCTCTTCTCCAAGAGGACCGCTGCTGCTCCTCACACTGTGCGCTGAGCCTGTGACTCTCAGAGCACATGCCTCCGCCTCCTCTCTGTCTGGCTCAGACTGGTTGGAGATGACCGGGACTGGCTGAGGCAACCCTGGATGCCGTCATCCCCCCCTGCCAGACCAACCCTGTTGTGGAAAAAGCATACATATACATTCTGGTAAATGGTAAATGGACTTATATAGCACTTTTCTAGTCTTTTCAACCACTCAAAGCGCTTCACACTACAGATCACCTTCACACAGCACTTGTCTATACAGTAGTGCTTTCACAAATACATTCACACACCGATGACACACATCAGAGGCAATTTGGGGTTCAGTATCTTGCCCAAGGATACTTTGGCATGCAGACTGGAGGAGCCGGGAATCAAACCACCGACCTTCTGATTGGTGGGTGACTGCTCTACCTCCTGAGCCACAGCCTCCCGTCTTAGACTGAGGGAAACAAATCTAAAGATAAGGCATGTTTGGTGAATTTTATATCTTGGCTGCACTCCACAATATTACAGGATATGTC
The DNA here is from genome assembly GCF_001640805.2 of Lates calcarifer. Taxonomy (NCBI): domain Eukaryota; kingdom Metazoa; phylum Chordata; class Actinopteri; family Centropomidae; genus Lates; species Lates calcarifer. The sequence goes on from NC_066844.1 coordinate 15,322,098, forward strand.
TACGGCAGGCCTCAGGCTTGGCATGTGCTCCAGTTATTTTTCTGCACAGCAGGTGGTGGGTCGTGTCTGCTCGTATTGAGTTGCAGTCCAACCACACTTTCCATCCAATCTCTAGAGATATTAATTAATCTTTCATCATGCGCTTGTAGTGGCTGGTGCCCAGAGAGAGGACCATATATATACACACCCAGGGGACGACTTAACGTCATGGACATTTACATGACATTTGGTTGCTGCGACATTTAAACTTTATGTAAACAGGAAATCTGTGGTTTCTTTCTTTAACTCAGTGTTTTAAAGGTCCTGAGCTCGCCCACAACCAACGGCAAATACGAAAGAAGACACAGATGTTAGCCCAAATCAGTCTTTTAATTTTCTCCTCCAACAAACTGTGGACAACACAGATACACAAGGTAGAGGTATCCAAACATGTCGAATAACAATATTAATTAATATCATTATTGTAACATTAATAACATGGAATGTAGTACTCTCCATTCACATTCTTTTTTCAACTTTTAGTTTATTTATGAAACATGTCAAATAAATAAATAACTCTATATCATCTGTCTCTGATACCTATATGAATATATTCTCTTTGAATGAAAACGAACAGGGAAAGAAGGATGGCAGAATGAACAGGCAAAAGAGAAGAATGGAGGGTGTGAGCTCACTACCTTTCTTCCCATCGTCTCTGTCCTCGTACACATACAACTCCTGCTCTCTCTGATAGCCCTGTCTCAGTCTAAACACACACTCGTTCAGCAGAATGTGTTTTAAGTGCATGTTTGTGTGTGCAAAACGCTGACGCTTTCTTTGGAATCGGACACATGGAAAAAACTATTCTAACATCTCAGACTTCACACTGCTTTTATTTGCCGCCAACCCTTTTTCCTAACAGTGAGGTGAGGTTAAAACAGAATGATGACAATGGGTAAATCTGCAGTCACACAGATGGCTCTTCTATGTTACTCGCAGGTCTGTTTCATATTTCGAAGATAGACACACACACACACACACACAGCAGGAACATCAAGAAGCACCAACGGCAGAAACAGGAAAGGGGGTCCAATGAAAGGCCAGCTACAGCAAGGAGAGGAGAAATCTCTCTCCTCTTCTGTAGTCCAGTCCTTCTCTTTTCCTCCTTATTGTGCCTCTGTGTCTGAATGTGTACGTGTGTGTCACGTCAGTCTTCAGTCTGTGCTGTGGTTTTCCAGCTCGGAGATGATGGTGATCAGGTTCTGGAGACCAAAAATGTAGCCACTGTCCTGGCCCTCGTGCACCACGCTGTCCTCCCGGTAATGTCTGCAGGTGGTGTGAGCAAAGTCTATCATCCTCACATCCACCACAGGGCTGCGGGAGTCTGAGCGGGTCAGGTGAGCCTGGCTGACACCTGAGCTCCCGCCACTGCTGCTGCTACTGCTACTACTGCTGCTGCTGCCGCTGCTGCTGCTGCTGCTGCCGCTGCTGCCGGAGCAACTGCTGCTGGCGTCGCTAGACATGGAGGGGCTGTGAGGGAAGCCAAGTGCACCTGCTACTTCACCCACTTCCTCTTCCTCCTCCTCCTCCTCGTCCGTTTCCGGTTCAGCCTCCACCTCCTCATCATCATCCTCATCCTCCTCGTCCTCCTCGTCCTCCTCCTCATCCTCTTCTTCCTCAGAGAGTCCGTCCTCGGTGCGTCGGCGTGTGTGTTTACGGTGGTGCGCGCCGTCATAGATGATGAGCAGGGAACTGGAGTAGAAGCGGTAGGATTCGCAGGCTTCCAGGGCGGCTTGCATGTCTCTGAGCCTGCGCAGCACCGGGGAGAGGAGCTCACGTCGTAGACGCCGTCCGCTGTGGAAGAACTGGAACAAAGCCTCCTTGAAGCCTGGCAGGGTCAGCTTGCGGCCGTGGTACTTGTTCATGAACATCAGCTGGCCTGTGTCAGACTGGTACACCTGAGAGAACGGAGAAACATGAAGAAGTCTGCCGAAGTTAGCTTTGTTTCACCTGCCCTAGATTGGCTGGTTAAGAACTTTACAGTCAGTTTTAAAATAATTCTCTTGTGTCTTGTTATTTTTTCTAGTTTGAAGTCAAATAATTAAGGCAGTAAAGAAAAAAAGAGATGAGTATAAGTATTCAAAAATGCACAGAGCCATTGTTTTGATGTGATTTGAATAGTCAAAGATGCTGAACAGAGGTTGATCCTCTATTGTTTTTTGTTATTAATGGCCAGCGTGGTGAATCACCTTTACTGATTTAACTATCAAATTTCAGATCATTGTTGCTGGATAGTTCCCTCAAAAACACATGGTGGACAGATTGTTAAAAAACACAGTTCCAAATTTTGGGACATTTTAACACTTGGGACTCTTTCTTGGCTGGGAGCAGTAACTTTCTGGAGTCTCTGCTGGTTGCCTGGCAACTGCACAAACCCCCATAAATTGGTCATTTGTTGTTTTTAGACTTCAGTTTTTGTAGAAATTGAACAAACTGGATAAATATGTTAATTAGTGAGATTTAGAGGTGTTGGTAAGGAGATTTTTTTATCACTGCACAGAGCCATGCTACTCTTTTACCCTGTTTCCAGTGTTCCAGCTAAGCTAAGCTAACAGCAGCTAGTTGCAGACAGATACAAGAGTGGTGTAGATGTTCTGATTTAACTCTCAGCTAGAAAGCAGATTAAACATATTATGCAAAATGTCAACCTATTTCTTTCCATGAGCACAGAGGCCATTCTTGGCTCAAAGCCCACCTGCATGCCACAGAGGCGGACTCCTATCGAAGCTGACGTGCTCTGCTGGCATTTGCGGATCTGCACTGCCTTCTTTTCCTCTGAGGCATCATCTCCATGCTGCCTTGTGCCCATCTTCAGGTCCAACACACATGGCACTGTGTGCCGCCACGTCAGGTTCTCTAGCAAGATGAATTCTGGGAAGCTGAGTCAAGGAGGACACTGCTGAAAAAAGCCTTCTTCTGCACTAATTAGCTTAAAGCTTCTCGACAAAGACAACATTGATCTAAGCTTTTCCTTCCACAGGTTTCGATGTCCTCACATACAGGATATGGTATTACCATTACAATATGTACAGACAAGTCACAGTAATATCAAGTAGCTGATTGCAGTGCTTTCGAAAAGCGACTCCACAGGACAAAGAAATTGATAGCTATCCAATGAATTAGATAACAGGCCTCGGGTACAAGCTGGAGCCACTGATAACCATGTACATGTTTCAATTGCATGTAAATATGCAAGTGGTGAGGTGTCCCAGTAGCACAGTTGGCTATGCCATGTCCTCTGGCCTGAAACCTCTGAACAATTCATTCTCTCTCTTTACACTGTGATAATGAATGTTGGAAAATAAAATAAATAAATAAAAGAATTTTTAAAAAGGAAACAACAACAGCGTAGTTATCAGTCAGTCAAAGGATACTGTACTGGTTGCGGTGTTTGGCATTCTCCTTCATCCTCTGCAGGTGCTGCTGGTGACACTTGAGACTCCATGGGTTGTGTTTGAGCTGCGGGACAGCGTTAGTGTGACTGCGCTCCAGTCTGTAGTAGAGCACCTCAGCCTGCTGCAGCCACTCCAACTCCACATCCTCCTGCAGCATGTGAACACTGAAAGGCAGAGGGAAAGAGATTCCTCATTAGTTTTAGAAGCAGAGCAGATGAATGTACACAAACATCGTATACATGGTTAAAGTGTGTTTGTGGCAGTCGGTCATGAACTGTTACACTGGATTGTAAGTGAAGCCCAGTTGAAAAGTGTCTTTCACTCACCCTCTTCTCATCTTCTGTCCTCAAGCAGTATCATCCTTCTAGGCCTAGGCTGACTAAGTAAACTTTGGTGTTGTTATATATGTACAGACCTGCATCTATTGAAGTTATGTAAACCTGAGGTTGTCTTCCCCCTGGCTGCCAAGGCCAAGGATCAGCCTCTTGCCGTATTTAGATCCTGTTTTGCCTTTGGCTGTATGTGTAAGTCAATGGTTGCGTCATCAGTCGGTGAGAATGTGAGGCCTCAGAGTACAGCTTTACACTTCATGGAAAATCTAAGATTACTTTAAATATATCATGGTTGTGTAATGGTTTTCCAGTGATCAATACATCATCTTCCGCTTAATATCTGTGTGAAAGTGACTCAGTTTGCGCCCGCCTGGTGATACATCAACTATATCTTCTACTTTGCGATGAGTAACAAGTCCCTGAGTGTGCTGCTGTCTGTGTTGACACATTTCTTTCCATCTCACCTCTTGTCCTTGTCTTTGCGAGAGTGGCGACTACGGCCATCTTTGCTGTAATTTTCGCTGTCCACGAGCAGCGAGGATGCCACCATTTTGCCCCACTTGAGCATCTTGCTCTTGGGCTCGCAGTCGGCCGAGGGGTCCTTGTTCTCCAGATCTGCTGATGGGTCGCTGTGGAGGGGGTAGGCGATGAGGCAGAGATTCCCTTCTTCATCCTCTTCGAAGCTCACCGACACCACACCTGAGACCGGGACAAGGAGGGAGATGGAAAGACATCTATTAAACATCTGTGTTATGGAGCAGTGTGGGGAATATGTCTATACATCGGACAAAATAAAACAAGCTCTTAAGTGCCATGCATCCCTTATTCCCATCTCAACCATTTTTTGCAATTACACCTAGAGATTAGTTTGTGTCTACACCCACATCTCTTTGATATTGTTAACTATAACTGACAAGAGAGGATGGCTGAGCTCTCGAAGCAACACAGAGAGCGGGTCTAATGCAAACATACACAGAAACAAATCATGCTCTCTTAAGCAGGTTTAATGCTATAAAGCACAGAGCAGCATAGAATAAATAAAAGCCCAAACACAAATTGCACAAGGATACAAAAATCTGGTCAGAATTCAGTTTATTTATTACCAATAATTTTACCTCACATAAAATGATGAGCAATATACATATACATCATACAGAAACCACAAAGTATCACCTACTTATACACAGAAAATTGAATGTGTTGTGTAGATATGACTGCTAACATCTTACTCACTTATAAGCAAACAGGTCAGCATAAAAGCAAAGGTTCTCGAAGCTTTCAGCTCACAGTACGGTAACTCCAACAGCATATTTATATTTTAACAATTTCCCTACTTGTTTGTATCATAAACAGCCACACCCTTTCTTCCTCATGGAGTCCCATAATATGGCTTAAAGAGAAGCCGAGATAAAATGAAGGGGAGGAGGACTGAGAAAGTACAAGAAAATAAAGGCAAGAAGAAGGCAAAAATGGTGACATGGAAAATAAAGCACTGTTGCCACAAAAAATTTCATGGCACAGCAAGGATAGGAGAAGAAGATAAGACTGATTTTAACATCATTCCATGATCACACAAGTTTCTGTTGCACCTCCATATTTTGGAGGTGAAGACTAAAAGCAGCCATGGCTCTTTTAGGACAATTGGAGGAAAGTGGCTCCTTTGTATCACTCTTTCACTTCTCTGCTGGGGACACAGAGGAAGCAGCTGAACTGGCCCATGAGGTACTGTCTTAAATAACATTTAAAGGGGATGTGCTGTAATCAGAGCAGATGGAGAATGATAAGGACACAGTGGCAGAGGGCTTCTTAGGACCCTGCAGTTCTTATTTGTTCTCTAAATGATGGTCTTACTGATGCCACTCTCCTCGATGGTGGATTTACACCCTCATACACTCTGCATGAATGGTGACAAAAAAACCAGCAGAGCTTGTTGAAATATGTGTGATATGTGTCACTCATTGTGCTTCATTTTTAAAGATCCTAAACAGGGTGTGTCAGGTTCGTGGACACAACCACTATGATCTAGAGGAGCCCTGATGTTGACCTTTTCAGCTTATCTCATGGTCTCTTGCAAACTACTCTCTGGATTTCTGGATGTCAGCGAAGCAGAATCTCACTATGTGTCCTTTTCAATGTGCTGGCTATGCACTAGAAAAAGAAACACACCTGCTCGCCTGACTTACCTGCGTAACAGGTCACAACGACTGGATGGCCTGTTTGTAAAGGGCCCACTTGCAGTCTCAGCTGCAGCACCCTCCTGTGGAACAGTTTGGTACATGCTGCTGGCAGGAACCTGGAGACTGCACTTGGGCAGGAATAGGGAGCTATTTCTTTTCTAAAAGTCTTAAATCTAAACTTTACTCACAGCCTCAAGAAATGCAAAACATGTCTGCGACACCTATCCCCACTGACTTGCACATGTGCACATAGAGCAGAGAAAAAGAGAAAGAGTGGTGCATACAACGACCACACCAACATAACACAACATAACACAACAGCCACTGCACTGTTAAAAAGGGTTAGTTTGATTACCTCTGTACTGGGGGGTAAACTTCCTCATTGCAGCAGGCAGACTCTTGTAGAACTGATGCTCGCGGGGGATGAGGGGCTTGCAGATGGTCTGCTCCCCGAAGCGCAGGACGCAGGAATGTCCCCCAACCTGGTGCACGAAGGGCTCAAGCATCACCCCTTTCTCCATGTAGCACTGCTGGTGCTGCAGCTGGTGCTGCAGGTGGTTCTGCTGCTGCTTTTGCTTTTGCTCTGCATTCATGGCCTCCTGGGCCTGAGCCTCCACAGCCGGACTCATCCTCCTCTGGCCCTGACCACACTACCGCGGGCATTAGCCTCCTCACGCACGCACACACAATGCGGTGGGGGCCCTATCTAGCAGGGACACGCACACACTCACTCAAACACTGCAGATCCGCAGAGGAACTAGTCCTGGTATCTCGCTTTAAGATTGCAGGGTTTCCCAAGATGTTCCAATGTCTTCAAAAGCCGCTGTTGTGATGAAGATCTGCTTCGTCTGTGCTGTCAGGGATTCTGCTGGTCGAAAACAAAGGACAGGAAGGAGGAAATAGAGGAGAAACAGAATAAAAAGCTAGTATCTGTTTAATTCCTTTTCAACTCCTTGTCTGGCAGTTCTTATAGCTGAGCAGAGACAGAGAGCCCTTTTATGTCCTTTTAAATGTTGAGGTTTGGACAAGTGCTGCAGCAGCAGATAAAGCGAACAGAGACGGGTCCTGCTTGTGCCTCTGCTGCAGACTCAACGCTCTCTAACAGCTGAGAGCTGGCTCACGACTGGTAAAGCTCTCACAAGCCTGACATTCAGCCCACCCCATCACAAGCAATCCACCAATCAGGAGCGTTTAAAGCAGGCTGTTGGGTGGTAACCCCTCGAGGGAAAGGAGCAAGCAAACAAAGACAGTGGTGGGAGGGGGGAGTCTGGGGGAAGGGAGAGAGAGAGGAAAGAATAAAAACAAGACGGGAGGGTGAAGCTGAACTCAGCTGTTTTTTCTGTCTGTGTGACAGCGGGGCTTTAACAACCTGACAGTACAAGCAGCACTATTTCCTCATAGTAAAATAAGGTATAGAGAAGGGGACAACAGAACAAGGGAGGACAGAAACAGAGAAACTGGCATGCAGCACAAAACACGGCAAGTGTTGTTGTTGTCAAATATAAACAAAATGACTACACTACAAAAATACTACACAAAAACTTGGCCTGAAAGAGCCAACAGCTTTGGCAGCATGTGACTCATGATGACAGGAGAAACATGGTGCAAAATAAACACATTTTAAACAGCATAACACAGGGCCGGTTTTGTTTGATTTCTGATCCTACTGCTGGCTGCAAAGTTTATTACGTATTGGATAAAACTTCATCAAATTATTTTATCCCATATATTCTGTTATTGTTTAACCCGACTTTAATAAATTTATGTTTTATTTTGTACTTACTTTCTCTGCCTACACCCTGAACTACAGCAGCATAGAACACTCTGTTAGCAAACTGAATAAATATGAGTGACCCCTACCTTTAGTTTACAGTCCATAATAAAGTGAATTTTTTGGTGGTTATGGCCAAGCTTGCATTAGTAAGAATTTGAAGGCTTTACAGAAACTGAAAAGTAGAAGATGAACAGCAGTAAGGATGTGGTGTTATGAAGATAAAGTTGGGTGAGAAGGGGTGACGTGAAGGGGATTGTTGAGAGCTTGTGCTGTGGCCAGACTGGAAACTATAATCCTTGCACCCTCCCAGCCGTTTTTGACACAGATTATCCTCGCAGGCAAAATAACATCTGATTAAAGCAGTCACTCACTGCGGTCTCCATTCATGTGAGTCCACCTTTAAACCACCACTGGAAACTACAACACAGATGAGTGACTGCATAGTGTATATCACTTACCTCCGTGTTTGTTCTATCATAACACACTTTTTTTTTGTGTTATGTATGAGTGTGTGCTTGTATGTGCACGCGCGTGTACTGTACATTAAGTTGCACAGTGGCTGGTTGTGCAGGGGACACAGTCAGAAAGCCCAGCACTAATCTCTCTAATCCTGCCTCTTGGAACACGACAGGGAAATAGGCTGTGACAAACAAGTAGAAAATAGCCACAGTTACACTTTAACACACGTATGTGTTCTGAACATATACACAAACAGATTTAAAGCAGTTTTTTTTTATCATGGACAACAAAGTGGGATGGCTCTTCCAACTCCTGAGCACCTCCAACACATGCCCTTGCTGTGAAATCTTACATCAATGGGGACCTTATAGACAGACCACTCTGAAAAATAAGCCCCACTTAGTCTCAGCAGGGAACTATCTGTTCTGTCACCTTTGACTCCCTGTGATCACAATTATTTTTCAATACAGGCAAGCACACAACACAGGTGTTTTCATTAACATATGTGTCTTGTTTTTGTTGCCTGAGGGCTGCACGTGCATAAAATCGTCATTTTATTGTGGGTGATAATGTTAACTGTTGTTACCAAGGATAACACTAATCCCAGAACTGCAGCATTATGACACATTATTAGATCAGATAATATGACCCTGCTGACCACTTTGTCGTGCAGTGTAAACATGATGCTATGTCAATGTCAACACATGCAATGCCTGCTTTATTAAAATAGGCAATCACAGAGAGGGTTTTAAGAGACATCAGTGGCAATGTTAAGAAGCCAGTCTTAAAAGTCAAGATAACCTGCAAGAGAACAGAGGGATGGTATTCAAAAACACATAAATGAATAACTCAGAGCAGAAGAAGCTTTATGTGTGTCATCTACATTCACATTTAAAGAAACACGACACAAGCTATTTGAAGATAAAAGATCTTAAGCACTCATTACATCTCACTGACATCCACAAGCTCACAAACCAGCTGGCACAAACATTAACAATCAATCAAACAGTAGGTGATTTATGGTACCAGCAGTAAACCTTTAAATGAGTGCAGAGGAATTCATGATGGAGCACTGCAGACCAAAGTGGAAAAAGTGTCCAGAGGAAATGACACCGAGAGAAAGGAAAACGAGGTAGAGCGAAAGCCATGACCTTGAAAGAAATGGGCCAAGTACAGCATGGGGCGGTTAGCAGGGGCTTTTCACAGTGCTGCTCAGGCGTGTGCCAGTCACAAACAGAGGCGATGGCATGTGCAGCCATCAGGAAGTTGGAATCCAGCACAACAGACATGCAATTAGAAGAATGGCTTCTGACAAGATCACAGCTTTTCCAACCTTGACAAAAGTGAGAGGGCAGACTTTTATCTGTCTAACAAGGTGCATCAAGGAAACAGGATTTGAAATGTACCTGCTCTCTTCTTCAACCTGATGACTGCTGGTCACAATGTAAGTGTCCTCTGACAGCAAGCAAGATTCAGGCTAATTTAGGAAACTGAACTGAGTCCACGGGGCAGAACTGAGTTTTAGTGATCTGATACTCCAGAAATGATCTGTAATAAAATATTTGAATTCCCATAAAATACACAATATACAGTACTCTAATCATATAAATGGTCAAAAGGGCTGGAACCTGTAGCATTATGGTATTGGGAAGAAGTAGGGATGCACATAGTTGTGGTCACCAGCCCATGACAAGACATTTGCAAAACTGAGGTTTGCATTCTTACTGTATACCAACATCTCAACTACCACTATTCAATGCTCATCTGTAGCTGTTGCTATAGAAATGATATTAACAATCACAAAACCAGCCTAAAAATATTTACTCTAGTTACCTTGTGTTTTCATTTCTTGACAATTTGCTTTGCACTGGTGTTTTTGCAACTTGAATTGGCACTAATGTATTTTTACACCGGGAAACTATTGCAAAGCACTAATATTAATTTGGACACTTGCACTTGGCCGATAGAGGCGAACTTCAGCCCTTTGAGGACACACACAGTGATGCAAGAAGATCTTGCAAAAACCACACAAAAAAGGACCAGAAATCAAATCTGGATCGATCTGTATTGCTGTAAAAGTGACTGTGAGTGGTAAACACTGAGCCCAAGCCACCATGTCACCTCTACTACATTATTTTACCTGTAATGTCTTTCAGCTGTCCATAAGTTCTGCTCCATATTCAGAGTTCTTCTGATTCAAAGTCATGCCGACAACTGTCTCAACATCCTCACCATGATCGACATGTTCACTGAGATCAAAGGGCTCACTTAACAAACTTAATCTGTGAGCTTTTATCTATCAACAATAACAGCGAAGCAAAGGGGACAGAGTGAGAGTAGGTATGTCATTGAGGTTATCAAGTGGGTCCAAGTTATATTGAATCAAGGCTGCAGCAGCTCCAGGGGGCTTTACAGCACGTTCAGGTGCCCTAGAAATGTGATCGGCAGATATATCTGTATTAAGAGGACGCGTTTAGAGAGAGGTGTTTGTGGAGTGGATGGGGGTGGAGGGAAGGGAAGGTGGGTAAAGAGGGTAAGGTTTGTTTTTTGCCCTTGTGTGGCCATGGACGTTGGAGGAGGAGACTAATATGGACGTGCTGAGTGAATTTAGATATAAAACAGATGGAAGATATGGGGCATTAGAGGGGTATGTGAAGGGCAAAATAACAAAGAGTACACGCACTTATATCCTGCAAACACAACATAAACTTGCAAATATCTATTCCTCATACTTTCAGTAAATGCCTTCAATAAATCTTATGCATATCCCCAGTACCTTTGTTGGCTCTGAGAACTAGTTTGTTGTGTCTTTTTGTACTGTTGACCTTACGTCCTGCAAGAGTCTTAAAAGATTTAGGATGAGACAAATAATCTGAATGAGTTGGCATGAGTCTGGATTTACCTGGACTGATTTACGCAGTTGCCAGGGAGCATACATGCATAGACACATTGACTCATACTCATGTGCTCAGACCTCTCAGAAGACATGAGGATCACACGTGCAGACAGGCAGAAACACAGCAACACGTGCACAAAAAACCCCCAAAACAATTCACGTACAACCAAAACAGCAACTCCACATACAAACACACTCCACCTCTGCTGGTCTGGCACCTGGCATGGATGCAGTGGAAAAAGGCTGATCTTACCTGTGCAGTGATTTACAGGGTCATTTTCCAGACTGATCACCTCACATCACACCATGCCAGATAAACCTGCTAACCAAATCCTCATGGGTCACCAAACACCTAAGTCCCCACTAAAAATACCACATGCTGTTGGCAATTGGGGCTGTGGGGAGTCTATTAATAAACAAAGTCTGCTCCATGCCAAGTGCAAGAGACAAATAAACACAGGCATCATACAGAGGGGAAACAATTCACTGGCTGCTGCTGTAGGCCCATCGGGCACACACTGAAGTCACACAGCTGCACGCACTGGTCAAGTCCCAGTGACAGTTCCTGTCTACACCTGCAATGATACAACTGTATAGATACTGTTACTTTCTGTTGGTATAGTCATCCCTATTGTGCATGTAAACACATCTAGAAACATGTCTGACACAGTTTTGATACAATTACACTGACAAGAGGATGATACCATATTCAAGAGGAAAAACTTTAACTTGTCAAAAAATTTTTAGCCTCACCTCACCTCCTGTTCTTCATAAAATACAGAGTGAGTTTATTTATTTCCTCTCCATGTTTAGGACTGTATGGTGACAGTCCCAGGTGATAATGCCTGTAGATGCATACTATACAACATAAAACTATGAATTCTGACTGCTAGCGAAGAGGCAGGATTTCCTCAAGGTGTGACAGCTTTGTGCATGAATGCATGTGTATATGTCTAATCAATGGAAGGGTGTGGGGAGAGACCCAGTATGAGGCCACCCTTACACACACATATCCTGGACTTGTTTCCGGTCTGACATCTCTAGTCTCTTCCAGAACAGGGAGGTCAAAGACACAAAAAGGACAAACGGAGAGGAAACGGAAAATGGAGGGGATATATGAGTACTGTGATAAGGAGAGACAGAGTAGATTATGATGAAAGGAGTGCACCAGGTTTTTGGCCTAATGACTGGCCTAATTAACTCATAAATGAGAAGTACAGCACCAAAAATATCCCAGTGTCCTCAATAGATCACTGCCTCCTGTGTTATTCGCAAGTGAGTGACAATGTTGAATTATTACTACTACCAATATCGTTAATAGCCTGCCAATAAAACATGATAACACTTGTGTTCATAAATAACAAATATATACTGTATGTTTTATATCTCAACAAAGCCGATATAAAAGAAGCAGATTTTACATCTTATTTAATTTAAATATTACTCCTAAGTTACACAATACCATCGCTGCAAGAAGAATGAAATATAGCAAGTCATCTGCTCGAAGTAGTTTATCTTTGAATGTTAGCAGAGCGTAGCACACTTGAGTAAATGGTCGACTTGGGATCAATCATTTACACAGGGTTAAAAAATATGAGAGTTATTCTTTCAGCTGTTAACATAATTTATATGTCAACCAATTGATTTTTTATTTGGCATATTTTCTATCGATGCATCAACTTTTAATGGACACACTGAGCAAAAGATGTTTCTCACAACACACTTTGAATGTGGCTAATAGAATTCACAAAGGATGAATAGGTGTGCCAGTTCCATGTCCCCTGATAAGTTATGCTACTGACATGTTATCATGCCACTGGCATGGTTTGGTGCTTTTTCTTGCTATGACATCAAAACTTCTGCCTTAAATGACTTTTTTATAATAATACTATAATTTTCTTAGGTCTCAGTCTGTAGTCCTTATGTATAAGAAAACCTAGTGTAGTAGAGATGCGTTGTACAGAGGGTGGAGTCTGGATTGACAGGACAGTGAAGACAGTCCACAAGTAAGATGGGTTTGCAATTGAGAAAAGTCTAACTGGAGCATGCACAAAGTCAGTTAAAGCTGTGAGTGCTAATGGGAAAGGGGACGGAAAGAAATTAATTGGTCATTTAGACTTGCATCTCTGCTAGGAACAAGGGACACTCTCCCACATAATCTTTAAGTTCTTGCCAAAGAGATGATTGGAAAAACTGTTTAAAACACTTAGTTCTTTTATTAATTTAAAAGCATCACAGGATTGACAAACCACAGGACAATGCTTCTCTTAGACTATATAAGGATGTCTTCTTGGTACCTGCTAGTGCTGCCAGAGTTTGTGACTGTATAGTGAGTCATTTAATTGAGGGAGTAGCCTACTTATAAAGCTGTAAAGCTCAGCGACAGTGTACAGGAAACAGGGATGTGGACGTCACACACTTCCTGGATTTAGGTTTGTCACACACTTAAACTGTCCACACTTCTTAGAATCATTAGACAGAGACTCGGCTGGCTCCAGTCCATTGACACAATGCAGCTCCAGTCTGGTGCAGCGCTGCTAATGACTGAATGCATTACACACACTGTGGATGCTGCATTAAGGAAGTATTCTCCATAACTGACAGCAATGTGAGGCACAACATTAGATGTATACGATTGAAGAAAATAATAATACTACTACTTAAAGATTCCTTTGATTCCTTTGCTTATTGCTTTTTTATTTTTCTGCGTAACTGGAAAAATAAGTACTGTGCAGTGACTTTAAATCCATATTCATTAAATTGTTTTGGTTCTGGCACTCTCCTCAAACAGGCATGGACTGGACTATTTCCATGGTCATTTGGATGTGTTCCTCCTCTGCAGCTGAGGAAGGTCAAAGAGCATTGGCTAACCCCCACTCTTTAGTTCAGTTTCTTGGAAGCTACATAGATAACACAGCAGAGAAGTCTCTTCTCTACCATGACAGCACTATGGCTTGGAAGAAAACCTCTGGCTGACTGCCCCTATATACAGACCACGCTCAAAAACAAATCTGTAATTCTACTCAGAGGAAAACAATAAGTTATTCTCATCACAGAATTTGTGCAGCCAGTAAGAACTGGAGAGTGGTCTTTTGGATGAAAACGGAGAAAACAACATGTGTTTCAGAAGTAAAAATAAAGTGATGTAATGCCAATGTCTCACTAAACACAGGCCCAGAAGATACACAGTCAGTTCACTGAGACAGTAATGCAGTATGTACGTACCTAGACGTGTTAATGTCAGACCAGCCCGGACCAAGAAAGACTGTGGGCAGGTTAAGGTTAGGCCAACCCCAGATGTCCTTAATAGTCTCTCTGAGTTTGGCAGGGAGTTGGGTTACATTGTGTGAGCAAGTGATACCTGTCAACATATCAGTCTCACGAGCACCCAGTCAGGCTCCTAACTCTGCTGTATTGGGGGTGAAGCCTGCGTTCTGTTAATCCTATAGATAAAGCCCTTGACAAAGTTGTATGTCAACAACACTCAACACCTTATCCACGGCTTTACATGCCACACCGTAACAGTGTGGGCACTTGAAAGCCTGCCAGGACAGATAAAACACAACAGATGCTGCAGTTATTAAGGCACAGGCCAGTGGTGAATGTGTTTATGTTTTGAATACAGTGGTAGTGGCTTTTTCATCCAGCATTAATTGATCTTAAAATATACTTCTGGATTGACATTCAGAATCAATCAATCCAAACCAATACTTTTAAGCACATAAATTGTAGATCTATTAAAATACAAATGAAGAATTTCACTTTGACAGAATTTTCTAAGTAAGTAATTATAAATACTGGCCTTCTATCACTTCTTTATTTAAAAAAATTACTGATGTAAACAGATGTTCTCGCAAAAACAGAAAATATTAATAAAGGGACTTAAAGTGGCAAGAAAAAGTATGTGAACTCTTTAGCCTTCAGCTGTTTAGTTGTTACTCTGAGGTTCTTTTTTACCTAACTGAGCACTCCGCTTTGTGCCTTTAGAGTCATCTTAGCTGTGCACTCACCCACAGCACTACATCATCTCCATTTATAGACAGTTTGTCTGACTGTGGACTGATGAATATCTAAACAAGATTACTTTGTAACCCTTTCAAGAGTTCCCAATGTTGTATTTTAACTTCAAATGTAAATCCTACATATTATCTACATTTTTAAAGATAAAATCCTTTAGAAATACACAATATTTTTAAAGAAACTGAAATTTCAGGTACAGTATATGGTAATGTTAAAAAATCATGATTGCATTGCTGTCACCTGGCAAAGGATCTGCAACGGAGAAGCAAATCAAATATGCAACGAGCATAGCAAGCTCAGGGTGAACCTGACCTCCCTGCAGATGAGGAGAAAATGTTCTTGAGGAAAAAGATGACAACATAAAGTGGTGCTCATGTGGAGGAACTGTGGCAATGTCATCTCTTCCTAGTCAGCTTGACACCACAGGCTCTCACATCGGAAGTTCTCATAAAATTGAGCCGTTTAGGATGTGTGTATATGTGTGTGTGTGCATCTTTGTGTCAACATAGTATGTGCATCCTTGACATTTCCTCACCTCCAAAGTGTGTCAACTTGGCCCGCTGTCCCGTCACCCCACGTGAGGTGACAGGATGGAGGGCTGCGCATATCCTTCAGCATGTTGGCACATCTCTCACACCCAATATAAACACAAGCACCTCTGCCGCCATAAATAACAGCACTCATACACCTTATCACATACTGTTAAAAGCTGGCCACTGACATAAACACAATGGCATGCCCTCAGTGTAACTCTCCAAACCAAGGCTCTCTCCAGACACTCACTGTTGTGCATAGCCAAGGCAGAATTTGGATGCTGCTATTTCTTACCCAAAAAGGACAGGTCATTGCAATGGTGACAGCACATTAACAAACCATGTGTATCTTAATACATGTCTTTATAAGGATGGGATAGAATCATACTCATAAAAGAGCCAGGCTAACAAATACACAGAGAAAAGTAAAAAAAAAAAATTAGAGAGGAAAACTGGATGAGGTACGCTCAGAACACTACAGGAAAAGATGAAGGAACAAGGAAGAATGGGATGGCATGTTGGTGAACAAACAGAGCCTAATATGAGACAGACTGAGAGAAATACAAAACCAAACTTGAAACCTGATATAATCATATTGAAAGATATGTGATCATTGCAGGGAGAAGAGAAGGAACCGCTTCATCCAGGACACCCAATACTTTAAATCATCTTAGCATGCAGAAGGCACACAGTCACAGCCTCAGCTGACTGTGCCCAGATGAATATTAATCCTTGGAAAAAGCCCACACACGTGCAAAAACATAATACGGTAATATAAGGCTCTAAGATGGAGTACAGTTACAGCAACTCAGAGGGTAGGTGCTGACTGACCGCCCTCTTTGACACACACACACACACACACACACACACACCACGGATACACACCTGAAAGTAAGTAAGTCTATTTATTGTGACAGAAAGAAGAGAAGCTTTGGGCTATCAGACACGAATTCTGAGTGCTACTGTGATACTGTGCTGACTGGTTTGGCTCTGCTGCTCACTCTGCTTGCAGTCCAGGCTGCATCTGAACTCAGCATCTCAGCACACGGAACAGAAAAAGCCGTATAACCAGGATGGGAAATAATCATCTTTCTCTAGCCAAATGCCTGTGGGTGTTAGAAGTAGTTTTGTTTGTTCATCCCTTATTGGATTTGCTTTATGAGGTAACTTTCCAAAAATTCAATTTGATGGCACACTGTAATCTAGTTTCTTTTACTACTAATATTCAAACTCCTTTTGCCAAATATTTTCACAATGTGTGCACTGCAACACATTAGTGAGACACTAATAATAAAGCCATTATCTTAATCCAGAGCAAACACATAAAGAGCCTTTTAATTATATTATTCCATATAAATTTATTAGAAGCCAAATATGTTACAAATGATGCTGAAACTGTAAGTAGGTCAAGAAGCAACCCATGATTCCTGTAATTACTGTGGCCACCCACTGCTATCAAAATGTAGGAAGGAGCAGCATTGGTATGGCCTTATGGTGGAGGTTTTATGTGGCATTTCAGTCGGGCAAAAGACGGTGACTGGGATGATGCATAAAGCTCCAATATATCACAGGTGAGAAAACAGGGAGGGAGGTTTATAGTGAGGTCTGTGATGAAATGCAAAGTGTGTTTACAGTCTGTGTGGGCAGGGACGTTGGTTGTTGATACAGAGCAGTGTGGGCTGCGTTGGCAGCAGTGCAGCGTGTTTCTGTACCATACACAGCTCTGCACTGCAGTGCTTGTGTGTGCACGTGAGGGAGAGTGCACATGTCAGAGGATTACAGAAGAGCCCATCCATATCCCCCTCTGAAGACCCCTCCTCCCACCCCCCACACCCCCTTCAGACAAAATCTCTCGTTTCTATCGTTTTGTCGAGTGAACATCCAGTCCTCAATCTTCCCCCAAATAGCAGCATTTATCCACTGTAATAAGCACTTCATCCTCTAAAACCGGCAGCCTACCCAGCTATCAGACATAATGTAGACAACATCCAATCTACTACACTGACATCTAAAGAAGGAAACTTCCTTTCCTGGACTCATCGTGGACTTTTTTCCTCACAATGTTCCCTCATTACCAGCAGTCCGCTGCAATACCCGTCTCACCCCCGCTTGACTCTCCTCCATCACTCTGTGTCTTATTATCCTGAGTTAGAGCTCTGTACCTGGATGATGATCAGTGCAGGTGATAGATATGCAGAGTGGTGAAGAGGGCGCTGAGACTCCTGGGGTTTGGGGTGCTGGGCCTGATGATTGTTTTTGAGTGGGTGTGGATAGGTGAGCTTGGCCTTGTTCCAATAGACTGACTGAAGAACGCCTGAGGCCCACAGAGACACAGAAAAAAAAAAGTTAAATGATGTACAGTGGAAAAGTGCTGAAGCCTCTTCTACTAAACTCTGCTGGAAAAAAGTACACACCTGCATGCAGCACACATACACACACGCCATCCCCCTGTTTGTGTATATTAATACATAATGTAGTAGACAAATAACAGGCTCTTTGGAGTTATAAAACAAGCTTAATTTTTGAGACTTAATTTTTTCCACAGCACCGCTTGTGCTGCATCATGGATAGCACAAGAAGCATAGCAACAAAGGTACATGCTTAGCATTTCTGTGGTTTCATCTTAATCAAACATGAAGCAGGAAGCGACCTATAGGCTTTTGTGCAGCACATAGCTTATGAAAGAGAGATGTGTAACCTCAGCCAAAATATGTCTTTTCACATTATGTGGTTGAACTGGTGTGTGCTCAAATGGGGGCGGTTTGAAACCTGAATTTAAATGTCATAAAATAAGAAGCTTATACTTGCAATTATTCAGCTACCTCTTTCTCTGTTCTAGCTTTAGTCTTGCATCGTTGCAAACACCAAAATATTAGGGAGATTTTAGTTTCCTGAGACAGACTGACAAACCAAAAGTATTGCTGAATGCTGAATGGTATAAATACATGAAGCAGACTAGAGACCTAAGGAGCCATAGGCTACAGAATTAACTAAATCAGATTGGCTGAACTATGATAGGTTTGACGTGCTGGTGAAACTCTAACAGAAGGTCACACAGCTGTAATTTCTAAATCAGACCCGGAGGCTGTCCCACTGATGACCCCCTTGTGAGGCTTTTGTATCAGTCTTTAAACAGGCCATACAAACTTTCGGTCCAAATCCGTCTTCAATGTCCAACTCTCAGAGCCAGGACGATATCTGGCATCCAGATAGACCTACCCCACTGGCTGCTGTTTAATTACAATATAACTGACCATAAAGCACTGGCTCATTTTTACCCCCCTGGTGTGGATGCTTGCATAAACAGCTATGGATAGGATACAGAGCAGATATATCCATTCTGAGATGTTGACTTTACCTCACAATCCAAACTAAACTTGCTAACAGTTACATAGCCTCACCTAGTAACACCACCTGAGACCGAACTGGGGAGAGAGGGGTGGTGGAGAATGAGCCCAGAGCGAAGAGACGGGGGAGACTGGTGGCAGAAAGTAAAAACTGTGGATTTATAGAAGGTGAACTGCACAAAGTTAGAGTCAGTCGGTCTTTGCCTACCTGAAGCTTAACACCTTTGGCCTGGCTTGGTGTGTTCGAAGGGCAACCCCTTCTAGGCTCTGTCTACCTGCAAAACACACAGAAACACATGAACGCTACTTCAGAGTAATGACTGTGCATATGTTGCTAAACAAAAGGTCAACAGGATTAAACACACACTCGGGCACAAACAAAACCACAACCCAAAAATAGAAACTGATGTTTCCATGCCACTAACCTCTTCTACCCTGACAGTGTTTTTGCCATAAAGGAGTTGCTAAAGTGCATTTCTCCAGAGGCCAGACCCCACAACTGCACTCTCAATGAGTCAGTGATAAATTAGAATTCACTCTTCCTAACTCTCACATGCCCAGTAGGAAGGGAACAGTATGTTCCTGAAACCACAGTGCACACACACACACACACACACACACATAAATAAATCGTGTCAGATAAGGCATGAAAGGTTCTTGTGCGTGCATGTGTGCAAACACACATTGAGTGCGGTCAGGCAGACAAATTTCAGAAAATATGTGATGTCTACCTAATCAGATGCAGGACAATGATGGGAACACTGAGGCGGCAATACTTTGTGTGTTCAAGTCCTGCACGTGAACTGCAGCTGCAAACTCCACAGGGAGAAACTAGGTCCTGCAATTGGCAAAAATAGATAAAAGAGTGACTGGAATGGACAAAGCACACCAGCTGCATTATCAAGAAGGATAGAGGTCCTTGGAAAAAGGTGGTGTGAGACAGGGAGGTTGAAAATGTGTAGAGACACTGAAGGTATTCAGACGCCAGACGGACACAGATATGGATTCCAAATGAAGTGGCAGTGCCAACAACTGCTTCTACAGTCCACTGACAGTGAGAACAGAGGTTAAATATAAACTAAGTAATCCCTCAACAAAAGGGCACTTAATGAGAGTCTGCCTGAATGGTAGGATGTGAGCTAGAGGGAGTGAGGTGGAGGGAGGAATGTAAGCTGGCAAAGGCCCAGGATTGTGCCACGACCACTCAGAGCAGGTCAGCCACTCATCAAGTGGAACAGGCTTCATGTTCAGTGTCCTCTCAATGACAAATACTGCGCTCTCCTTCTCTGCCCAATTGGTTTCCCTGGCATAGGCCAAAAATCTATCCCAGTGTTGAACCTGAGAGAACCATGCTTCTCTTTTCAAAACTGGCCTCACAGCTACTAAGCAGAAAAATTAAGCTGGTGAGGAGATTATCAAATGAAGTCTCAGGATTAAAACTCGTCACACTTTCCATGACTGAGAGATGGTGACTAACTGGTGAGTCCCTGCCATGGAGCAGAGCAATAGCCCTGACAGTCACCCTGCTGGATCGGGATAAGTACCTGAATTATTCAGTAAGGTCAAAGAAGCACAGCTGGCTTCAGGCCTAGGCCATGCTTTGATACTTGGGCATCAAATGAGGCAACAACCACCTTGAGTCAAACAGATTTAGAGAGGCATTACATTCCAAGGTTTGTGACACAGTATATCTGTGTTACTCTATGACCCTGATCATCAAAGAATGTTTCCGTCACTGAGCCAATGCTTGCTGCTCATCTCAGTGTGACCTCAGATGTTTCAAATTCAAGCTTTGTGTCACGTATGTGACCATGTTTCTGTGACAACTTAAAGTGTATAGACCAATACATTGGCACCATGAGAAATGCCCCAAGAAGGCAAATCAGCTCAGATATATATATACATAAAAAACAGAGCCTGGTTAGTTTCCCAGCTCAAGCCTCTAAATCCCAGTTAGTACAATGCCAGCAAAAACGGCAGAGTGTATGAGCATGTGTAATAAGAGCTCTCAGATCAGGGGTTCAGGAGATTAACAGGGGCTGAATGACTGAATGCAAGGAGACGCATGCCTTTCAGCAAGCAGAGAGAGAGAGAGGGAGAAAGAGAGATGGCAACACAAAGACAAGAGCTACTGCAATGCCACTGATGTTATGTTAGAAACTGGCACTTAGGAAGGTTAAGCTTTGTAATACAACAATTCAAATGTCTTTGCCATCACTTCAATAATGTAAAAGTACATGTAAGCCGATGTGTAACCTGCCAAGCAAACACAGGCTGTGTGCCTCAGAGCATGAATTAGATGTTCCAAAATGGTAGCCCTGTAGCAAGCAGCAGGAGGCATTTTAATGGAAACCAGGCAATCAGGATCTATCACCTCTTTACTACAACTGCAAGCTTAAGTAGCATCCATCACCTTCTGATTTAGAGTATAATTCTGCTTGGTCTGTCAGCCTGGATGAACTTCCAACAGCCTTATCAACATCATAACAGACAGGTTGTCAGCACTTTGCCTTTCTTTCTCAGAGTCTGTTCATACCAGAGGGCAAACAGGGGAATCCAGGAGTCAGGGAAAATCTTGGCCTGATACAAAGAAACAACACATACACCACTGCATTCAAGGAATAAAGTTAGTTAAACCTGTTACTCCCCGCTTCTGTATATGACCTCATCTAGGCCTCATGCCACCTGGAAACGGCTACAGCAGGTTGATAATAAAATATGTTTCAAACAAGTCTTCCCTAGTGTTGTCTGCTCAATGTATCCCTCAGTCCCGTTATAAGTTGTTTCAATTTTTCTCAAGACTAATTTATTAGCAAACAAACTGTGATACAGCTGTGTTAAATGGAACATATCCAAATAAAACAGGGACATTGGACATGTGTGCCAGTATGCACACATGCAAGGTGGTAGATCATGCAACAGAAAATGAGAGGTGCCTGTGAAATGTGTGGTGCTAACATTTATCTTCAGACAGAAGACAGCTTGTCATCATCCATGCAACCACCTGGCTTCAATTTCCAATGACACTGAATACTATCACAGCATGGGGGAGGTCAGCCAAGCCAGCCAGCTGCCACTTGCCTGTGGGGGAATCCTCACTATATCAAGTGTTATGTAAGTGCCAAAGAACAGTCCTGTCCATAAGGGGAGATCCCCAAAGTTTCTAAGAACTGAAAAAATGACAAATAAGTCTAACCACGAGGTTTACCATCTGAAATGGTAGAAGTTACCAAAGTGAATGCCTTATAGTAAGACCAGGCAGATGCAAAATACCAGTTCAAAGCTGAAACATTTAGTCAATTTATCAAATGGCTGATCAACAGATAACTAATTTGCAGCTATCCCATTAATTGTTTAACTCGTTTTATAGGCAATAATTTGAAATATTTTTTAGTTCCAGTTTCCTCAGTGTGATGGTTTGCTACTTTACTCTGGTTTATATTACGGTGAATTTAATATGTTTGGGTTTTAGACTGTTGTTCTGACAAAACAAGGTATTTAAATGTCACATTGGGCTCTCAAAAATTGTATTTCATAAAACACCACTACTAGATTAATGAAATACACAAATAGCAGATTAATCAATAATGAAAACAATGATTAGTTGCAGCCCTATGCCACACAGTTGTCAGGTCCATACTAGTGGATTGAGGTTATGTGATACACATACTGATAATGCTCCAAGGCTTACACAAGGTCATTCCTTTAAAACAAAGTAATCTCATGTAGGTCCAGCAATGCCAAACACGTTGATACCTTTTGAACATACAGCCAAGGATTTATACAACAGTCACAAATAGCACACACTCAAATTTAACTACCAACCTAATCATGTAACTGTAACCAAGACCACAGTCTTTCCCCAATAACCACAGGCAGGTAACTATTTTTTGGCTTTCCATCACCATACACTGTCTTTGAACTGCTTATTTCGGTAAATGTATTCTCTGCTCGTCTTACACACAGCTCATACCACGACCTTAACCGGACTCAGTCTGCAGAAAATTGCTCTTTACAGAGCTTACTGTTGACGCTAACATTATTCACAGCACTGCTAACACCGAATGGCTGGGTGGACCAGAGTAAATATGGTCGAACTGGTCAGTTTCTCTTATGGCTACAATGCATTTCAACCGACCTGAAACCGTTATCTTGCAGGTTCGTTTTGTTAAAGTATTCATTGTGTGAAATGTTTAAAATTTGGAAGTAAAACTATGTATAACTTTAAAGAAAAAATACCTGCTCTTCCTCACTTGCGTTTTGGAGCCCACTTCGTTTTCAAGTGTGCATTTTCCGGTTTTGGCACACGACTCTGATTGGCCCACTGCTCCGGAAGTAGCTGTTTGGATGCCATGGTAACAGCCACCGAGGCTCGGATGCGAACCGTAGAAGAAGAAATCTGCAACAGTGATGTGTATGATGGGCCTCTAATCACCCCCATTACACTCCCCACGTACCCAGAGATTAACCAGAGCTGAAATATCTAAGTTGAACTAGAAAATTAGTTAACAAGTTTTAAGTCATTTTTAAGTATATTTGGCAAAAATTCAACCGCACCAGCCTTAATTGTGAATACTGTTTTGAATGACTGTTTGATGTTTTTATGTACTATGTTTATCTGACCATTTTCAATATTAAAAGTCTACTTACAACATTATTGTTATAAATAAAGTTGTGAATGCAAGCCTTGTAGTACTCGTTTGGCACAGTACAAAATGGTAGAGTGAGTGTGATAACACCTGTTGTAATAAGAAGAAAAAAATACATCTGAATGCAGTCATGTTCATCTTCTAAAATGGTTGAGGAGCAGAGTTACATAACAGGTCATGCAGAGACTGCAGAGAGAGAGAGTGGGGGGAGACACGCAACCAGGCTCCAGACAGATATCAATAGACAAATGCTTCAGAGGGACACTCAATCCTGCCAGTGGGTTTTGCAATTTGTGCATGCGCTGTTGAGAGAGTGAGAGAGAGATGAGGGGAAGAGGAGACACTCTCTCTGTGTCTGAAAGTATTGGGCCTCCTGGACCCAACTCTACAGTGATCACTTGTCATCTCAGTTTCTCTCTTAGATGTATTACTCAGCTTCTATTTTAAATTTCCTCATTTATTAGGCCCTTGACAGATGGTGGGAAAACCAGAGATGCACCACCCATGTGAGAAAAAACACACACATGCTCAAATATACACTGACAATGATTCACATTCTTACCAGAGGAAGAAGAGGAGGGCATGCAGAACCAGTATGGCAAACACAGCAACGCTGTCTTTGGAAAGTGTGACTGCTCTACTGACACATGTTGGCATGGCGCCTTAGGTAACTACCACAACCTCCGTCATTAGCCCTTGTGAACTCTGTGACTCAAGGGGCAAGTATATGAAATGTGGAAACATAAGAGCTGGTGAATGTGATGCATGTGTGTGTTCTCAGACTGTGGGAGTTTACAGGTAGAGCATCTAAACTGGACTGGTGCACCTGGTAGTGTCAGTCTTCAGTGGATGATGTCAGTGATCTTCATCTGGCTTGGAAAATGCAGAGCAGGGGGTCAGCAAACTGCACATACCCTCTCAGCACTATTACCCTTTATGTGATCCTCCAGAGCTACACTGAGGGGTAGAAGCAGAGAACAGAGAATGTGAAGATTTTCTAAATTTTGAAAACAAGTATTAAATTCTGAGAAACCATCAGGGAGTACTGTGTCTTCAGAATAACAAAAATCTAGTATTTCTTGCTTATTTCTAGCTCCTCATAAAATGCATGCATTTTTTCAAATTAATTCCCTTGCAGGATAATTCTACCACAGCAGACAGTCAAACAATCTGATAGTTTTTTTTTTTTTTCAGTTTCATTACACAAGCATTCAAAGTGCAGCAACATTGTGCCGTAAAGAGAACAAAAGAGCAATGATTGCAAACTTTTCTCAATTGCAGCTTTGATTTTATGACGTAGATTATCGCCCAGGCATTTGTAAAGGTCAGAACAGCGCTGAGAAAGAACAACACCAATCAGAACGACAACATCTACACAGACGAACACAGAGAGACAACCCTCCCCTCTGTCTCTGGAGCTTGTTCAAGGAACAGTGAGTGGGTTTGCTACTTTCTACTCAGTTAGTCTGAGTGGACAATGCCTCCTTTTTGTCTCAGAGGACAAAAGCGAGGTCATACTCTGTTCCCTTAGACAACCTTTCCTTGTCATATTTGGACTGTATGCATCATGGTGGGTTATGTCACAAGGGTTTCACAACAAGACCATCTTAGAAAAACACTGGTATACTTCACTTCTCTAGGCCAGATCTCTCCAGTTTAGGGTCACACTTCTTTGAACTATGCGACAGCTAATGAATATTAATTGCTATGCTTTCTATGACGAGAGAAACGTGTTGAGCCACATTCATTTTCATGTGAGACATATAGTCTTGTATTCTTGTGTCAACAACTTGAACTCATTTGTCAACATGTTTGACAACCAGGTGATGACAACAATGGCTTGAGGCATCCAACAGCAGAGAATGCATAGAAACCTTTCATGATTTTCTGAGCGCCTTTACATATGGCAAGAATTTAAGTGCCCCTTCAACATATGCAGAGAGACTGTCCATAGACCTTTTCACAACAGACATCTTGACATGTCAAAACCAAAAAGGACACAAGCACAATTAAAATTAGTCTAAACATTTATTGTAGCTCCATTACCTTGAGTGTCCCAGTAAGTGAGGTCACGTCAGTGGGTGAGCATGGATTATGGCAGAACCTTAGAATTACATCGACCACTCTACTATTTAGAGCTCAACCTGTTATGCAAATAGGACAGAAACGGGGGAGTTTGTTGGGTAGAAGTCACTTCTGCTCCAGTTATGCAAGCCTTTAAGCGATGCCAAACTGACGAGGACGTCTGTGGGAGCTGCTTGGAAGTGGAACTAGACTGAAAAGAGTTTTGATTAATTAGAGCAAAAACATCCTCTCCCCTGCACCCGTCCATCCGCTTGGTTCTCTGGACCGCTCTCCACCTGCGGGTTTCATTCAGCCACCAAACTGAATTGGTTTAGAGCTTGACTGGCATCTTCAGGCGTTCTTTGTAGCTCTCCAAGAGCAGCAGGAACAAAGCCACCAGGAAACCAAACTATAGCAGTGAAAACACATAGTGTAGGCCACAATGAGAAGGGAGAGAGAGAGAGAGAGGGAGATCTTACATAATGGACAGCGCAGAACACAGGGCAATGAATTACAGAGCAACAAATGAGAAAAAAGAACACAGTAGAATTGTCAACTAACTGTTTTAAACAAGTAGAGATGAGTAAAGATCACAAGATATGCATATTATAGTCTGAGCCTCATACCCCTCAAACACACAAACACAATTATTAGTCTGTTTCACCTGCAGCCAGCTAATGCTACATTACTGCATTAAAAAGCATTTTAAAAACACATATCTACAGGAAAATATGTGCATTATGTTGCTGTGGGAGGGCTTCCAAGAATGAAGATCAAATATCGTCACATTCTCACCAGAAATCCTCCCCTCAAACTGCCTAGGAATTGTGTATTTGATTTTAAACTGGAATTCAGGATTCCCTTAGTTCCCATTTGGAAAAATATAGAATGAACATTACTCTTATTTGAATAACACCTTTAACTTTGATTTTCCAATGATTGCGTCTGTGCATTATTTGTGGTATTAGAAGTCAGACAAGTAGTTAAATAGTTTTACCGCTGCAACCTGTGTTTTAACCACTAAAGTGTTGACTGGAATGCAGTGAAGTGGGTAATGTGACATTTTTTTCCCCCACATTTCTTCTGGACTGCAAAGAGAGCATCATTTGGTGGAGGTGGCAGTGATGGTGGGTGAGTAGGGTAAATTAAAGAAGCATAGAGAAGAAAAGGGGCTGTTGTTCTTTGTGGGACTCCGCAGGTACATGCAGCTTTAAAAATAAGACTACAAGAATGCAATTACGATTATTGATGGTTGTGGTTTATCTGTATCCTGTTCCTGCCTCTGTTGCCTGTTTCTTGTGATACATTGCCTCTAATACGTAATTTCACCCCGGGAAATCAATCAAATGTTAGCTTGTGTTATTGCAGCTAGTCGTAAAACAGACAAAAGCAAACAAATTTCAGGAACAGGCTGAACAATGGATCTAATTTTGCAGGAAGTTCTGTTATCACTGAAATTTGTATCAAGACTAAAAAGTGTGTTTTCAAATTTGCCCTGTTCAGATTTCTCTGTTTCCTTGTTATTTCTCTTCCTGTCATTGTTAGCTTTTCCTAGTGAGTGTGATTCTATGGACTCTGTGTGCAGATACACACACTCAGACTCACAGTTTCCCTGCAGCACACTAGAACATGTTGCACCTTTTTTTTTTAACACCCGCCCCCCGTTGATCTCCTGCATCATTAGCTCCCTGAACCACTTTCTGCCTGTTCATTATCAATGCACTGGTGATTAGCACATCACCAGAGAAAGCCGGTCGGCCATTCATTCAGGTTTCAATGAGAATGACGCAAATCCCTGACCTGTTCGGTGCTCCGTGGCCTGGACCTGCTCTCTTGGACTGTGTCCCTCTTGCCTCTACATGCCTCGGCTGACAGGTTAGAACAGCTGAGAGAGGGGCAAAACCTCAAAAAATACCATAAAAAGTCGACTCTCCCATCATGATAGATTGTCTGATGTGACCTAAATATGTTTTTAGAAAAAAGCTGTCTTTGTTACATAATTGCTTATTTTATGCCAATGTGTTTCAGCGAGACCAGACTGAAACCCACTGAACCAAACTCTACCCATCAGTGTTTCCCTGTTGCCTCCTCCTCTGTGCTGATTTTTGTTTGTCTCTTAGCAGTTTAGTTTTTAGTTTGGTATTACATCAGGCTACTTAAGAAAAAAAAAATCCATCACTTGAACTTAGGTGTAATAAAAAAGCATTCCTGACATTATAGCCCAAAGGCACTCACTAACTTTTTATTAATCTGCTTGGGATGGAGAAATAAAATTTCAATAAATAATACTGTTTATATAGTTCTTAGGCAGCAGCTAAATATACACTACATGTGTCAGTCATAATTACAATCTGAAGACTGGTCCGGATGAGGATTTTACTGTAACATAACGACTTAAACCTCATGTAGTAGTTGTCTCATACACCACCTGTATTCTGCATCACTTCATGTGCAGTACTGTAAGGCTACAATATGAAAGCGAAGTCTCGAGTAATTACTCGATTTGACGACACTACGAGCAATATCGTTCCTGCTGACCTCAACCAACATTTAAATATAAAACTGTACACACTGCTTGCCGAAACCCGGGATCGAACCAGGGACCTTTAGATCTTCAGTCTAACGCTCTCCCAACTGAGCTATTTCGGCTTGCTCGAATGGAAACGCTGTAATAATCCATGTGTACTTAGACCGCAGACGTGTGTGTGTGACCTGAGCTGTACTGTATATATACACAGTCTGTAACTACGAGTATAGTTTCAGTTACTAGGCTGAAACTCAGTCCTGCCACCTATTGGCTGTTAAATGTACTACTGCTGGATGTTATTATCCG
The DNA here is from genome assembly GCF_001640805.2 of Lates calcarifer. Classification (NCBI taxonomy): domain Eukaryota; kingdom Metazoa; phylum Chordata; class Actinopteri; family Centropomidae; genus Lates; species Lates calcarifer. Next base: position 15,350,616 of record NC_066844.1, read on the forward strand.
CTAAAATGTTTCGTCCTCTGAAAATTAATTAATGCTGCATGACATAAATACCCTATAAAAAGCCCTTAAAGTAATGGTAAAGATAAACTAAGTTCAAAATTCAATCGATTTTCAGTCCTAAACTTAAGAATGCCTGCTGCAGATCAGTCAGACTGCAGAGAGATTACATTAGTCTACTTTGTTTTGGGTGTAAAACATACCACAGACAGTTCCATTAAATGAGTAGACTAACTCGCACACCCGCTATTTTTTTTTTTTTTTTTTTTTTTTTGTATGTGTAGGTAGTGTGCCCACATACAGCGTAAATTTGACAGTTACATATAACGCAAAGGATAAGGACAAGTTACAGTTGAAGTGTTAGTTAGTTTCTTCTCTTGAACTGAATAACGACGTGTTCTTACATTCGCTCTTCTCATTATGGATTGCATCCTAAAGCACAAACTCTATTGTTTAAATTTTTCATAAGCTTTCAAAAGTTGCCCATTTGCTGCCGAAACCCGGGATCGAACCAGGGACCTTTAGATCTTCAGTCTAACGCTCTCCCAACTGAGCTATTTCGGCTGCTGAAAGTGTAACTCGTGCAATTTGTGGAAGTGTCCACTAGATGGCTATCTAGCATAGGATCCCCTGTACCACAGACACAACTAATACTTTTTACATTCCCTGCATTATTCACAACAATTACTTTAACAAATACTGCAAGGCCATTTTAGTTATCTAGTGTCTAAAAACTGTTTCTTCAGTTATAAAGAGCAAATAGCCTCCTGTCTAATATGTGTCAATACACTCTTGTTGCTCTTAGAATGTGGTGTAATAGGCTGACAGTACAATGCGCAAGGGTAAGGTTGAATGTGCAATCTCTCTCTCTCACACACACACACCTGATTTTATTGTTTTATTTTGGCTTCCACGTGGAACAGTGAGTATCAGGAGGTGTACAACTCCTTATCTTAAAGGCATATAAATCAAGACTGCTGTACACACTTACTAACAAGAGAAAATGACTGATCAGAAAAAAAAATATATGCAACAACAGAAAACGACAACAACCACACTCACACTGGCACATAAAGGAATTCATGTAGATGCAAAAGCTACAAGATAGAAAGGACAGAGGTTAATATTTGGGAAAGTTATTTGAGTTTGTTTAGAGTTATTTGTCCAGTGGTTTATATGAAACTCACCAGCTTCATTACTTCATTACTGGGACTTAAAAATGTATTACCTAAAATGTATCTTGTAAACACACGATACGGCAATACATTTTGCCAGACAGCAAGGCAGCAAGGAGCCGACGACTGAAGAGGTCAGCCATGGTGCTAAAGCCATTACAGATGCAGCTGATGTGGCAGATGTTGAGGGCAGAGGGGCCCTAATTATGTCCTTAAGTATTTTCACTCCCCACTTAAAAGTCTGGCAGTCTGTGCTGATGCTTTTCCAACAATACCAGTACAGTGTGTAGTTTTCATTCCAATAATGTTTGGTTGTTTGGAAGAGAACTGAGTGTTCAAATCAGCAGCAGGATCTGCTCTGCATCCCTTGAGTAACTGCATCATCACATGAGCCTCCAGTGTACAGTGCTGTACATGATCATCATGCTGTTTGATTCACAGTGGGGTTTCCTGCCTCTTTTCAGTACTACATGTACAATTTCATTCCAACCAGTATAAAAGCAATACTTCAAGAATGCTTTGCTTTTATATTCTCAGCACAGAACTATAGTACACTGTTAAGTCATATAAAAATGTACACATAGCCAATAGTATTTGTTCCTTGCACAGCAACAATACAATGAGTGAATTTTTACATAAATACAATTGTGAAAATGTAACTTACTACTTAAAGAATGCAAACTCTGATGGATTGCTGATGCATTGGTATAAACTACTTAAAGTATGATGAAGTTAAGTAATTTTTTTAAATTTATATTCCAAATTGTAACAGGTAGACCAAATCTAGACTGTACTATCTATATTATTTACAGAGTCTTGGTGACAGTGGCAATGAAAAACTTCCTATTAAGATGTATAATATTGAAAATAATAATAACAAAGTGTGTATATATTTTCAAATCACACTGAAACATGTTTTCATAAAAAGGAAGTAAATACAAAAGGTGAATCAAGACAAGATACAATGCATCTTATCTTATTTATAATTATTTATTATCCAGCTTGACTGTTGACCGTTTCTACGGCAACAAGTGATAACTGCCGTTAGTATTATAATATCTTGTTTAGCTAAATCATCCAGCCAGCAACAGTTTTTGAAATTACAATTCGACATATCAAAACAAAATCAACAGCTGTCATCGACTATCATAATCCTTACAATCCTTCTTAATACGTTGTCATTGGTTAGAATATCAAAATTAGAAAAATTAACGGCTTCAGTTCTCGAGGAACTAGTTACAGTTATAGTTACAAGTTATTGAACACAATAAACAAAACTGAGACTGAAACACAAATTAGAAATATTTGCCACAAGAAAAGCCTGCAGCTTTTCATGGCATCTCTTCTCATCTCTCTTCCTTCCTCCTCCTCCCTCTTCTTTTACGGACTATTGGTTGGGAGAACTGTGTGTGTGTGTGTGTGTGTGTGTGTGTGTGTGTGTGTAAAGTCCACTACTAACTTTAGGGGTCACTCTTGAGTTGCAGTGTATATATTATGTCAATCTATATGGGCTGCTTGTCAATGTTAGAAATGAAATGTCAATTGATCCAAACGTTATGTTAAAATGCAAATAAATAAATAAATAAATAAAGTAGAAGCAGTCGCCTGATTGTTCTCGTAAAGTTTAAGTGCCACTGAATTATTTTGCCCTGCAGGCTTCATCCCACATAGATGACCTTCTTTTTTCCTATACTGTAGAGGTCTGGAGCGCCTCCCGCCCGCACAATACAAATCCCACGCAAAGTTTTCAAACAGCATGCTGGCAGCTTTTGAACTAGGGTTTACGGCGAAGAACTCACAGGGAGGAGCATGACATGAACACTGCCAGGTGAGTGATCAGTGCCTACTGTGGGCACCCACACTGCACCATGGATGCACCCACTGAAACAGCGAAGCATCATAGAGCATGTAGCCAGTTCAACGGTGAAGTTTTTTACCATACCAACAGTGACAAAACAATGCTAAAATTAACACACACACAAACAGCACCGCCCACTCACTATATTGCTGGCCGCGCTCTGATTGTTTTAAGTGAGCACATGCACAAAAACAGTATACTGTTTGGAAGAAGCGGTCTCTGGTCAACACGGACCACGGAGAATTGCAGAACAAGTGTGTTTTATTTATTGCAACAATGTATGGTTTTGTCCAAGAGGACACGATGTTCCTTAGCTCAGCAGTATATCACTGCGTGTCCCTTCGGGTACTGAAGAAATTATCATGTGAGCGAGATGGACAGAGCTGTACAGTATCCTCGTGCTGCCCTTCCCCCCCGGACAGGTCTCCTCTCTAACGTCAAATTCCTCATGAGAAAAAACAATGCAGCTATTACAGCTTCACCCAAGGCCAGTGGTGACCAGACTGTTCAGCCAGATAAAGCCTGGGAACCCCCTGGTCCTGCTGGGGCTTTTTTTTTTTTTTTTTTAATGTCTGTAACACAGTAGCTGTACCACATGTACCAACCATATAGCAAACAGCTACACAAATTCCAAGGTCACGAGTAAAGAGTAAAACCAGCAAATTTAGACCCCAATATTTCATATTTATTGATTTAATTCAACTTTGCATGGTGATACATTCACATAAAAACAACACCATGAAGAAAACCTGTAAAGATAGCATATTCTTGGTGTACATATAGTATTATATTTATATATATTTAATGTGTTTACATTCAAGAACACATTAAGTGTGTGTGAAAGAAATCTCACTGCCTCTGTACTGAGTCCCACTGTGAGTACAGCATTAGAACAGTGAAACATACACACAGGTACAACAAAGTCAACAGCAAACACTAGTATTATTAATAATCGCACCAACCTGTCAGTGCTCGGTTATAGTGTTTGCTGAACACTAAGGTTAAGTTTGACCCATGGGAACAGATGTCTGGATGCTGACAGAGATGAGCCAGCTGCAACTGAAATGCTCCTTTGATAAAGAAAAGTTAAGTCTATAATCACATACAGACCAAGTGACTGGTAGTGTAGACTTCACATGTAGTAAATTCAAATCTGATCAATATTTACATCATGTACACAAATGTTATTTCAAAAGAGAAATGCATGCTTTCAGCACGCCAAAACCTAGACACAGGGACACCTTTAATATAATGCAATCCAAAGCAATAGACCTGCAATAAATACTATTTATGCTTTAAATATTCAGCTTTTGTAGAGTGTGTCAGAGACATGCTGACTGAATGTGACAGTTGTTTTGATTATTTTTGGTGATGAACTGGACTGCATTTTATTGAAGGTTTCCCTGTTATTTTGTCCAAAACCTGTCCATTTTACAGTCTAACCCTAACTAGCTTCTTCAGCCAGCTGACAACCTGTAATTCTTTTAACACCTGATGACTCATAAGATAAATATCGTCTTTACAGATTAAAGTCATGGTTAGACGTTTTGGAAAATATCTTTATCCACTGTCTTACCAAGAGTCAGAGAGGAAGATTGACACCACTCTCATGTCTCTAAGTGAATATGAAGGTACAGCCAGCCAGCCTGTTAGTTTAGCTTAGCATAAAGACTGGAAACACCTCTAAACATAATATCTCTAACACCTCTAAAGCTCACTAATTAACAAATTCTCTCTACTGACTGACAGTAGCCGAGCTAGCAATTTCCCTGTTTCCAGTTTTTGTGCTAAGCTAAACTAACCAGCTTCAGATTTACTATAAAGACATTAAGAGTGGTATCTATCTGAACATCTAACTATCTGCAAGAGAGCAAATGAGCATATTTTCCAAAATGTCAAACTATCCTTTAAATGCCTGTGCTTACCTTCCCCTTGCAGTATACGCGAAAACACCAACAAATTACACCATTTGATACAAACTTGGGACAAAAAGAGTTGCATTGATATCAAGGAACTTTGCAAGATTTTATATAAACACTGTAACATTTGTATGTATAATAACTAAAGCTAAAGCAAAACTGCATTTAATATTTCACACTTTAATTGTCCTCAGACCTGTGCCTTACCTGTGCTCTATGTACTGACCCTCCTAAACATATGAACATCTTGTCTCGTCTTCATGTTTCATGTGGCAGTCTTGCTTGTGAATATTCATTGTTCAGAATACACAACACGGCATCTAGCCAAACAGAATTAAGGCAGAGACAAAATTAAATACATTCAAAGAGTTTGTTGAGTATTGATGTGTTTTAAGTGTATCAACATTTTTTAAAGCTGCCTTGGAGCATTTGAGCAGGAGGCAGATCAGATCATCTGCTAGCTGAACACATTCTTTGGAGCAGTTATGTAAGCACCACTGTGAGAGCGCGCTATCATACAACTCCATATGTAAACAGACTTCAGCATTTGACAGAGTGCAAATTATATACACTTGTGTGTTTTGTTGTTGTATGATTTTCTTCAGCTGCAAAGGCTGTGCGTGCCACAGTGACGACAGCATCCTGCTTCCACGGCTGCCTGAGGTGAAAGTTAGCTGTGTTTAGGCTGGGCTTGCTGCTGGTGGTTACGCTAAAACATCTCCCAGAGGTGGAAATGTGTTTTTCACATTTCTTATACTGGCTTCACGCACCAGTGAGTTTTCTAATGAAACAACTTACAGTAGCAAATAGTGCCAGTCTCACAGGGCCTCTGCCAGGCAACGGTCAGTACCTTCGCTTGCTTCCAGCCGCACCTGCCGGCTGGTTTTTCTGTTTTCCACCCAGGAGTTGTGTATGACAGTGCCTCCAGGCGAAGGGTCTACTTGGAGCAGGGACACAACCCTCTTTTTAACCTTGGCACGGAGGGCACGGCGCAGCTTCTGTCGGGTGAAAGCGTAGAGCAGAGGGTGGGAGACAGTGGTGCCATAGGCGAGGGCTAGGAACCAGAGGCGCAGGCTGATCAGGGCATCACTGGGGCCGATGCCAAGGATTAGCATGTTGATGACAGAGAGGGGAGCCCAACAGCCCAAGAAGGTGGTGATGATAATGAGGGACATCCTGAACACCCGCCTCTGGCGCTCCCGCCGATCCCTGTGTCGCCGCACTGCCCTCCGCAAGGCAATGATTGCCGACACAGAGGCCTGAACACCCATGGTGGCTGGCATGGAGGTGGCAGCACCCGTGTCAGAGGTGACCAGCGGGGCAGATGAGGACAGGGCAGGGGGGGAGGTAGCTGTGGGGGTGGGAGAGGGGGAAGGAATGAGAGGAGGGTGACTGAGCTGTTTGGTACCATCTGTGGTGCATTGCTCTCCTCCTACCTCCCTGCCATCAATCATTCTGAGCCCTGCTCTCTTTTTTTTCTGTCTCTTGTGGCGCCCCCTGCAGGAGGGGCCTCTGAAGCGTGGGGTCTTTTTCATGTGGGAGCCAATGCGGATGTTTAAGGCCCTCAATATTCTGGAGTAGGTGAAGAGCATGACTGCCACAGTGGTGAAGAAGATGGGCACCTGTAGGATAAGATGGTAATGCATACCCAGGCCTGTGTGATTGCCCTGCCCGCCAACACACAGCAGTGTCCGGTTACGCCATGCTGGCACCACTGTGGCACTGATGCCATTTGAAGACAAAGGCAAGGGTGCCACCTGCCCTTTCTCCTCCGATCCCTCTCCACTGGACCACTGCACCTCCAAGAATGGGATAAAAAACACAGCTACTGAGGTGACCCAAACAGCAGTCAGGAGCAGCGCTGCTCTGCGGGTTGTCAGCAGCCTGTTGGCCGGCCGTACTGAAATGTCATATCGGTCCAAGCTGATTACCAGGATGTTGATGGCGGTGGCGATGCTGGCAAAGGTGACACAGGCTTCATGGAAGCAACAGATCAGGGCAAGGTTTGGTCCTGGAGGCAGCAGCACGACCACCAGGGTGAGCGGTAGACACAGCACACACACCGCCACATCCAGCACGTGCAGATTGACAGTCACCATGTTGCTCACCGAGTCCACTAAATTGGATTGAGAGCAGTAGAGTACCAGCACTGTCAGGTTGCTGCTGAAACCCAACACCAGCTCCAGCATGAGGAAGGCCGTGAGCGAGACCTGGAAGCCCAGTGAGTATGGCATGTACCAGGACACTGGGCTGCTGGACGAGCCCCCTCCTCCCTGCTCCTGAAGGACTCCCGTTCCCTCTATGCCGGCCACCGTCCCAACCCAGTCAGTGGTGGCTGGGCTTGAGGTATAGCTGTCAGTCTCCATGACGACCTCTCAGTCCTCATATATTGTATCTGTCACAACGTTGATGAGCTCCCATGATGCACCAGGCTGAGCCTCCATGATGCAGGGATGAATAACAGCTTGATGACAGCACTGGGGAGACAGGAGCACAGTGCAGACAGATGAGAAATGAACTGTGGAGGAGTGAATCAAAACACATTATTCTCTCTCATGGCATGTCAGACATCTGTAACATAGAGATCACATCTATCTATCTATCTATCTATCTATCTATCTATCTATCTATCTATCTATCTATCTATCTATCTCGTGTGCATATATCAACCCAAGCATCTGCAGATTGAACAGGTGCTGCATTATGCATCAATCCAGCCTTCAATCTGTCTCCTATCAGTATCTCTGATTACCATTTTGGCTCAGCCACAGCCTGAGACCAGCACACAAGCTGTCAGAACCACAGGCCACCACAATATCACTAAAGTGTACTGGGGCTCAGGGGAATGGGCAAATTGAATGGAGCTAAGTAATCAGACCCACAGGCAATCAACTGGCCTCTCAGTAAAAACAACATGTTCAGCAACTTACACAAAATTGGTTGTGATCTCTGCTCTGCCAGCTGTAGCGCACCACATGATTTATTTAAAATACCTCTGCTGCCAAACGAGCACATTTATTAGGTTGTAGAAGGGTTTCAGCCAAACTGATGACTACTTAAGTTAATTCACTGAGGTATCAGTGTCACATCTGAAGAGTTGATTCACTAAAATATACTGTGGAGGTGCTTGAGGGAACAGCTGCAGAATAAACCAAAGGTAAACATCAATCATAATGCAGGTTTCAGAGAGATTAATGTGATCTCAAACAGATGCAGGAAACAGACCTTTTTGACTATAGCTAAATCTACCAAAACAACCTTATTTAAGTTTTACTGAAGCATATTTTACACATTAAAAGAATAGCTCAACAGGAAATGTAGCTGGAGTTAGGGGGTGTTTAGCTTAGCTTAGCACAAAGACTGGGAGTTCTTTTTGAGCATACAAAACAGTTTATCTATCTGCTGGTAGGTACCTGTATCTTGTTAAAAGGCACAATTTTTTCTATTCATACAGATTCATTCACATAAATTCTTGAAGAACATTTTTTTTGTGTTCACTTACTTTACAGTCCTGCTCTACTGATGTGTTTAAATCAAATACTGATATAAAGTCCTTCTCTTCAATAACATTATAAATGGCATTTTGGCAGTTAGTCAAGCCTGGTGTTAGCTGCTGATATGCACTGCTACAGCTCACTGGTCAATTGTAATTTTTTTTTTTTTTTTAAAGTTTTTTTCGTTACACACAGCAATGGTATGTACGCAGTCAGCATCTCACTGTTGCACTGACAACCACAAGATTAAAGGCAGTGTGTAAAACACATTCGCTCGTCATTGATTGGAGGTCGGCTACTGATTGCACCTGCGGGAAATCAATTGAATGATTAAATCCACAGCTTCCTCTCCCCTAAATTCATCAAGAGGTAGAAATCTCAGCATCAGGTGTGTAAAAGGTTTGATGATGAACTTACGAGTCAAGAGCGCAGGAAACAAAACAACACAACTAATCAACTCTCAGCCGTCAACCTCTGCACAACTCACACCCCGGAAATGTGACATTCGTTTGAGTGATGGATTCATTTATCTCCCCGTTTCTGTTTCCATGGCAACCACACTACAAGGGTCTAGATTAATGAGGGCACAGGTGCTATGGTATTGAAGTCTGTTATACAGAGGTCTTTGGTGACACCATGACAGTGACATGGTGGTGAGATGGTGGTGTAGTAGAGTTAAAAAAAAAAAAAAACCCTCCCAATTACAAAACAGAGACGTTACGTTCCCATGGAAAAAAGATAAAGCGGACCAAAAAAGGTCTGTTGAGTGTTGACTCAAGGAGTCAACAACAGAGTGCAATGATCACACTTTCTGTAACTGATATATTGCCTCTAATAATCCACATTACAGTAGGACTGCTTGTTTGTTCCCTTTTTGTCTCCCTGGGCATCGTACAAAGCAGAATGTGAGAGGAAACAGAAGTCCCCAAAGAACAACGGCACTCTCCTTTAAATGATTTTCAGTAATAGACTATAAACAAACTGTAGACCTTGTGGAAAAAAGTGGAACGTTTCTACGACACTGCCTGAGCTAGTAGTGAGGAAGCAGTTGGCGAATAAAGATTTGTGGTTTGGTTTAAAACTGTAAGAACAGAGAAATCTCTTGGGGATCTGAGGAGAAATGAAAGGAGGGACACTGGGGAAGGTAGAGGGGGAAAAAACAGCAAGTAAAAAATTGAAGGTGTGCATGAGCACAACCATGCCGCCACTTTGTTCGATTCATGTTGGAGGTTTCCAGCTGGTCCGATTTGAGCAGACTGTCTGATGGCCAACAAAGACTGGAATTGGGAAAGATAAGGGGCTCAGAGGAGGCTTGGATGGAAGCTGAAGTGAAATGGAAATGTAGATTTTTGGAGACGCAGTGGATTCTTGTTTAAAAGCAGGCACGCATCACCTGTAAGTAGGACATGTGAAGCGCCTGCCGGAGAGCTGAGACAGATTACAGAAAATGGCTGAGTGAGGGAAGGAAGTAGAAAAGAAGTGCGAGCCAGCAGCACTGGTAAACAAGATGTCCCAGGGAGCAGAGGTGGCAGTTTTTTTTCCACTCTAAAGTCTTACATCAGCCTTCCCCCCAACTGCTGCTGGTTTCCTGGTTGCCTCCAGTCCCCAGCAGGCCGCTTCAGTCCCTAAAGACTAAACTCATGATTGCCAGAGTGAAAAGCTGCATGATGGCTGCACAGGTTAGACGTTTAGCACAGAAAAGGTGGACAGATATTGCCAATCTTAAAATCGCTGGAGAAAAGCAATCTGATCATAGAAAGGCACAGCAGCTGTATGCTATCCTATTCAGGATTCTGTAATACAGGGATTAATGGCTTTGCTGTGCTGAGCATCTATTTTTAGGGAGTACTGGTTTTGGTATGATTTTCATACAGTAATTTTTTGTACACTGTTACATTGGTTTTCTACACATGCTGCTCTTTAAGCTCCCTGTAAATTAAATAGTTGAGCTGGAAACGACATTCACATGAGGCAGAAGTGTGAAAAATCAATCAATATGACCCTGAGTTGACCCAAAGTGCCTCATGCCTGGTCACAGAGAGTGCTGCACTGTTTCACACAGATTTTTATCCACAAGCTTGGTTGTTAAAAATCTCAGGCTTGATCTCAAGGTTGTTTTAGGTTAAGTCTTGTAAGGTGAGTGTGAAACCAGCAGCATTTCTTAAGATGGTTTCCTAATTAAGTCACCTGCCAGTTGGAGACACTCACCAGGGAGTGCTCCAAGTGAGTGTGTGTGTGTGACCTTTTTCTAGCTTTGCAGAAAGCAATAATCTCACTTATACCCTGACATACTGAGGGCCATGCAGAGGTCACATAAAGATGATGCATTTAATATGTGGTTGTACCATCCCAGCAGCACCTTCTCCTTCTAAACCTCTGACTGTATAATGAGATCGGAAGTGAGTCATAACACATTTTCATCTGGGGACGATGTCAAGAACCGAAAAGTCCTGTGTGAGCATATGAGTTTTCTGAAGGCCTTAATACTGGCTGTCTGATTTGCATCTTTAATTCAAGCTCTTCTGAGAGCCTGAGGTAATAGGAATAGTTTGCCACTTTAGGAAACACGCTTATTAGCTTTCTTGCCAAGGATTAATTGAAAAGATTGAAACCGGTCTTACGTCTCTAAATATGACGCTACCACCAGCAACTGATTAGCTTAGCTTAGCATAAAGATTGGGTCCAAGGGGGAACAGCTAGCAACAAACAAAATATACCTGCTAGCACCACTGAAGCTCATTAATAAACACATTATATTTTCTTTCGTTAATCTGTGCAATCACAGAAGTGTAAAAAGACAAGTTGTGGTTGTTATACCAGGTTTCCCCCAGAATTGATACTACGCTTTTTGTCAAAAATGCACTGGAAACTCTGAGTTTTAAGAAAAGCTTCAGTACATATGTGATGCGCTTTTCACTTCTGAGCACATTTTACTGTTTGATGATAATGTATCTTATTTCTGGTCAAATCTGGATACAGTTGATGTCTGTGATATTTTCAGTGCAAAATGCAAAAATAGAGATACAGATATGCAATATGTAAACAGTCATTTTATTCTGCACAGCACTTGACATAACATCTGGGTCCTTATCCTTTGTTTTCGATTCAGTTGGGATGAGTGTTTCTGGTCTTTTCTTTGATCTCATTTATATGTAAATATTTACAATGTCTAATAGGCAATTTTTTATGTGACCTGTTTATGGATGCTTGTTTTATTGCTTTGTCATCCCCTTAATTCCTAACAGGAAACCATCATTTTTCATGATAATCAAGTATAGAATTAAAACTTTTTGACAATTTAGAGGCTAAATGGTGAACATCAGGTTTTGCTGCAAAAAAATGAGGTATTCTCCACTAACAGTGGCCCTGGTAGAGCAGATTGCAGCACCACAAGCCATGCTGTATATGGATGATGCTGTAAATGGATGATCTAATTACCATTGAATCTCTTCACCTCAATAGCCTGACTTGAATCTAACAATTTAGGCCTGTTCCCTGTGGATTGTAGAAAAACACTGTAGGTATTCAATGCAGGTTTAGTAAAAAGTGCAATTTAAAAGAAAAAAAAAATACTACACTTAATCACAAAACAACAACTGAACACCACAGCCTGGTCTGATAAGAAAACACATTTTTCCTATAATAGTGCATCAAAGGTTCAGCAGGGGGGTGAATTCACATGCAGAGCCACCGTTTTCCACACAGATCTAAGACGATGCTCTACAACCTTTTCCCCTCTGGTGTAGGAAGCCAGAAAGTGTGTGACAAGCGACTGTGTAGCATGTATAATTGAACAGCTACACTCAGTTCCCAGAAGCAGCAGCACAAAGATTAAAAAGATGAATGGCAGTCAAGATAATCCTGCTATTCCTGTGAGACAAGCTGATGTAACAGGTTGTCAAAATGATACATAGTGAGAAGGCAGGAATGCAGAAGAAAAGTACATGAATAATAATGGGGAGTATATTTTATTGCAGAAAATTAGATTTTTATCAACTGCAGGACAGAAAGACTATGGTTAAATCAGACTGGGAGCAACATGTGTTGGATATGTTAATCTTATGCTCCCAGTGGTATACTAAGCAGAACCAGATTCCACCTGAGTGATAACACTGTATAATTACGGAAATGTAAGTTACTAATTCCTTGATTAAGCCATGCTAGCAGCTCTGAGAGGACTGTACTTACTGATAGGCGCAATGTCGCTTTTAACTAAGTGCTAAGTTGGCACTTAGTTACTCATGTTAGCAATGACGATGCTAACATATGTTACAGATAATGTTACCATAACCATCTTGTGACTCAATACTGGACTACTGCTAAAAATGCTACAGGTAATATTATCAAACCTATGTCATTAAGCTAAAAATGTATTTCATATTGAACGTATCCACGTATTTCTCTTCCCCCACAACACATGGGCGCTATGAACTCTGTATCTTAAAGCATCAGTGAATTATAGTAGATTGAAGAAAATCTGTTTTTCTCCATTAAGATGCAAAGTTATGCAGCAGGGTGCCTGAAAATCTAATCAGACTGTCAACTCGACCGAGGGAAGCTTGTGGGGAAAAGTATGACGTTTCTGTCATTGAGGGAGTCACGTGTCACTGTGGTGGCAGGACAGAAAAAAGTGAATGATCAGGATGGGCATCTAATTATGATATTTTATTCTAAGGTAAAGTAAATGCAATGAGACTGTAATCAAATAACAGATACTTTCAGGTGACTTTTGCTGTCACAGGAGTTATTAAAACAGACATCTTTCTTCTGGCTTCCAGGAGTTTGATCATTTCCCCCTTTGTGCCAAAAAGGCAGCTGCCATCACTTGTCAAGACAATGCCACCATAAAACTCAGCAGGAGCTGTGATTCTCACCAGACATTACTTAAGACAAAGCAGGGTACAAGAATAGACACGACAGCATTCAAGCATGGGAGTCTGTAGTGTGAGAGGGTGAGTAACAACACAACAGAAAGGCTGGAGCTATGGGAACACAGAACATGTATACAATCATGTGTGTATGTGTGTGTGTGTGTGTGTGTGTGTGTGTGTGTGTGTGTGCGTGCGTGCGCACGCCGCGTGTGCAGACACAGACTCCCTACTGAGACATAAAGCTGGTATTTGAGTGCTCTCTCCAGTCACCACGCCATGATGGAGACAAAATGTCATGTCAGAGCAAAACACTCGCAGGCTACTGCTCATCCTCAGCACAGCTGACCTGGGAGACCAAGACACACACACATTTATATTCATACATTTGTGCACTCTTACATGCATGTGCACACACAGATGTGCAAAAGGACACCTGCTGAGTCTAAGTGGTTTTGTAGCAGTAGATGAATACAGACAAGTATATCACAGGGTTGTAAATGTAAGTAATCAAATGCAGGTACATACAGAACTCCCTACTGAGTCCGACTTCCAGCTGTTCCAGCTTCCAACTCTTTGGTGCAAAAAACATGTTACAGTGGAGAATTACTCTGACCTTCAAATGTAAGAACAACCTCTACACTTACAGCCTGGCTGGTATATATTACACTGTATATTCAGATACCTAAATTTTAAAGGAATAGGTTGACATTTTGGGAGACATACTTACTGGCTGTCTTGCTGAGAGTTAGATGAATCAAACAGCTTTTTTGGTTTTTTTTAACAATTCATTCAGTTTAACATAAGATTGTGTATTTTGAAATTATCCAGCTGGAGAGATTTAAATCGATTTCTGGCAGATACAGCAACATGAATAAATACCTGTATAATGTGATTCGGAGCTACAGCCCAAAACAAATACTCAAATACTTTTTTTAATGAGACTTTGTTAGAGATGTTGATTTAACTTTATAATAACTTCTCAGAAGGTCATAGAGTTTGGTGGTGTTGCATTAGATTCCATTATATTGTTTCTGTATTGTTTATGTACAATGCTTCAAAAACTGTTTAATTAGTGTTGTAGTACTGTTGTATTGGCTTTCACTGGATTGAAAGCCAACATGTGACTTAATGGCTTAACCTCCTCCAAAGTTATGAAGCATTTATACACTGCAAAAATAAGATGCCAGTCTTCAATAACACAACAGGTTCAGTGTATTTATTGTACATCGTGCGTGTCACTGCTGTGTTAACACAGTGAGGGCACAAGCAGGCTCACAGCGTTTGCTTCACTGTGATTGGTTTACTGACCCTCCTGTCCAGAGTTTTTATAGCCCTTATTTGCGTCCGTTGCATCCATACTTTCTAAGCAGAAATCCAATTATCATTTATGTCAAAGTCATAAATATTTTGTCTCATTTCACAACGAAGCTGAGGAGCAGCTGGAAACTGCAAGCAGGTCAGCATGAAATATGGAGAAATACAGAGCGTGGTCTAAGAGAGAATAATAGAGGTCTAAGAGAGTAAATTCAAGCAAAAAATCAACTTCTTTAAAAAGGGCTTCTTCAGAAGACTCATCTTTAATGTATTTATATCTTTGCTTAACGGCTGAAGAAGAAACTGAGAGATAACTTGTACACACAGTAAGTGAGTGAACCTATTGCCAAATTAGCCACTGACCAGAATACTCTTGGTATTGGGAAACAAATCCATTATTCAGACAGACTTTCCAAATGGTAGATGGGCAATTCAGGTTTGAGCAAAGTATCCAGCCTTTCACTGAGGGCCTTTGTGTTGTCCTGTTACCTGAATTATTTATCACTGAGCAGAGATATAGACCTGAAATAGCCAGCCATTGAAAACCTAAGCTCGGGATAGAGGCAGAAAGAAGAAAAGGTGGGGAAAAGAAGAGAGAGAGATAAAACAAAAGGTGTGTGGTGCAACTGATGGATGACAAATGCTGAAGAGAAAGCCACTTGGTGAAAAATGATGAGGTTACTTAACTGCAGACGGAGGCAATTACTAGACAATTAATCCATTTGTGTGTGAGCTGGCGGCAGCAAGACAGAGAGGGGATGATGATGTATTGACACACACACACACACACACACACACATACATACACAGACACACACACACATACACAAACAAACAAAGACTTCCTGACTTCACGTGTCCAGCAGGATTTGGTTTCCCTTTCTTCATGTTCACAATCAAAGTCGTCCACAGCAGAACACGGGGACAGCGCGGCCGAGATACAGCTCAGACTCAAACGCTTTCATCAAGACTTCTCCCTTCTTCTCTTTGCTTTCCTCCACCTCCACAATGTTGCAACTAACCCCTCCCAACCCTTGCTCCTCATCTCGCCTGCTGTGTCTTTCTGCATTTAGTTTCACTTTTACCATCTTTCTTCTTTGTGCATCCCTCTTTTTAGTTGCTTTTTTTCTGTAACAAACTGTTGCTTGTGACAAACAGCTGAAACAGAAACTGCATGAAGCAGCAAGTGGATCGTGTGAAAGTATAAACCTGATTCATGTGATTAGTTCTGAGACGCTGAGAGCAGCCTATTGCCCCATTTGACAAAACTCTAATGGAAACTGTTCATCTCACTGGGCTGTCTAACTGCAGACGGTTAACAGAACACAGCTGCAGTATAAATACTTAAATATGAATCACTGACTGCGACTAATGATTATTTTCATTATGCTGATTATGTTTCAATTCATCATTTGGTCTACAAAACATCAGAAAATAGTGGAAAAATGCCCATGACAGAACCCAAGGTGATGAAACCCATTCACATTTGCAAAACTGGAACCATATTAATCTTGGCATTATAGTTAAAACTCTATGGAAAAACTCTACTGTTAAATTTTACAAGAACATTTTAAAATAAAAGTAGTCAAAAAGAAACACACAGGAAACAAAATGGTTTAGTTGTGTTTACCTTAAAACATTTCAAATTAAGATGTGCATAGAAGTAGCAACTTCAAGGGGTGAATAACTAAATTGGATCTTTAACAAACCAATGTAATTCCTAAATGTTGGTTATGCTCCTCATTTGCCTTGAAAATAATGAGAAGAGAGTTTAATTATTTAATCTAACATAAGACGATCTCAATCGAAAAATCACGAGAGGTTTATAGCATTTAAAATATATTTTTAAGGCATGTTTGTCCCTTAGGCTGCTGGCACACACAACAAAACACAAACGCAAAGCATCGCAAACACACACTCTTCATCCAAACAGACAACCACCACTTTGATGTGCAGTATGCATGGGTGAGATGTTTCCAACGGACTGCAGCGAGGACTCCCTCAGGAGCGTGGGAGAAATACACAGCCTCAGAGCCCGTAACTGTGTCAAGCACCTACTCCCACATACAGCCCGAGGTTTCTAATAAAACCCAGATTCCTCTGCTAAATCGATATTTCGTAGAGCTCAGTGTGCCAAAACAGCACAGGGCGGTGCGCTATGCGCTGCACGTTAGGGGGTTTAAGCACCCGTCTTTGGACTGAATTAAGTTGGATATAATGTGCTTTAACAAAAAAATGTTTACAGTCATAAACATCTTTGGTAAATATGCACACGATATGGTATAATTCTATATTTACGCTGCGTAAAAGTTAACCTAGGAGTATTTTCAAAAATAAAATAGAAGTGAATATCTAACTACACTATCATCCTATAATGAAAGTATTTTTTTAATTGGCAAATGAAGTTACTGCTGCACTGGATTGGTGGAGCTACCTGCTGCGTGCCAACTGTTTCCCAAACGCTGCGCATTCAACACTAAAATGGCTTTATCATCAACGGCTGCACGACTGAGTTATTAAAGATTATTAGTTTGTTTAAAAAAAAAAAAAAAAGTTGAAAAAACACATGTATCATTTTGTAGAAACGGCGCTCTTACCTCTTGCGTCGGAGCCGTGCTCTTAGCGATCCATGTCCGCAACCTGGGTGCGTGTTGATGGGAAGCCTTCCTTCTGTCCTGTGGACCAGCCGAGTACATGCTCAGCAGCAGCAGCAGCAGCAGCAGCAGCTCCGCCAGGGGCCACTGACAGCAGCATAGCTCAGTGGGATGGACACACGGCTGCACTGTCCTCATGCAGCGCTCAGGCTCCTGTTGGATCCACGGGAGACCCTGCTGTCAGGACTCAAGGAGGGAGGGAGGTGTGGCGTTCTATTATCAAGGTCATTCAGATCAAACCAGATTTAAAGCTTCAAACTTACTTGTCCGTTCTCTGTCGGTGGTATTTGTCTTTGAGGTGGAACTTTAAAGCCCCAGTCTGTAATTTTGTAGATGATATGTCATCTACAAAACATCATTATATTGGGGGTGGCAGGCAACTTTAAGGGTAAGTCCACTGATTCTGGCTCCAGAGCTTGGGGAGGACAACTGCATAAGTTGTATAAAGCCTTTTGTGGCTCAAGGTAGAGCTGTGTGAATTAAGAAAGAAGTGAGCTTATCAGACCTCTGTAACCTGCTCCTCATTTCTGCCTCAGGCCAGAAGCTCCAGGCAGAAAACACCCAAAGCTCAGACTTGTGCTATGTTCTGACAAGGGATGTATGGAACATGAAAGATGGATGAAAGATGGTTTTTGGTTCTGCTGCACTGACTTTGATACTTTACGGGACTATTTTTTGACGGTTTTTGGTATTGTTTACATTCAATTCAGAGGCTGTGCCTTCAAACAACCACAGAATATACATTAAAGCTACAGTTCATGGTTAAATATTTTCACTTGGAGGCATCTGCACATTGTGAAGAGGAACAAAAATCAAACCAGCTGCTGAACAAACCTGTTCAACACACTGACAACCAGCTGATACAGAAACCAAACTAAGTGTAGACAATTCAATACACTTGAATAATGTCATTTAGGAATACTGAGAACGAACATGAAAGCATGAGAGACAGTCAGCATGAACCTCATGACTCATTTCAGTGCAAACAAAGAAATGCCACACGACCAGTGTTCACTTTTATGTTCTTTATGTACGTGGGAGAGCAACTAGAGTGCATGCATTCATATGTGATGTGGTTTAGCTGACACAATGCCAATGCAAAACTAAAGGAAAATGTGTTAATTATCCTATGATTCATTACATGCATGTCCTTTGCTCATTAGCAAACAATGAAGCAGCTGGTATTATCTGGGACATTTATTATATTTCATATAAACATGGACTGAAATAACTGACCAACTCTGGTCCTGTTTCTAGTTTTTCTGCTCATAATATTTTCTGTGGACAGAAAAGCGAGACAAAAAGCAAAGAAACCAGTGGATGACAAGACAAGAAAGTAGACCACAATAATACTCTAACCCCTGACCTACTGAATCTTTACCAGAACGTCAGACGTCAGACAGCCAATTTGGTTAAAATCTGTCCAGCTTTCTGCTGCCACCTTCCTTGACATGGCAAAAGTGGCACTCCTGCCACCAGCTGATACCTCTCCCTCTCTCTTTTTCTCTCTCTTTCTCTCTCTCTCTCTCTCCCACAGTATAATGGTTTGCTTCCGTCCCCTCGCCCCTTGCAGCTGCTTGCTCTTTCCCCCTCTCTTCCTCTGGTTTTCTGAGGCAGAGGCAGGCTGCAGCTGACAGGACAGTGCAGGCCAGGGGACAATTAGGGAAGCGTGGGAGAGACAGCTGGACCTGTTGCCAATTACACTGACTGTGACTGGGAACCACACATAAAAGCCAGTCTAATGGGCTCACACTGCACATCTAAGCCAACTTGTGGACTTAATGTAAGTAGAGTTAAATGTATAGTCAGGAATTGAAAATAAAAAAGTGCTAGTTTTATTTATTCATCTCCATAGGAAAAAGTTACACAGTAGTGAATAAAAGTGCTTTCTGAGGAAGTAGTGTTGGCTTTTATGTACATATGGGACAAAAAAAATGTAACAGAGCAAAAAGTGACTGTGAAAAGAGACTATTGTGATATCTGACACCTTTGGTGACACCTGTGTCACCAAGCTGCACAGGAAACAGTGACATGATCAGGCAGAGATCACTTGTTTCATCTGGTGCTAAATCTGAGAGGGTATGACATGCCCACTCTATTGACTGTGACCATCATCAGTGTGAGATCTTTCCCAGCAGCATGCTCTGCAGCTGCCTGATCCTGCTTTCCTGTGGCAGCGCCAGGCTCTTCTCTGCTCGCTCCTCCTCCTCCAGCAGCTGCTCGATGTAGCAGGAGGATCCGAGCAGGATGTGGCCTGTGGCCTGCATGGAGAAGATGGTCCATCGCAAAGCCTCCCTGAAAGCGGGGTGAGAGAATTATAAGAGAGTTGCCTTAAGTGGTGAATTCCCATCTGCAGAGATGGTTAAACAGACGCACACGAGCGCAGCATTTGGATATACACATGTATGAGAATATTGGTGGGGAAAAAAGCAACATGTCATTTCTTGAGTAACTGTCATAGAAAACGATACAGACAAGCATGACTGACCATACAAGCTGATGAGAAAATGACTGACAGAAAATATTCACATCCTCAGGTGGTCACTTCGCACACCAACTGCATCTCATACAGCTGACGTCTAAGAAACAAACCTCTTGCACTGCAGCGTGAGCACAAAAGCCTCATATTTGACAAGTCTGCAAAATGTAATCCTCTCTGACTGAAGCTCTGTGCCAAAGCTGAAAACCAGCAGATCTCAGCAGCGATGACATAATTCCTCCCAAAATTAATCTCTGTGAAATCTAGCCTTTGTTCTTCAGTGATCTGACCATTGTAACTCTGCCACCCACACAAGTATACACAGTACACTATGACTTCATACTCTACATGTTAGGGGCTGTGCACAGAATAATGCAGCTGGTGTTAATATGTCATTAAAGCAGTTGACACACAGTAGGAAATGGACCAGAAGACAACTGAACTATTAGTGGGGGGCTGAATTGCCATAAGGTGATGGTCTCCTTGGTGATTTATGGATTAGAAATTCATAAAAATTGATTACATTTAGTCTCTAACTGGATTAAACTGTTGCTAAGGGTCTAAATAGTGCTTCAGTAAAGTCATTGGAGAGAGGCTTGGAAAAAACAGACAAATCAGTTGCATAACAGTTCAACACAAAAGCATAAAAATATCAGAAGGTCTCACATATTTGGCAGGCTCTTTCACTCACTTCAACATGTTTTTGGCAGCGTAACAGCGCAGGTCATAGGACACCGAATAAACGCCGTACAGGGTCGCTTTCACATTCAGGCAGCCGATGAAATCCTTGGGGTTGTTCTTATAGAGGTCAAAGGTCAGCTTGGCCACATCTGTCCGGTGCAGCGGCCTGCGCTCGCTGAGCTGATCTCTGGAGGGGCTGTTCTGTGATGTGACAGGAAGAAGAGAAGAAGTCAGGTCAAAGGGTACAGACATATTTTGTTGGTGTGCCAGCAAACCAGGCCAAATGACAGCACACAGCTCCGCCGGCACACGCAGCTCCTGCCGGTGACGACGATGGGAGAGGCAAATGACTGAGGCAAGGTCACTGTGAGGTCACCAGAGTAAATATTTAGGTGAGGGATACAAATCATCTTATGCATCAATTTCTATGGAAATTAATCATCGCTTTTGGGTGAACATAATTCATATTTGATGATACCCCTGGGTCTGATTAATATTCAGTACCAGCCTTTCATTTTTCCTCTACAAATTATGAGGGAAGAAACTAATCTTTGGTGTTTGCCTGCGTTCTGCATTTGCACAATAACTAATGTATTAATCCCCTATTCAATTTGAAGGATAAAATATTTACTACTATTACATTTCACTGAATAGTCAATACATTATTCTTCTTATCACATTATTCTTAAGATCACAGATTCACATATCATCCTTATTAATGGCTGCTGCATTGAAGAATCAATATGTCAAACTTCCCACTGTGCAATGCAGGGAAGCAACTGATCAACAGTGTCACCTAGTGGTTAATGTAAAAGGAGTCATACTGCATGTGGGGTCCACTTCTGTCCTTTCTCCAGGACCATGAGGACTGTGTTATCGGGCAGCGTCTGGAAGAACTCCTCCGTGTCCACACCTGTGCCATCTTCATCCAGCACCAACGCACCGACACACTGTACACTCAGCGAGTCGCTGACCTGGGAGAGCAGGAACGAAAAGAGACATACAGTGCATCACTTGGTAAGTAAATGTGTCAGGGGTCATGGGCTCAGACGCACACAAGAAGCAACATGAGTTCACGATTATCACAGATGGCGCAGCAATAAATGAGTCACAGGCCAGTCTGTGGTCATTTAAATCCTCTATACACACCAGAGTGTCCCTGTTTCATCGCTGTCTTTAACATTGCTTCAAGTGTTTGACTCACTGATTGATAACAACTCATCCTCGACAACGTCACAATTCCTCCTTCCCCATTCAACACCTCACATCTTCATGCTCTTCCCTCTCCCCTCACCTTGTTCATCAGGTCTTCTAATGTGTCTGCCATGATGCCCTTCTTCACGCTGCGGTCTGCATTTGTGACTCTGAAAGGCTTTGGCCGGGGAGCTCGACCTGACAGGAGCTGCTGGGTCATGGAAGCGCTGGCTGACACGCTGGCTGTCACACACCTGAGGAAAAAAAAAAAAAAAAAAAACAAAAACATACAAGCCACACTGTAGGTAAATTTCAAAAGTTAAACCTTTCTATAAACTAATGATAGCTGATAGCTGACAATCCCATCCAGCTCATGACGCTGAGCTCTTACTTGGAGAGGGAAGATGGAGTCAAAAGGCTGAGAGACTTCATGGCATAATCCATCTGAGAGCACCTCCACCTATGATTGGGCATAGTATCAGTTTAACAATTAGACTTTAACTTCGAGGCAACACATCAGCAGCATTACTAACAGGCTTCACAGAAAAGACAGAACAAGAAGTGGCTTTGAGTGAATATTGCAGCTTTAAAGTTAATAGATTTTACATTCCTATTATTAAATGAAGAATGATCTGAAATAAACTAGATTTAGTATCAATAATAATATATCAATATCTAGTATTAATAAGCCACTTCCTCAATAAACACACATTTCACAAAAGGTCCTGAACACTTAAAAATAATCTTACAGAGTCTTAGAGAGGTGACACTTTGTCGGCTGTTGTCCTGACCGTGTCTGAATATAATCCTTATCCCAGTCGTTTTGTTCCTGAAGTGCTGCTCCTAACTGTTTTGACTGTTACAGCCCTGTGATAATGTACCCGCTCCTCTTGTTGCCTTTGCTTGCGCCACTTTGTCACTGAACTTTGTGCTGATGACCGATGAGCTAGTTGCAAACCGTCAGCTTTATTGAGTAATTCTCCATGAACACTCCCACTAACCCTCCCCTGTCAAAGCTCTGGATCCCAGTTTGTTATACACAGAAACACAGTGACATTAACTGAGCATTCTAAAGGGTCGGTTCACTGAAATAATAAAACTGCATTTTCTCACCTACCCTCTAGTGCTGTCTACCCATACTGACAGTTTTGCTTCAGTATTTCAGCCTCTGTGAACAGTTTTCTATTGAAGAAACAGTCTCTATGAAAACATGACAGTGTCTTCTATAGCTTATCCAGATTAACCTGGACTTTGGCATTAGAACAACTTTAAAGGCTACACTGGGACAGTGGCAGAATTTATTATTATCTGCATGGCTAAATAGTTACAATATGTGTTTTTTTTTTTTTGTTTTGTTTGTTTGTTTTTGTTTTTTTTTTTTGTAATTTTGGCAACTCAGCCCTTTAAAAACGTTATAAGTTTATGATGAGATGTGGTCAAAATGTTCATTTCCAGAACAATACTCGATTAAATCTAATATTAAATACATCTGTGACAGCAAGCTAAAATGAAATAAACAGGCACAGACATAGCTGCCATGTTATAGCTGGATCCTTTAAATGAAATCAAAAAGGAGAATAAAGCTGGTAATCATGCAAAAACACCAATATCTGGGTAGTGTACAAAAGGGCCTCATTTTGGACCACTAGGACTTAAACCTCTGAGACAACTGTGGTAACACCTCCTTCATTTAGGTCAGAGGTCATTGAAAATATGTGACAGTGATAATTCTTGAAAATTTCCCAGATTAGGTCATCGTTCAATGTTCAACACCTCATTTTACATGTATAGGATTAAACAGACCAGGTGTGGCCAGACCTCCCAGTGTTATCACATCATGTTACACAACTAAAGCTAAATGTAGCCTGAGATGAGATCACCTGTGTACACCAGTGACAATGATTAAAACCAGAGACTGATCTGAAGATAAAGTGATGGACAATCTTACCCAGGCACAACTTTAAATCAGCTGGAACACACAGGGCTACAGCTTCTATCATCATGCAGGAGTATTAAAAAAGCGTTTCTTCTTCCTTGTTTAAGACCACATTCAATAGGCAATTAACTGAAAACCATTGGAAGGTTGAAAAAGTAAAGATGACTGAATGTCTGTCTCAGTGTAAAAGAAAAAAATATACAGAACATTTTTTCTGTCTGTGGATTAGATCAGAAGTGGCCAAAGAAAACTGACTCTAGTCTCTAGTTCTCTTACACAATTCATTGCCTGTGGCTGTATTTCACACAGTCTGTAAATTTTTACACACAGCTGAACAGCACATAATTCACACTCAGCAGACTCCTGCACAAGTGTGGCATTAGGAGAGGAAACAGAGGCAATGGTACTAAAAATCAATCTTTTCACACATGGAGAACACAAACAAACACACACACACACACACACACACAGAGTTGTGACATTATGCAAACCGTTTTCTTACTAGACAGGCTATAATCCTGTATTCATATTTATTGTCACACAACTAAAATGCCAAACAAAAGCTTTCTGTAAAGAGAAAAGGCAAACGTCAAAACTAGTGGAAAGTGAATCAGAATTGAAATGTGGGATTATCAGAGGTAGACTGGTGTTCACATCATACAACTATCAACTCAAGGTGGAAATTTGGTGAGTAAACCAACGTCCTGCTTTCTTTGTTTTCTCAGAAAATATATGTCCAGCACTCAGATATATCTAAAACCAATAAAATCCATAAATTCTGTAAGATGATTTGGTATATCAGAATATGTTTTGACTGCTTTTCATCACAAATGAAAAGCATACCAAGGCATTGCACCGGTTTCTGTGAAACGTGTGCGCCGCATAGATAAATATTTAATAGAAGAAAACCTGATACAACCCAGTGAAAAACAGTGCAACCAAAAGTTAGAGCAGTAAAACAGCAAAAACAGTCAGACTTACTCTTCTTGTTGTCTAACACTTCCACGAGTCCACCACTGCCTCGGCGCTAATTAACAACACCTGCATTAGACTAATTAAAGGCCGTTTCCGCCATTTTCTGTGTCTGAATGTTAGCCCTGGACCGTTTAAACAACCTTCCAAGATATCTAGAAATGTGCATATTGAATAATTTGTCTAAACCAGGAGCTGTCTTAGCCAAACTGGTAGCTAATACTTCAACAGGTTCAGTCAAAGACATGTAAATTGCAGAAGAGAAACAACGACATCATGTGGACAAGCGAGGAACAGTTTCAATTTAATCTCCAGCAGGTATGAAACACCTGTGTTGGCGTTAGTTCCTAAGGGAGTAGTTTCCAGCACGTGTTCAAGTCCTCCATTCAGATTCTACCAAATAAAGCAGCTCTCAGTGTGCAGAATGGTCCCTTTCAGCATCTGGTTTTAAACATTCTTCGTTAATTTGACTACTGATGCACAGAGGTTGAAAGTAGACTTGAAAGTACATTTACTCAAGTACTGTATTTAAGAACAATTTTGAGGTACTTGTACTTTACTTGACCAATTTATGCTACATTTCAGAGGAAATTATGATACTTTTCACCCCACAGTTATCAGACAGAAGGTTTTCAGATTCTAATTTTAAAAACCAAACACACATTTATATGTTTATATATATTTAGATACAATGTACCATTAAAGATTAAACCAGTGGTTCCCAAGCTTTCTGGATTGTGGCCTCTTAGAAAACAGAGTTAGGGCCTCTTGTCGTATCATGTTTCAGGTGTCTGAGTTGTTTGCAGCTCCAGAAAGAGATTTTCCATTTATGTTTGTCAGATGGTTTCTCCTAAATGTCTGTTTGAGGCCCAAAGAGGTGAATTGAGCCAATATTTCCCCATAAAGGTCAAAGACTGGAGAAAAACTGACAACAGGTTTGTGTGTCAGACTTCTTTTTTTGGAGGGGACTGACCCCCTAGGTGATGGACCACTGGACTGGAGAACTAAACAAGCTAACTAAATATAAAGTGGTTAAAACTAGTGCCACCTTGATCATTTACAACAGAAAAATACTGGTTATACACTGAGACATCAGTATTCACAATTTAATATGCAAAAATGTAATATTTGTATGATAAGACATCAGTCACATGGGGGCATTTTTCCCATAGAAGAACTTTTATTTGCTGCTAATACTTATTTACTTCTTGTATTAAAGGAACTGAGTACTTCCTCCACCACTGCTGATGCATTAATGTGTTGCAGCATTTTGATATTACATTTACAGTGGAGATAATTAAACTATTTTGTTTACTGTTTGGTAGATTCATCTATAGCAATGCACCATATTTTATTCGATGGTCCTATATTTGGGATGATTTTCTAATCTGAAAATACTGACTTTATTTGTCAAGTAAATGTTGAGTAAAAAGTACAATATTTTCCTCTGAAATGTAGAATAAAGTAGAATAAAATGGAAACACACAGGTTAAGTATGAGTAGCCTACCTCAAAACTATACTTAAGTACAGGCCTTGTACTTGGCTACTTTCTGCCACAGCCACTGGAAACATATTTGGTCCATGTTTATTTTTTGTATTATTAGCAACTCCTTTAGCAGAAATACACTTGTCCAGGCTGATCTATGAGAGGACTTTCAATCCAAACTGAGGAGGCTATATAAAGATTGTGGCATCTCAGAGGAATACACTTATTACATAAATGACCTGTATGATAACTGCTGCAGCAGAAGCCTGAGAAAACCTTTTAGGCTTCCTTAAATAGAATATTGTTGCATTATTCTCATGGAAATATAAACATCATGCTCCTTGATGCCAGCTGGGGCAACAATCAAATGCTAATGTTTGAATTATTGCTGGATAGTTTCTGTGTTGCTCAGCAGGGCATTGATGGTCTTACTGATTTGTATGTATGATATAATAATCATAACAATTGTGGTAACTTGTGTATTTTTGAGCTTAAGTGTTGCTTGTTTTATTCATTTTCTGTAATATTTGCACAGTATTGATTAAGCTACAATAGCTGTCAGTGATTCATGAAGTAAGTCAAGGTCATGACCAGTGTAAAACAGAACAAACTCAAATGTAAATCAGATGAGCAGTTTATTTCACTCTGTTGCTTCACATTTCATGCTCACTGCAGGAGCACAGATGAATCATGATATTAAGTCTAATGCAGAGCAGAGAATGCATTAGTCTCAAAATAGCTGCAACTCATTTACCAAATGTATCAAGTATTAGTGAACAAAGGTCTATAGAAAGGGTTTGTTCTTCTTTCAGAGGTCAATATCCTGCCCATGTCTTTGTCCTGTTATCACACATCAGACCCCTGGTGTGGGTGACGCAGGCTCATTTGGCTCAGACCCATTCATTTGTGCTTTATGGGTTGCTGATGCTTGTAATTATACATGTGCGTGATATCAGTGCAGAGTGAAATGAATTAGACTTGAGAAAAAAAAATGTGATTATCATATTGGATTTAATTGAACAACCTTTCCTTTGAATTCAAGATTACACATGCAAACACAAGAAATAGATTTCAGAACCTGATCACAGTTTCTGACCCATGGGTGAATAATGTTTGAGACAAAAGACCAGCTTCATCTTACATTGTTTGACATTGTTTGCAGTGTCCTTTTGTGTGGTATATTTTACATAATTCTTTCAAGAGTCAGTCCATGGAGTGCTGTGTGTGTATAATGAGGTAATATAATAAATTATTTAATACAAGTAGAAAAGTAAAGCAGATCTAAGCTCTAAAGGACGGATACTGACCGTGATGACTGTTTTCACCTGAACTAACATTGTTTCTAATCAGGTGACTGTGCCACAATGTGTTAACTCCACTGCAAGGTGAGATTTTCTCCATCAATCCCCCAGACTGCTCCCGTGGGGCTTTTCATTTCCTCTTGCCTATTCGTGCCATTAGTTCAGCATTTGCTGCAGCCTTGGTCCTCATGTCCTGGTTCTTGGCCAGATCTATAAGGACGCTGAGGATGCTGGTGGGAACATCGAGAGATAGGGCGAAGCGAGATCCCTGTTGGGCTCTCTTTGGCACCTGGGAGACCGGGCGTGGCGCTCGCCTGAGCATAGTGTGATACTCTGACCGGAGCAATGAGTTCAACATGCCGCTGCGGTTTAGGATGTCGACAGCCAGCACATCCCTCTGTGTGTCTTCATCACGTTTGGCAAGAGCGGGACTGCTCCTCTGACTCTGGACACACCAAGGCAGCAGCAGAGCCAGGCAGAAACACACACGCACACTTCTCATGGTCAGGACTGTCTGCAAGGGAGAGAAGAACATATCAACCAGTGGTTCAAAATTGCACAACTGTGACACTGCAAGGGTTCACTCAGTGATGGCGTGCATTAGGAATTTTCTTTTTCATATCAGACCACAGAACCCAAAAGAAAATGCTCATTCGTCACTGATTTCATAGCAAAAACTCACATAATGATGACAGTGGTGAAAATCAAGAGAAGGTTTTATGGTGGGATGCAACACAAGAGTGGAATAATAACATCCATTACTAGTAATATCCAACCGAGATTTACACTTCAGTAGCCGCAACCAGTACATAGATAGAGACATATGCAGTAGCTAGTATATTTAAAAACAAAATCATTCAACATTTTTACAAGTTTTAAATGCCATGCATAAAAAGATAAATTCACTGTTTTAGCCACTTATTTTATAAACATTCCATTATTTTTCTAATATATCATGCAAGATTTTCCTTTTTATTTACAGATAAACCAGGTGTCATAATCCCAATCCATACTTACTGTGTCACCACAGTGAAATATTGTTAACTTGACAAAAAGGCACTTCTCCCTCCTCTGGTCTAAAGCAGGGCTCTGGTGATGATCTCTTGTTTTTGACCTTGAGATAATCTGAGATATTGTATCTTCTGTCTCCCCGCTTCTTCTTCTTCCTGTGCTACCAGAGGAGCGACCTGTGTGGCACGCAGTCGGATGTTCAACTGGACTTCTGCCTGCTCGTCCACGACTTTGTCTTCACCCGCATCAGTTCCTCGTCAAGACACTGCCCCTTCCACTCTGCGTTTATCTGTTCACCCCATCGCCCCCCCCCCCCATTTCATCTCATTTCCTCCACACTCATTGTCGTCTTTCTTTTCTTTCTAAAAATAACACAGTGCTAATCACAATAGTTTGCCTATAATGAATCAGGTAGTTGCCTCAGTCTGCTGTCAAAGCACAACTGAAACCCACCGCCGCCATTCAAAAGTTAAGTACCAGCAAGCTGCAAAAAACAAAACATATATCTGATTAACATGTCATGCAAATTGTTCACTTTCTCATTATGGTGTAATGAATTTGTGTGTTGTCAATAATCCTGGGTGACCATAGTTTGACTATTACACAAAGAAACATGATGTTAAAATCAGACACGCAGTGGTAATACAAACAACACTGTTACTGAGACGACCACTTTCATTTGTGATTATCGTTTTGGTTTCTGTTGTGTGTGTTGTTTCTAATCCTGTCTTATTTTAAGACTGTGTGCATTCATACCCAGTCAGTGTGTTTATGATTTTCAAAAACACAGTGACTGCAGATTTAATTCATAAGTGCTTCAGTTAATAAGATTACTGATACTTAATATAACAATCAAGGTATGGTGCATCTAGGAAAGTAAATGGCAGTGACAAAGATACAGAGGGATCAGACCTGACGCACTGCAGTTACCAGACTATTTCTATAACCACCAGACATCTGCTGTTCTGTCTCAAATACAGCATAATACTTCCACCATTAAGAAAAGACAGTAGGCTTGAACGAAAAACAAGCTCACTGATCTTCAACCCAGATGATGATCGCAATCTCTCAAACACTTTTCATCATACAGAGGTCATGGAACAGGCTGGTATCATGACCTTAATGAAACACACTCTGGCACCTCAGGTGAGGGTGTTTTACTGTAAGGCTAAATCAATCTCATTCGTGCACTGTAATGTTAAAAAAAAAAAAAAAAACATTCTTCTTGTTCAGCCAACAGACAAAACTCTGGAAAACAAGCAGCTTACGTCACAAACTCCAAAAAAAGCTGTTCTACATGAAAGAGCAGGCCCAAATTCTACCATAGTGACGGTAATTCAATTCTACGGGGTGCATTTAGTTAGGAGCAATGGACACTAAATGTGGTGTCATTAATTAGAGCACAGAGGCAACTGTTTTTTTTTTTTTTAATCTGATTTGGGTGCCTTAAGCAAGCAGCAATAAAAGCAAGTGAAAATTGTTCCTCTGACTTCAGTTTTGAAATGATAGGCTTGATCTAATAATCAAGTACTTTTTACTGAATGCTGGACATTGCTGCCACTTAAAGGAACATATTGTATGTACACAAGTTCTTCTATTTAGAGACCACAGAAGACGAGAGCAGAGGAGGAAGGAGGAAGAGGCTGTCAGGCTCAGGAGGAAGACTCACCGAGACAAAGCCTACCTCGTTTCCTGAGTCACCTCTAGTCCAGCCCATCAAGGGATTTATCCTCATCTGACTAATGATATGAATATTACAAGTACAGCCTGATTACGATAGTTAGGCCCTCGGGGGCCCTCAAGATTACGAGCTGTCTCAGTTACCCTCAAATAAACAAACATGGGTCACACAAATGTCATCCAGCAGCAAAAAGAGATGTCCTGGGTCATACCAGTAGCATTGTTGTCATAGTAACGGCATGACGCAGGACTACACATGAACGTGAGATGATGTCATCTCTATGATTCAAGATAAAACATATAAATCACAGCAGGTCCTTGTTAATCATTCATAAATAAACGTTACGTATCCAGGGAGCATCTCATCACAAGTACTTTGATCAGCAGCGTTAATCCAACCGTGTCCATTTAAATTCGGAATATGATTCAATTCTAAAGAAAACAGAATTCTAAATAAAGGAAATAATCATATCATAGTAATCGGTAGTAGTAGGTACAGTTACTACAAAAGAACCCAATCAAAGAAGACACTACTGCACTAGTGAAAAACAAATAGGCAATCCACAGTTCCACAGACAACCTAAAACTGCACCTCAGACCATACATCACTGATAAACATTCACAAGACTGAACACAGGAAAACTGCAGAGGACAAGTGCACTTTGGGAAGAAAAACTAGAAATAGGGATAACAGCTGGACTCAATCAATCAATGTGCAACTAAGCGCTCTTGTTTTCTGGCAACTATTACAACAGTTCTCACCATGTGTCTTACGTAATGTGACTGATAATGCACAAATCCATTAGAAGCAACTTAATATTTAAAAAACAAACAAATATCACAACAGGGTTGTCATTGTCATTATGCTTACGTACGGTCTCCTTAGTTGTGGTCTTGTATATCTGAAACATTTAACAAACACTTTCCAAAATTAAGCAAGAACAATTAAAACCAACATTGCAGCTGGCAGTGCCACTTAAATGATCTGCAGAATACAGAAATAAAGTGAATGAAGTGACAATAAATTTAATACAAAATTTGTTGTGTACGTGTTACTTTGAAAACACACCACACGCTCACATACACAAAACACACTAGATCAGTGTTTTACAGTATTTTATTTTCGTCGGAATGAGAGCTTCTGTTATGTACAATAGAGGACAGAAACAAATGTTACAGAAATTATAAATATACTCTTGCTCCAGACTGGCTGTACCGGCTGTTCTGTGTCCAGTAGATATTTCATATTCAAGTCCACCCTCTCTCCCCTCCCTTCTGCAGGTCAGTACCAGGTGATGAGAACCTGTTCAGTAAAATCAAGAGGTAACAACATGTACAATGTGCAGGCTGACTGCCCCCCTCATGGCTAACTATGAGTGATCAATGGGCGGGATAAGAGAGGGAGGTTGGAAGAAGAAAGAGAATAGATGGCTGCCTGTGCTGTCAAGCCAACGTGAGGACAATCCTCAAGTGTTCACCCTCGCGGCGATGACAGGAGGAAAGCACGGTAAGGTTGAGAAGGAAGGTGGGGAGCAAACGTGGGACACACGGAGCAACACGACAACGCATCTTAAAACCTGAGCCAGTACATGGCACTGCGCATTCTGTTGTAGTCAGGTAGCTGCTCAATAGGGCCTGGAAGAGAGGCAGGAGGGAAAGATTAGAGAAAATCATTCACATACGGCCTCTGACCTTAGTGTGAAAAGATTAAAACCACAGCAGAACTCACCAACACCTGCCACAGCTGGACACTTGTCATAGATGTATTTGGAGCAGATGTCACGAACCATCCTGGGGGTCACGGCCTGAAAGGAGAGATGAGGATAAAGTCAGAACTCCTATCCTAGAGATGGACTAGAAGACTTTCAAAATGTAGCCAAATTGCATCACGCAATCATTTGTCACAACAGTCCAGGGCAGAACTCAGCTTCAGAGTGTCAACTCACATCGATCCGAGCGTCCCACTCGGCCAGTGGAATACGGCGGCCGTAGTTCAGGATGTGTCTTCCGATGTCATCACAAATTGGTGTTGTTCCTAAATGACAAACACGTATGTTGATTTGTGACTCTGATAAGTTTGAGTGTGTTTTTGTGTAAATGCATGACAGACACATTAGGTACCATTGAGCTGTCCAACCAGGCTGGCCTTCAGAGCGTTCTTGCCTCTGGCTACATCACTCTCTGTCACTGTGGTGCACAGGTTCATCCTGCGGTGAGCAAAAGTGGAAGAAAATAGGACTAAATATATGTGCATTATCCTATGACTAAAAGTAGTAGAACATAATGCAGTAATGATATTCTCTGAGTGCGTTTCTGTCATTACTGACCAGGCATTCTGGGACCAGTGCATCATGTCGTCGATGCAGTTTTTATCAGCCACAAAGTAAATGCCCAGCAGGCCGGTGTCGCTGTAGGAGGAGTGGAAGGCCTGGAAGCTGTGACACAGGTTCTCCTCCGCTGCCAGGCGAGCCAGGCGGCTACTCAGATGCTGTATGAAAGAGAGAAGAGTAGATGCTGATATTCTACTCTTCTAAAAGATCTGCTTCATAATAAAAGCGGAATTACATCACACCACAGTAAAGAGTATTTGTGGTGTTTGGTTGACCTATTTTAAACATTAGGTAGTTCTCATCTCAGCAAGTGTAAAGCAAGTGCCACACAAAATGTGCCAATTACAGTGTTTTATCATACTTCCAAGACAAGTGAATACAAAAGTGATGTATTTAAAACGTATTTAAGATCTAATTAAGTTAAACTATTTTTTTCTTGTTCCTCCCGACAGGTCCAGAGGCAGGGGTGAGACCCCTGACCCAGGTTTTCAGAGAGGACCATGATCTACCCCTCCATAATGGCCACTCAAGACATTAACAACCTCGAGTGGGCAAAGCTTAAAGGGGACAGTGCTGAACCAATGAGATTAATTTACCTCAGGTGTTATTACTGTCATTGCTACCATTTTCATTACTGTTGTCTTTTCTCAGCTGCGTAAGCAAACAAAAACCAGTAGAAAAAAATATTACACCAACCTTTCCGCCACCGAAGGTGAGGTCAAAGCTGCCGATGATGGAGTTAGCCACCATAAGAGGCACAATGTCTGGGCTGGCAGCACTGGCCCCCTCCACAGCGATGGCGACGTGTGCCAGAGGCAAAGCATCGTCACGCATACGGATCTGAGGAGAGGCAGGAAAGAAACAAATCAATAAGACAAGTGATTGTGACAGTAAATGGGATACCGTTCTTGGTGTCTCATTTCCAGTGATAGGCCAGAATAACAAGGCAGGGACATAATGAATCACTCTGAAACAGAAGTTCACCAAGTTGAAAACAGTCTCTTGAGTTAGTCTGTTATAGATGCCAGAACACATTTGGTGAATTCCTTTAAAGTTGTACTGATCATGTACTGAAATAATGTTTAAGGAAATATAGTAGTGGAAACAGCAGCAGGATAAGACACCAGGTAATAAAGCTGACAAAACAATAATGAAAAAGTATTCTTGTAAAACAATATCAACTCATCTCACCTCACTGCCTGTGAATCGGCAGGGTGACAACACAGGAACGGCATCTCCCTCATACTCAAAAGACACCCCGCTGAAGTGAGTTTTGGCCAAACTGACCAGCTCATCATGGTTCACACCTGCAGAGGTAGCACACCAGGTGAATCCCATGTCATTCAGAGAAAGTAAAGGTCGAAAGGCTACCAGAGTACCCCCTCTCAGTGTGTGTTAGGAGGAAGAGGGCCTACCTCCAGCAGCAGCCAGCACCATGCGAGGGGCCTTGTAGTGGCTGTTGACATATTCCACCAGGTCCTGGCGGGTCAGAGTCCTGGGAGAATTGAAGATGAGCATCGCCATTAATTTATACAAAGGTGTAGAATTAAATATTAAATTAATGTAATAAATGTAGTGATATGAAATTTAAAAAGAGTTGTGTTTATTATGCTATTTCTGAAAGCACAATTCATCATTACAACACTGCATTGCTTTAATAGCAATGGTGAAAACAATTCTGAGTTGTTCTGAGATAGTGACCAATATTTTAATGTACCATATGTGTGTGAGCATGTAGTTCCTCCTACCTAGCATTGTCAGAAGGTCCCATCACACTGTGTCCCAGAGGAGTGCCCTGGAAGGCTGTAGCATGCAGCAGGTCAAGGCAAACATCTTGCAGGTTGCTCTCAACTTCCTCTAGCTCACGCAGCACCACGCCCCTCTGCTGCTCAATCTCTGCCTCACTCAGCGAGCAGTTCTGCACCACCTCTGACAGCAACTCCACAGCTGGGAAACACATAGGAAAAAAAAATCATTCTTCTTGATGCCTTTATTTTCCAAACAAGAATAAGTTTAATTTTAAAAGGAAGCCTTTGAAATAGAGTTATTGTCAAAACTAGGGAATAATCAGTTGATTTCACTGTAAATAGGCCATGTAACCTTTGGGCAGGTCTTTGGCCATGGTCTTCATGTAGTATGCAGTGTGCTCCCTAGAGGTGTAAGCACTCAGGTGAGCACCCATTGATTCCACTTGCTGCTCCAGGGCTGTCTGGGGGTGCTTCTTTGTTCCCTGGGGATGGGAAGGTGAGAGAAATTAATGGAAGGATACTGTGTGAACAGCAATGTTTAGTTAACATGTAAACATAGCTTCAAATAAGCTTAAAAAAATGCAAAGTTAAATAAGGAGTTTCATGGTCATGAAACTAGTGTCTACCTTGAAAGCCATGTGCTCCAGGAAGAAGCCTGCTCCATTGTTCTTCTCACTCTCATAGCGACTGCCAGCACTGATCCACAGTCCAACCTGTGACAGAAAAGAGACACGTGGTGAATGGGGGACCTGTTCATTTACAGCTCTCACTGATCATGTACCATTCAATGAAAGTGAAATAGTGAGTTGATACGCGTTATAACAAACTTTGAATTGTTCTAAACAGAACCCCTACAGCTGTGTTCTTACAGTGCACGTTCCATGCCCAGTCTCCTCAGATGCAACCCTCAAACCATTGTCCAGGGAAGTGAGGCGGGTTTCAGGGGCTCCCACCAGGCTCTGCGCATAGCTGACTGAGGCCTGCCCACGTCTCAGAGACAGCAGGATGGGCTACAAGGGGAGAGATGCAAACAGGCAACAAGAGTAATTTAAAAATGCTGTTAAAATAACAGAACTTTCACATCAGCATTCACACAGTTAATCATCTACTGCATCCTGTTGATTAAACAAAATGAAAGAAGTAATCAGGTGATGAAAATCTTATACAGTCTGATTTAACAGTGGACTTCAAACATAACACATTAAACTCACTCCTGCTGATCCATTCACATGCAAAGCAAGAGTAGAAATATTTGGCACAGGACATCATCTAAACTTAAGGCTGGAATCTGACATTGACACCACTGCCACCTTCTGCATATGTACCAAATGATGTGACTAAAAATAGACAAAACCAGAAAACAATATCATATCAGATCTGTTTAGATGTGTAAAAATATGTGTCTATCCTAAGTCCATCACACTGTACAATAAAATTATGGAATGTTATTGTTATATACCATTTACTTGCTATTTTCATTTTCTAGATTTTGATATATTATTGAGACTAATCTAGGATGACACTGATACTTTCTCACAATTATTTACAACAACACCTTGTGCAACAATTCTGGATTATTACAAAATCAGAAATCACTGATAGAGAATGTAAAAAGCAGACATTGATCAACCCGGTTTCAAAGTCATGTATTAGTGTCACTGTGTAAATTTCGCACTATTACTCCCACCCGCTAAAAAGTACTTCTTCAACAATTAAACATTTTGGTGATAAACAGAGGTACAGATTGTCACTGTCAGCACCGATCTCTACAAAGTCACCGTACTGAAGCCAAAGGCTAAAGCTGTTAGCCCTGAAGTTTAGCCGCAGTACGGGGGCAAGTGAGGACATGTATCAAACGTTACAGCTGCTGACCTTGTGAATGAACTACGAATAAAACGACGACGTGCTTATCTAAATAACACACAAATACCACGGACGCTACATACGAAGTGGTTGTTACAACAGGTTCTGTCATAATTACCAGGTGACCTTGCATTCACTGCTAGCTAACCGGTTAGCACCAGTTAGCTAGCACCGTTTCCGTTTTTGTACAGCGGACACCTCAGCTAAC
The DNA here is from genome assembly GCF_001640805.2 of Lates calcarifer. Classification (NCBI taxonomy): domain Eukaryota; kingdom Metazoa; phylum Chordata; class Actinopteri; family Centropomidae; genus Lates; species Lates calcarifer. The sequence goes on from NC_066844.1 coordinate 15,386,788, forward strand.
CAATTCGCAGGCGTTGTGCTACGCGTAGAAATGTCATAATATTAAACGTTATACTGCTCAGACTTTTGATGCTTAACTTACACTGCGGGTTTTAGCGAGGGTTCGACCCACGGTGCTCCCAACACGGCACACGGACGCCGCCATTTCTCAGAACGGTTATAGAAGGAGGGGGGACCAGCAGAGGTAGTCTCTTCTTCGCCGTCCTGTGAAAATGGTTACTACCTCTTCAGCTGTGTATTACCGCCACCAGCTGTTCATTACGTGTTGTTAACAGAGAGGTCTGTGGAGTACCGTCTTCTCACTGTGCGTTTTACTTTCCGTCAAGGAGTTTGTTGTGGTTTTAGTAAATATTCAGACTACGCCCCTGCTTTACACATTAACTATTGTAGTCTAGTGTTGTGCGGTTTGAAAAGTCAGCTTTAATTCCTCTCAACACCAACAGGAGCTGGGGCCTATGATGAACAATTCAGTCAGTTCAAGCCTGATTAGTCTTCTCGTTTAACACAACGACTTCCTGTGTTTTTTCTTCCTTTTTCTGTGGTATATTTTGTTCAGCAGTGTTTTCCAACTCCTGTCAACATCTTTACTAACTATTTCCTTTCCTGTTCTTTCAACTATATGATCAAAAAACTATATTTCCCTTATGTGATGGGATACTTGATTTAAATGCATGTGTACAGTCTATATGAATTCCTGGGATATCTATAATAACAGGGACATTGTTACGTTAAATTGAATTATTCAGTCTAAAAATTTGTGAGCAAAAGTAGTGAAAGAAAAACAAGACATGGCAATCTTATTGAATTGTGACTTTATTATGAGGTAGGCCAAAAAAATCCCTGCAAAAACAAAAGTGCAAACTCACGGTGCATGAGAATTATTTGGTTCACAAACTTTCTGTTGAAGCTTAGTCTTTTAGGCACTCAAGGTGCCAGTGGCTGCTTGTCTGTGCTCTCTTGAAACAGTAATCTCCAGAGGCGAAGAAGGACCTTGGTGCTTCTCTGAGGTACAGGGCTGGACCTTGTCTGAGGAGACTTTTGATACCTCTGATCTCCTCTTCCACAAAAGTACAGATTGAGACTGGGTATTCATGGGCAAGTGGATGGACTTGTTTACAGTCATTGGCAAATGAAGTGTGACAGTTTCAATAGGTACGGGCACAGGTAGCTCAGCAGGGAGAGGTGGAGGTGGTGGTGCCCCACTGCTGGCGTTTTTGGGCTGAATCTCTGCACTCTTCAACAGCATCTTAGGCAGAGGCTTTACTTTTTCTGCTGCGGGCTCCTTCTCCTTGACAGTGCCACGATGTTTTGGTGCTGAAGAGTTGGAGGACCTCAGTGGCGGAAGCTGACAGGGGCTTTTGATTCTGAAGCCCTCAACGAGTAGGTTGACTCCTACATACTGTGGCACTTCTACTGCTGCCTAGTGACCAGAGGTGACATCTAAAGTACTGAATGTCACCCATATGATTTGAACCACTTTAATGTACACTACAACCTGAAGAGGAGGGAGAACTCTTCCTTACCTGTCTATATATGAGCTGGAAGTCTCCTGTGTTTGCCGTGCGGTCAACTCTCCGGTCCAGCACAACTCGTAACGTGTCCTCCTGAACAGCAGCACAGAGTTGGGCTGTCACAGGGGTGGAGGGAGCCATGGTGGGACTAGCATTGATTTCTATCAGCCATGGGCGCAGGTCACGTCCTGCATGACATAAAATATCTAACTAATGATGATTTTTCTTTTGTTTTCACTGTAAAAGCACATAGAAAATATTGCAGTGTAATTGCCATTGACAATGAGCTCATTCTACCTAACATGAAGTCAGCACCATAGAGCTCAAAGGTGTTTTTGCGTGACTCCATCAGATCCTGTGTTGTCTGTAATGCATGTATGATAGCCTTCTTCATCCCGGGGACTACCACAGTCTGCCACTGAGCTTCCCGGCCCTGGCTGGACAGAAAGGTCTTGAACTGGTCATCTGACCACATGTTGTCTGCTGGGATACCTCGATGTCTTTGTTGGGATGGCCTCAGGTGCTTCTGGATGGAGTTATTGCACAGGTGGACGGAGCTGAGAGGCCGGGGGAAAAGAGAAGTCAAGATTGGAAAAACAAAGAGAGGACATGGGTGACAGAGGGTTAATGAGACATGTTAAAGAGGTGCCTGTCGTGACTTTGAATTCTGTGGTTGCCTTAAAACTGCTTCTGAACCCTTTTCATTTATATGTGATAACACCACAACACATATGGTGACAAGCGTGGATATACACAAATCAAATTATGTTTTTCACAATCAAATATGGAGGTTGTTAAGCTGTGCCTAATTTCTAAAAGTTAAGGTGAACAGGGAAATTTTAGGTGCTGTCAAAAGGTTTAATTTCAAAGTGGCATCTTATTTTTGCTTAAACTTTGTGACAACACTGATGGCTTTTTGTTCTTCCTCTAATGTAATTCTGGCAGGCTGTCCACCTTAGTCATTAAAGATATATAAACTGAATTCAACAGGATAGAAGAAAGAAGAGTATCTTTATTCAACGCTCGTGTGCCCTTATCTACACTGAAAGAGTTGTTGGTCTCAGTAATCATGCCTCCTGCCCCCCCCGGCTGTAAAGAGATTCCTTCCTATTACAAATCCACTGTAAGAAGGGATAATCCTTGTTCTGTTCAAATATGCATTCCAAAGTTCAGGTGAGAGCTCAAATGAAGCTGCGTCAGTCTGAGTCAGTCAAATCACGCGTCTGTGAATCTTCTAAATTTACACCCTTTTTAGTACAAAGTCACCAGTGTTTCCTTGCTGAGCTGCAATAAAGTAACAAAAACAGTGACTTTGAGGCAACACAAAGAGGGGGTTTGTACAAAAAATACTTGACACTTGATTTGTTTAATTTGGACTACACAAGCTTAGCTTTTGCTTAGCTTTTAAATGCATCTTTGCATGGACAATGATGTGATTTGTCCTCCATCACTTAGACTGGAATCAGTCTAGGAGGAAATCTCTTCACTGAGAGAACCAAAAACTCTTTTGGTGTTAAGAGCTGAAAAAAATGCTAATGTTCTGAACACAGGGATATACCCACAAATCTGTAAAAAATATAAAATAGTTAGTTTGCTTTATCTGCTGTATTTGTATTTCCGTACAATGGGAAAATAAGAATCACTGGACAGTTATCTGCATCACCACATTTGTGAAGCCCATCTGGATGTTTGCTTATGATTTTCATGTAACCACAACACCTGATTTGCAGCCTACATAGAGTAAGCTCATTTTTCCTCACATGCCCACCCCACCTCTCTTCTTTCCACTCTTTCTGCCACTCTGTATCTAATTTTCCTTAAAAATACTTCAGCACTTTTACCCCCCTAACAGAGCAAATTGTTCAGCCCTTGTGACAGTAGGAGAGTGTTCTTGTAAACTGGTGGGGAGATGTTTCAGGAGCAGTATGCAGTTTTGGAACTGATTTTAAGTTTGATGTAGCAGATGACAAAGACATCAAATACGCACAATTTTAAATATACCCAGATGTGACACCTAGCAGTGGTTTTCAGGCCATTCATGAACTTAAAATTAGATCTCCCGCCAAAACTGACATGCGTAATCACAACCTATCTTGCCTTGTTTTGTCTTTCACTTCTCCTTTCTTTATTTGAATATTTGTTTGGTTTCACATCTGCTTCTTTTTTTAAGTTAACTTTATCAGTATGACTGTCTTACCTGTCCAGTGTATCTAGTGAGTACGGCTGCGTAGAAAAGCGCAAATAACACTTTTTATAGAACCACACAGTCAGGGGGTTCCAGTCTGTAACCAGGAACCACTGGCGCACATCAAACTTGGTGCCGTGGACCAGCATGGGGCGTTCCAGGTACTTCTGCACCACCCACTTGCTTTCCTTGATTAGGGTTGGATCACCATTCACCAGCCTGAGGATCGGATCCAGATGCTTGGCACATTTGATACCTAGATGAAAGATGAAACCGGTCGGCCTGGATTTCGTCAGATATAATGTGAACTGTCTTATGGTGTCTGTCTTCTCACCTCTGCCCCTGGACTTTGCTCCAGGTTTGATGATCCAGATGTTGTGTATGCCATCTATGTCCAGCTGTGGACAGACTTCCCCTAGCCTCTGCAGCATGGCTTTGCAGCACTTGACAAAATGATCGCTGTTCTCTATCTCTGCTCCACCACTGAACGAGGAAGCAGAGAGAGAGAGCGGATAGTGAGATACTGAAGAGTACTCTGGTTTGCCACTTTTCATTTATCTCTGTCACACACATACACAATACTCACTGAACAACAAGGTAATAACTCTCAATAAACTGCGCCCACTCTTCCTTTGTAAGTGTTTGTGGTGTCTCCAAGCTTATGTCTATGTCGTTGTGCTCCAGACTCTCCAGGAACTCCTGACACACTTTGAGTGCGTTGTCAATCATTTGGGAAAGGACCACGGGTTTAGATTGCCGTTTGCTTCGTCTCCTGTGATCTGAAGGTAGAGAGACAAAATCATGGCTCCCTTTATTTAGCTACCTTGAGAAAGTATGCAGTCATGTGAGAAGCGGTCATACCCTTAACACCCCGAATGCGGTGGCTCATCGCCTCAACACCCTGCTCCCTCTCCACAATGTACTTCAAAAGACTGATACAGGCTGTTCTCCTGTAGTCTTCTACACAGAGGACAGAAACAAAGAGCTATGTAGTGACAGAAATACAGGAGAAAATGCTTAAGTGAAAGAATCTGACCAATGAATGCATGTTTCTCATCCTGTGCTCCTAGTCTGTAACAGCGAGGGAAGAAGTTGTCTGGGTCTGCTGAATCGAACCAGTGCAGGTTCCTCAGGTTCACACACAACCCCGCCTGTCAGAGTAACAAAAAGTATTGACGGGGAGTGTGACACTGAATGGTTGTATTTTGCTGCTGAGAAATTCTAACACCATGTAAAAATACCTTGGTGGTGAAGCTGCCCGCTTTTGCAAAATGATTGGTAATCTGTTCTTTTTGCAAGCCTGTGGTGTTGATTGCGTCTCTGCGGTTTGTCCAATAAAAATAAACCATTTCATTTCGCACCATGCGAGACTGTGGAGTGAGAGGAGGGAAAGTATGAGAGCTACACTGAAATCTGTGAATCTGTTCAATTTTGTTATGGTGGACCTTAAATTTGGAGTATCGGATCATTATTTTTTACCATGAGATCATGTAGTTCATCTGGATCCTGCTCTTTTTCGGCATCGTCTGAGTCATCTGAGAAGAAGGAGCGATGTTAATCAATGGGGACACATAAACATATTCAGAGGAAGTGAGAAATGTTACTGAAACAGTCAAACTTTCATCTGGCTTACCGTCATCATTGTCGCTGTCACCAGCATCATTAGAGCTGGCTCTGCTGTCATCACTGTGTCGCCGGTGTGCTTGTTTATTGGGGCGGTGCATGCGCTGCTCAACCCAGCCTCTGGCCCTTAGTGCCTCCCTGACAACAGGGTAAGGGCCCTGGATGGAAAATACTTTATGCATCTGAGAGGAATAAAAGCAGACTCCTGAACAATGGATATCTTTGTGGAATAATCAGAAATTTACGTGGCCACAGAAATGTTTTATGTTTATTCAGTAACGTTACTTGCCTTGACAGCTTTTTCTACAAGGGCCTTGGCCGTCTTCAGTCTCTCTGGGTTAATGACAGGCAGGCTGATAAAACTACGACGAACTTTGCCCTCAGGAGGTGCAGCTGACACACATGCACCGACGCAGGCACGCACACAAAGTAAATGAAAATATACAATCAGATTTGTAAATTATACTTTCATTTGTCTTTATAAAGCTCATTAGTGATGATATTGTTCATGTTGTTCATGCAGTGCTATACCAAGTGAATGAACAATGTCATTCAGCATGTTGGTTGTCAACTTGTAGGGTATACTTGTTTGCAGCCTTTTGGCTTCATCTTGGCTGCATTGCTGGACCACAGCTGTGACCTTCTGGTTCTTGAATGGGCCTCCAGTTCCTCCTGCAGCAATAGCAACATCAGGATTGTTGTCATACATAGAGCACACTGTATTAGTGCAGTAGCTCATAGCTCAAATAAGTTTGCCAACTGTGCCAGAAAGAAATTTTGCAAACGTGGCATAACATTCAGTAACAAGCCTTCTTCATTCGCAACATGTAGCAGTCTAGTGCATGAAGGAGGAGAGATCATTCAAATACACCTGGATACAGTTTCTCGCAACATAGCATTTGCAGCTGGAATATATCTACTGCAGATAAATGTCCACAGATTGGCTGATTAATAAGGAGCACAGCTAAATGCATAAACCAAATATAACTATACGTGATAGACATCCCATAGTAATCACAAAGCACAAAGACAACGGAACTAAATCTTAAGACTTGACATCTTCAGCTTGGAGCCAAAAAGAGCAAAGTCATGAAACTTTAATACATGGCCTCTGAGTTCAAACATTTGGCCACGTGTCCTGAGTGTGACCTCATGATTAATTCAGCGATCGTAAGCTATAAGCAGACTCTATGAATGCAAGTTTCATTTTTGAAACGTGCCCCTCCACAGCAAGTTACAAAAAAAGGCTCAATCTCAATTTTTTGACAATATGAAAACAGAGTTTGGCAAATAGGTGAGGAATAAGCATTTTGTGGGTTTCTCATCTAGTTAGAATGAAAATATAGGCCAGTGTTACTGATAAAAGAATTGTAAATCAATTTGGGAGTCACAGATGGTTCCCACCCTGGGATATGAAAACACATCTTGGTAATTTTCAACATTATATTTCTGGTCCTTGGGGTGTGTTTTCTTCCTCCAGTGTTTCCTTCAATGGTTTCTGTCTCTCACCACTATCTGGGCATGGTGTGCAGCTTCCATTAGTACCTTGGTGTCCCTCCTGGCACAGCTGGACATACTGTCTGGACCTGCTGGCCTGCATAATGACATCAGCTCTCATTCTTCAGTGGAACCTCTTTTTCTCTGCTTCATGGTTTGGGCAGGCACAAACTGCTGCAGAGGACACAGGTTAGCATTTATGTGGCAATAATCATATAGTGTAAAGGTGTGTACAAGTGTAACGCAAATAATATATCCATATACAGTGATTAAAACTCTGTTAACAGTTGCAGGTGTCATGCTTTCCTAGATGCCGGTCTTGTAGATCAGTCTCTCTCCAAGTGCAGTGGACTATAAAGTGGGTCAAGTTGCTGTGCAGGAGACAGCTTGGATACACCTGTCAGGCTTGTGGCTAACACCACAGGCGGGGTGTGATACTCAGTCTGATTTCTTTTTGTTACCTGTTGAACAGAAGCCCAGAACTATACACTTACCCCAGCAACAGAAATGTTCACTAAAATCATAATATCTTCAATTGTCCTTAGCGATCACTCACATCAGCCTATGCACAGCACACACAAAATAATTATATTTATAATATTTTTTGCTGTAAAGCCACCACATGTTACAATTCACTTTTCCTTAGTTTTGGTTAACTATCACTGACTCTAAAAAATTAACCACAGCCTCTTCACGAAACAGCCCACTCTATTAAGTTAACTGGCAAAGAAAAGCTAACAGCACCAAACTCGTTCTATTCTTTTAGGCCATTATATCTTATGGTGAAGCTACTCCATTTTAAGCAGAGTTTTAACATTATGGCATAGTATTTGTTCCTCTTACCTGCTGAGGTCCACAGGTGTCTTAACTTTGGTGCCGGTTGAGTTTCACTAGAGGAACACACGGTGCGCCTGTTTATTGTTGCCACGGCAACCTCTGGACAGCTCCCAACGTTAACACCTGAAAGACTGTAGACATAAAAAGCTCTTTTCCCCTTAAAATGTCTCTGGTTATAGTAGCTTCAGTACAAACATGGCGGTTTATTTGGCCTATCATTACCATAACATTTCAACAAAAATATTTGTTTATCCTGTGAACTTCGTACCTGTGTAGATATTCGACTACATTTCGAAGTTTATCTTATTTTACTGAATATGGGAGTAGTTGGCCATTCTGCATGAGAAGCTATTGACTGTTGACGCAGAAATTCTGCTGTCTGCTTTAATATGCTTAGGATTGGGGCGGGGGGGGTTAAATTGTACATTGTAGTATAGCTACTTTTACAAGTGTATTAATGTTCAAAACTGCTACTTGATGCGGTAGACCTCTTACTTTGGAACATACGTTAAAGTTCATTTATTTTTTCAAATATTTATCTCCGTTCAGTCGCCATCTTGGCTTGTTGAAGTACACGTTGGGGGAGGCGGGATGAGGGAGGGGTTGCTGTACGTCACGGTGTCACATGTTTGGCGCGCCAGCTCCTTTAGCTCTGCTAGTACGCCTAGTATGGGTATACTGTGCTCTGCACGGGCAAATCACCGCTCTACTTAGCTCGACATACTTATATCTGAACACACACACCTGCGTACGCACACACACACACACACACACACACACATATTCAAAACGTACTTACCCATAAGAAGCGCAGCTTTACAAGATAGAGACACCACAACACTTGAAAACAGGTAAACCTCACAGTGTTTCTGCAGGCAGCGTAGAAGAAATGTTTTTCCTCGAAATTTATTTAAGCTAACATGCTAACTCTGTAGAGCATCTCTCAGCTGAACCTATGTTGAACCCATTTCTCAGGTGTCTGGTTCCGTTTCATCCGTAAAATGTGCGGAAGAACTGCTTGCACTCTTGCTCCTGACGAGGTGAGACGAGCTTGCACCTACAGAAACCGAAGCGGAAAGCGGAGACGGCCCCGGTGGAGGGATGGGGATGCGGACAAATACCGACCCTCTTACAACAAGAACCCCCAGTCCATGAGTCCAGTCCTGTTGTCCAAGAAGCATTTCGATAAGGTAAGAACAAGCTGGTTATTTCCGTGCCTGAGAGTGTCATCAAGTCTATGAACGGAAGAACAGACAGGAAGGTTTCACCCTGTAACATAAAGTTACACATCAGAAACACTTTGGTTAACTTTTGGTAGAAAACTCAAGGTGAGGAGATACATAATGAAAATGATCAAACTCTAAAATCACTCCGATGTATGTTTAGTTTTTTAGATAGCAATGAACAGTGAACATTATGCTAGTCTTATTCTTAATTTACTTCCTTACTCTTTTTTTCTATAGTACAATTCAGTGCAATAACACTACAACCACAGTCACAGTCATAATACCATGAAACATTGTAGGCCTCAAATGGTAGTATGTACTTATTGCATTGAATTGCATTATTTAGTGTCAATCCTCATGTCATTGTGTCACTCCTTGAATGTGTTCCCAGGATGCTCCTGTGGATGAGTTTGTGTTGGCCTCAATGCGTTGGGGTCTTGTACCTTCCTGGTTCAAAGAGGATGATCCAAGCAAGATGCGCTACAGCACCAGCAACTGCCGCAGCGAGAATATACTGGAGAAGAAATCGTACAAGGTGCATACAATTTAAGACTGTGCAGAGTGCCTTACCTCTTGTATTGTGGGCCTGAGGGAGCTGGAGTGTGTCTCTGATAACTTTTTTTTTTTTTTTCCCCTGAAAGGACCCAATGAAAAAAGGACAGCGCTGCGTCATCCTGGCTGATGGTTTTTATGAGTGGATGAGGGTGGAGAAAACCAAGCAGCCTTTCTTCATCTACTTCCCCCAGACTCATGGATCCAGTCAGGAGAACACAGGGGATCAGGATGACCCCAAGACCTCAGCTCGCAGTAAGGTAAATTCAGAGACAGCGTGCCCTGTCTTGACTGAGGTTCGTACTGGGTTTTGTGTAACAATATGAGCACCGTGAAAATTTGCTTTCATTCAGAACAAAAGTATGAGAGAATGGAGCTATGGTGGAAATTACCATGGCTAGAAATTTCCTGTGTGGGAGAGAAGCCAAGGCAAAAATGCTGCACGTGTCCTCCAGGTGTTCCTTCAGCATTAAATTCTTTTTGCAATACCAATACCAACACCTGGTTTGATTTTAATGTTAGTGTCAGGTTGTGGACTTGAAAGTCAGAAACCAACAAAGTCTGTCACCATTTAAACATTAATATGGCTCTGCCTGTCTGCTCTCTGCTGTGTGTTGGCCAGGAGGGGGAAGCACCAGGTAAATGGAGTGGTTGGAGGCTGCTGACTATGGCTGGACTGTTTGACTGCTGGACACCTCCAGGTGGTGGAGAACCCCTTTACAGTTACAGTGTAATCACTGTGAATGCTTCCCCAAACCTGCAAAACATTCATGACAGGCAAGGACAGTTGATAGGAAAACACACAAGTTTCACTTGCATCTGTGTGAAATTGTAACTTACTGTGCGCTTGTGTTTTAGGATGCCAGCAATCCTGGATGGAGAGGATGAAGTGAGAAGATGGCTTGACTTTGGGGAGGTGAAGTCTCTAGATGCCCTGAAACTTCTCCAGTCTAAAAACATTTTGACTTTTCATCCTGTCTCTTCGCTAGTCAACAACACACGCAACAACTCTCCGGAGTGCCTTCAGCCAGTGGATCTTGGCAGCAAAAAGGTATTGGATTTACTGTGGTGTTTTATTCTCTCTGACTGGAAAATCGAGGTACACTGTTGTTTGACAAGTAGAGAGGTTTCAGCTGACAAATCTGACCCTTGACCCCTAGGAGCCCAAACCCACAGCCAGCAGTAAGAGGATGATGAGCTGGCTGGCAAGCAGTTCTCCTTCAAAGAGAAAGGAGTCCAGCACACCTGAGAGTAAAGAAAGCAAGGCAGAGACCCCGTCCAAGTCCAAAGGAGCACTTCAGCAGTGGCTTCATGGAGCCAATAAGAAACAAAGAACCAAGTGAAGATATGAACCTTGAAGACCACCTAGGCCTTATTTACACTGTACACTATGCACTGTATGGTCAGGTTTTGTATTAGTTAATGTCTCGTATGTAAAAAAAGAATGCTTCACAGGTTGTTCCATTAATAAATATCAGAAATAAACACAGTGTGCTTAATTCAAGATTTTTATTACCCTTATTACTTGAAACGCAAAGACATTTTGAAACAATGTAGATGCTATGCATTTATCATATTAATAATATAATAATGATGAATGCCAATACTCCCACCCCCCAACATTTTTTTTTCTCTTTTCAAAGTTACAGTATGTATGCTATCTTGTAATCTATAATGCATTTCAAAGTTTTAACATAATACGAACAGACAGTTAAAGATCTGATCGGTTAAAAGAAATGTCAAGCACTTAAACTGTTTGCCAACACGAGCAACTGGCAGAGTCAGATATGGAGATTTACAACACAATTTTTTTGCCTTCCCCACACAATGATTGAGAGGTTTGCAAATATACAAAGTCTTGCAATAGTTGACAGTAAAAAGAAATGTACTAGCTAATAGTACTAAGTTATGAATGATATTTATACTTGAGAAAAATCTCTCTTCTCCAGGACCATCCGGTAGAATGACATGCTGTCTTGATTTGGTTCGTTCTCACATCAAAGTACCAAGAATGAATACAAGACAAACCTTCATTTCTCCACTAGAGGAACAGCAAATAATATGCTAGGGACAGCACTTCCACTTCAATTCAGCAAGGAGCTGACTCTGGATTCACACAATGTCCTTAACCTGAGCTACAATTGCATTTATTGTGGCTCCAAAATGAGATGTATGAACAAGTCTAAAGTTATTGTAAAAAAAAAAAAAAAAAAAAAAAAAATCTGTATACACATATCTGATGGACTTTGCGCTGAATAAGATCTTCAATTCTATGCCAATTAACAAGAACCAGCAGGCAGCATATTAATGTGATCCACACATGCACCTTCACTTATTCTAAACCTTCACCACTTGAGGTCCGACCCCCTGTTTATGTATCAGAGTTTAATCTTTTAAGGTTGCATGAGGTAAAGTGAAACCAGGGTAACAAGTGTTTTTGAGTGTGAAACTAATTTAAGCCACAACACAAATGAGTAAAATGGGGGGGAGCAGTGTTTCCTCTATTCATGCAGCAGTGGCAGGCTGTGAAAGTAAGAAAACAACCACCGCCGCCTAAGAAACTTTGATAAAAAAAATAAAAAAAACAACAAAAAAACCCCCATTAGTTCGTCCAACTTTACTCATGAACACAAACATGTATAGAGATAATGTTTCAATTTACCACTTAAAGTATCCAAATAAAAGCAGTTAGAACCAAAACTGGGTGTGAAAGCAGCAATATACATGGAACTGAAAATGAGATTAGCCCAAACCACCACCGCTATGAAAAAGTACATGGAGAAACACTGGGAAGTAATAAGCATCATACAAGTCAATGCCATAATGTTTCCATAAGGTGTTCTTTGGGCTAGGAGACTCATATTTTAATAGAAAATGTGTGTGTTTTGTATACATACGGAGGCGAGTGCAGCATGTCTGTGTGTGTAGTAGTATACTCTATGATTGGGATGCTGCTTGTATGTTGGGCATTAGGGATTAACACAGTGGGCCATGGGAAAGGGGATATATAGACAAGGCAAGACAGGGTAGTGAGGGCAGTGACAACCCCTTCCCTCCCCCCCCCCGGACGATCCTCAGAGTCCTCAGCAGCTGCAGGTCTCCGCAGGTCTCGGCTGTTGCCCATTCTTGTCCAGCTTTATTGGCTCAGGAAACTCGTTGTACAGCTCCACTTCGGTCTCCTGAAATCAGACAACATAGTTGATTTAGTGCCTGGCACAGCACCTCCCTGCTTCCATGGAAACAGATGTTGAAAAATGTCATTCTTCAACATTGAAAAGACAGGGTCAAACTGCTGCTCGCTGGCCTCCTGTTACCTGTTTGAGAGCGTTGCGTGCAATAGTCTGAAAGGCCTGCTCCACATTGATTGCTTCCTTGGCGCTGGTTTCGAAATATGGGATGTTGTTCTTGCTCTGACACCAAGCCTGTGCTCGCTTTGTTGTTACCTGAAACACGAAAGAACTGACGTCAAACTTGGAGACACGAGACACGTGAGAATGTTTTATTAAAGCATTTATTCTAGAACTGTTCCACTATAAAAATCTGGACACGTTTTTAAAATCTCAGTAATTGCTAACCAAGTGCTGATCATCTTGACCCACCTGTCTGTTCTCCAAGTCGATTTTGTTGCCCAGCACCACAAAGGGGAAATTCTCAGGGTCTCGAGGGCTGGCCTGGATCAAGAACTCGTCCCTCCAGCTGTCTAGAGTCTTGAAGGTGTTGGGTGCTGTCACGTCAAACACCAAGACGCAGCAGTCTGCTCCACGGTAGAATGCAACACCTAAGGACTGGAACCTCTCTTGACCCGCTGTATCCCAAATCTAAGATAGAAATATATAGAGAGAAAGAGCGCGCGAGAGAGAATGGAGAGAAGTAGGCATCAGTGAAGACGCACTATGTTTACATGCACAAAATAATCTGATCACTATAAGAGGTTAAGGTAATCCTCTGACTTGAGTGTCAGATCTCCCTCATTACCTGTGTTTACACTGTTTGATTGAGTCTGAGTATGTGTGTGGAGTCAACAGTCATTTACAATTGACTGTGTTTTACTTCATTTCTAAAATCATTTGTTGATCTGACATCACCAGTCATGTGATATGCTAATAGTGTTTCAATCAGAAACACTGTGTGAGTGTGGCATTGCATTCCTGTGGGAATTATTCCATCAGTACCTGCATTGTGACAAGTCTGTCATCAACCATGACTTCTTTTGTCAGGAAATCAGCACCTATTGTGGCTTTGTATTGGTTACTGAACTTCTTATTCACATATTGGTTCATCAGTGAGGTCTTCCCAACTCTAGAGAAAAGAAAAAGAAAATCACATGACAACATTCAGAGCACATGCTGGGCAAATTAAACAGACTCTGTCACTGTGATGAATTGATTGGTGAAGCCCCCCCCCCCACCCCCCACCCAAAAAAAGGTTATTTGCCTGCTGCATTAGAGCAAGCCAATCAGACAAGATCCAGTCCCCTAACTACAGCTTCTTCTCTATAATGAATCATCTGGCATTGCTTCTTATTATTATCTCAGCCATTTAGCTATAAGGCTAGCATTTAACATCACTCACCCAGAGTCTCCAAGGATGATGACTTTGAGTAGTACTTTCTTCCTTGACGTCATTGTGCCACAGCTGTAAAAGACAAAGAGCAGGTAAGAGGAGAAGAGAGAACTCCTGATAGAAGCAGAACAATGCTGGAACTTCTCAAACAAGATGGATACAGCCTTGCCCCACTGATTTCGCTGAAAGCTGATAAGGTCTGTGAGTGTCTCAAAATACACTCCAAAGAAACAGGCATGTTCTAGGAATTAAACCAAGTGTCTGCTATGCTGGAGTTTCCTTCACGTCATAAACAAAAAAATAAAAAATAAAAATACAGTAATAGAGTATTTACAATATGCTGCACAGCATTGTACCATGGGGGACTAAATACAATTCTTGAAACATACAATTCTCTTTGCTTTTTTTCCTCTTCAAAATATGCTGAACAATGCAGTGCCAGGGTTGTTGAGCTGAGATGACATCTACTATTTTTGTCAACCCAGCTGGCTGCTTTTGTTTCATTGTAAAGCACTGCTTTGTAATATTTATGCTTCTAACAAACTATTCATTGGGTAAAAAAAAACAAAAACATACTGTATTGTCTCATTATCAGCTTACAATTTACAACAAAAGATCAGAAAATGAAACACGCACGCACACACTGAATTGGACATGGATTGTGTTAATCATTACATAGTCTATACAGTAATGCATCATGATGACTTCCCTTTTAAGATCTGTATTCATCTACATAGACCACTACAACTTTTTAGCAAAACTGCCAATAAACAGCTGCAAAATCTAATTACATTTGGATAACAGATGTTCTCCTTATAGGCCTTAGCTATCCTCAACTTTTCAAATGTAATATCTCCTTCCCCTAACCTGTAATAATATATCCAAGATCCCTAATAAATGTCTCCAAAGTCATCCCTCGTATCCTTCCATTGTGCTTTCATAATGTATGACATTATGAAAGCACAATGGAATCTCTACATCTCTTTTTTCGTCTATGACAAACCTCTGAAACTGTGATCACATTTTGTTTTTGGGCTAAAATACATGGCTGACCAAACATCCTCATCTTTGTGCCTGCTGAAGACATCACTGTGCATTTCTTACTTTGGCTGAGTGTGCTTTGTAATAATAAACCACCTCATACAGCTGTAACGACCAAAGTCCAAACTCTATTACCGAAGAGCTTTAAATCATTATTCCAATCAGGTTAGACCTTGGAGAAAGCATTACTGGAAAAAAGAATAGGAAAAAACTGTCCTGTCCTCACATCACTTAATGTATACAGCCCCTAAGGTGAAAAAAACCCCACCATATCAATGCTATTATGTGGCAAAAGCAGCATAGAGCTATCGGTGCGGCTCTCATAATCTGCACCCCATGACACTGTGTCAGGGACTGATCACATGGTTTAAAAACACAGGACTAACGGAACCATGACTTGGCAAGCATGATTAGCGGGCTGAGTACTTTAGTTAGATTCAGCACATATAGCGGTATAAATCCGTGGTTGCGTTTAATCTGACGACCTATCTGGTTGTGAATATTTACACATAATAAAACAATAGTGAGTCCTATAGCACCATTTTACCTGACGACCATAAAGACATCAAAAACACTTGGAAAGGGTTAGCAAGGGAGAATATCTATTACATCTGGATATCAAACGCTAGATAAAGGGTAAACAAATACCAGAAAACAATGAAAAGAAACAGTAGTATTATTTAACACAAAATCTTTTCAAACAATCCCTTTAAATACCGTGTCCATCAACAATTACCTTATACAGTGACACTTCTTAATTTAAGCTAACGTTTACTTAGCTGTGCAGGGTGTAGTAACAAATATGAAACTCAGTTAACGACAATTATATCGTTCATGTAAATCTTTAGTAAAAATCGAAAACTTAAGTCACCAGAAACCAACCTGGGCGATGATCCTGTGGTAAAAAATCTCAAAAGTGGACTTTTCCTCTGCCTCGGCTGGGAGCGTTAGCTAACGCGCAGGCTAGCTAACAGGCTAACAGCTCCTACAAATGTCTGCCGTTAACAAGAAAAAACGTTTAGAGCGTCGACAGCTAAATTATTTCTGACAACTAGCCTCGCAGCTAACTCTGCTTCTAGAAATCAACACTGCCACTGCCGACGTGTTATCTCCCTTTGTGTAACAGAAGCGTTTCGGTACAACGGTCTGTGTCGCCCTGTTCCCGTTGACGCTGGCTTTTCTAGTGAAGCTAACGTGCTAACAGCTATCCGAGCTCTGTCCACTTCCTCCAAAACAAGCCCTGTCGGTGAGCGCTGACGTCACGTGCAGGACACGCCTGGCTGCACAGAGGAGTCACACAAACCCAACTGCCACCAATTATACATTCACTTATATCAGTGTAGTAGGTAATATTCATGGTAATACAGTATACACAGCTCACGCTTCCAGTTCTGCTCCACAAGCAACAATGTTACTGCTACAATTTATTAATAAAACTATGATACACATTATCTAAGGAGATCCACATCTACAGGCCCGAGAAATGTGTGTGTTTTGTGTGTGTATTTTTCTTTTTTTATGTTAGCATTGTGTAGTTGGCACAGAATAACCTTTGACCTGCTTCCCTCCCCCCTGCCTGCTGTTATTGATGCCTAGCTGCTGTCCTTCACTCCACACTTTTCCAACCACTGGTAAGAATATCCCTATGTCAGCCATCTTAGCAGTCTGCAAGTGAAACTACCCAAGGAGAGGTCTTGACTTGCTATGGCAACCTTGCTTGCTAAAACTAGCTGGGAATTAATTTTGACCATTATTTTTGAACGTGTTGCTGACTTTGATTTTGTTCTCTTAATTCAAATGGATCTTTCCATTTTAATTTGTATTCGGTGTAACTAAATTCCCAGGTATTTAACAGACTTTTTCATTCACTGGTCCACAGTTACATAAATTCTGTTATTCCATCTCAACTCATACTGTATTCTAATACTGAATTTTTTTTTGTTTGTTTATTTGTTTTATATCACATTTTATTTACTCATGATGGTCACCTGCATCTCAGGTCATCATATTTTAGTGTTACTGCAAATAAAATACAAATCAACCACCTAAAAATGTTTGTACTGTATTATACTATGGTGACTGTAGTCATTCCCAAGTACCATTTCTTTAGTGTGACAGTTGTTAAATGTATGATCAGATTTAAAGGTTGCACTCTCCAAAATTCCCTGGAAGTTCCCTGAACGTTTCACAAAATAACCATAGGAGGATCTTCAGAGGAACAACTTTCAAGGAATCTTTTGAGAACGTTTACGTTACCTGTTTGCAGGGTTTATGGGCTCCTGATTAATGGTAAACTGTGAGGTTATGGCTTAGACAGTAAGTCTGGCAAACAAGTGTTTGGTGCATCATCAACTGTGTATAAAATCCAAATGTCCTACATAGAAAAGTACTTCTCCATATTTTGGAAGTTTTAGCCACTGCCGAAACCCGGGATCGAACCAGGGACCTTTAGATCTTCAGTCTAACGCTCTCCCAACTGAGCTATTTCGGCTTGGGAAACGACTGGTTTTAGCGTGCAAAATTGTGTTTATTGTAGTAGAGCTCTATCAAATTGTGCATCTTATGCATCTTATTGATATTTAGACGCTAAACACGAGTGCCACCAGCAGGCCAGGAAAAGTCGCTACAACAGACATTATGTGGTCAGTCGGTCCAGCACAGGCTAAAACACGGAGATCGGATGTTTAACGTGTTATTTTAAATTATTTTGTCTTTAGAAAGACACGGTGATTGTTTTTCTGTCTGATTTCACAACCGCTTCAGACGCAATGCACGTTGGATATAGCGCGCCGTGACGCCATCACGTCGGATTGAATGAAGCGTCATCCTTTCTGATGTAGAGCGGCACGGTGGCCTTTCTTTGCTGCTCTACATTTCCCCCCGTTTTTTCCGCCCTTATCCCAGTATTTCAGCTCTTAATTTCTTTAACCATGACTTTGAAGGTGTCACTTTTCGCCGCTTGCGTGCTCCTTTTGGCTGCTTTAGGCTCAGGGGTTTCAGCGGACGGTTTGGTGAACGAGGAGGTGAAACGGACAGTGGACCTGAGCACTCATCTGGCTAAGATCACCGCGGAGATCGTGCTGTCCAACCAGGGACACTCTGCCGCCCAGAGCTTCATACTGGCGGTAGAGGCGGACCTGGCCCCGCATCTGGCTTACATCGGAGCCTCGGTGAGCTAAACATCAATGAATGAAACATGTCTAACACCTCTGCCTGTAGCCGGCTAGCCAGCTTTAGCCTGTTAGCTACTGTGTGGTGTGCTAAACGTACACCAGCCTTGCACACTTGCAGCTCTCACATGTTTCGTTGTTTTGCGTTGAAGTAACAACAGCGATGGTGCAGAGGTTAATAAAAGCAAGCTACAAAACGATGTTACAACATGTTTATTGAATGCATCAAATCACAACTACTAGCCGTGTCAAGGGTTTCAGTGTGCTCCTTTGGGCAGTGAATGAGCTCTGCATGCAAACACAATTAGACACCGGTAGCTCTTGTTTTAAGGCGTTTACTGCGAAGTGCAAGGCATTCACATCAGCTTATTTGCTATGAGCAGAAATGTATTCACCAAACAACTCAAGTTACATGAGAGAAATTCATTTTGAATCGCAAGGGATGTGGGTAAGAAAACGTTAACTTCCGCAGTTCTGCACGCTCTCTCAGTGGCTGAATGACACGTATGCGCTGGGCAGTTCACTTCCGTGAGTGACTGCGCAGGCCTGCCCCTTCCTTTATGGATGAAACTTTAGCAGTGCTTTGTATACAGAATAAGGAGCTGCATTTTCTTACCTAAAGAGACCGTTGCGTTTCATTTTAAATCACGCATTTCCTGTATTTCACTTGTAAGTGTATTCATGTCAAAGAGTATGCTCTAATAACCTTGTTGTCACAGGTGAAGGGTGATGAGGAGGAGGATGGCACACTTGAGCTCCAGCAGACAACAATCCAGGGCCAGAGGTAAGATATCATGCTTTTAATCAGTCATCTAACCAGATTCTTAACTAAATGAAAAACACACAGTATTATTGATGCATTTAAATTTGTTGCTATTTGATTGACTCGATTCAGAGGTGTCTGAGTGGTTGTTATGCGGCAAAGCTGCTTTATGGAAATCATTCTTTACAAGTAATGGACACATTGTTGTCCCACTGTTCTTCAAAAAACTCACAACACAATCCTGCCTGTCAAACTGCTCTCTATTAGTCCAGTGACTTTGAAGACAACTGGATTTGATTGTACAACCATTCTTGCCAACTTGTTTGATGACTCATCACTACATATTTAGGTTATTTTCCATGCACAATGTTTCCGTGCTAAAACCACTTCCTCTCAAAAAGAATTCATGTGAAGAATCCCAAAATGACCACACTTTAGCTCCTGGGAAGCTTTTACAGCAGCAACATTAACATTACTATTTAAATTCTATTCTCTTCTGTCATCTGTTCCCATGTAGGGGGGAGTTTTACAAAGTGCAACTGCCCTCCAG
Organism: Lates calcarifer; assembly: GCF_001640805.2. NCBI lineage: Eukaryota > Metazoa > Chordata > Actinopteri > Centropomidae > Lates > Lates calcarifer. The sequence continues at coordinate 15,406,305 of NC_066844.1, forward strand.
TCTGGTAGCTGGTGCTCAGCTGAAAGTGAAGGTGGAGATGACATTCAGCCACGTCCTGAGGCCCTTCCCCACACACATCACCCAGGCCGAGCGACAGCTGGTGGTGTTTCAGGGAAACCACTACCTTTACTCACCGTACCCCACCCGAAGCCAGACCACACGTGTCCGCCTGGCCTCCAAGACTGTGGAGAGCTACACCAAGCTGGGCAACCCCACCAAGACCGATGAGGTCATTGAGTACGGACCCTTCCGTGATGTGGCTCCATTCACAGAGGTATGGCTCTGACCGTGATTTGATGAACTTCAGGTGAAACTGTGAGGAAGCTGCTGAAACATTCTGTGATGTGTGTGTCCTCTACTGTTCAGGATACAATGAAGATTCATTATGAAAACAACACGCCCTTCCTCACCATCAGCAGCATCACTCGCACCATTGAGGTGTCTCACTGGGGCAACATTGCTGTGGAAGAGACCATCGACCTGAGGCACACAGGAGCCATCCTGAAGGGCCCTTTCTCACGTTACGATTACCAGCGTCAGTCAGACAGTGGCATCTCATCTGTCAAATCCTTCAAGGTGCTCTATAAAACACACACCATATTGTCTGACTTGTCTTTACTGTAAAGGTGGTAACGATGATGAATACATTCTTTTCTCCTCAACAGACCATTCTTCCTGCATCAGCCCAGGATGTCTACTACAGAGATGAGATTGGGAACATCTCCACCTCCCACCTTCAGGTTCTGGATGACTCAGTGGAGGTGGAGGTCAGGCCTCGTTTCCCCTTGTTTGGAGGCTGGAAGACCCACTACATCATTGGCTACAATCTGCCCAGCTATGAGTACCTCTACACTCTGGGTGAGTTGCTTGCTGATAACCCTAACTGACCCTGACGCAGGAGAAAGCATTGATTCCTTGATGTCCTCATCATTGGAGCCCACACATCCTTACTAATTTAGAGACTCCTTCCTAACCATCGAAATCCCTGTTTGTGTTGCTAATGTGTCACATCGTTTTACCTTCCAGGCGACCAGTACGCGCTGAAGATGAGACTAGTTGATCATGTGTACGATGACCAGGTCATTGACTCTCTGACTGTGAAAATCATCCTGCCAGAGGGGGCCAGGTCAGTGTTTGTAAGAGAATCCACAGCAGTTCAGGTTGAGTAGTGAATTTTTGCAGTGGCTGATACTAATTTCTCCCTGTTTCTTCTGTATTGTCCAATCAGAAACATCCATGTGGACACACCTTACAAAATTGATCGTTTGCCAAACCAGCTGCACTATACATATCTGGATACCTTTGGCCGACCTGTGCTGGTCGCCACCAAGAACAACCTGGTGGAGCACCACATTCAGGATGTTGTGGTACGGCAAATGACAGCAAAGCATGTGGATTTTTATGCTGCCAGATTTTTTTAGTTTACCAAAATGAAGCAAAAGATATGCTAAAATCTAAAGTAACTTGAATGTAATGTTATTAACATGTTAACACGTCAAATGTATTAACATGTCCAGGCATTAAGAGTAGGTCTTTAAACATCAGTCAGTCTAACCTCACAAATTTGAAAAGATTTATTCTGAAAAGTTATTTAGATAAATCAGTAAAGCTGCTTTATGGAACAGGGCTCAGAGAGGCCTCTATAAACAGCAAAATTACCACTATGTTTTTGTTTGTGGGATCTAATAGATAATGCAGACTTTAGGGGATGGTCATGGGGATTTTGATGCTGTTAATGTTACAATTACCTCTATGGCTTCACTGTACTCTCTTAAGTGAAAGTTAGGCCATTCCTCAAATTTCAGAAGCTGTAAGCTACTATTTTGTGCTTTTACTTGATAAATGACTTAATCAATTAATTAAATCAAGAAGTTGTCATTTCAGTGAAGTCTGTTTTATTCACAAATATGCCTAAAAGGGCTTAATAGCATACACCCAGATACCCTGTATCCTTAGACCTTTGATTCTGATAAGAAGAAACATATTTATCTATCAATTTTTTGATTGGTTCAGCACTAGAAATTTGGTTTTCAATTTCTGTCTTTATGCCACAATTTATGTTTCAGTTTAGGAATTTATTGAATTTATTTTATTGAATTTTTATTGAATTTTTTTTCAGCCTCACCAGACTCACTTCATGTGTGTGTGTGGATTTAATATGAACTGTGACAGGGTATTCATACCTGAATTAATAAACTTCTTCCCCTGTGTTGCCAGGTTCATTATAACTTCAATAAGATCCTGATGTTGCAGGAGCCTCTGTTAGTTGTGGGGGCTTTCTACATTCTCTTCTTCACTGTTATCATCTATGTCCGCCTGGACTTTGCCATCACAAAGGTATAGCTGCTATTCTGTATATTTCATCTTCATTCAGGTCTTTTCACTTCACTCATATGTGTTTTGAGTCAGTTTTAAATCTGCTGTTATGTCTTTTTTCTTTGTGCAGGACCCTGCAGCTGAGGTACGTATGAAGGTGGCTTCCATCACAGAGCAGGTGCTGACTCTGGTCAACAAACGTCTGGGTCTGTACAGACACATGGATGAGGTGGTCAACCGCTACAAGCAGTCCCGTGACACTGGGGCACTCAACAGCGGCCGGAAGACGCTGGAGGCCGACCACCGCACTCTCACCAACGAAATCAGCTCGCTGCAGGCCCGCCTCAAAGCCGAGGGCTCCGACTTGGCTGATAAGGTGAGTAACGCATGTGTTCGGACTGTTGTTAAGTTACATAAAATGGATGTGTGCAGTGAGGTTTATTCCTGTCTTTTGTGACCTCAGGTTGGGGAGGTGCAGAAGCTGGATGGCCAGGTGAAGGAGCTGGTGTGTCGCTCCTGCCAGGAGGCGGAGCGGCTGGTGGCTGGTAAGGTTAAGAAGGAGGCTTACATCGAGAGCGAGAAGACTCTGACCAGCAGGAGACAGGAGCTCGTCAGCCGCATCGACAGTCTGCTGGATGCCCTCTAAACTATTCCTGCCACACTAGCACACATAAATACATGTTAACATACCGCACCCCAGCTACAACATACAACCGATTGTATGTATAAGAATTAAAAGTGTGACACAAATACTTCAACTTTTTTTTTTAAAACCATCCTTGAACCTTAACATGGACTTATAACATCTCATCTTACTATAGTGATGAGTTTATCCAAACACTTGTGCCTTTGTGCCTTGTGATAAACTTGAGGTCACTACATGTTCAGCTCTACAGCAGCGACATCACAACTTCTGGCATATTTTTGTTTCTTTGTTGTCACACTTTGCTCAGACTTGACTTTTCATTTTCACATTCAAATCTGGACACCGCATATTTTTTTTCCCACTCTTAAGTATATACGGTTATGGGACTTTTTTTTTTTTTTTTAAATGAATAGCTGAGGGGCCCAAGTGTTTCCAGTCTCATGCCTTTACTCAGACATGCCGAATTCTAAGATTGAATCATCTCTAGCTCTTAAGAATAAAGGTGATAGTCTTTTCCGATCTTTTCTCTCTTGCACTTACAACTTATTTTCTACTCGCCCCCTGACTGACATTTATATTTGAAAAAAGTTGATGCTCTGATTCTGTGTCATCCCAGATGCTTGTTGTTGATGATCCTCAGTAATATTTTCTATATTTTGTATGGTTTTGTTGTTTTGTAAGTGGTATTTTTATCTACCATGAGATTAGCAAATACATGAGATTAGGTTGTGTGTGAGAAAAGACATGAGAAATGGGACACAAGTGTTTGTAAAATGGGCAATGACAAGAGCTGTTAAATTTGAAATAAAATGTGGAGAAACCCATCATTTACAATGGTTATTCAGATAACACAGCAGGTGTATAAAAATGGATAATGGAGTTTAATTTTGTTCCTCGTATTGACTGATGCGTTAGTTCATTTGTAGAAGAAGTACCTTTGGTTCGTCAAAAGAGGGCGCACTTGTGTCAAAAACCACCACTTAACTATATTGGAGGTGTTTTTTTTCTCATCAACAAAACTGCTCTGCTTTTGGACTCTGTCAATGCCATTGAATTCTCTGCTGACACACAGATAAAGAATTGAATATGTCATGCTAACATCCCAAAATAAAAATAAGCCATTTCTACACTGTGACTGGTGTCCCTTTTAAAACTGGCACCTCAGAGGGAATTTCCAGCACATTGTTGCATTCCTTGTTTCAGCGTGACCCCACCTATCACCATCTCCTCCCCAGTCAGCAGAGTAGCCGACCTGCCTCGATTACAGTCTGAGCCCAGGACAAACATGAGGGTCAGGCTAAGGTCAATGCTTTCCCTCTGAGGTCACCAGGGGTCCTGGCAGGTCATTTCCTGCTCCATAATAACAGGCCCTGCTCCCCTCACAATGATAATGTTAACATATTGTATGTGCCATACAATAATCATTATGAAAATACACAGCAGGGGGAAAGCAAAGACAATGTCTGTTAGCGCTGATGCTCGATGCTGGTGAAAGGCCACACAATAGCAGTTTTGTTTGTGTGTTTGTACTTGAGGGGAGACTTGGAGCAATCAGAGTTCGAATAGCCACCGAGTCTCATTCTCACAGTAGAGCGCAGAGGGCAGATTGCTGCTGCTCGTACACGTCCACCTCAACACCACCGACTGTGTCAAGCAAACCACTGAACTCACGTCTGCTCTCCACTCTGCAGTGTTTGAACGTTAGACTGGCAAGATGGAAAGATTCCCACACAGTTGAAAATTTGTGGATTTGATTAAACTGAGTCAGACCTTAAGGGTTTTGGAGAAGAAATTGATGCACTTGACAATACCTTTTCTTGAACCTGAATTTGTCTGAAGGCTTCAGCTCTATGGCCTGCTCTCCATCCCAGAATCCACATTTCTTCATCTTGCAGTGAAAAACCCTATGATGGAGATTCAGTGTTAATATAGCAGAAGCTTTAAAATGAATCACATCAACAGGGTTTTGGGACCAGAAAAGGTTTGAAGAATAGAATATAAGTTGGCACTGGTTTTGTTTCTGAATATTTCCCATGTACTAGCATTATTTCACTTGTCAATGTGTTACAGAGTTACCCTCTCATGTTTTCAGCCAATTTCATATCATTTAATCTCTTTTTATATTTCTATGTTGACATAAATATACAGATTGTTTAGATTTTGTGTGAATTACTTCTATATCACACAAATAAATTTGCTTTACAAAACAATAACATTGCTTTACACAGGCAGACAATGGTAAGTACAGTACATTTCAAATTTGTGGGCTCAAAGCCAGATATATAAGTTGTGAAACCTTACTGTTATGCCTTTTAGGCTGCTTATAATCATTATCACAGACAAGGTGCTCCACATTTGGACTAAAGGGTGCCAAGAAAGTAGTAGTATGTTCTTGTAATTTGCCCATTTGAACTAATGAGCTAGTTAATTAGTTAATTAGGTACATACAGATACATTTAAATATGTGAATTTAATGCAGCTCAATTATATGAAATCATGCAAACTGAACCAGAGACTGCAGAGACAGCTGTTACGGCTACTCTGTAAAGCTAGGGCTAGTCAGCTTTTAGAATAGATTTCAATTGACTTTTTCTCCATTATGTGCAATTGCAATTATTGTGCAATTCCATTATTAAGATGCTAATATGATAATCATATTACCATTTTTTTTAGTTCTTACAATGTTTACATGCAGTTAACTAAATACTGTATGTTGTTACTGTGTTTAGATTTAGCAGAATATTAGGCTGCCTCTGATTGGATATTCCTGCTATAGCATGAATGTGGTTAATAATGTGATTATTGTCATCTATATGTCAGACTAAATTGCTTTATGAATGTTAACTTGTTTAATCCCACATTTGACCCCTTATAATTCACAAAGCCTTTAAAATGCTGTAACAATGTACACTCACTGAGCACTTTATTAGGAACACCATACTAATTCTGGGCAGAGTCTCTCATTGTTCTTAAAACATCCTAAATTCTTTATCATTGGATTCCACAAGATGTTGGGATTCTGGTCCATGTTGGCATGAGTTTATCACATCATTTGTCACCTGCACACTCATGCTGCTAATCTCCCATTCACAAACTAAAGGTGTTGTATTGGACTGGATGACTGGGGAGGCCACTGAAGCGCACCAAATTTGTTGTCATGTTCATAAAAACAGTTACAGACGACTTTTGCTTTATCACACGATGCATTTTCTTTCTGGGGGTAACAATTAGAAGATGGGTAACATCTGTGGCCATAAAGGGATGAACATGATAGGCTGTGGCATTCAAATGATGATTGATTGGTATTACTGGGGCCAAAGTGTGCCAAGAAAACATTCCTCACACCATCACACCACTATCAACAGCTTGGACTGTTGATAGTGGTGTGATGGTGTGAGGAATGTTTTCAGGGCAGGTTAGGCCCATGGATTCATGCTGTTGATATCAAAATCTGATCCTACAATCTGTGTGCCTCAGCAGAAACTGATATTCATCTGGCTAGGTTTTTCCAGTCTTCAACTGTCCAGTATTGGTCAGCTGCAGCCTCAGATTTCTGTTCTTGGCTGACCAGAGTGGAACCTGACCTGGTCTTCTACTGTTGTAGCCCATCCGCCTCAAGGTTCGACATGTCGTGCATTCTGAGATGCTTTTCTGCTCAGCTTAGCTGTAAAAAGTGGTTATCTGAGTTACCGTAGCCTCTCTCGTGTTAGCTTAAACCAGTCTGGCCATTCTCCTCTGACCTCTCTCATCAACAAGGCATTTCTCTCTGAAGCTAACTGCAGCTAACTGGATCGGGTTTTTTTTTTTTTTTTTTCTGAATAAGCGCCAGAGACTGATTCAGAAGTTTCAGAAATGCTCAAACCAGCCCTATCTGGCACCAACAATCACACAATGGCCAAAGTTAGTGAGATCACAGTTTTCCCCATTCTGATGATGTGAACACTACCTGAACCTCCTGGTTTGTATCTGCATGATTTGTGCATTGCACTGCTGCCACATGATTGGCTGGTTAAATGATTGTAAGAATAAGCAGTGTTGGGTTGCTCCCAATAAAGTGCTCATAAGTGTATGTTCGAATAATGCTGTTACCAAGTATCGTACTGTTGGATTCTCACCTGCATCATTGAATGTGGCTGGACCTTAAAGCTTATGTCATTATTTGTTATGTTGATGCCTTTGCTTCCCCATGTGACTGCTTTATCACTGAGAGAGGCATTGCCTTGTGTGGTATTGGTGCTTGGCTGATTGGAGGCCTTTCACTCTTTTCAGTTCCAGCCTTGTCCTCTGGCCCAGGATGTGATTACCGGTCGCAGAAGAACTGCGGTTTATCTGTTGGTGTAAGCCGAGCAGAATACTGTTTAAACCGGAATTCATGTGCAGCACTGTATCCTGATGTGGCAAACCGTGTGTGTGTTTGAGGTGGATGGTGGGGTATGTGCAGGGTGTTGGACTGGCTGGGCCATGTGGTTGAGCTGTCATGGTCGCCCCTCAGGCATGAAGTTGATTATTATCTTCCTTTCCTGAAGTATAGTAATGATGCAGAGGGTGTTCTTTCTTTATCTGCCAGAAAAAAATAATGAATATGCAAAAAAGTGTGGAGTCAAACTAGGTATCAGTTGAAGGGGTAATCCACAAGCCCTGGGCCTTGTGACGTGGTGGTGATTGATTACATTGAGGGCTCACCTGCAGCGCTCTCCCTCTTAATCTTTCTCGCTCTAAAATACACACACACAATCACACATACACACAAAAAGAGAGGCAGAAGTCACCAGTCAGGGAACAATATCCTGCTCAGAAGACCCTTCACAGCACACTCTCATAAATCACTGAGACAGAGCCACCACCCTCACTGTCAGTATGTTATTATGCACACATACACACACAAACTCAGATCCACGCTCCTCACAATATTCATTCATCCAATTCAGTCAATCCTGCTACGCAGCCATAAAAGGATGTCATTGAAAAGGAGAAATATGAGGCGAATCTAAACTCAAAACTCGCCCTCAAACACACACCTCACCTGTGTTGATTCTCTTTGGCTCTGCTTAAAACACATATCTTTACAACAGCGGCTCTGTGTCCCTCTCTGCCCCCGAGCCCTCTGCACCGGCCATTCCTCAGTGACAGGGTGCCGGGATGAGAGGCTCTGAAAGGGGCGAGGTGAGGGGTGGATGAAAGCGACCGCGGCTCAGGTACCGGGACCCTGCGTCCTGTGCAGGTGGCAGGTGTGATCTGGCCGGGTGCAGACGCGTGAGGGCGAAGGAGGAGGAGGACAATGAAGGCGTCTGTGGCCATCCTTGCAGCTGCAGGAGGCGGAGAGGAGCGGGGGCTGACAGATAAGACGGTTAGACAGACGGACAGACGGAGGAAGGGAAGGACGGCGTAGGGAGAGCAGAGATGGAGATGGGACTTCAAACAGGGGATTGGGCCCTGGGTGCAGAGAGACACATTCTTGTCTGGCATGGAGGAGGTGGGGACGGAGGGAGTGCAAGAAAGATGGACGGCACAAAAGGAGACGAGCATCAAAGTCCACTGTCGTGTTCGTCTTGTGCGGATGTTTACATCGCACACACTTTTGCTCAAAGCCTCTGTGCTCTGCCTACATCTGTGCATATTGATGTCAACCTCTCTCTCTGTATGGATTTGTATCGATGAGACAGTAATCCTCTTCCCTTGCCGCTCTTGTGTGCAACTGTCCACAGCTCCCACTAAGACCCACTGATCTCTGCCACATGGCGCTCCATCAAAGCACTGATGGTCATGCCTCTCAGGGCAAGTTTTGCCAAAAAACGTGCCCATGTGGCTCATATATGTCCCTCAGTGCCGGGGATAAGCAGCAGATGAAGGTCTAACGCTACTTTAGACTTTGTATCATCTTGGATCACATGAAGGCGAGTGAAACAAAGCTGCTCTCTGTTTAAAAAGCACTCTGCTCTCAGCGTCTGCACACACACACACACACACACACACACCACACACACACACACACACACACACATTTCCTACTTTCTCTATCGGACCTGATTAGAGTGACAGGGGCACTTCCCATTGGCTGTGAGAGTGGCCCTCTCCTTCCCAGGGCAGCCAATTTCCCCTACTCCGGAGCTGATAGGAAACTTTGATTGTCCACTGAGCTCAGGAGAGACAAAGAGATTTTTCCTCTTGCAATCCACATATCGCTCCATCACATCTCTACCTACGATCTCCCTCTCCACTTGCTCTCTCCTCTTCTCCTCTGCCATCTCTCCCTTTTGAATTTTCTTGCCTTATTTCCATGAACCCAAACTCACTTTCTGTTGCGGGCTGCAGATTGTGAGTCCATTAAAGTGGCACTGACTGCTTTGATGGGCAGGAAGTTTCACTTCATGTGGTGACATCTGCATCCTGTGACGCAATTCTACCCTGTGTACATGATCTACTGTCTTGGCTTACCACTGTCCTCTAATAGCATTACATACTGTGAGCCCAGGCGGATGCTGCAAAAAGCATTTGCATACTGGTACGAACTCATGTGGGGTGTGAAGTGAACTGAGAAAGGGGTTGGGGCGTGGGTTGGAGGGCGCAGTCAGAGTAAGCGAGGCGTCTAAACATGTGTAGAGAGCCAACAGGAAACATCTCCCCTTCTCTCTCTCTCTCTCTCCACCCGCTGCTGGCCCTCCCTGAGAACACGCTTCCTGTCATAGCTCCTCTGACTTCCTGTCCAGCCACCGGGAATCCCAGCTGGAACATTCCAGCTGTGCACTTAGTCTCCTTCCCTTTCAAGGCTGCTTGATTATTACAGTTTCTTAGTTGCTCGATCTTTCAATGGACCCTCATGCAAAAATATATAGCACACACACACACACACACACACACACACACACACACACACACACACACACGAACAGACACCAGGACTGCTCTCGTAGTGCTACTGCATCTCCTCCTCGCCAGGGGTCGCTACATAACAGCGCATTTTCTTGACTGCGTCTCTCCTACAGTGTAAAACTCGCCCTCTCAGTCCTGGCGATTCTGGGCTCTTCTAAATCCTCAGAAGGCTCTCATTTATATTACTGGTGTTTTTTCAGCGCAGGAAAATGCACAGTGCTATTAGTCTAATGGCATTAAATGAAATGGAGCATGCATGTTTATGAATGTGCTTTCACTGGGGGGGAGGAGGGGGGCATATGGAGTAGGGAAAAAAAAGCAGGTTCGGTGACTTTGTGTATGACCTTTTCGGAAAGAGAGCTAATCCCGAGCTATAATAGACTCCGGGACCGATATGGAAAACTGCTGCACCGTTATCTCGGTTGTCTAGGAGACCATCAGAGAACCGGGGCCGGTGGAGATGCCACGGTATTAAAAGGGGAGTGTGTGTGAGTGTGAGTGTATGTGTGTGTATTGGAAAATGTTTGCTTTTTCTGTCATAAGTGTCACTCATAAATGCTGCATTATATCTCATGCTCCATTATGGACGTACAATCATTTTTTTTTTCCTGCCACGTTGGGTCCACAGCATCATTACGATTTTCGGCATGTTGAATTTGTAAATTCAATTTTGAATACATAGGAAAAGGTCAGTCATGAGAAAAGTGAGTGAAGGGGCCATGCTCGTTCGCTTATTCGTTAAATTAAACTGCACTGGCCTGACATCAATTATAAAAATTCAGTAGGTCTTCTATGTGCTAAATTATAGCGGACATAGACTATTAGACCAAATGCCACAGCAGTCTCTTTTAATGATAAGGCCGGCCTATAAGGTGAGGCCCGTTTGCTCTGAAGTCAAGTACTGCAGGCCTACGAACCAGACAAAACGAAATCAGAGAAAACTAACGGTGCATTAAGCGGCTTAGCTGCTGAGAAACTGAAAACAATGCTATCATGTTTCTATGCATTTATTAGGAGGGAATCATTTTCACATGTACAATTATAGTTGGAAATTGAGCTTATCACGTTATCTGCATTTTATGGTGTTAAGCTAGAGATAAACTAAAAATATTAAAATCACACTTTATAAAAATATATCCAAACCACCTGAAAGTTTTATACGTTTGTAAATGTGTGACTCTACTGTCTCCTTATTTCATAAAATTTGAATTTCCAAAAGGTGGCTTAACTAAATTTTAAAGTGGCTTCATCTATCCCAGAGCAGGAGATGGGACTAATCAGACAGATAGGCATCATATCACAATGATATATGTTTAATATAGCTTGTATTGATATGTAAAGCGTGTGTACCAGTGGCCTGGCCCCCAGAAAACTCCCTCCAGTGCCAAACAGAGCCTATATTGGCTGTAACCTACCGCTGCAGCGCGTAAAACGTGTAAATATTTCTCATTCCCTGCGCCTATCTGTCTCTATCAACCTGCGGGATCTCCCCCACCACCACCCCACCCCTCCAACAAATGATGCATTAGATGCATTGAATGTATTTGTTGTGCAAGTTTGAAAAGGCGGCGATAATCTGGGAGTGAGAGATAAGGAACACCAATTTATTCAGCAGCACTTTGGACCCCGCTTCCAGCCTCGGTCGGTGCTGACACCCCCAGCAGTTTGCTGATAACGATTAGGCCATTTATTATCTTCACAGAGAACAAAGATTGCGTGGTGCCGATGAAATATTACCCCTGGTAATAATCAGAAGGAGAAGGGCCCTGGCATCTAATGCAGTGTGCATATAATATCGTCCCTGACGAAAGCCGTGCACACACAAGCACACACACACAGTCTCGTGCAGAACATACAGAAAACTGATTAACAAAACAAGTGCAAGTAGACACAAATATAATATTAAGCTCTACTGCTGTGAATTTGATTTATTGATAGAGATAATTTGCCTGTTTTTCTTTACATAATAATAATAATAATAATAATAATAATAATAATAATAATAATAATAATATGGTGGTAATTGTGATAATATTTCCTAACAGTGCCAACAAAAAAGATGTTAATATAAGATTTGAATAAAACTGTTATTTATTTATTTGCCCATCATTTTGCTCTAACCTGATTAACAGCTCTGGTGAAATACTGTCAGATCTGAAAGACATCACAAAGACCACATTGACATATTTAGATTCTAATTAACTACTAATTATAAAAGGTAGAAATGTTGACTCAAATGTATTGTGTTTGCATGGCCTATTTTTTAAAATACTGAATACAGACTAGTCTACATGTTTTAACTAAAAAGTTTTTTGAATACATACATAAAGCCTGGACAAACAAAAGGGAGTTTTTTTTGGCTTTTTAAAAAACTCTATGAGTCAAACATATTTTAAGAAACCATAAAGAGTTTATAGGTTATTCGTTCTGCACAATAAAAACTAAGTATTTCCGTTGAGCACCATTATGTGCCAAATATTGGTATTTTGAGCTCTCACTTCTCTGCTCTGGTGATTTTGAACACTGAAACAAATGTTATTAATTCAGTCAGACTTAACGTTTCTTTCTCTTTTTTCCTTTCCTTTTCTTTCTCTTCTTTTTGTGTTTGTGTGCACTCTGGGGAGCACGAGCCCCGAGTTGCAGAGGTCCTCGCGCCCCTTGCACCTGCCTGAGCTGCGGCGCCGCGCACGAGCCCAGGTCGCGTGCAGGAGATTTCAGGGGCTTTGCATGTTTTACAAAGTTGTTTGTACTGTGTGGGGTATAAAGCACGAGAAAGGGGAGGGAGGGAACCGTAGTTTTCTTCTTTAACACATTTAACACAGTGGGTGGAGGAGGGGGGAGGAGGGAGGAAGGGATGGGGGTGGGGGGGGGAGAGAGTCATGAAGCAAAATCTCGGTAAGTCAATTAGGACCGAGCCTGTCAGTCTTTCTCCAAATATTAGTGACAAACAAAAGGAAACATAAAATATTTGAAACAAAGCAGCGTATGGGCCTGTTCACCTACACACGAGTGACTGAACAACTGGCTCTGAGTACAAATGCCATCTAACTTCAAACTGAACTTGTTCTGTTGGCTACACGCCGACAGATTACTCCTAAATTGTTGATAATGATTGTGCATGGTATTACCTTGCAGCTGGGACAAGCGGGGACCAAAGGGCCCCTCGACAAAAATGAAGAATTATTTAAGTTTACAGTATTTTACTGCCTGGAGAAGTTAAAGATGTGGGTTAAATTCTCCATCGTTGTGTGCAATTCTGAATTAAATAATATCCAACACTAAGAAGTCTGAAGTCAGATGGTTTTGTAGCTGAAAGCTGACCTGGAGGACCTTTTTTTAAAAAAAATATATATATATATGTATATATCTAATTAATAAAAAAAATAACGCTAAAATGCTGCGATTCTCTGTCAGAGGCAGGTTTATCTCTATTGATCACCTCTTGGGAACAGGTATTGCTGCCAGTTTCTGTCTATTTAACGGGGACCCGGAAGACAGGCTGCTGGCTGACGTGCCATTACGTTGCTGTGTGGCTGCAGCCTCTCATACGGCCGCAGAAGTTTTTTGCTCATATTCAGAGAGGTTTGGATACAGCGAGCGAGGGGGGGAAGAGACTGAGCGCTCTCTGCCAGGTGATGACACAGAGATCAGCGGCTACATACGGGCCACCGGTTCTTTCATGTTGTCTCGACATTATCTTTAAAACGCGGGGCTCCCCTGGACGTCTTTTCCGCATCGGTCTTTTATTTTTTTGCGCCGTTATCTTGGAGAGAGGAGCCGAAGCTGCGCTGTGGATCAGATGGACCCACTTTTCTCCGGTTCGACTCTGAAAGCGCAGCCACTCTTTTCACTGAAGAGTGGAGCAGGTCAGTTAATAATTGTATTTTTTAGACTATCTGGCATTTTAAGTATTCTGCGGGAAAAATTATTTTGCGTTTAAAAAATAAATAATACAAATATATAGGCAGGTAATAATAATTATGAAAAACCTCTAGGTTATCATAGATTGCTATTAACATTATTATAGCAACAACAAACAAACGATAAATAATTTTTCTGCGACATTTCTTGAGCTGTACTTCCCATGAATGTTGAGTAAAGATGTTGGTTTTACGCTTTGTCAATAATATTTACTTTCATATCCTGCCTTAGTCCCTCACAGCTATCCGGTTATTAACTGTACAAACCTTCAACCAGTGAAAGCGGCATTAAATTAACTGTGGGGATCCTATCAGTAATCAGTCTTATTTATTGCAAAGATGCGGTGTTAGGCTGAAATACTTTGGTTATATTCACTGGCAGGCTGCTTTTCTTTTTATGTTCAGACTGGTCGCCTCTGTTATTTTCTAAATAACCAAACAATTTTAAAAAAAAATATGTCCAAAATTAAATATTTAATGCGCCAACTAATAAAAACATTGCGCCCACCAGACGTACAGTATTTCTAAAAATGAATCACGCGGGCACGTAAATACTACTATCAATAATGGCCCACTTTGTTGCCGTGGGCAAGGTGCTGTATTCCTGGAATACTGTAAACCCTCGATCACGAAATGGATTAGTGTATCATCAGCGTGATATTAGTGACGACAAAAGTATTCAATTGTCACGGCTTTAAAATGCATAATGACTGGAGCAATCCCTTTTCATCTGCAGAAAGAGCAGTCACATCACTACAATGGTGGAGCAGAGACAGGGGCGGGCTGGGGGTCTCTACAGGCATGCAGGAGCTGCAGTCAATACATTACACCGACCTCTCCTCTCTCTCTCTCTTACCTGTGTTATTGCCTGCACAAGGCTTTATATAGACTGTGTGTGTGATTCAGATAACATGAAGCAATTGTGTGGAGCTTTCTGAGTTAGTGGAGAGTGTTTGTGGGTGAAAGCTGTGAGCAAGAACTCAAACATCTGTGTATGTTTAATAAATACATGAATGAATGAATCCAGCTGATGAATGAATGAACAGGTTTTGACACTGCTGCTGAGGGGCTGTTGATGCATCTCTGACAGTTTTTTTTTTTTTTTTTTTTAAATCAAACATTGTCCTATGGAGAACTTCACGACAAATGTTCTGTATTTATAGCTCTCAAAAAGGGTTTAGGCTGTGAAGCTAAGAATCATCTTATGCTCCATAATCTTTTTTGTTAATAGACAGACCATGTGTTATGTCCTGCCCCTATTCTGAAATGTTATTATTCTGAGCTCAAACTGCTTAAATGGGAGTGAGTGGTGCTCTCATAGCAGCATCCAGGCCCCTCTCTCAGCAGTTATATGGTCTTGTGTCTGGGTGCTTGTGTCTATAAAGCCCCCCAGTGCCCTGGCTCGATCTAATTAGCCGTGAGTAAAGGGGACAATAATGCTTCAGCTGGTTTGTGTCATTCTCTTCTCTCTGGCTCTGCTTATCTTCACAAGCCCCACTGTGGCTCTTCACACTCCCCCCCCCCCCAAACACACACATATACACACGCACACACAAGAAAGTCAAGCATGCACACACATTCACACAGCCACACACCTCCACTCTGGATAATGATGAATGACCGTGCCCAATGGGAACAAACAGGTAGATAAAGCCAATCCCATTTAATAACAGCATGGATCGGAATGATAATCTTGTTGTTCATTAGCTACTGTGGCTGCACAGCGATACAGTTGTTGCACACAGTTCTCACCCGGTGCAGGAGGTGTTGTGAGAGGGATAGTGTTCTCCAGTCTAGGATAGCATCCCTGGGTGAAACAATACTGCTGTGTCCTTGAGAAAGACAGAGGGAACACAACAGCACCCCCCCCCCGTCACCACCACCACCCCACACCCTCTCCACTAACCCTCCGTCACCCTCTCCCATCTTTTGTTCCAGCACAGATACAAATGGGATTAATGAAGGTATAAATTACAGAGGGCTAAATCCTGCTGAGTAATCCATTTGGCAAACATGCAAACAACAATGGGCATGCTGCAGCAGCTAGGCTGACCCACTATCTAAAAGGCCCAATGGTTAACACAGTCAGAACACAACACAGGCACACAGGCTGACCACTACAGGCTACAGTGAAATGTTACAGTGCTAAGAGAAAAAAAAAAAAAAAAAAAAAGAAAAAGAAGAAAAAAAAAAAAGTCCTTTCACTACTGACCTAAAGAACAAGAGCATCACTGGTCATCCATTCAAGCTCAAACAGAGGCAGTCGTTGTTGCTTCAAGCATGTGTGACAGCAGTTATTCTGCAGCATAAAATGGCTTCTTTTTATTAACTGTAAAAAAAAACGTGTATTATTGATGAATTACAATATTTATTTAAGTACAATGAATTCCATATTAACATAAGCATGTTCTCACTCCACCTGCCAACTACAGCGTATCTCTACACTGGAATGTCAGTTATTCAGGTAGCTGGCCCTCTGCTGCCCCACATGCACTAATTTGTTGATTTTAGGAGTTGACAAGCTCAAAGGGCTGAGCTCATCAACTCACTGCCCCTGGCAACATGCCAGTGAATTTAATGACTGATGACTGAGACACACACACACACACACACACACACAGGCACAGAGATGATGCACACACATTCTGTAGGTATAACATCAGATCACAGCATGGATCGCTGTCCTAATGACCTGCATTGCGGAGTTACGACTAATTCTCTTTTACCTGGAGAATTTTTTCCAGGTAGCACAAGCCTCACGTGACGGCCCCAAACACCCCCCCCCCCTCCACCCACCCACTGGGATTCTGTGACGTCAGGTCTCGGCGTCGGCGTGGCGGCCAGTCTGGGCTCCGAGCACCCCCCCATTTATTCCCTGTCAATCACATATACACACATACAGAACAACAGTGCACGTAGGCCTACGGGCATAGCCTTTAGTCCCTAATCCATACCTGCCAAAATGTGGTTGTATCCTTACAAGCAGCAATAAATGATAACCTATTGATAACAATAATGAAAGTAAATTAATTCGCCTCTGTTACGGGTTTTGATTTCTGTTTTGATTTGTATTGTGAGGTCTGAATGAGGGCGTTAAGAGACACCTTGATGATCTCCAACTGGTTTTCATAGGTGAGGCCTTGCGCCCATCCCTTGTGCCACCAATTGAGAAAAGAGGCGCCCCTTAGTATGCAAACTGTGTTTGACTGCCCTGTTCCCGAGACAAAAACCTCTGTTTTCACAGGCGGAATGCCCTGCTACTAATTAAAGACAATTAGGCGCTCAGAACAATGGGGCCAATTTCAGGGTCATAAATCGACTCCTCCTCTGTTAGTTTTAGAGGTGCTGAAAACTCTGTTTATTTACATAACAGACATATGCGAAAAACAACACATACAATTATTGTTAGTGATGTGAAGCTCAATTGAGCAACTTTAACTGGTAAAAGGAAAAAAAAAAATCAAGGGGTGTGCGAAATTTAAACGTCACTTCAAAGCCATAAAAATCCTCTAAGTTAGTTTATACCCTCTAGAAGATTTTGCAGAAAAGCTCATACAGGTGGAGGCGACTTACTCCATGATTACATTTTTAAATAATTATAATAGTAGGCTAAGTCATACATTGTGGAAAATGAATTTCCCTCCATGTTAAGTGTCTGTCTTTACGCTTATAACTGCCGCTAAAAAAGCAGATTATCAGGGGCCGATTTCTCATTCACTGTGATCTTCATGAGAGAGAAAGACCCCCCGAGAAATTACACTGCTGATTGATAAGTCTTTTAGTTTTTTCGGTGCAGGGAAATGGAAATTGAAAGAGGGAGAGTAGGGATGCAGCGAGCCAATTGTGGCACAGTTGACCGTGATTGGCTCAGACCGAGGCCCCGCCCCACGTGGCTTGATATGGGAATTTACTGGCGCCAGCCGCATCAGTCTGCGCCACATCTCATTAATGAGCCTGAGCACTGCACGGATCAGGAGGTTTACACATCCAAGCTGTATTTGCCGTCAGCTGATCGAAATTGCAACAGGTATCGAGAGGAAACATGTCCGTTTTTTTTTTCTTTATGCGGAGATGGGATGGCATTGCTTCGAGTCTGAGTCAGCCGTGCACTACTTTGTTTTCGACCTGTGGTCACAAGGAGCCTTGCGTGTGCAAAGTTTATTTAATGTGTCAGCTGCTATGATTAGATAAAAATATAACGGATGCTTATTCTTTGCGCGGAGGAGGAGGAGGAGCGGCCACCGTGTCTATGAATTAACATTTTGTTTTCGTCTCATTGCAGGTATCCCTGAGGTGAAAGAAGGAGACCGGGTTATTTAAGGATTCTATTTCTGAAGTAAATAAACAAAGCCGAAACTTTTCACAGCTCAGGAACTATATTGTAAGGAGGATTTAACTTCCACCTGGAGGTAAACATATAGCCTAAAAGTAGCCCAACGCACAGAGACGCATTCAGAGGAGAGGAGACGGCCAGCTCAGCCATGGAGGTCGCAGCGGCCGATCAGTCTCGGTGGATGGCGCACCATCATGCAGTGCTGAACGGCCAGCACCCGGACTCTCACCATCACAGTCTGAGCCACAACTACATGGAGCCCATGGCGCCTTTACTGCCCCAGGACGAAGTTGACATGTTTCTGAACCACTTGGACTCTCAAGGGAACCCTTACTACACCAACTCCCGGGCAAGGGTCACCTACAGCCAAGCACACGGTAAGATGCGCGAAAAGTTTACAGTCGCACTTAAAGCTGTTGATCAGCTGTGATTAGAAATTAGAAACTTGCTTGAAAAATGAGCGCATTTTACTGAGGCGTTATTTATACTTTATATAATGCATCAGTGAACAAACAGAGCTTGCATCAATACTGTGTTTGTTTGTGTGTGCGTGTTGCAGTAGAATATTAATTTAGTACAGAAACGACGAGCTTAACAATTCATGTGCTGCCTAGTAATTTGCTCATAAAAGTCCATCTTAACAATTCTGGGCCGATTCACCAACATAAAAGGAATTTCTAGCAAATGACAGCGAGAGGAAAGGGAAGTATGTCATTTAACCCCTCTCTGTTGGGGCAGGGGTTCTAGAGGGAGAGAGAGAGAGCGAGAGAGAGCGAGAGGCACTTCCCGGATATAAAATAAAAACCGCAAATTTACTAATAACAATCTTTAGTCCGAGAGCTGCAGCTGATGAAAAGATACTGCCCTGACAAGGACCTACTTTTACTGTGTTTTACTGCAGTCACAAGGCCTTTATCACCTCTGTCTTAGATAGGCTGAGATGAGTGAGTTTACTGTCATTTAAAGGAGAACATTTTCTGGATAATTGATCAGTTGTGAAAAAAAGCTTTTCCTTTAAAATTATCTGTTAGTATTTGATCTACATCTGCAACTAAATGTCGGACGTGAATAATTCAGAGCATTTATCAGGTGAGGTCGTTTTGTTATGCTTTGCACACTAGTGGCAAGACTGTTCGTGTTTAAGAGGCTTTAAAGTAAAACATATATTAAAATAGATTATTTTGGATTTCAGCTCGTCTCACTGGGAACCAGGTTTGCCGACCACACCTCATCCACAGCCCCGGAATTCCCTGGCTGGACCCCGGGAAAGCAGCCCTGTCCGCTGCCCACCACCATAACGCATGGGCGGTCAGTCACTTCAGCAAACCCGGCCTGCATCCCACCGGCTCCGGCTACCCATGCAGCAGCAACACCGGCACGGCTCCGGTGTCGTCGCTCACTCCGGCGTCCCACTCCAGCCCGCATCTCTACAGTTTCCCCCCTACCCCTCCGAAAGACGTGTCCCCGGACCCCGGCCCTACCTCCCCGACCTCCACCTCGACCAGGATGGACGAGAAGGAGTCGATCAAGTACCAGGTGCCGCTGACGGACGGCATGAAAATGGAGAGCTGCAGTCCTCTCCGCGGCGGCCTGGCCTCGATGAACAGCCAGGCCGCGGCCACGCATCACCCCATCCCGACCTACCCGGCCTACCCTCTGCATACACCGCACGATTACGGCGGCAGTCTCTTCCACCCCGGCAGCCTGCTCGGCGGGTCCTCCTCCAGCTTTACACCCAAATGCAAAAGCAAAGCCAGATCGAGCTCAGGTGAGTCTCACTTGTGTTTGAGTTTCTCCCTCACACTAGACGAAAAGATCAAACTGATAAGGCCTTATTAAATGGTTATGGTTTATTCAGCTGAGCGGTGAAGCGTTACACACTCAATCAGCCATCAGGAGATAAATGTGTTATTTGTCACCGTGTAACAATGTTATTATATACTGCGACATTTTGTTTACATGAGTGTGTGTTTGTTTCAGATTTTATTTATCTCTTAATCGTCATCTCTTTCTTGCAATTATCTTTAATGCTGATGACACTTCTGCGTTGTTGCTGTAAACGAGTGTTCATTTCCATATCGGACACTTCTCTCTTATGAAAACCTGTCCTGACACGTCTTATCTGTGTCCCATCGCCTCTTGTAAACCCCATCCACTTAAAACGGGTTCAACTTAGAGAAGAATCAAGCATAGGTGAAACTCCTCAGACTAATCGGGGTCAACTATTTACTAAATGTCCAGTTAGGGCCATCATACGTTTCTGGAGTACCGAGTGTGACTTGAAAGAAAAGACAGTGGGATTACACCTAATAACAACTAATTGATTATTCATAAATATCGTTGGGTTGGGGGAAAAAAAATAGACGCAATATTTGTGTTTAAGCAGCGATTAAAGAATGTAACTTTAAAAAAAAAACAAACATATTTCACAAGAACTTTACACGAACTTATTCAATGACTCTCTAACTTGTTATCGCCGGTCTGCGTTCAGACAGTCAAATGGCTTCTTCTTCGTGCTGTTGCCTTGTTTTTCTTTTAAATGTGGCGTTTATTGCACTTTTAAAAAATGAAGTAGTCACGACGCCCTGGCTCCTGCCATATCCTGTATACCTCCAAGTGAACAAATCACGACCTCCACCCCGCCCACCGCTCTCCCCAGTACTAACAAAGCACAGGCGACAGAGCCCTGCTGTTTGTGTTTTTAAGCATGGCCTTGGCCCAGTGCACTGACACAAAGTGGAGTGCAACAGAGTCCACGTTAAACCTGCATCTATGTGTTGATGAGAGCGTGTTTAATAACACTGTCACTGTGGGCTCAGAGACCAGTGCATTGAGTAATCCTGATTAAACATGCACATAATTGGTTTTCCTCTTACCTAAAATCCTCAAAGCCAGTGAAATTGTTTATAATAAAACACAGGCTATTTTCTGACTGTCTGGAGGAGCACCTGATTCAATATTCTGCATGTGTTGGGAGTAATATTTAGACGTTATGCCTGACATTAATGTGCAGACGTTTGAAAAACAACTCAGTCTGGTAATGGCTCTGTAATTTCCCTACATTGTTTCAGCTGTTGTACTTTGGATTAATGGACAAAAAGTAACAACAGACATCTTAGACTGTTAACAAGTTGATCTAAATGTTGCTGTGCGATTATCGATATTGCCACCCATTGTTCCACTGTGCTTTTTAACACACCTGGGAGAATGCTCACTGGCTGATAATCTGAGTGAATGTGAGCTGCTGTAGCAGAGAAATGTTATACTGTGACATTTAAAAGAAGTTGGCCAGACTGTGCCTGAATCAGTAGCACAAACATATCAGCTGCGGCATTAAAAAGACTCTTATCTATCAAAGTCGATGTCCAGTGCCAGTAATGGTGATTGACTGTTGTACAAAATGCCACAATGACATTTCAGCTGTCAGCACATACACCTTACAGTGGTGTGGCTTCCTGTTGAACTAGCCTCAAACCAGAACTCCTCCTCCTCCTCCTCTCTACACCAACTTTTCTCATGCAGCTTTCATCTTCCTATTTTTGTTGGTCTTATTTCAACACTATACATTGCAAAAGACATAATACATCAGTCATTGTTGATGAATATTTGAGGCGTTAATGACCCCGCTTTAATGTGGTTGTTGGACTTACGAAACACTTAAGAGGATGAAAAGGGAGTTACAAAAAAGCGGCGAGATGCATTTCAAAAGGAACATAGCTTTTTGCTCAGGTCACATTCCATTGTTGAGCAAGGGTGGGACTTTGGGTGTCGCTAGCATTATAACAGGAATAATGAGAGGATGCTCTAGGGAGAGAGGGATACTTGAATTAAATGAATCGGTCGGTTCAGCAACAGGCTCTTTGAAGTCAGTCAAACCTGTATGGGAGAGCGGACCATGTGGGAATAACTAAAAAAGCAGGTTTTATAGAGAGGTATGCATGGGAGGGCTATTTCTGATCCAGTCACTGCTCAAGAAGAATACAAACTCCACCAAGATAATGTTGGACTGATCACCATTTCTATATTATTAATTGCAGGCAACTGGCATGCAAGGTTTTCATTAAAGACTGCAACACTGTCCGGCACATTTAATACCACCACCACACACTTATGTTTCCTCTCATGGGTGCCCACTGAGCTGATGAATAATGTAGTCCTAATTTGATGGTGTGTCTCATTCTTCTTGTTGGACACCTCTGGACATGTTCTGGCTGTCTGTGGCCTCCCCGCTCTGGATCGTTTTACATAGAGGTGTCTGTGTCCATGACAGCCGTGCACACTCGGTGCACCTGCACGCTCATATGGACACTGTCACCATCGTGAGACAGATTTTGACTTCATATTACAGGGCCATCTAGGGTCATTCAACGCTGTACAGTTGCCCGATTGGGCTGCACAGCTGCTACACGTTGCCTCTGGCAGAGGGTGAATTTTTTAATTATATAAAATTTCTTCTTCTCTCCCCCTCTTGAACTTATATGCAGAGGGCCGTGAATGTGTAAACTGTGGTGCCACCTCCACCCCTCTGTGGCGACGGGATGGTACTGGCCACTACCTGTGCAACGCCTGTGGACTGTACCACAAGATGAACGGCCAGAACCGACCACTCATCAAGCCCAAACGTAGACTGGTGAGTTCTCACTCCGTCACCTCACTCTGAGAGAGAAGGCGCCCAAATATGAGCACAAAGCAGATGCCAGGAGCACAATTCCAGGAAAGTTATATTTTCCCTATGATCTTCCTGGAATTGTTTGTCCCTCTCACCCCCTGATGATCCGCCTTCATGGCCTGTTACAATACTGCTACTATTGCCATTGTTCGTGCTATCATTATTGCTGGTACTCCTGATACTGTTTCTGATACCAATGCCCATGCTGCTTTAGTTAACACCATGCTCGAGTAAATGAAAAGCAGCATGGACACAGAACGTATGTGTTGTTGGTGTACCACTGCGCTGGGGCTGCACAGCCACTTCTGACATCAACCATATACTGAGTATGGATGAATTTCTATGTGGCTTAATATATCTATTTTATGGCACCAAAACGGTTTATGAATCTGTGTATTTAAATTATTTGCTATCTATCTATCTATCCTGAAACAGGAGATATATGAATTATTGTTTATCTTTTTATAGCCTCTTACTGTCATTATTATTAAAGTTTTGTGGTTTACAGTAACTCCTGAGTTCTTTGCTATTCAGTTGAAAAATGTGTTTTACATTTTTTTTTACTAGTAGTTGCTTCGTCAACAAACAAACAAATCCAGGCACTTTGTTATAGAAATTTGTAACTAGCCACAAATAAAAATATTAACTGGTTAGTAGAAATAAATATAAGCACCCAGCTTATAAAATTTATTGTTATTATTTTTAAGAGTTGCATAGTTAATACTACGACTAATAATAATGATAACGACAATAGCAACAATAATAGAGACATACTGCGAATCAGTGTTAGAAAAATTAAACAATAAAAAGTTTAGCAGTGGTTTAACCTTTTAACTTTAATTTAAAAAAAAGGTCTGGTCTTTATCATTTAGCCAGGGTAATTATGATTGTGGAGGCTGTAGCCTGGGTTTAATGGTCTTCATTAACGTTAGTTGGTAATTTGACTTGCCAATAAATGGGCCGCTATCAGTCGATCGGTAATGATATTCAGGGGGAAAAAAAAAACCTAGAGATTATTTTTTAAAAATCCTATTTTTTCGTGTTGTTCCTTGACCACCTCCACGTCGTCCCTCCTCGTGAAAAGTCCATTACATTTTCCACTGGCTCGGCCCATGTGGCTGTAGCTTTTGCATTTTCAGCTCAAGTGTTTTTCAGAGTTGTGTTCAAAGGGGCATCCAGTTGTTTCCTATCCGGATATCTGCCCGGCCCAGATAAGGAAGTCAGGCTCCCGGCTGTTTCCGCCCTCAACCAGCGCGCTGCATTCTCTATGGCCAGACTGACATATACTGTAAAGAGATTATCACAACACTGGAGGAGCCGCTTATGTGTGAAGAGACAGACCGTGAGGGGCGGGCATTGGAAAATAAATGGATTTATGTTCTTCTCGTGTTTGTCATTCTCTGTGGGCAGTGTACAGTCTTAATGCGCAGCGGCTTTTTTTTTTTTTAATTCTCAAAATATAGGGTTACGTATTTTATTTCGTATAAAAATGATCGGGGTTATTGTTGCTCTCCAGGTCAATAGAAAAGAGTCCACCTGAAATTAATTAAAAGGAAAACCTGGATGCTGCTTGTGAAGCAAAGAGCCGCAGGGTTCTTGCATGTAAAGCTAATGTTTCTTATTATGTGTGAAGAATTGATCTGCAATGGACGCAGGAGCACA
The DNA here is from genome assembly GCF_001640805.2 of Lates calcarifer. NCBI lineage: Eukaryota > Metazoa > Chordata > Actinopteri > Centropomidae > Lates > Lates calcarifer. The sequence goes on from NC_066844.1 coordinate 15,430,721, forward strand.
CTGCCAGGCAGGACACCGGGTCTTACACGACTTGTAGCCCAGTTTCCGTGGATCAGGATAAATAGAGGGTTTACACAAGGCCTCTATTCTAACTTGTTAATGCCGGCGTACTTATTTTAATTAATTAAATATGATAATTACCCACAGACATGTACAGAGAATAAAGCATTCTCTACAAAAATGCCCCCATATCTTATTGCACAAATTAGAAAATTTGATCATGGCTGTAGCGGTCTGCATACATGCAATTGATTTAGTAGAGGAGTTAAGTAATTTTTCCAGTCTGTGTGACGCTTCTTTTGATTTTTGATTTTTTTTTTCTTTGCACATGGTTCTGCGGTTAAAGTTGAAGCCTCACGAAAACCCACGTGCCGCCTTTTAATTTAAGAAAAACTTTCTGTCTCTTATTGGTTTTGTGCTGAGGCAGAAATCACAGATTCGTTGCATGCAGTGTCAGCGCTGTGGCTTTAATAGGAGAATGGATAAATGATAAGCCTTCTATAGGTGTCTAAATAACCGTGATATTCAGTGTTTTTTTGTGCAGCCCGGTGTCCGCGCTGACCTCTCTCTACAACACGTCAGTTGGTCATTATTCATGATGTCTTTTCTCTGCTTCCTGCAGTCCGCTGCTAGACGTGCAGGCACCTGCTGTGCAAACTGCCAGACCACCACCACCACCCTGTGGAGGCGCAACGGGAACGGAGACCCGGTGTGTAACGCCTGCGGCCTTTACTTTAAACTGCACAATGTAAGTAGTCTGAAAAAAAAAAAACCACACATCAACACTGAACTCAAGTGCGGAGTTTTTGGAGGGGAGGAGAGGGGAGGGGAGGAGGAGGAGGAGGATAGAGGAGGATAAGAGGGGAGCTGGTCGTTAACTGGTCAAGTGGGCGGACAGTTGGTATCGATTTAGGAGCAGAGAAACTGTGAGAGTGTGGAGGCAAAGCCTGCTCACCCTGTCGAGCAGAACCCACCGGTCGCCCTTTTTTTTATTAATCCATCGTTGTTTCAATGGGGGGCGTTACTCCCAGGAGAGACAGCAGGGTGGGACTGTCATTCTGTGTAACGGCGTCGGTTACACTGATGAGGATTTGTCTGAGACTGCTCTTTTCAGCCCAAGCCTGGTCCTCATCCCCATGTATTCATATTGACCAGGACGGTTCTGTTTGGTTTTGAATCAGACAAAAGCTAAAAAAAAAAAAAAAAACGCCCCTGACTCGCCTTATAATGGAGCTATATATGCAAAACAGCTGCTCGTTATTTATAGCATTTATTTCACACTGGTGTAACTCATATTAGGCTAGCATGAAAAACAAGCATGTAAATCCTAATTGGCAGTGCAATATGTGACATATTCCCAGTGACAATTTAAATTATGAGCTGGTTAACAGTCTGTAACAAACAGCAAAGTAACTCTTTACCACTATAATGTAGTGTTGTGCAGTTTGTGTCTGGTTTGCCTTGAACTAATGAGCCGCTCTCCACAGGTTAACAGACCCCTGACCATGAAGAAAGAGGGCATCCAAACGCGCAACCGCAAGATGTCCAGCAAGTCCAAGAGGAACAAACGAGCAGGGGACGGCTTCGACGAGCTGTCCAAGTGCATGCAGGACAAGGCCTCTCCTTTCGGCGGTGCACCCGGCCTCACCAGCCACATGACCCACATGGGTCACTTGCCCCCCTTCAGCCACTCGGGACACATGCTGCCTACTCCCACGCCCATTCACCCTTCATTCGGTCACCCCCACCATTCCAATCGCTCGCCAGTCTGGGCTGAGCCTCACTGAGGCCCCTCCAGACCCAGAACTCCTTCGCCTGTTGGAGCCATCGCATCGCCATTAACACTAAATGGCCTTCACATCACGTCGAAAGCTGAGCAGACTTGTTGCGTCATGTACAGTGGTTGGAGGGGAGGTACTTTCAGTCGGACTTAATGACTGAAGGTCGCGTCATGCCTGACCTCACTGATGGGACGCTGCAGAGAGCAGGACTTTAGCGGACTCTGTGAAGAGCTAATGTGACGAGGGGCTTTTTAGTCTCTGGGTGACTGAGGCTTGCAGGAATGGAGTGAATGGAGATGCTTGTCATTCTTTTTGCTTATTTTTACTAAGTCACTTTGGTACCTGCCTCTCCATGACCCTGTAACAGGAAACTCACGAGAGGTCTTAAAAAGAACCGCTGTTTCCACCTCATTATCATCTCGTCATATACTGAGATTTGTGCACCCTGTCCATCCCAAGGCTGCCGTCCACAACTGCTATGGACACACAGACAGACAGACTCTTCAGTGCTGGAGGTCTAAAGACTGGCTAACAGCTACAGCACCCGTACGCCTCGGTTACCAACCAGTCAGGCCCAGACTACAATACCCACGAACCAGTGCTCTCCTCACATGCTGGATTGTACACCACCACAACGTTCACCTGTTTTTAATAATGGACTTTTATGGAAAAAAGACACAGTAAATAAAGTGTTTATAAATGCTTAATTGCTATTATTGTTGTTATATTTGATGTTATAATTATTGCTACGATAATTTATTTTCACTCTTTAAGCTTTCGTCAAAGACACATGGAAACTGTTATGATTTTAATTTCATGGTTATTATGTAAAGAAAAACACTGACCTATCTTAGATATAAAAAAAAAGTCCCTGAGCTGTATGTTTTTATCATTTTTCCATCTCACAAAAGTAAAGGAAATAAAGTTTAATACTGAAGTAAAATCCGTCGCTGCCTCTTCAGTTTAGTCTGTCTTGATCACTCTTGTGCTTATATCTTGTATGTACACGTAAACATACAGCATTAACCAAAACTCTCCTTCTAATGAAGACTGCTTGATTATTAAAATCATAAGTGATATCAGATGTATCAAGGAAAGCTCTGTGATCCCTTAAGCGTGGTAATGCTTTGGTCAAGCTCCTCCTCTATCTGTGATGGCGCGTTGTTAAGAGAAGGCCTCTTTGTGGAGCCGAGGCCCCAGGCTGGACCATTGTGCCCAGACAGCAGACTCCAGCAAAGGGCTCCCAAGTCACACACAGTCATACATATGCGCATTACCACATGCTCTCTCTCTCTCACACACACACACACACAGACGGAAAAAAAAACAAATACAAAACCTAATTCACACCCTTGTTTAACCAGATAACCTCTTATGTAGCTGCAGTGGTTTTTCTATAAATTTCTATGTGGCAAATACTGAGTCATGAGTCCGGTTCAGTGGGAGCCGTTCTCGCTCCCCGTGTCTGTCAGAGTGGCCCTCTCTCTTGGCCGCGGTGATTGGAGTGAGAGGAAGGACAGCGGGTCTTTAGTGGGAGAGAGAAGAGGAAGGAAAGGCAATCAGGCGACCTGAGCAAACACGTGGGGGTCTGCTCAGACCCTTTGCACACAGATGTGCGCGCAGCTGAGGCTGCCAGGAAGCAGGCGTCGACTCTGTTTCTCCCTCATCTCGTCGTCTTTTTCTTTCTCTTTCTCTTTGTTTTGTTTATCTTGTTTCACTCTCCCCCTTTCTGTTCTCCCATTTATTCTGTTTGTCTTTGACTCTCCTTCACTCTCTGTTCCTATGCTGGTCATTCTGTCTCTCCCTCCCATTTGGACGATTACAGTAAAATAAAGGGGCTGAAGAAACTTTGAACAGAGCCAGCCACTAATGAGTCTGCTCGATTAGGGCCAATTTGAGGTCATCATCACTGAGTTCAGCATGGCCTCACACACCCACGGCACAAACCATCCGATTAAACAGTCCGAGCTAAAAGTGGACTACCACCCCTCCCTGAACCCTCCACCCTGCTCACATCTGCTGGACTGCTGTAGAGGTTCATCTGCTGGGGTTTCCCCAGAGGCTTGATCAGGTCAAATTGGAAATAATATTTATTCAGGGATTTATATAGGTGCTGTTTTGTTATTCTGTGTGGCTGGAGCACTCTGTCGTCAGTTCATGCTACATCTTAGCACCTTCAATACTGACTATCAGTACACACATGGATACAGGACTGGAGGACTGCATCTGAGTGTCTATTTTCAGAGTGGGGGCTCCCACTACCCCCCGATCCACTTGCTGAACATCAGTGAAAATGTAATGCCTGACTGCCAATAAGCAGTCTAGCCATCTGTGTGTAGCATAGTGCTGTGGGTGCTGGGCCGTGTACAGGCCACGGCTCCAGCGAGTTGTGTGCTGCTGCAGCCAGCGACTCTGCTCGGCCGGGCTTGGCCGAAGTCCCGGAGTCTGAGAGGGGGAGACAGGAGGGAGCCAGCACTCTTCAATGAGGCCCTCCAGAGGGAAGGAGCAGCCCTCCCAAAAATAATACAGCAGTCTGCCAGGCCAGCGAGTCCCAGAGCTGCCCTTGCCTCAACACACACACACACACACAACCCCCCCACCCCCCACTCCCACCCCCAACACACACACACACACACACACACACACACACACAGACATGAACACATATGAGTTCATACCTACAAGGATGGGGTGTGACAAAGCTTCTGATGCGGATGCAGAGGCAGTGTTTGTGTTTATAGGAAGCCAGGCTACATTTCAACTTCTAGGGCCTGAGAAGCAAGCACATGACATGCACACTTGCTCTTGAAATGAATGCTTGGCAAAGTGTCTTGGTAGACAGCATGTGCCACTGCTGCTCCATTTTCTTTAACATTCACTTTATACAGACTCTGCAATGTGAGGGCTTTGTATACTTTCTACTCACCAAGCCTCACTAGACCAACAGCTACATTGAACAAGACATCCCCTCCTGACTCACATCATGAATTATGAGACACCAAAAGAGCCATAAAATAGGATGTTACTTATCTTCACTATCAGAGTGGCGTTGCATGGAGGAGATGAAGAGGAGAGATCTCAGATGCGTTGGCGGGGTGAACGTGGTGGCCACCTAGATCAGAGCACGGAGAGGTTTACGACTTCAACCTGGAACTGGATGTTTCAACTCATCTCAACTCCCACCCTCCTTTTTCTTTCTCCGCTCTGCTCTTCCGTTTGTCCTCCCCCACCATCTCCACCCCCGGCACTGCTCATTCCCTCTGAGAGCTATGTGCAACTCTCCATCTCTTCCATTTTCCCTCCAGTCTCCAAACCCCTTTGCTACTCCCACTCTTTTCTTGTCTCCCACTCCCCCAGTGTATTTGTTTTTCTGTCAAATTGAATTAGCAGAATCAAAAGGTATCCCGACCATCCCCTCACAAAGTTGAGTTAGGGAGAGAGACACGTAGAAGATGAAAGGAAGTGGAGCGCAGTTCAGATGCAGGTCCTTTAGTGTGTGTGTTGCAGTGGGGGTTGACCTTTGCCTGGGCCTAACTAAAAAAGCATCCCTCCTTCCTCAGACCCCTAGAAGGATATTAAAGCTGCAAGTCGGGACAGTATTTAGATACTACAAACATGGGACATGTATTCTTGTCTTTATTTGCTGTAACGTTCCCTTAGTAAGTAGCTTGTTTGTTGACCTTAAGCAAAAAGAGAACTTATGCTTTGCCTATGATGAAGCATTAACTAAGCTCTTAAGTCTTTGAAATGTAATTGCTACCAAGTCATAGTGATTGTGCTATGAAGAGACCCACATGTGAACTTCCTCTTTTCACGGATCAAGTGAAATTCATAGAAATACTCCGCTGACAGAGCCTGACAGGAAAAAGGTGGGTATGTTCAGAAAAACACCTGGTACACACTATTCATGGAAACCTCCACAGACACACCATCTAACACTTGAACAAGTCTTTTAACACTTGTAAAATTAATCAGCCATGCCATATAGCAATTATGTGATGGGAAAGGCTTTGACAGAAATAACTGTCACTCTCAGAGAAACAGAGCTGACAGCAGATAATCACTGATGACCTCTGTTGACAGGAAGCAACCGCATCCTGACCTGCCAGAACATCAAATCTTACTGAGGATCTCTCCAAATGTCAGAAATTAGTCAGAAAACGTCAAAACTGTTTTGATCTTGCATCATTTTTGGCTCCTCCATGACCCCTATTTCCCATCATGCCTTCTTTCCTACTTCAGGCCCAACAATGAAAGGCTGCTAGATAGTTACAGCTGCATACCAAGCATGGCTTTTCATAGCAGTGGAAAAAAAGAGAAAAAAAGAAAAACAGGAAGTGAGAAGTTGAAACAGGAAATACTTATGTTGTACTATTAGGACCAATTAAGACCAGAGAGGTCTGAAACAGACAGCAAAAGATACTGTTTATGAGCGGCTCTATGTTTGTAAAGAATTTTGGTGTAATTCTCCACAAGGTTTTTATCCTGCAGCATAATGTTCCATATTGTTCTATATTATATGTTCTATTTAGGACAAAATCGGTCTACCACTGGCTTTGTTAACACATACTTTATTATTATTTGGGCTAATGAAAGTGTTTCCATAGATACTATGCTCAGACACAAGAACTAACCATTTGATAGTGCTAACCTTGAGGATATAATATATTTTTAGACTTATTTGAAATGCAGGTTTATATTTTTCATGCCTGCAACCATTGTGTATTTTGAGTGTGAAGTAGGCTTAAAAGTATCTATCATCTAATAGTCAAACTTTTATGGTTGTCAAATAAGATATAGAATTTATTTGAACATGTTTTACCCTCAGAAAAACTTTTTTCTCCATTCATACCACCCTCCGTGGGATAGCTTGCTAATATGAAAGTAGAGAAGTGAAAGAAAGAGGGAGAGTGTTTCATGTCCCTCATAAGTGGCTGGTGATATACCTTATTACCACAGTTTGTGGTTTTAAAAAGGTTGAGAGAATGCACTAATAATGAAAGTGGTTTATGAGTAGTGTAGTAGTAGTAGTTACAGGTCTTTGTGGCAGCTATCCTCCCAATGATTATCCCCACTCTAACTCAGTATCCACTTGTCTGATTGTCAGGATGTTGCCATCATGTTGTGTCTGGGTTGTTCTGTTTGCACACAATCCCCGCTGAAATGAGGCTGATACAAAATCCTGGCCCCATTCAGTTCCCCTAATCACACGAACTTGCTGCAATTCAAATTATGAATTGGCATCAGTCATCTGCTCAGGTCACACATTTTTTTTTTTTGTACACTAGTCAAGTGTTAAAAAAGTAGCTGTCAGAGGCAGGGTGTGGACATGCAGAGCACCCCTCCCATGACTCACCCTGAAAATGAGGTCAGTCTCCTCTCACCTGGGACAAAGAGCATTCAGGATGTTCACCTGGGACAGGTAGTGTTCAGGTCTCTTTCATGCCTTATTCTGCTGTGCTGAGGCCCTCCTGCTCACCTGCTCCGACAGACAAATTCATCCCCACTGTCTCAGGACAAATAAGCCCATTCATCTGGAGTCTCCCATTGACAAACCGGGGGGCAAGTACAGTACTAAAGCCTGGGAGGGCTCAGGGGAGTGGGCGTCTGGACCTGCCATCCTCTTCCGCACCCATATAATGTCCCTCACTATTCCCAGCCCCCGCCCCTCTCCACTCGCTTTTTTTTTTGGCTTTCACTAGCAGGTAACTGGAGAAAGGCATGAGTGGGGGAGTTGAGGGCACCCTGGCTCATGGCCAGGAGTGAAAGGATGGGACCCAGGTGCCTACCCCTGGATACATCCTCTGGACACTCCCACAGGGACTGATGACCAGACAGAGAATGGGAGGACAGTGGAGGACAGTAGAAGCCCACAGAGACCTGCTCTGCCCTGCTCAGACTCCCAAGCTGTTCAGCTTGCTATTGTGGTCTAACGATGGTTGCTTGTGTGGTGGATTAAGTGACAGAGCTGCTCGGCGGCTGATCTGAATTCACTTTCAAGCCTACTTCCTTCTCATGGACAGATTTGTCCTCACAACACAGCACAGCTGCTCTTAATGTACTGAGGTATTCAGGTGCATCCAGATCGCTCGCTTGCATAATACACCTCTGCTGATGTTTGCCTGTATGCAGAGGTACACCAGAGAAATGCTGACACGACTGCTTAATCTCATAGAAGAAGTCAGCCGGCCAGGCCTCATTTCAGCTCAGCTCATCTTGTCACTCATGCACAAAGACAGCATGAGCTGAGGGCATTCCTAGATGAGTTTTTCCCCCAAGTGTTTATCTTCAACACAAGAATGTTGTGTCTCTGGCTGTGTTTACCCAATACTTGTCAGGTTATAAGAGATAGGAAGACACAAACACGCACACATACACAGGCCAGTTTTATGATGAGTGAACAATGAATGAAACACAGTGTGCTTCATTTAAAAAAGCCGTAATATGATTAGACCATTACTGGACCGCAGGGACATTTTGGAGGGCGATAAGAGAGAGGAAAGTGTTATTTCTAATGGGCAAAGTTGTGGATGTGAGGAGTTTTATTTGATCCACACAGCTGATAGAACAGGAAGAAGTATTTGATATGTATCACTGTATCAATGCTTTATTCTTTCTTACACAGAAGTTTAGCAGTAACTGACACCTCTTATTTCTGATCAGCAAAGTCGGAAAGACTATAGTTTGTAGTGTATTTTACCTCAGCAACCTTAACATCCACGGTATTGGACAGACAACCTGTTCTCCATATTCAACTTTTGTTTTACTTTAAACCAGTCTCTGGATAGGAGATGTGTGCAGACCTGCAACCATTACACGGTAGCTGCCAGAATTCAGTGGAGACAGAAATTATCAGTGGCATCACATGCGCACACACTCACACATGCACTGCAGGCCTATCGGTTGAGGATCGGTATGAAAGGGCGTTGTGCTCACTCATTGGCTCAGTGGGATGTTGCAACCCCAGCACCTAACTGGTCCTTATCTCCCCTGAGCAGACTGCGCAGCTTGATATGCATCTGTCATATTTGTCGGAAAGAAAGACACCGTGGTAAGAGCACGATGAGTCAAAAAAACGGGCCAGTGACATAAACTCACTTCCCTGCGGTTTCTGCATGATCACGATCATTTCTTGTCTGCGTTGTACTCCCTGGTTGAGAAGACGCTCAACACAAAACAAGTCCAGTGCAGTTATGGATGCCTGATATTAAGCACTGGCATTTGCATTTTTTTTGTGTGCGGATATCACCGTACACCTGATCACTGACAGTGCTTACATGCCTGCACAGGTGTACACTTGTACATTGTACACTGTTCACGGCAGTCGTGCCGTCCTGTAAGAAAACATGAAGCCAAGAGCAGATTGCCATCATTCCATCGTGGCCATCACCATGACGACAGATAAGGCCCTGTCCTCTTGTCGTCATAGCGGCCTTGCATCAGCTCCATCAGCTGCTGTGGCTAGCTGAGCCTCTGACTGTGCGGGTATGAGTGTCTATCTGTGGGCTATCTGGCCTGATAAGAGTTGGGAAAGAGACAACAGTGCAACACATGTGCCACCGAGCTGCGAAAGGTATAGGAATATGGACAGGGTCGATGTTGAAAAGGTTTCAGTGTCATAGACAACTTTTCTACACTTGTATACTGCCGCTGACTGTGTACAAGTGTATACGCAGACAAACAAAAAGAAATGCTCAAAGTGATCTTCTCTAACATCTCGCACATCTCATCTCCTCATCTTGCGAGGTCAGGTTGTTAAAGGGGCAAACGGTCATGTGGGCAGGTATAATCTCACTTCTCTCACTCGAGTCGATTCTCTTTCTCTGTGCTACATTTATGCCTCTGATTGACTTTTAGCTTGCCAAACCATCATTAATTGGCATCACACACACACACACACACACACACACACACACACACACACACACACACACACACACGCACACACGCACTGATGCAGGCACGCACACAAATACAGAGCATCTAATCCAGCTAATCCACCCTGCCAGTTGAACAACTGGTAACATGGTTAATCACCCATGTAAAAATAAAGACAAGACCAAATTGACTGATAGAATTATTCCATTTACCCGTCTGATTAAAACATGTCACCACTGCCATGGTTCACTGGAGATCATCTCAAAAGAATGAAAACAACACATGAAAATTAATTAAAAGTCAGTGGTGTAAACGGCTTCATTCAATTATTGGTGCAAATAACAAGCTCTGTAGCATGATAACTGGCACGTACAGACACATCAAATTAGCTCCGAAGAAAAATAGAGAATAAGGGAACCACTTTGAAACTCTTTAAAAGGGCAGGACAGACTTCTTGAAACAGGAGACACTTTCTCCAAACAAGGGAAGCACTCTCCTGAAGAATGAGCATTTTTACGACACCCTTTTCAGTCGGCAGAAATGCTCGCTGGACACGAGCTCGTTCGACCTCAGGTCACTTCCCGACGTCCCTCGCTCCTGCTGTGACATCATAGGCCGTGTGGGTCAAAGTGAAGCGTGCGGAGACGGTATGGTGCAGACCGAACTACGAGCGGACAGAGGCAGAGAAAGGCAAAGTGAGACAAAGGAAAAGTGTGGTGGCTGAGAGAGGGCTCTCTGATTCGTTTCCTTGGCAGGATGACAAAACTGTGCGGAATGCAGTGGAGAGGGGAAAGAGAAGTGATCAAGAGCTCAAGAACGAAAAGAGGAGGGGAAAAAATAGACGACAGACGAGGGGAGAGAGGCCTGCTGAATAAGCCAGGATGGCAGGGCCTTCCATTGATTCATTTCCCCTTTCCCACCCTATTACCATTCTCTCTTCATCTCTCCACTCTCTTCAGTACAACCATTAGCTACATATCCGCTGCTTCCTTCAGTATTTCAAAGGACATCTTTGTGGCTTGATAGAAGGAATAAAACGAAGGTGAGTGATTGCTCTCTGTATATTGGCACATCACGATCTCTACATTTAAGACACAAGCAATCAGCACATGCCAAGTATGCATTAAATTCAATAAAACTTACAATTAATTTAGACATACAAGTGTGCACGCTCATGCACAGACAGAGCAGACAACACAGACACACACATACACACACACACAATTACAGTGCAGAGGGCAACGGGCTGCCTCTGTCAACCACATTTCACAGTGGCCTATCATGGCCAGGCGTTCCCGGCCTGCGGCCAACCGCTGCTTATGCACTGGGTAAACACTACCACCTCTGCCACATGGAGTCTCACACACACTCCCAGAGTGCCATCCAATGCACAACCCCAGTCACACATACAGGCTGTGATTAATGGAGTGTGAGCATTAGATATGACAGCATTACTAAGCCTCTGTGATAAAGAGCCACACACAGCCGCTCTGTTTTCTTTCAGCCGGTTCTGAGCCCATCGCTTGTGTCCATTTTTTTGTCCACTGACTCTGGACTCTCGTCAAGCCAGCCAGGGCATTTTGCTCTGAAATACCACCTTGGCATAATTTTTCATTTTTAATTTGATAGTGATGAAATGCTCTGCCTCGGTAAAGTATTTTTAATACCTCCATTATACTTTACAGGCTCTATATTGAATACTGGCAGCAGATCCAAGCTTTGAGGACACACACGTATACACACACAATATCAAAAGGACAGTGAGAACATTAGCAAGTCCAAAAATCTAAGTCCGTGGTTCCCGGTGGGTATCCGATTTTTAATGGGTGTAAATGTGAAGCTCACAGATTTATTCTGTTCTCCATGCTGACAGAAGTGTATCCTCTGATATAACAGTTATAGCAAAGGACTGAGCAGAAGCTCCATGTTTACACAATGCTAAGTCAGGTCATGAGTCATTTGCGCAGTTATTCCAACAGTTTGAATGCAGTTTGGCTTCATTATATGCCCATCATGTGACAGCAGTCAGCCAGAGCGCCCCCCTCCACGGCTCCATAGCTCCTCTTCCCTCCTCCACGTCTTCTCATGCCCGTCTCTCGCCCCCGCCCCCCCACCTTCTACTGGCGCCTGTACGGTTAGTTAGGGATTGCCACAGGACATCATGTGACAAACAAGCAAACACACACAAACACGCTGCTGTGTGCACGCACGCACAGGCACGCCCGCACACACACCAGCAGATGTATAAGCATGTAAACTACAAGCACCAACACATTCATTCGTCATTCTCGCTCCCATTGACTTCTTTCATGTGGGCTAACTTGAATGAGCAGTGGAGCTCTCCAACAATAGAATCCATTCTACTTGCAGCATCAAGGCTGCGTGTCCATGTGTGTTCGTCCCAGCAGTGGCCAGACACACCTTGAGGCAAAATGTTATCACTTACTTACTGTAGTTACATCCTTGCCAAATCTAGGATTTGTTACTTGTTTTTTTATGTGACAAGTTAATTTATGCTGGTTATGAATCAGAGTGTTTCCAAAGTATTTATATGGTTTGTCCTTGACGACTCCATTGCCATTAATATTTCTGAGAAAGAAGACAGTTTAGGCTTCAAGCGTTTTGATTTATTTGGGGGATTTCTCCATTTTGTGACGTATGGATGTTACAACAACAGGAAATATTAATATCTTGAAAGGAAGCCATTATGAGAATAACACCCTGTTGATACCCTCACTCATTGCTCGACCTCCTTACCTACAGTATCCATCCCAGCCTCGACTCCCTTGAATCCCCCCTCCTCACTTTCCCCCTTTGTCTGGCAGATCTCCAACGTCTGAAACTCTAGACAGTGCTGGTTCTGCCCTTTCTACAAAAATTTAGGAAGCCATTAGCAACATCAAATCATTACTTCAGGAAAGGGAGAGGGCAATGCGTGGGGGTGGGTGGTGGAGCAGCGAAGTAAGAGAGGAAAAAGAACAAGAGAAAGAACAAGAGACACACACAGAATCAGAGAGAGATATCAGATTTCTCCTGTTTTCAGTCACTCCATTAGAGTAATGTGTAGGGACCTATTTTACTAATACATACTGGAATTATCCCCATAATAACCAGCAAATAACTGACCAAGAGGGTCACTACACTGGGCACACACATTCCATGTACTGTTGGTAGGCCTTGCAAATGTACAAGCATGCATACATAACTAAAAAAAAAAAATCAGTCATATACCTCAAAAATTGTAATTTTCATCAAACAAGCATGGAATAACTGTCTGTGCCATATGTATTTTTTATTGAAATACTGTCAAAATCCTGAATGGGTACTATTTAGTAGCTTCATTTTTTCCACGAAAAGCCAATAAAGACAACACAGAACATACTGAACTCACAAGAACACTGTGAGGAGTTGACAGGGCAGTGCAACAAATACACTGAATGAATGGTATTGTCTTGTATTTTTAGAGCATGAATGCACTTTACATAAACTGTCATGACAGATGTCTTCACATATCTCCTCAACTTTTTTTCTCTTCAGACTTTGCAGTCTATCATATCAGGAAGATATCGTCTTTTTAGCACTAGAAACAGACTTTACACAAAGACAAATTTTATCCGGTTCAGAATGAGCAAAGCGTCATATAAAGTAGTTTCTTACTCGTAGGTATCTAGGTATCATGTCATGGAGTCTTACTATCCCTTGCAGTTCAAGGTGTGCTCTGTCAACCAGGTCTACTGTTTTGCCCAAACACTTCTATTAGCAACTTAGCCACAAAGTCCCAAGTGTTTTGGGACTGAGTGGGGCAACTGAATGGCTAGTAGAACCAAATCTCTGAGAACCAAGTCTCTGTGTCTGCTTCCATTAGCATTAGCAGATTCAACCGCCCGTGCAAGTGACTTTCCAGGTGAGGTAAGGGCTTCTTTGGGGTCATCTTCTTCTGCAGCATTTTCTTTTTAATTTTCAGGCCCATCTTTGGATAGGACTTGCGGATTACAAAAGACTGCGCTGTTCTTAAGTAGGTTTGAGTACTCTGGGTTTAATTGGAATAATAGCGTAGCAAACGGACTTTAGCGACTTTTGTTGTAGCATTGCTCAACCGGAAGTCCTGATTCCTCTTTTCATGTCCTCCATTACTTCTGCTTTTCCTGACTCTTACTCTCAGTCACTCTCTCTCTCTCGTTACTGCGCTGTCACCCCAACACTAATCCAGTTCAAATGTAAACAGGCTTAGGTCTTCATTCCTCACTTAAACCGATATCAAATGTATCAAAGCAGTGGCTCAGTGGTGTCCCTGGCTACAGAGAGGTCAGGCTGGGGCCACACGGGGCCACACACTCTACTCAATTAGCCAGAGAGCCAGTTAGTCTGTCTGACCAACACCGTGTGCGTTTCTGTTTGTGCGTGTGCCAGGCGATACAGTCCATGAGTGTATGTGCACATCGTAACGCTGTCTGTGAACACAGTGCCATATATGAGTGTGTAATCATACGTGAGTGTCTGTGACTGAATGTAAATGGCGCTGTGTACTGGGTTAATAGGTCACTTCACAGTTATAAGGAGCATGAGCATGTGTATATAATAGTGTGTGTATGTGTGTGTGTCTGTGTCTGTGTATGTGTATGTGTGTCTAGCAGAGACATGGAGTCTCAAAGCTCTATCAACCAAAAGGGAAAATATGTGAAAGGTTGTCTGCAGGCTAAGGACAATAATGCAGTCTGTGTCTGCAGCAACATTATTTCTCTGGTTAAGTCAGAAGCCCTGGAGGAGTCCTCAGTGGCCTTGACAGCACATCGCCTCTTTTTCTGGCAACCCTGAATATCCTTTTTTTTTTCTTTTAAATATAACACAGAATACAATCCCCTCTCAGATGAGATACACATGGATTTTGCAAGTTGGTTAAAGCTACTTCTGCCTTGAATTTACTATCTAAAACAAGTATTTTTAACCATGAGCATATTACCAAACACAACCAGTTAATTACAAAGCCACAACTTCTAATCAGGAAATAGATTTAACTTGAGACAAATGTGTCAGTTTTATTGCTGATTAAAATCTACAATTACAGTCTTTTTTTTAAAAAAAAAAAAAAAAAAAGATAATTCAACCATTTCTTGTTTTTTTCCCTGGGGGAGATTCTCACTTCTCACATGGGATTGTTTTCTTTAGATAAAATCCTTGCACCTACCCTTTGACCCTTCCTATGACATGTTGGTGTGTTCGTGGTTGGTTTATATGTGGGAATCAACCGCAACTAAAGCTCTCATTATTTAACTATCTTGTTCTATCATGCAACAGGAGGTGGAGAAGGAGGAGGGGAGCATGGGTCCCAAGAGGCTTTAATTACAATCAGTTTTATTGTCAAGTTCCAATCTCATCAGCTACAAATATCGTATTGCTCATTCACAAGCTTGAGCCAATTGGATGCAATCGAACTAATTAGCAAAAGAGAAACTAAGGTTCAGCTCCACAATCCAGTCCAGTCTCAGCCAAACACTGAGTAAATTTTGATGTAATAACAATGTCCAGTTTTCTATTGAATTATCACCAGAGTGATTTCTCCCTAATTCAAGCATCAATCTGGTCAACATATTTTGTGGGCTCTGGAGGTCCCTTAGGGGTCCTCCACTAAAAGGGACCCTCCTCCCTATCACAATCCCAAGCCCATCACTCTTCTTCAGGCACTCAACTGTCAATCTGACCCTGATCTGGGAACCCGGTCTTATCTGATCCCTCAGGGCTCCCTGGAGGAAGGAGGGGTAGAGGTAGTGGGGTGTCCCAGCCAAGCCAAGCCAAGCTATGTCTACAAACCTCCCCATGACCAGCTACAGCCAAACTTTCACCCAGTGAGTGAGGTGCAACCTAATGGTAAGAATATATGTTTTAACTAAAGGTATAAAGTAACATAAGACACGCAAAGTAAGAATTTAATTGTGCAGTGATTATGTGCATCAATTATTCTAATTCTGATTCTGAAGTGAAGATGCATTTAAATGATGCTGTAATGCTATTAGTCAGTTATGGCTACTAATCATAAAATACAAGAAACCTCATTTAGGATTATTTATACTGTGAAATGAAAAGAAGAAAAATTATATATGTAATATCCAGAAGTGGAAGAAGTATCTAAATCCTAAAGTTAATGTCCATTCAAAATCTCACTTAAGTTTGCAGGTATTGTCAGCAAATTGTATTTAAAATATTTGAGGTGAAGGCAGCCCTTAACTATAAAAATGTCCCTTGTCAACATCATATTATCATGTTATATTATTATGATTGATGCATTAATATCTAAGCAGTATTTCAACTTGGTAGCTGTTGAGGTGGAGTCTTACCAGTTCACGTGTAGTTTTGTTGCTAAATCTTAAACACTACGTTGTATTTTCCAGCATAGTTCTGAAAGATTTAGAAAATCTTAATCTGCAGATTAAACTGTAAAAATATATCTATTTTTAAATTGTACTGTACTTGAGTAAAAGTACTTGGTTATATTCCATCACTGGCAATTTCATACTATTAAATATGATTTATTCTTTAAATATTTTTCAAACATAACAACATATCAGATTTTGTTGGGGACATAATGATAAAGTCCTGAACTTATTTGCATCGTGTGCACAGCAAGAATGATGACATAAGAGGAAATACTGTTCTTTACGCAGTTCAAGTCCTCATTCCTGGAAACATCTACTCTGACACAGGTTCTACAGATATGACTGAAATGTACTGTACCTACCGCATCAGAAGCGGAAATCAATTATTTTTTTCTGTTTTCCTTTTCTTTTCTAAAAGTTTTTTTTTTCTTGTCAAGACAGTTTGTTTAACATATTTTAGCTAGTAGTCACCACTTACTAAGACAGATTGTAAGAAAACAATATCACCACATGCTGCTGCTGTGGAGTTTTTGATCATAATCCATGATCTTGTTCAGGGGGTGGGGTTTATACCAGTTGTCATGGAAATATCAATATTCAAATTTTCATTTTTCTGAGTTTGTCTTCAGTCCACGTCAGCTGCATGTGGGTTATTATTGTTTGCATTGTAGTTTTTAGTTGTTTATTTGTGAGGGGACAAGTAGGCTACATAGCATGAACCAATGCAACGTCAACGCCAGCATTTATAGCCTATGCTAATTTGCTATGCCCGTTCCCTAGATGGACTGTTACGGCACACAAAATTCAACAATGAAATAAACAGTACAATAAGAAATTCAATATTCCATTAAATTACGAGACATTTGAATGATGCGTATCTTGACACAGAATAATGCACTGGTGCTTTCTTTACATGCATTTCTTGTCTTTCAAAAATGCCCAAAAACATCATCTTTAAAATAAAAGTGAAAGTACTGTTCCATAACTGACCTCTGAGGCAACAAGTGAAAATACATATTTGCTTGAATCCTCACGGAAATGTTTTAATGTGATACTGATGATATGCGTGATATCACAAATACCATCAGAACAAAGCATTCACTCAAGAGTGCTTTGTCAGTGTGTTTGTCAGTGTGTATGAGGATGTATTTGTGTGTTGACTTGTCTCCTTCTCTTTATCGACAGATTCCATCATGCAGAAATAAGCTCTGCCAGGTCCTGTAGCTAATCGTTTCGAGGCTCGTCCATCAGACACAGATTCAATTGGAACCTTTTAATTAATAATGCCGTTTATCGGGGGGGGGACATCAGGCGCTTGGACGACGGGGGGTGGGGGTGGGGGGGCATTGGGGAGCGCGTCTTTGTAATTGGGACGCCTGATTAGGCTCCGGAGGAAGCTTTTAAGCCAGCAAGGTTATCAGTGCTCCTCCCTCTGCCTGTCATCGTCTCCTCAATGTGGGCTCCCGTTTTCCTTTGCTCTTGTCTGATCACTTTTATTTTATTATCTTTCGCTGCTGGTTCCTTTGTCTTTTCTAGTCTAATTTATGCTTTGCTTCCTCCAACAGGTGTCTGACATAAAATTCCTTCAAAGAGCTGCTTGCACAATGTATTAGATTTCCCCATATAAAATACTTTATATACACACATTTTACATCATTCACTTGGTGCCTCAGTCAGACTCAATGCAGCAGAAAGTGAGGCTCAGCACTCAGAGAGTTGGACAGCTCCTGTCCAGCCTGATGTGAATGAAGACTTATTGATCCCAACAGGCTGTGGCCCTAATGCATTTACACCCTGCTATACTCCCTCCACACATTCCGTTTGTCCCTCTTAATTAAAGCTACACCATAACGGATCCATACAACTCCCCTGATACCCGATGACTTTCTCTCCCATTCTCCCCATTTCTACCCTTCCTTTCCCTTTTTACCCCCCGCCCTCTGCCTCTCTGTCCTCTGAGATCCCTGGGGTATTACCTCTAACGGCAGTGTTTGTAAGGCCAGTCTGGTGTTGACATGGCTGATGTATTTTGGTGTGCAATGATGTGTTCTTTCAAAATGATTCAAATTAACCAATAGTGCATGGAAACAATGAGGAAACACCCACAACTGTCAACTGAGGCTTCATGTTGTTGTGGGCTGTGTTGCTTTGACATGGTAATAAACAAACCACATTTGATAATATAATTCATGTGATAGAATCTGATTCTGGGCATATTACATTGTACTGGTATATCAAACATACTATCTTGATTTTTAAGCTGTTTAAACCATGATGTAAGCGCAAGATAAGTGAGTTCAATAATCGCTAACATAAATTAAATTATCTGAAATTTCCTCATAGAGACATTCAGGGACCTTAATGTAAACTGTACATAAATTTATAGGCTGCTGACCTCTAAAAGAATGTCAGAACTTAACAAGGAAATAAGGAGATTGATTTAGGGAGCAAACTAAAAGCAAGAAGAAGGAGATGAAACAGCGTTTAATTTCATTGGTGTGAATTACTGCCTCTGACAGATCAAACATTTTTTGTTAGTGTAGGACTAAAACGTGTCTTCCTCCCTCCTTCTCTCCATCTCTGTCTTCCTCTCTCTTGGTATGCTGTGATCTCTGAGGAACATCCCACCCTGTCTCTGTCTCAAACTCTTAACCCCACCTATACCTTCTCTTCAACTTTAAACTGTACTCTTAAATTTCTGTATTGCACTGAACTTGGTTTAACTCCCTTCCCTTCATTCTTTAAAAAGCCCAGTCGCCACAGTGCTTTTACAGTGTAGCTAACTCAGCAAAAGAAAAACATCAGGTATACGCAAAGAAAAAATAGTTAGTTTAAATTTGCTCCTCTTATGAAACCAATAGCACACATTCAGATGACTAAGTGCAATAACAAATGAATCATTGTGGATAAAAACAAACCGAGTTTCATTCCATGTAATAAAACACATTAATGTCCCATGTGACTAATATCTAACAGGGAGATAATAGTGTTAGAGGTTGTGCTGGGGAGATCTGTGATCTTTGTCTGCCTGTTTAGAAAAGACATGTAAATCATCAGAGAATAGTCTTAAAAATGTGACACAAGAGAGAGCCAGATAAGTGGATCAGGGAGGGAGGGCTGGGACAATGAGAGGAGTGCTTACATACCACTCTGTTTATGACCGTGATCATTCAAACACTTAACCCGACACTTTAAAACTGCTTTATTCTTCTGTGACACCCATCTGGTATTGTATTATAAATGTATCATTCTGCTGGTACTAAAAAATAAAACCCTTGTTAGAACTAAAACTCCTTATGTATTATTACAGTTTTCATCACATGCTACTGAGGAATAACTTTGTACATACAAATTTTACTAAATTAACAATTAACAGAATGATCAAGGTCACACTGAAATGAGACCAATGAAGTACAGTGTTGATAACATGGGTCTTTTTTTTTTTTCATTTCAAAATAAACTTGTATGTTTTATCTAAAAATGTTATCAGCTAAGAAAGAAACCCTTATTTGAAATGACTATAAATTTTGGAATAATTTTATTATTGTTTTGTCTATGAGGAAGAACAATATGAACCAGGTGTTCATTTTTGTGGAGTTATTGCACTGCACTTCCCAGAAATCACTTGCCATTAAATCAGTTTGTCTGGTAATGTCACAACATTTTTTTGTAAGTGTGTGTCTTAGGTCCTGGCTACTACTCCTACTTTCTTTTTCTGTTCAGGCAGGAGATTAGTAGATTGCACAAAAAACTAAATAAAAACAACAAACAGGCCATAACAACAAAGCTTCTCAAATGAATAATACATCTTATATGAGTGCACGGTGTTCTAACTGGTTTGAAGTGGATGTGGCTCATCTGAAATGATGTCACATATTTCAGTTCACCAACGAGGATTTAGAATGTAACATTTGATAAACCTCTCGGCTGTGAGGTTGTTTATGTTGCCACTGCTGTCAATCAAGTTTTATCAAACTACACCCACGCAGTCCTGATGAAGCAGATAAGCTGAATTATTGCGTATTAATCTCTCAATGATTTCTAGTGAATGAATAAGGATTTTTTTCTAACTTAACTTTTGATCATTAAAAAAATGAAATGGAGAACAAAATAATAATAATAATATAGCAACTCTGACTGTGTCCCAGAGGAATTTTACCAAAAGTCCCAAGGATATTTCCATGAACTCAGGGGTAATGTATGAGTTGGTGGTAACTGATTCACTTTCTTTTATGGAAATGAGTTACCATTCCAGCCCGCCCTACTGCTCACTGGTTTCCCCACATCCAACACGGGTCTGTTTTGGTGTGGTGTGGTCTTAAGTGGTTGGACTAGGGAGTACTGTCCCGCGGCCCATCCGTTGGCTGGTTCCTAATCCAGTTAGGGCTGAGGGGGTCTGGCGTTTCCCGTCTTGGCTGAGCAGGCTGTGCTAAATGAGGTTTTTACTTGCCCCAGGGGAGCCCAACTTTAATGGACCCTTGCAAATGAATACATAAAGAAGAGAGGCAGACCAGTGCAAGGAAGGCTGCTTGGATCGGCGGGGAAGGAAAGACAGTGACAGTAATTAACAGGTGAAGTAATTAGGAAATCTACTGATCAATCAAACGTGAATCTGTCTCTCCGATAATCATTGACAAAGCTGCATCTTAAGGACAAGGAAACAAACTCATTTATTAACGTCTACCGGCAGCCATGACATTAAATAAGTTAAATAAGACTGTTGTAATGCTGTAAAGCTCTTAGTGACTCAACATGGAGGCAGCAAAGGTCTATACACTGCTCAGCGCACTTCCTTTCTCCCACTATTGCTAGAACACTATTGTGCGTATGAATGTATTTATAAGCTGTAGACGCTGCTGCTGCCTGGAGCCCTTTGGTACAGTTAGAAAATAGCTCCATCTATATCCCTGCGCTCTCTCTGCTTCACACAGACTCACAAACAAACAGCCCTCCACTCCACCCTTTCCCACTGGGTCCATGGGATGGGCAGTGGACTCAGGGGAAATGAGGTAACACATACACACCCACACACACATAGAAAACACAGTGGCGGTGTAGCACCATTCAGGCCTCTGTTCTGCTCTGTCCATCAAAGCTGTCAATCTCAGGGCATGTCTCATTGCTTCTCCCTCCCAATCCCTACCCCCCGGACCTCGACCCACCTTTTAAGGCCTGGAATATTTGGTCCTGCCGGTTGCCATGGGAACCATCCAGATGTTGGCCTCTGATTAGCTGGCGACGGTCAAATGAAATCAGAAGAGGTGTGATAAGATCGTGGGGCGACAGAGACTGGGAGAGTGGTGGCCGCGAGCAGGAGGGGGATGGAAGCGGGTGTGTGTGTGTTTGTGTGAGAGAGAGAGAGTGTGTGTGTGTGTGTGTGTGTGTGTGTGTGTTGGGGTGGGGGGGTGTCATAGGAAGTCACAGAAAAGGGGGAAGGTGGGCTTTAGTAGGAGGTTTGAACAGACATTCATATACTTTAATGCAATTCACTGGGGAGTGCTATTTTTCACCCAAACATTTCCATTTTCAGTCTGTGTAATCTCGGTCTTTCTGTTGCAGCATGTAAAAATGGCACCAATTTTCACTCACTCAGAAACCAAACAATTCCGCTCTCTGTTTGTTTTGAGAGTGAGAGAATGAGAATGTGTCATAAACATTGGTAGTGAGTGACAACAGAGCACCTCTGATCCCTTGAAATGCCAATGCCATGCTTTTGCTCCGATTGCACAAGTGATACGAGGGCTACAAGCTGCCCATTCAAATGGCTTTTAAACTAACTCAAAACATCACTTTTCTTCTCCCATACCTGTCCCGCAAGTACCTAATCACATCCAAAGTCCCATTTCCTATCAATGAAATTACATTAAACATCTCCCTTTAGGTCCTTGTCCAAAGTGACCCCAAACTCGCAGTGACTGATAAGGGTGCTAACTAGGTAAAGGCTGAAGCACTTCCCAGTGTTCGGTCAGTGAAAAGAGCTACAGTGAAGGGACTGGGGGGGGGGGGGGGGGGGGGGAGCTCGGCCCTGCCCCTGCCCGCTCCATTTTCCAATAAACTTCAGCAATCAGATCAGCGCTGCTTTAAATGGACGACTTGATGGCAGCAGGCTGCATTAGCCGCTGGTGTTCTCCCAATCCGATTAGACAGAGACAGTGA
This sequence comes from Lates calcarifer, assembly GCF_001640805.2. Classification (NCBI taxonomy): domain Eukaryota; kingdom Metazoa; phylum Chordata; class Actinopteri; family Centropomidae; genus Lates; species Lates calcarifer. The sequence continues at coordinate 15,452,907 of NC_066844.1, forward strand.
CAGTTTCCAGCCAAAGGAGGCAGGTAACGCAAACACACACACACACACACACACACACACACACACACACACACACAGCAAAGACTACATTTACCGGAATAAAAATTTACAAAAGCTGATAAACAATAACAGGTATGAACTGAAGTTGGAAATGAATGGGCATCGCATACACACAGACACACATACAAGCAGTTCCTCTTGTAGTCATTTGCGGTGCTAATTGGATTGTCTGAGGCAGATGTCATTATTGTCGAGCAGTCAGCCACTTGATGTTTCCAAGTTGTTGGGCAGTCATTTGGGCATATTAGCAGCTCCTTTAGGGCAGAGGTCATACCCCCCAAGGCTACGGTATGCGCTCCTGTGTCTGCCAGGTACAAATGTGTGTATGGTTGTTTGAGTGTGTGATTTATGCATGTAAAAACGACTCTCTCTCTCTAATGGCTCCACTGCTTTGAGGACCGGCCTTTTACGGTCAAATAATTACCCCTGATTGTTTTTATGCACACAATGGAGTACTTTTCTGCTGTACGCGTGCCTGACATGAGAACCTGGCAACAAGCTGCTAAGTGCAACAGACAGTGTCATAAAAAATGGCTGCCATACCCCAGATAGCTAAAACCTCTTTCAGGGCAGCCTTTCCTAAACTGGACTCACAGCAGAGAGAATGGTCCCTCAGTGCGCTTATCAGGTAAAATAAACCTCAATGATGCAAAGTAATGGCTGGGTTATATGAGAATGCATGTGTGCGGTAGAGACTGGAAATGCTGCTCCTTATCACGGGGCTAGACAGAGAGGAGTGAGACTGCACTTAACAGATTTAGACGGTCAGTGAAGCCCAGCACCTGGACAGAGAGAAAGAGGGGAGGAGAGTCGTGTCTTAGGTTACAGTGCAGCCCGCCCAGAAAGGATACAGAAAAACCCTGACAGATCAACATTGGTAAAACTTTTTTTTTTTCTTTTCTTTGATTCAAATAATTTCAATGAGTCCCACACTTTTGTCAAATGAGCCCCACTTGCAGCTTCTGGGAAAATATGCCACAGAGCTCAAAAAGGTAAATGTAGATGGAAAGATTTAAAACGAGTTTACGCCTGCATTACTCTGTGAGCTGATAAAAGCAGACCACCGGCTGTTTTTTAGTGTTTTATGTTGGAAACACATTTGCGCAGCACTGCGCTACCTGACGCCTTCTGATCCCGTGGCTGATGATGGACTGCGGATCAGCCAGTTAATTTAGGCCAGATAAAAGCCTCTCATCTCCGCCGAGGTAGATTACTGTAATAGCAGCCTTTCTCATCTTTTGATCTTTTTTACTGCTGCGTTGGTTCATTTGCATGTGTCAGAGATACAGCTTTATTTAGGGCGCTTATTAATGGGAACAGGAGGGATTCTAGATACTAAAACCTGAGGCAGATTAGCATTGACCCCCCTGGATCTTGCATGCTGGTTCTTCACATACATTTATGAGCATATTATCTATGCGTGCAGGTACACCCTCACATCCTATAATACTGTAAATACACACACATATACGCATATGTACGAAAACTCATGTAACCTAATAATGCTGCATTCACACAAACCACATGCCAAAAAGACCACAAACTCACAAGGTGATGCTCAAACACAAACACACAGTGTATTTAGAGATGCAGGGATGTGGACTCACAACAACACACACACTAAAGACAAACACAAACATTCCTTCATCCCTGCCCCTCACTGACAGCATGTTGGACTTCTAAGCGTTCTCTCAGGCCTCGGCCTGTCATCCTCCTGTCTCTTCCCGGCTGCTTCACTGCGGCAGATATGGTCGATGTGGACGTGTACTTTGTCCAGATCATCCGTGAGATGAGATGAGAGGAAGTGGGAGGTATTGTTCTTCCTGTGGCGCTAAGCCCCTGGGCGATTACCCTGTCAGGAGGGAAAACTCAGCGCCGGCGCCGACTGCCACAAACCAGCGCTAAATCCCAACTGATCGCAAAAGAGGCCGATTTTACACTTTAGATTCCTCCCATCTCTTAATGCGGCCGATGAGGCAGAGGATCTTCGCCTCTCCCTCATCTTATCCGCTGCTGCTATCCTCCTCAGCCGGTGGCGTCAACCCCTAAGCTTGCGCTGCGGGGATAAGACTCAACGCCTTGTCAGGCCAGATCAATGTGATTTTACAATGCAGTCCGAGAGAGGGGGCCGTATAGTCAAGCGTGGCTAAACAACAGCGCATAGCCCCTTACACATGCTCAAGCACTGTTCAAAAGTGACTCTTACCACCTCTGTGTATCTAGCTTGCTCAAATAAGATACCATAATCTAACAACAATCTTGTACACAAAACCTGCCAACTGCATCTCCTAAATCTGACTACCTCACACATACCTGCACTATCTCTCCCCTTTCCTCTCTCTATCTTTTAGTTTATCAGTGGGGTTGATCTCTCTGAATACCTCATTGAACTCCTCCATCGGTTTATCTTATCTGTTTTCTCAGAAACACTCCTCAGGACAGTTCTTCAAATTCCTCCTCAAGTCGTCAAAGCATTTCTTTTTTTTTTCTTGGTGAGATCACCCAAGGATACATCCCCTGAAGATGACACTATCATGTGTGTGTGTGTGAGACAGAAGATGTTTATGTTAGGAATTAATAACATAGGAATTAATAATGATACGGCAATTATGTTATTGCATAATGCAGTCAGTGATTCTGTTGGTATCATTGTTATTAGGCTTTTTATTGCATTTTCCTTCTGTGAAAGACAGAAAAAGGTTTGGTTGGAAATGAGGCTCAGGGGCAGATTGAGTGAAGGTGAAATGAGAAATAACAGAAATATTGTTCCCCATCAGAGCATCCAGCTGCATGATGACATCCTCCTCCCTGCCAAGCCCTACGACTGATTTCCTGTTTGGGTTTGATTATCATATAGGGCCGCGCTAGTATATCATCCCCTCCCTCTCTTCTCCTAGTCTCTCCTTTAGTTTTACGAGTGACAGTTGCGAATAAAGAAGAGCGTAAATCTCTGGCAGTAATAAAGCTGCTCAGGCCAATGTTCCTTCCTAATGCTGGTTCTTCTCTCCCTCATCACAAATTTGTACACTTTACAAGACAAGCCCCGACTGCCTTTCATTGCTCCCACTAAGTCATCCTCAAGTGTCAGCTCTCAATCCAGGTTTAAGAGTATTGGGAAATCCACAGTTTGACACAAATAAATCCTTGAGTGTTGCAACACACATTATGAACACAAAAATAAATTCAGAGGGCAGTCATGTGCGTAGGCCTACACACAAACGCACACAACTTTTGCACACACACACACACACACACACACACACACACACACACACACTCATCCTTGAAGACCTATCGTTGTGGGGTCCTGTCATTGATATAATGACAGCCCCTTAACCTTAATCTAACCCTCATTCTACCCCTAAGCCAAAAACCAAGTCTTAATAAGTAAAACAGGCCCACAGATACAGACATGTATATACACACACACACACACACACACACACACACACATGCACACACATGCACACACATGCACACTGCTTGCTCTACCTGACCACATTCCTGTAAAGGGTGATCATGAATCTTGGCCAGGAATCTGAGTCCTGTGCTGGTAAAGCAGCCTGTGGCAGCACTCCTCCTATCCCCAATAAAGTCATCCCTGGGTGGGCAGGAGAGCCCCACACCTCCCTGACCTCCATCCATCAGCCAGGGGGAGTACTCCCCTCTGCTCACTGACTGGATCCTGAATCCATCTGCCCACATGCAGCACCAGCCTTCACACACACACTACAAACCACACACACGACTCATCAAGCAACATCTAACTTGTTCAAGCCCACAGGTGTCAAAACATGCACAAACAGCTCCAAGCATACAGCCCACAACCATCTAATCAGTCAACTGTTAGATAATACTGTCAAGAGGTAAGACATTCAACTGCTGACTTCGCACTTAAAAATCCCTTTTCCGCTCCTTATTTTATTGCAGTGAAAATGGCAATTTGCCATTTATTCAGGGAAAAAAAAACATGATGATGATCACAAGACCAGCATGTGAATTATCTCATAAAGTAAGTAAAACACACACATTTATCACAAAAAGATTTGCTGATTTTTGGGCCTGAGATGTATCTTTTGGATGTCAGTGAGAGGACCTGGGTGACCGCTCACAGGTGGGTGCTGGGGAACTGAAACGGGTCTTTGTCTTAAAATTTGTCATAAACAATGACACAATCTAGTGCACTACAGTATTTCTATGAAAATCAAGAATGATACACACTTTGTGTTCCTTGTAGTCTTACATTTTGTGTCACTGACAAAGAGTGCTTAATGTGCATATCATCGATCACATAAGTCTGGTCCAAGGACTTTAATAAGACAACTTGCTGTTTCCTCTTATCAACTCTGTGATCATTAGCACAGGAGTTGCTTCACTCCTGAACTGCAGGTAGTATTTATGAGTCACTTTCAAATGTGTCTGCCAAAAGAAAAATGAGAACAGCTGTATTGCAAGTTCAGCTATATATATATATATTTTTTTTTTAAAGTGATCACAGAGCTGGAGGGGACAGAATGACATTTTAACCACCTGAGATTCAGCAGAGTAACTGTTGCATCTATCCTGTCGTCACCAGACGTTCGCTTGTGATGCACATTTGTGCAGTTTGCCGACTGACAAAAGAGGAAGAAGAAAATTAACAATTTTCCTATCATTAAGGTGTTTGTTGATGGAGATCAGAAAACCTCTAAGTTGTTTTCACATGTTAAAAATTTGTTGTCAGATTAAGGTAAAAGCTGCAGCTACACAAGGTTAAACATGCAGGGTAAGAGATATTTAATAAAGCGTCTTGTAACATTACCGCCTTCTAAGATTGCTGTAATAAATGTATTATCTTAATCTCTCATGCAAAATGAAAATAAGATCAGTTTAATAAGATAGGAAACACTGTGAAAGAGCCCATTTAAGTTGTTGAGGAGATTCTTCTCTGATCATATCAGTCAATAAAAACAATTTCTCCCTTCACGGTACGACTGGAGTGAGAGAGGTTAAAAAAAAAAAACCAAAACCCTTGTACAACCACAGTATAATAATAATAATAATAATAATAATAATCTGATAGTCTCTGCCTATATTTTTTATTTTCATTCATGCCAACTGCATGGACAAATAAATGAATGAATCAGCAAAACATTTCACATACAGCATGTGAGCGAATAGGTTTTAATCGTCCCAGGGACCTATTATTCAATACTAGTGCACTGTTGGATATTATAAAACAGACAGCAAAACTCACTTACTAATAAGGTTTAATGAAATTGATGCAGAAATATATCAGTGGATTCACTTTGAAAAATGGGGGACGAGCAGCTTTCTCACTGACCATGGTCATTAATTACAGTAAAGCTTTAATGGCAGAGTACATGTTAAAAGCCACCAGTGATGAACAAAAAGCTGCATTCTTGTCTGCTGTCATAACATTTTTAACTCACTGCTGTTCTCGCTCTCCCTCTCGCAATGCTGAAGATATTGCAGGATAATTGTGGATGTTTCTGTAAATGTGCTGTCATGTTACTTATGATGTTGCCAAATTGAAATTACTCCAGAAGCACATGGAATTGATGTACTTCCTGGGAGAGCACAGTGCAGTGTTGATTCAAACCTCACCACAGTTTTAACTGGAATCCACAAATCTTGTAAAGATAAATTAATTTAATAATTTTACGGCTTATCTTTATAGGGTCTGCACAGAATGAACCAGTGCCACACACTGCAACATTTATCAGATAGTTTGTTATGTTTGTACCAAGATTGGCTTTCATAAAAATACACACACAGATACACGATATAACAAGAAAAACACATACATAACTATGCAAAACACACAGAAACACAAACAAGTTCTAAAAAGTAACATAAAATCAGATAACATTCTAAATAAATGACACCTGATGTCTCACGCTTGGTCACTCTTCAAAAACTGGAACTTCCCTGATTCAAAGGCTCAAGAAGACGCCCTCACATCACCAAATAGTAATACTAGCTGTACACTGGTCTGGACTGAACCAACAGAGTTAAAGAAAATACTTTTTAATTTTGGGATCAACTGATGGAGAGTGAAATACACTAGTTTCTGGTAAAGGCCAAAAATATTTGTTTTGTCTAGAATATTTCTCCTTTACTCGTTTTAAGTCATTTCTCAAACAAACCGTGACGGCAACCAATAGCCTACTACAAACTATGACTAAAACCCCAAAACTCAAGGCCTGACAGGATTCTTTCAGTAGAAAAATGGTTCCCTGGAGTATAAGTTTAAAAATCACAGAGTCAGATGGTCATTTGGCCAGTTAGGGCATGTTAGGTCAGACAAACACAGACCCTGAGGCTGCCACAATGTCAGAGGCCAAAGCCTGAGAGCCTCAGTGGTGTGTGCAGGAAAACCCTCCCACATATAGTAAAAATGCAGTCGGTAAACAACAGAACAGTTGAGTAACACTGGTTTTTAATCCATATGTGGGGACATAGACATCTAACACACACACGCGCACGCACAAACACACATAGATCCCATCACTCCCCCAGTTGATCAGAGTCTGTTTCTCACAGGGGTGGGACTGTGGGAACCATGCTGTCACTTCCTGTGCCCGCGGGCCTCAGCCAATCGTCATCAGATAAGAGTCACAGCTCTGCCAATCAGAGCTGGTCGTCAGCTTCACATGAGGGCACAGGGAACGCGATAAGGACATAACTTGCCAGGGAAAACGTCTTGATCTCAATTGTACCCCCTTCAACCCGACCTTCTCCCCCCTTCCCACCAAAATAGTTATTTGGAGACAAGGTTTCTTTTTGTCTTTCGCCCATAATTACGCTCCCTTTCATCTGCCCCCCTGTTCCCCTTGACCCCTACTCTGGGGTCAGTGGCCAGGATATCCCACTCTCCTCGGGCCAATAATGTGCCTTTTAGGGTGGATGAAGAGGGGCATTCATGCCAGGGCAGACAGGAGAGCAGCGAGGAGAGTAATCACTCCATCACACTCTGCCCCCATCTGTCCCAGCTCCTGCCCAAACACCCAAACATCTCGCCCCGCTCCTTACATCAAAGACCTGGACCCGGACTACAGCCTCAGCTTCAGCTCTACACAGCACAGAGGGCGACTGTGTCACCAGTCAGGGAAAAGCACAGTGCTTCACCAATGCAGTTGTGATCACCGTGGAAACCCCCTGAGATTTTTACATCTGGTGATACAGTGAAGGAGACTGCAAAGATTCAAAGAATTTAACTCACATTCACATGCATGGAAGCACACTTACATGTACGCACATATCAAAAGACAAACACACAAACCCACACTGTCATCGAATTAATAAATAGAGTCTGAGCAATGTGCACAATGAGTCATTAAGGAAGTGTGTGAATCGTGGGGAATTTTCCATCAGCTAGACCTTGGGCTGTCACACAGACCTTACATACATTAGTATTGTTCCTGAGCAGCTATCACAGGTGGTGGTCTGGCTTATGAACTAGTCCCTGGACGATGGCTGAGCTACACTAAATGTAGTCAGCTTATGTCAACAATATGAATGTATTTTAAAGTGGAGTGCGCCAAATGAGTGTCACAGCATATCTACACTATGTGTAAATCTGTCTGGTTTTACTTTACTGTAAAATGTTGGAGGGCCTCTCTTGACCCCGCATGCAAAAAACAATAAGCAAAGTGTGGAGCAGTATCTTAAAACATTCCTCAGAAAGAGGTGAAGACTGACTGGAATTCTGCCAAAATCTTCCACTCTGTCAAAGCCCCCCCGCCCTCACTGATACATGAACTGCAACACAGCAAACTCAGCCCTCAGGTCTTACACGTGTAATTGACTAAATTGGGAGTTTTCTGATTTATTTTCAAAAGATACTTAAGGAGCAGGTTTGCAATATTGTTAAGAAAGGCATTTAAGTCAGAGTATTCAATAAAACAGAGCATAAAGAACCACAAAAAGAACCATGATGCTCTGGCTTCATCAGTGTGGCCTCGTGCAGCCATCGGCCTGAATAGACCTAAACCAGTCTGCCTGCAGCCTCCCAGCCTTTAGAGTTTCACTGTGATCAATAGCTGGATTAATTACTGAAAGGGCAGGGGGAGGAGGAGGAGAGCGAGGAGAAGGAGGAGGTCGTCAGAGCCCCAGGCAGGGGAGGGTTTCAGAAGGTGGGGGTTAAGATGGTGCTGACAGGCAGGGAAAGCTAAAGGGATTTAACAGGCGAGCAGAGGGGAGCTGGAGTTGTAAGAGCTGGAGAGGGAGCTTCTATACCTTCCTCCACCCTACCCCACCCCAGGTCACCTGGCAGTGCGCAGGGCGGCGGGCCGTCAGATTAGGATCTGAGAGGGGGAGATAACGAGTTTATTGCCCCCTGGACAGGGCTGTTGGAGCCAGGGAAGGAGGAGGGCAGGCCAAGAAGGCCAGGGTGGGAGGCTGAATGGTGGTGGAGGGCGTTTGTGTTTGTTTTAACCTGGGGAGATAGATGCAGCCAGGCATGGATCTTTATGAAAGAGCAACCCAGCAGGGCAGTAAAACACACAGACAGCATGGTTAGAATACCATACACCACTCAACCAACAGTTACAGCAGCTCATCCATCACAACTTCGACACAGAGTCTGCATATGCGCATGTGCTCAGAGACACACACACAACTTTATCATCTCTGCGTGTGTCTGTGTTTTACTGTGGTTTTAATGTTAGAAAGTAGCTGCACAAATTGACTGCCAAGTGTTCAGTGAGTAACTGATACTGCAAATAATTATAACGGTTGCCATTTCCACCACTGTCCTAATTTGTGTGGGCTGAGTAAATTCATGTCTGAGGGCTTGTTAGGAATTCCACTTTCTCATTGATCAACACTGATGTGTACTTTCATGTTATCTCCTGAGTTATTGGAAATGGGATAAGCCCGATTCTATTACAAGCAAACACAGAATAACGTATGAAATCTATATGTATTTCACACCGCTGTGATCTTTGGTCACTGAATTCTGTGCACGTATCAGGAGCCTGTATTAGCTTTGCGTGTCTGGCCCAGGCGCTGGGAGAGAGATAAGGGGAGCGGATATGAGAAATATGAAAAATAGCACTGTGATAGGATGATCAGTGAGAATGAGCAATACGGGCTGCAGTGACAAATGGGACAGAGAGCCAAAGAGGAGAGCAATGCAAAACGGCTTTAGAGCCAAGGACAGAATGATTTTCCAAGAGGAGTGGAAACAAGCATACTTTCTTAGAATGAACAGGTCAATAATAACCTCCTGATATCAGTCATTTTGTCATTTCCCCTACTTGATATTTTTCAGTTTCAAGTCATCTAAGAGGTGCTGTTTAACAGTGAAACTCAAATTCACTCACCAGTGCAGGTGCTGTTGTTTCGCTGCATGGACTAATACCATGAATTTTAACAGTCAACAATGTAATCAAGTTCTCAAGTTAGAAGACTATAAGCTTAAACACTGACAACAACAAAAAGACCTACTTTAACTCCTGCTACTTGATATATCTCATCTTACAGAGATAAGATAACATGATATGTTTTGGCTTCAGCCAACAATCCAGCCAGACAATTGGAAATGAACAGACATCCTCAGAATCAAGAGAAATAGGATGAATAGCACAGATCCTTCTCAAACACACAAACCCCCACTTTCTCCCCAACACTCACACACTCAAAGGGATTTTGGGGCCCTGTGGAGCGGCACGTGAGCAGCCCTCTGTCAGCTGTGTTTGCAGTGAGGCAAGCGAGGGGCACCCTGCACCTCCGAAAGAGAGTAGCGACCCAGTGATATGGGGAAAAGGAGGGGTGCCCTGTGGAAAGGCCAAGGCCCGGAGAGGAGAGAAAAGAGCAGCCACAAAACAGCTTTCCTCCAGAGAGAGAGAGAGACAGAGAGACAGAGAGAAAGGGAGCGAGAGCGAGGAGGGGGCTGTTGGAACAATACCCCTTCAGTTGCAGGTGCAATGGCTAAGGCTGTGTGTGTAGTGAGCACTTTCTTTTTTGTGTTAATTGAGCTGATCTGTTGTCTTTTCTGTGCTGCAAGTTTAACTCACAGCTGATTAACATGTGGCCTTTTGGAGCTCCCATGTGTGTGAAGTGTGTGTGTGTGTGTGTGTGTGTGTGTGTGTGTGTGCAGAAATACAGAAAGAGGTCCATTGGCAGTGTGAGCAGAGTAATGACACAGGCACAGGGTGTGTAGACACTGGCTAACAGAGAGTGTTAACTCGATTTGCACTTGTATGGAGCACAGAGCAATGGTTAACACATCTGAATAAAGGCTTTATGTGCTACATGTCGTACAATTGGAAGTGCACAGAGGCGTCACTCAGCCACTAGATTAAATAGCATAGGATTACAGGCTTTACACCTAAGAACAGTAATGCAGTATAACACCCGAACATTCAGCTCACCTGCTATATTTACTACGACAGTCGTATTACCAATATGACACTGGAATCACTTCCAACACAGCCATGAGTTCATGATGCTATGGCTCTTCACTTTTCTTTACACAACTTAACAAACACAAAAGCTTATATTAGGTGACGTTATTATGACATGTAGTAGTTAACAAAACACTTTCATATTGTTGAGTTTGACATCAAAACACTTTGGTCATTAAACTTAATGAGACCCGGGGTCCTGACGCCGAGGGTCTGTCCCTGACAGCTGCCCCATGGTGAGAGATCTTGATATTCAGACCTCGCCAGACTGGATGACCCTGTTTGGACAACTGGTTCCTATCCTACGCTCACTTGAGGCCTTGCAGCCACAGGAGCATGGCCCTGCAGCCTGAGGGCGCACCGGGGCCGGGCCTCAGTGTTAACACAGCGGTAGAGAGGTGCCCATGTACCACCCACTGGCTTTAGAGGCGGTCTTCACCTACACAGAGGAGCAGAATTTATGTGCATAAACAGTGGATACCTGCATGTCGGCTCGCTCTTCCACACATACACACTTAAGGCACCTCAAAGTAGGAGCCCCAGGGCCGTCGGTGGGGCGCTCAGACAGCCACAGTGAGGCAGAAACACAGAAACATGTGTAAGGCCTTAAAGAAGACACTCACTTCACAGAGGAGTGTGTCCCCTGATCCCCCCCCCCCCACCCCCCCCCATCCCACACCTCGGCCCATCCCTTTCATAGGAGATTATTGGGAGAGAGAGAGAGGAGCAGAGGGTAAAGATGGGGAACTGTGATATAGAGGAGAGCGAGCGAGGAAGATGAAGACAGAAACAGAGAGATTTTGCTCTCCACCCCTCTCTGCAGATATTACTGCTTAATTAAAAGGGCAGCATGTGCTAAGTATTATTCCAGCTGAGATCTCTATCTTCAGCCTATGTAATAAGATCTTCAGCAGGCTTACAGCTAAATTTTCGAGCAAATTTCCTTCCTATTCTTTGCCATTATTTCCTCATGGCCTACGTCTGTTTTGTGCTGTCGCTGCAATCTTTTTGCATGCCTGCATTGTGAGTGTGAGTGTGTGTGTGTGTGTGTGTGTGTGTGTGTGTGTGCATGAGACAAGTGGGACTGTTTTGCATGTTAATTAATGTAATATTTTGTACACCACTCGGGAGCGTGTAAGTGTTCTCTTGAATGTATTCCAATTAAGAATCATCCCTCAGGCACAAATTGGTTTGGACACACTGAAAATGTTCCCATATTTTTACATATTTGGGAGAACATGAAGAACGTGAACAAAATGCAGAGTTTACACGCCATACAAGTGTTGAAAAGATGTTTGGTTTCTGTAGAGTCTTACAGAGTAGCCTCCTTCTCCCTAACTGTCATTCCCAAAGCCATCTCATTCCCAAAGCCATCTCCCCGTCTCCATCTGCTCTATATCCCGACGATGATTCACGTCTGCTGCTAATGCTGCAAATCCAGAGATGGTGGCTGGGTTGGGTGTCAGGCTGCCTGCTTTTAAATGAACATCTCCAAAACCTTATAAGTGCAACAGCATTTTGAAGTACTATCAAAAACATGTGCCCAACACAGCAGAACTACAATATGCTGGAATACAAAATAAATTTTGCATGTACAGAAATCACCTCCATATCAGATCATCTTGTGAGGAAAGACATACTGCAGATTTACATACAACACACACTCACATGTACACACAGTAAGCATGATTGCCAAGTCATTCATGTATCATGTCTACTGGAGGAGTGGCCATGAGCCCCTTTTGCATTTTTTCCAAAAGAGTGGCTTTGGACTCACATTCAATCATCTGGTAAATTAGTTTAATCCTGCAGCAAATCTGTCCCTCTCCTGGGACATTTCCAGAGGTGTCAATCGGAGATAAGGCCGGTGTGACAATAAAGCCACCAAACCACAGGGGGAGGGGGGGCTGCTCTTTAACTCTCCCATACATTTGAAGCTATTTGATTTATGGGAACAGAAAGAAAGACAGCCATTTTCTTTCTAAAGGAAAGAAAGACATGACAGTTGCGTCGCCTCAGAATGCAAGATTTCAGAGGAAAAACACACTGTGCAGGACATGGAGAAGAGGAATAGTAAACCCTTTAGTTAAAATCACAGTAATACTGCCAGAATATGCCAACAGAGACATACGGTGGGTCTTTGTGAGTATTTAATAATTAGTTCATGTAGTTCTTGTGGTGGTTAAATCTCTGACAGTGGAACAATAATTCCAATCATAGCCCCATTTGATCATAATACTCAATACTTTTTTTTTAGCTTTACTTGTATGGATGTTCAAACCTTACTGTCCAGTGCAAACAGCTGGACTAGTGATATACAGACATTAATGAAAAGCATAAACAAGCAAACATATCAAAACACACAGGCAGATGAACACACATTAACACAGACATGGCTGCACACACACAGACAAACACACACATTTATACTCTACATGTCTTGCTCTCCCTTCTCATGCAGACAAGCCTCTGCAGATCACTTCTGCCCTCTATTGACTATGAATGGGACTGTAGCTGTAGAGAGATGGAGTTACAGGATGGAATTAAGCAAGATGTAAAGATTAACTTTGTATTTAGTGTGGCTCTACATATTGCATTCACAGAGTCAAAGAACACAGTCATTAGCTGCTAAGTGAGTCATGGACAACTCGTAGTGGGAGCATGGTAAAAGAGGAACAAGAGGAGAAAAATGGAAATCTTCTGAGTCATAACAGCGAGTTACAGCATTCAAATCTATTATTAGGAAATTAGGGCAATTCAGATACTGTCATCACCATTATTTTAATTCAGGATTTTCATAATGAGATTATAAATAATTACCTGCATAGAAATTAAAACTTACAGGACAGATAATAAATAACAACAATAATAATAACACTAATAATGTAATAACCTAAATATAACCTTGTTTTAAACTGTGTTAATTCATCACAAACTCTGTGTTTAAAATTATACTTCTACAAACTACCAGGTTCTTGTTGGTTTTGCTTCTTGTGTTAAAAAATGTTTGTCTTTCCTATTGTTGACTAATAAAAAGGTGAATAAGTTAAATCATTAAATCATGTTTTTTACTTTATACAACAAGTGCAGTCGACACAATAAAAAATACTCTGATTCAGACAGACTATCTAAACATATAAAAGTTTCCACAAACAGTGAGCAGAGAGCTAATGTGGTGCAGAATGGCATAACGGAGTGGGGGAGACCCGGGTGACTTAATGTGAGTCATTTTAACATTAAAACAAGAGGGAGAGGAAACAAAAAGAGCAAAAGAGGAAAGGAAACTTCAAAATGCTCTTTGAGGAAAATGAGATCACAGGCTGCAATTATATAATTCTTGTCAAGTGATGGTGGTGATAGCGCAAGAAGAATGCACGCATATGCATGTGCGCGCGCGCACACACACACACACACACGGATAAACTCCAATGGGAGAATAGGCTCCTTGACTGCATTTTTAAATGTTGGAAAGTTGTGGGGGTCACATGGGGGTCAGGTACAGGAAGAGTATGTGTGTGTGTCTGTCTGAGTGTACATGAGTGGGTCAGGCCCTGAACACTGGGCCTCTGATAAAAGCACTTCTTCTGATTTCCTCCTTTGCTTTTTGTTTTTGTCCATTTGGTCCCTCTCTTTCTAGTTATGATGAAAGTCAAAAAGCCAAGCGTTCCCAAGTGTTCCCTGATGCCAAATGCAGATTTGAAGTGGGAGCATGACTTATGAAGTGTGTGTTGTACACATGTGTGTGCTGTGAGTGTGCTTCAGTGTCTCAGGGTTTGAGAAACAGTCAATCTTGATATGGCTTCATCACATGGACTCCAATACAACCACATGAATACAAGCATATATGATGAATTGTCAGGAACAGTGGTGCACTGCTTCCAAATGTACATTCAGAATAAACCAGGCATTCATGCTGTGGCCTACATATCATGGATGCTACACATCTCCACATCTCCCAGTTTACAAAACCCATTTACAAAACTGGGAGTGGAACACAAAGGTTCCAGTCTGAGCCCTCGTCATCCATCCAAACACACACATATATACATACACACACACGCGCACACACACACACACACACTGGTGGTGGGGCCAGGGGGTCTGCTGCTAGGTTCCCAGGGAGCCTCACTGGCCTGATGGAGGCACTTTGTCTGAGGCCGGGGCAGACTACAGCAGACTCCAGAGGAGATGCCTATCAGCTACTGGCTATGCTACGGCCTAGAGGAGAGAGGGAGGGAGAGAGAGAGCGATATAAGGGGAGAGGGAGAGAGAGAGAGAAAGAGGGGGGGGGACTATAATACAAGATGCTGAATGAAAATATAGTCCACATCAGCATAGAGATCACAAAAAATTAATTGCTCACTAAAGGCAGAAACAAAAACAAAACAACCCCCCAGCAGTCTGAATTTTGAAGGCCATATCATGTTAAGTCAACTCACAGAAAATAAACATTTCCTGTTGGTTGTGTATGCCAGATATTGACAACAGCGTTTTACTGCAACGATTGGGATAAATCCCTCAGCGGGCGAATCAAGTTAAAGAGCCTAACTGCTCTCCATTGACAAAACTATCCCACTGGCATGTGACACATTGCAGATAAGTGCTTTGAGCTTCTTCCTCCCTATACTAGTGTTGACAGGCAGAGTGATGTATAGTGAAACTGAGGGAGAGTCAGGTCGGTGACACACCAAAGGTCAACAAGGAGCATGACCCCTCCAGGTGTGGCCTTCTCTCTCAGCTCTGGCACTGCAGGCAGCCTTCCACACTTTCTTCATCCCCCTTTTTATCCTCCAAAATGATCTCTGACAGGTTTAAAATTATATGCAATACACAGTTCATATTTCACACAGACAGGGACTCTGACAGGTATTGTAAGGTGCTGAGCAATGATAGGAACAACAAAAAGCGGATACGAGGATAAATTCAATTCCTTTCTGCCGTGTCTTTCTCTAATCTCTCTCTCTGATTACCGAGGCAGTGCAGGGTTATGGACTGGGTGGGTTAGCTGGCGTAGTGGTAGACAGATCTAATATGTGCTGTCTGCTGCATGGCGACTTCTTAGTTACAGCATGAGGGCGCAGGCTAGGATTGGGGGGTGGGGGTGGTGGTGGGTGGTTGGGTGGGCTGGGGGGACTTGCACCGTGACCCAAGGATCTCCACGGCCTCTGTCAGCGGAAAATTAGATTACAACAGTCGGACCAGGGGGTGACTGAGGAGGGGGCGTCAAGAAGTCTAAATATGGAGGGCTCAGTATGTCCATAATGACTTTATACAAGTTAGATGAACAAAAAGACTTATCTCCTTCTCGCTGTCCAGATTGCCTATGCTGCTGGTGTCAAGCGTGTGTGCGCGCGTGTGTGTGTGTGTGTGTTGTGAAACCTCTCTGACACAAATCCCCTGTAGTCATCGTACCTCCATGGTGTCTTTTTACGGTGAACTGAACAAAAAAAGTGTACAGTGGAGCATAAATGTTAGTGATATGTCTGAATGGGTGGTTTTGACAAAGCAGCAGCCAAAACAGGCCAATTCAGATGGTGCCATTCAGAATGTAGCCATTCTGAGAAACAGACTCAAAGACATGAAGCCGTATGTCCGTCTGGATTTACATTCACAATAATGGAATGATCAACCCAAGGTGGAAAATCAAAAAATTTTTTTTTCCCTGAGATCTCAAAAGCCTTAAAATCATAGTTTTTTTTCCCACCAGGTCAAAGCATAGGATACATACAATTACGTGGTTGTTTATGTGAAGAAAAATTATCAAGTTTTGCCTTGATATGAATCAGTTAGATGTCAGTCAGAACTCTTTGAGACAGAGAGAAAAAAAGGAAAAAAAAAAAAAGAAGTAGTCTGGTGGAAAGACACTGGCAGCGACTGTGGATGAACGGTGGCAGCAGACTGCAGTGGTGATGAGAAGGGAAGGAAAAGAGTGGGAGGGGGGGTGATGGACAGAGACAGAGCAGAAAATTGAAGTACATGTAACATGACACAAATGGACAAAAGTATTTAGCTAATGATTTATTATTAAACAGAGCAGGCAGCCCTCCCCAGCCCGATCCCCCAGC
This sequence comes from Lates calcarifer, assembly GCF_001640805.2. Lineage (NCBI taxonomy): Eukaryota > Metazoa > Chordata > Actinopteri > Centropomidae > Lates > Lates calcarifer. Next base: position 15,469,444 of record NC_066844.1, read on the forward strand.
CTAGCCCAGGCCCCGGCCCTATTGTAGGGAGATGGAGAGGCAGATAAGCAGGGCTGTAATGGTAGTCAGATGGCAGGTGGGCCGGCCGAATCCGGGGTTAATCACTGCTAAGTGCTGTGGAGAGGGGAGGACACGGGGCCTGGCTGAAACACTGTATCCTGGGGGGCATTGGGAGGCCAGGTAAGTCAGCCCAGGTAACTCACCTCGGCGGCTCAGGGAGACAGCTGGACTCTTGCACTGGTTGGCTAATGGTGTTAACTCAGGAGAGTCGCCACAATGATATGTTACATCAGCACACTCCCCTCCGTCTCACTCTCTGTCTTGCTCTTTGAAACCATGTTAGGCTCTTTTGTACGTGCTCCATCCTGCCTTATTGCTTGGAGCAATTCCGAGTAACACAAGTGATTTAATCTTTCTGAGAGGAAGGAGAGAACACTGTGTAACAGAGTAACAAAAGAGAGAGGCTTGTGGACCTTTAAACGGAGCTCATTTGAAGCAAAACGAGACAACTTTGTAATTTAAATTTTTTTTTTGCAAAGATGCATGACAGAAAACAACACCAAAACCAACACATTATATACATATATGTAAATATGTGTGTGTCTATCTTATACACACACACACACACACACACACACACACACACACAATGAAACGAAAACATTTAATTTTATCCGTCTCTACTTTCAATTCATGTATTTTTACCCGGAGTCACCCTATTGGTGACTGTTTCCAAACTGAGCTGCATTAGCCTCAAGCGGATATCAGACTACATGAAAAAAAACAACAAGAGGCCTCTCCTGCCACAGCATGAAATGTGGACCGCTGTGCGTCTAAACAGCGGATGACAAACCCATAATGAAGGCAGTAATTGGAACAACATTTCAGGTCCACTGTGCACGTCTCGCTCTGGTATCCCTGCCGCCATCAGGCCCTTCTCCCAAATCATTCCCAAACGTCCGGCAAATCAAAACAAAACACGGGGAAAGGAACACAACTTTACAGAGCAGTGACTTCTGATGGGCCATTTCTGCTGGAGACTCCAGTCTGCGTGGAGGTGGGCCTTATTTAGCCCTTAACATGAAACAGGCTGCTACTCTGGGCTACATTCTGCTAGAGCCAGAGAAGGTATCAGTGCATTGTTACTTCAACACACATGAGCTGTTGTGTTTGGAAATAAAAGCTGCGCAAAAGGAGTATGCACTGCACGCAATATGCCCAACGATAACAGAGATATTAAATAAAAAATGCACACGTACACAGACCTCCTTAATTTCCATTGTCACACACACACAAGCACCTTCATCTTAAAACACACACATGTGCTACCCCATCAACCATATAGCTAGCTTATTCCTCTGCCTGCTCCCATAAAATGGAGTCGTCGTAAACAACAGATGAAGTCATCTTGTTTTAGAAGAAGAAAAGAGGAGAGGTCAAGTTGAACAGAGAGCCTTAGTTAAATCATCTGCTTGTAGTAAACAGTTGAGAGGAACATCTATCAGCCAGGCACGTGCCGCTGACAGTATAATAATAAGGTAGCGAGAGCTGGAGCGTGCACTGAAAACAGATGAAGAGAGCCACGGCTCTCCAGAGACAGAGGGAGAGAGAGAGTGCGAATGAGGAAAGAGAGGACAAATAGAAAGAGAAAAGTAGCTCATCACCTTCTCCATCAGCACGGCGGGTGGTGCTGGTGTGACTGAACACAGTAACACTGCGGACCCTGTTCATAATCACAAGGTTACTGTTCATTGTTCAACATGACCTGGCGGACATGAGTGACAAGGTGGGCAGCCCGGCTCTGTGCCACTGTGCGGATAATTACCTCATGACGACAAAGTGAACTTTGATGTACAGTCTCCCACTGTAATTCTTTAATGACCTTAGAGCTGGTATTTGCGCATGTCTCTGTATATGTTTGTGTAGAAAATCCCTATGCACATACACAGACACTCATGAATGAGCACACACACACACACACACACACACACACACACACACACACACACACACACACACTTTCATACACACACACTATGCTTCAGCCAGCCAGTAGGCTTGATGTCAATCAAGTGGGTGTCTAATTAAAAGTAACAGGAGGAAGCTGCTGGGGACAGCAATCGCTATCAGACTCCCATTTTCATATGAATGGCCTTTTTTAATTAAACTCAACAGCTAATAAGCCTCAGTATCCAGACCATGTAGCAGTTTAACAGACAAAGAGAAAGAAAACACACATACACACACAAGCATAGAGGAGAATGGGGGATGAGAGGTAAAGACAGAGGGATGAATAATGAAGAGTCAGAAGCAGAGTGATGCATTGCCTTTGAACCTGTTGGCTCCCCTTTGTTTGTGGAGGCGCTTTGCCAGTAGCTATTGTTGTCAACAAAGTTTATTTAGCGTTGATGGTATTAAAGAACACAGTCCCACAGAATTTGCCTTTGCCATGAGACGGGGAGAAATGAAAGAGTACTATCTCTTTCTCAGATGAAAAGGAGAGTCTACAAACAATTTAGGCACGTGTGTTTTATTCTGTCCCACAGCTAAAGGCCAATTATACATTTATTTGAGTTAGAGTGACTGGATCAAACATAAAACAGCAATAAAAGTAAACCAGCTGTCTTTATTTAAGGCAAGAAAGGCAAAACAATGACAGTATTTTACCAAATGATTTGGAATATCATAAAATGAAATAATTTCAAAAGTAAAATGTCACTGTAAAATCCAATCTTATTTCCATCAATGGATTTAACATCTATTGAAATTAAATAAAAAAAAGCATGACAGCATAATTCAGTAACATGAATTTAATGCTTAGCGGCATGGTTATATGATGTTCAGACTTGTACTGCCAAGCTCTAACAATGACATTTAGCAGCTCCAAAAAATTGCTTTGTTCATGAGCCAGACATAATTAATGTGTTGATCCTCTTCTATATGAAATTAGCAAGCCACTCAAATCCGGTATTTCTGAAAGACAGACAGATTTTCTTCTCTGCCATCCCTCCCATCTCATATCAACAGTGCGTCGGCAAACATACATAATCACACCAGGTTGCCAAAACGTGTGTGGAGAGAGAATGGGGACAAAAGGCTAAATAAATGGGACGTATGATTCCCATACTGCTAAGATTTCTCTGTGGAAGAGATTATGGCTCCGTTCTAACAAACACGACAAATCTCCATTTTCCCAACCTTTTACAGCAGATAAAGGGCCTTGGATCCCTTTTCCACACTAAATCCCAGATCAACTTCTCCTTAGCTATTCAAACCACCCAGCAGGTTGTTTCTAAAAGGCTTGAAAGTGAGCAGAGAGATAGCCAGCTCTGGCATCTCAAATGAGCTCTCCACGCCGCCGTGACATACACTCGACTCGCTAATTCTCCCCTCTTTCTCACTTCTTCAGAAACTTTTAACATCATGACCCCGAGAAACATTTGCAAACTATAACAATAAAATTAACTTGTAATGAGCAAAATAATTGCACATCAAACGCTGCTCGATGGTGGAGCGCAAGCTTGGAAGAAAGGGCCCAATTTACAGATTACATGGCTCATGACTACCGAAGTTCAAAACACAGAGAAATTGGTTGTGAAGTGAGAAAAAAGGGCCCTCCAAAACGACTCCGAAGCATTCTTTAAACTTGTGTAATAGATACGCTGCGGGCAACTGGGCGAATTTACCATGCAAAGAATCTCCATTCTGCACGCAGTACTTCAAAGGCGAAAGGAACTGAGTTTCAGGGAGCCAGTGGGCACAGGGAGAGGGGGGAATGAACTCAGCGATGCACATTTGTCTCCCGGAGTGACAGAAATTGGCGGGGGGTGTTCAAAATGAGAGATTTAGCTGATCTAGGGCAGAGTAGTAGTTCAGTCAACACCACAGTGCTTCCTCAATCTTCAAAAACAGAGGAAAATCATAATACGGAGAGGAGAAATGCTGAGAAAGTTAAAATGGAAGACGAGACGCACATCAAAACTCGGAGGGGACTGGAAACGTTTTTCTCTCCTCTGCTGAGAAAGAAAAGAGAGCAAGTTAAAGAAAGATAGAGAGATAGAAGATAGGGAGATAGATGGCTCGAGAGACTAGGCCAAGTTGTTGTGTTATATTTTTCTCTATCAGGCAGCAGTCTTTTATGTTGTGTTGGTAGAGGAAGTAGAGAGGAGCAAGAGATTACATTAGAAATGATAAAGTGACCAATGCCACACCGTGTCTTACCATCAGATACACACACAACACAGCAGATTACGCCAAAAAACACCTAAAACCTAGATACATTCTGGACTGCAGTGGACAGCTGATATCGCCTCTACAGCCCAGCGTGCGGGGAAAATGTGTGATTTTAAATAAAAACCAGTGTGAAGGGCTACGGGTACATGGGTCTCTTTCTGTACAGCAAACAGAAATGTAAACTATGTTGACATGTTTTTTATTTGTATAAAACTTTTATAAAGTTGTGATCAGTTGTAGCTAAAATACTTGAACAGGGTCACAGAAATGTTATGCTAAAATGTCCAAAGGTCGGATAAAAGACTCCTCAGACAAACGTGTGGCTATTTATTTAGCTGTCGCAAAACATTCAAAAGAGGCATTTTCTTGGCCACTATGTTTTGCGCTCAGTTCTCACTATTGCCTCTGCTTTCACCCCTCACTCATTCTGTCTCTCCTCCACCCCTCTCTGCCTCACAAGACAGTCTCCTTCTCCTGTTCTGGAGCCTTATCTGATGGGAGTGCTGCCACTGTTTGCATAAAACACTGTTTATAACGGGTTGCATATGTTAAAACATTAAAACACACATTAGAGTGCATGCACACACATAGACATGCTGCACACAGATGTGCACACACTGACAAGTTGAGCTGTTTTGACCTTAGTAAAAGGTTTGCAACTGACGTGTGGTAGATTTGTTTAAATAAGGCTTCTCCTTTAATATTATTAAGGAAACTGAAAAAGAGTACACTAAACACACACACACATATACTGAAGTTGTTTGTGGTTTCATAACATGACATACGCATTAATATTATGATTAATTAAGCTTTCACTCAAAACTTAATGGTTTCAAGTTTACTAATTTACTCATTTATTTTAGAAAGAATAAAATTACACTACCTGATGTTTAACTTTCTCATGAATAAGAATGTTGCTATTAATGTAGGCATGATGTAACTATACTATTAAAAAGACAAGATAAGAGAAACAGCAAATTAACTTACAATTACAAAAGTACATACTTAGGTCAGCTGAATACTAATGATGACAAATGTATCACATTTTAAAATTTCTCAATAAACAATCCTAACAATTAATGTAGCAGTGGGAGAAGGGCAGCAATTGATTATTTTATTACTGATTAATCATTAATGACCACGTCTAAAATAAAAACTTTTAAAATAGTGAAAAATGCCTTTCATGTGATCTCATCTTGTCCAATCAACAGACGCAAACCCAGATATGTGTTATTATCTAATGGTATTAAACAGACAAAAGCAGCAGATCCTCTGTGAATTTGGAACCAGTGAATGGTCTAACATTTCTGACTGATAAATCACTTTACAGTTACAGTCTAAGTTTGATAATTGATTTATCAATCATCAGTTAATCAGCTGTTGATTCATTTTTCATTTGCTGATTTACTATTCAGCTATAGTCTTTTAGATTGTTTCAGCAATAATCGGAATCATACTAAGAAATTGACTACTGTACATATATCCCATAATTCAGATGTCATTTTTGAAAATAACAAAGATAAGTAACTGCTCAACAAATTAAGCCAAGCTCTGGACACATACTATGGTGCAACTGCTTTTCACTTAAGATGATCATGTAAACATGAAATTGGCTTTGTGAATACAAAGATGGCCTCCTTTATTACAATCACATATACACATCAATGAATTGTAAATTGAACAGATTACCTCCTAGTTCATCATTTACAAGTTAAAGAATGAGTCCCATGGTGGACCTGCAGTACTCTCGACAAACTCCAATCTGCTCTGAGGTGCAGCCCCATGCCATCATTGGGGATTTATAATATTTTGCATATTTGTGTGAAAATACAAGGACACATTTTTTGACACTTATCGGAAGCAACAATGGGGTACCACACTCTTCCTTAGGATCTCCACTTCACAAAACAGTTTTAATGAGTTTTTTCTGCCCTCTCTAACAAGGTCAGTGTTAATTTCTGAGTCAGCAGCCTATACAAACCATTAGTTTTTCCATCAGTCTCACTTCATTTTCCTCATTCTGTCTGGTGAGTTGACCACTATTGTGTTCAATTAAAATTCCACCATTTGTTTTCTCTGAAAATTAGGTTACTTCTGCAAATTTACACTAATTTACTTAACTTGCGCCAACCTCAGACTCCAGTCGTTCAAAAGACCCTGCTGTTTGTTTAACATGCAACTTGAACTCTGTGACTTTTATGTCAACCCGTCCTCCACCTATCACCTCCCCTTCTCCACCCCCCTCTATTCTTAGATCCCTAAACATTGATCAGTGCGGTCCACGTGGTTCAAGCTAGGGACACCTTTCCCTGTCTGGGATTAAAATTGTAAACCTAAGGGGGTTTGATCAGTGAGATACATCAAGATGTGGTTTCGATTAGTCCACCACAGCACTTCCTGGGGGAAGTTTTCCTCTCAGCTCGCACCCCTTGAGAACAGCTCCTTGATATCCTAACTGCCAACAATGGTTCTCTATGCTTGGGTCAGTCACGTCAGCGTCTCTCTTCCTGTGTGGACAGAGCGCCTTAAACTGAGTAGTAGGAGTATAATTCCCAGGAGGTTGAGGAGTGAGAGTTGTGTACTGATTGGAAGGGTGCTGTCAACAGAGACGAGCCTTTTGCCCTGACATGTGACCTGACTACTTCCGGGTCATGTCGTGATAGCTTTCCTGAAGGTTATTCAGAGTGCCAGCAGTATTTCACATGACCTCCAACACATTACATTCCTCAGCACTAATATCATGAAGCTCTTTTCCTTTCCTTCTCTTTCTCATACACACACTCACAACACCGCATTTGCCCACTCAGTCTGCTTATGACACGTCCGATCATGTCAGTCTAACCGCATAGACTGAGAGTGTCCGTTCATGGACTGTTTGATGTGTGAACATTAGACTGGGGTTGGGTTAGTGTCAACAGCTGAGTCATGGGGGTTAATGGACACGATGGCGAGTGCATGGGTCTTAAACGCCGTGCTCTCTTTCTTTGGCCACGCGTGACTGGAGATTATCATCATTAGAGATGAGGGGATGCAGCTATGAGCTCATCATGAACAGATGATGGTGCTCATTTGTCATTTCATGAGGAGAAATAACTCATTCACCAAAGTGTCATGTTGTGAAATACATCAGGCTGTTGTCAATTCAGAGAGGATGCTGCTCTCAAAGATAAAAGTTGAATTCTTGAAGTTGCAAAAAAAGTCACGCACAGAAAAATAGTTTAATTTTATATCTTAAAAGCTGATACTATATACAGTGGGTCAAAATTCAACTAAAAAGGTAAAATAAACAGATGCTTTTGTTTAATTACATGTAACAAAAGAAGTTACAAAAAAATTGGTAAATCCATTATTGCAATTGAAGTTGTCCTGCCTAATAGTTTATAGTTTTGTTTCTTTTTCAAGCAAAAAAGCCAAACACTAGTTGCAGCTTCTCCAATGTGAGGAGTCATGTTTGGCTCCTAAAGATGGAATGGCTAATTCTTACAATTTTTGACATTCTGAAGTCAAAAATCATCAATCAATTTATTGAGAATTGAGAAAATAATCTACAAATGAATAGATAGTGAAAATAATTGTTAGTTCCAGCCCTGTTTAGAAACAAGTTAGCTGGTGCTTTACAGAAAGACATACAACCAAGAAAATACATACAGCAGAGTCGATAATATAAATAGCATGGATTTTAGAAACAATTTCACCAAATTCAATAAAGGCAAAGAAATGCCAATTTAAGAAAAGACTTTTTACAAGTATTTAAAGGTTTATAAAAATAGCTTCCCGTGTGAAAATGATATATCACTGACATCTACTGATAAATCTATCACCTCAAGTTATACTATATTGTCAATATCACAGCAGACATACTAGTCACAGTAACGTATATGGGAAAAGCAAACTGACAATAGCTGTTTGTGTTTATTGGAAATTGCAGTGAAATTGTAGTCTGTGTAATTCTAAAAAGAAAAATGCTTGTGCAACCTTTGCAGCTTTTAGGTTTATTTCTTACAGTAAATGTATAAAATACTTTCTAGTCTGTTATATTACATTAACTTTGTATATAATATTTAGATTACATTCTACCAATACACTCATACAACTAAATAACTTTCTGTCAATGTGACCTTCATCAAAGAGCCAGATTTCTTGATTTCTTGTTATTTCAACCACGTTACGTTACACTTTAGTCTGATTCCAGGACGCAGAGAGCCTCTGAACCTCTCAGTGAACCCCGACTCAGCGTTCAACTCTCAGCGGATACACTGGGAGCTGTGTGTCGGCCCATTAGGGCAGGCTGGGGGTATTCAAAGGGTGGACTGAGGTCACGTGATGGGTTCCCACAGCTCAGAAACTTTGCTTCCCTAAAGCTACGACAGGAAGCAGAGTTTAGGGACAGACTAATGGACAATCATTATGCTTTCTGGCTCCGTTTGCTTTCATTTGTTCTACTAGTGTGAGAACATAGAGCCTCTAGCCCCCCGGCACAGAAAGACAGTGATATCTGCACTTTGTACATTATGCTGCACAAGTGATAGCCTATTTTCCCATTTCTTGGCTTTTATTCATTTTAATTCATCTTCTAGTTGAGCCATTTCCCCGGCCGTCCTGCTCTGCTCAGTCTCCAGGTCTCTACTCTATCTCTTAATTCCCCTCTGATTAGCAGTACTGAATGAAGCACTGAGAAGCACACAGGAATAAGAACTGCATCTACAAAGTTTCCTCTCCACCAAACCATCACTAAATTGTCTGTGTCTTTGAAGCACAAAATCTCATTCATTGTATACTGCCCCTGATGTTTAAAATACATGCATATGGAGAGGTGGCACTGATGAAGGCAGCTAATCAAAGCATGTTTTTTCTTCAAACTCAAGACAACTTTTACCTCCTCTGTTCTCTTTCTTCTACAGTTAGATAACCCAATATTGTTTGTTACAATGGCCGACAGCATTCTGTCTTCCTGTCTGCAGCACCTGTCCAGTCTGACTCAAATGGGCCAGAGTGGATTGAAGAAAGGATGGGGCACAGGCAATATGGCTGCAATTGTTAAAGTATGCTTGAGAGACAGCCAAAAGAGACAGACCCACCAAACTGGGCCAAAAGAGAGCTTGCTGAATGGTGTGTGCATGATGTGTGTGTATTTAGGGGGCAGCAAGGACGGGAGATGTCAACATTTTTCCTTCAGTGTGCCCATCTCCATTTGCATAATTTCCATTCCCTATGAGCAACAAAGAAAGGAACGAGATGCTCATACAAAACCCAAATTGACGAGGGAACAATGGTGGCCTGAAGGGTCATTTCGGAGGGGGCTTTAAATTTCCGAAATCACGGTTTAATATTTTGTCAGGCCAGTTTTGGAAAACGCAATCTTGCCAAAGCTCAGTCAGACCGCTGCTTTGTCTGATTTGACGAGCAAAATACATTAAATGTGAAGAGTTTTCACATAATCAAAAAAAAAACAAAAAAAAAACAATGCCTTTCATGTCCGTTGACTTTACTGCAAGCCAAAAATGAGCAGCAACAGATAAAGGCACAGAGGATGGTGGACATATCAATGATTAATGTTCATCCTCATGAAGTTGAGTTTTAGATGCATCATTTACTAAAGAGTACAAACACCTATGTCACATGAAAAGAGTGGACAAACAGTTCAAAGTCCAAGAAACTACAGCCACATCAAAAGCATCAATGGTTTGAGTTAGAAAAGTTCACAAACTGGCCCGATATACAAAGGCGACAATAGAAAACAGAAATGCAGACGGTTGCTGTATTCAAAGTTTTGTGAAAGGTCTAATGGTAGTGGGGCACCTAGCTGACAGAGGGGCAGCTGTAGGGAGTGAGAGGGCTGATGTGAGGGCGAATGAGCGTGCAGACAGGCAAAGATGGATGATGGATGGTGTTGATACAGAAGGCAGCAGCCCTGCTTTATCTAGGCAGCACAAGCCAGACCTGCCGGGGTGATGGGTGGGCTGTCAGCTCTTTGTTTATGGACCACCACCCATCTCCCATCTCCTATACGCCCCAAAAGCCTAGATCACTCAAAAATAGCTACTACCTCACCGCTCTTTGTCTCTCCATCTCTGGCTCTCTTCCTTTTTCATTTTCCTCCCTAACAAATGGCATTTTGTCTCCCCAAGTTTGTTTCAGACGTACAGTAGCAGAGGAAGAGCTCTCAAAGTGTCAATTCCTCTCCACTGCTTGGACAAAATGTGAAAAAAAAAATGTTACATTTATTGCAATAATTTTAACTGTTGATAATGGAATGTGTCTCCCAGACATTTAAGTCCACAGAGGAGGAAAGAAGAGACAGAGAGCAAAGGGAAGAAGTGAACCTAATCCAACCGTATCCCCACGAGTTGCACACTTCCAATTAACGACTGGTTGGTTTATCAGTCTCCGACGGATGATTGCTGTTTTTAATCATTTTCTTTCTCTACATGGTTTCTTCCACTCTATCAGTTCTTCCCACTCTTATCATCTAACCCCCTCCTTGCGCTGTCTCGCTTCCCACCCCATCTCCGTTCAGCGCTGCCTCTTGTTTCATCACGTTTCCCAAGCAGCTGTTCTCTCACGCTGTGTCCAGCATTACAGACTGTTCTGTATGTGAAATCAAAACTTTGATGTGAGTTTAAAATCTGCCAGTGGTTGTTCTTTGACAACTGACGCAGCACCTTCTACAGTGACTTATTCAGCTCTCCATTCCATCTGAATTAAAAACTCCAAAACAACTGTGTGATCAACGAACAACATTTGCCCAGAATAATAGAGACACTACAGTCAAACCAAATAATGGGAAAGAGATCCATGCACTGACCCACTGTACTGGAAGTTAGATAAAGTTTGAGTCTTTGGTTCAGGACAACAGAGGGTATTTTCAGGCCTTTTCACCTGACTCATCCAGAAACACAGCTGTAGTCCTCTGGGGGAAAAAAAAAAAAAAATCAACACCTCTTCTTTCACCTGCCTTTGTTAGTGTGATTGATTTGGAGACTAGAAATGTGCCTGTCACATTGATCGATCTGTCCACTTGATGGGGGGGTTTATCCCCCCCGCCTGTTGGCATGGTAATAAATGAGGGGTGATGGGCGGTTGACGGAGCAGCAGTTATGGCTTCTTTAATTTACCCAACGCCTCACACTGACAGAGACTCATAACAAGGTGACACGGTGCTGTAATGGTTACGCTCAGTCACCTCTTGTCGGGTGGAGAGAGGGAGTGGGGGTGGAGGTGTGTGTGTGGATTTTCGGGTTTGTGTGTGGCTGTGTGTGGATTTGTGTGTACAGGCTCACTGATTCAATGTTTCCTCTCCTCCCTCTGGTCAAGGTGTTATTGAGAGTGGGACTGTTATCTCTGTCCATGAGGTCGCCCGCTGCCTCACAAACGGGAGTACACCAGCCCTACCAATCCCAGCGAGCCGAGAAGCGTGTCCGGGTGGGTCGTTGCTAGCCACATCCTCCTGGGTGGGCTATAACTCATCTCCAGACGGGAAAAGGGCCTTATCTCAGTCCCCCTCCGCAGGCCTGCTCCTTGCCTGCTCTGTCTTAGGGAAAAGATTTTCTACTGCCCTGGTGTGTGAGTTATGGTTGGGGTTAAGGGGACTGAATACGCCTGTCTGTTTGGGTTGTCTTTGTGAATCTATGACTGTGTGGGCAGAGGAATGTGAGGGTGCCTGTGTATGCATTTATACAGTATGTGTATGTCTGCGTAACTGAGATTAATTAACATGCAAACAAGGTGTGTATGCTCATCGTAATGTATCCTATCCCATAAGGTGAAACGCTATTGTCATAAGTTATTTTATCATGTGAAGGGCATTGTTACAGTTGCATCTGCGCTTTGCCCCCCCCTCTATCTGTGCACACATACTCACGCCCCTCCACCCACCTACCCCATCCACGCCGCCTCTCTGTCATCTCAGCCTATCAATCAAAAATGTATTAAGTCCGGAGTCGGGCCGATCAAAGGCAGAATTCCTGGGAGGAGAGCAGATAAGGCCTATCTCATTAATAAGTGCTTTACCATCGTAGGGGCCCGCGCGCCTCGCCACACCCTGCCTGCCTCCCTTTGATATCTAATTATCCATCCGTTTCATTCTGTCAGAGAGGGAGGAGAGGGACAACTCACAGTCTCATCACAAGCAAATACTGTTGCGTGTGCGTGTCTATGTGTATCAGGATCTGGGCAAGGGGCTGTGCCAAAACATCATGACATGCAGCAAATCCAAGAGCAGAGAGTGGCACATGTAAACAAATGCAAATAAGATGTTCTTGCAAAGGCAACTGGGCCCACATTTGTATGGCACCCCTCCTGAAAAGCTGTCAGGCATACAGTGTGAGCCTGAGATGGAGAGAGGGATCTATTTTACAGAGTGCAATGCTAACAGCCAACTGCAGCTGAGACTCTGAGGCAGCTTACAAATCAACCTTTTAACAATCTGTAGGTGCAATGAGCTCTGAGAGAGCTCAGAGAGAGCTCCAAAGAGCTGAAGACGGATAAGATAGTAGTGGGTGAGGAGAGAAACAAGATATTAAAACATCAAGGTAAGATATTGGGGAGAGGGGACAATGAAAGGAGTCCAAGGGTTAAGAGGATTTTTAAGAAATGCCGGGTAAAGACTGATGGACAAAAGAGGAAGAAGAAATGAAGAAGGAAGGGAGAGACAGACAGAAGAAATGAGAGAATGGGAAATGGGAGAGAGAGAAAGAGCAGGGCATTCTTTTCCCTTCTCTCCTTGGTTTTCTGTAAGAGTAGCTCAGGAAGATAAGGCTAAAAGGTCCGTCAGTCTGTTGTGGAACAATCCGTTCTGTGTCTCCCCCCTTTCTCTCTCTCTCTCTCTCTCAAGATACTGCCTTTCTCTCTGTCTAATGGCACAACTCAGATTTCTAGTGATGCCTCTTGTGATATGGCTCATCTCTGGTGGCATGGTTTACTGACATCACTTGTCTAAAACAATATACTCACATCCCATAGAGAGAGCAAACCAACCTCAAGTCTAATGTGACAGAAAAATTCTGCAAACACTTTGTGGGCTGTTTCTCTTTAAAGAACAAACCTTCAATATATCTAATATTCAAACCAGTGTCATTCACTGATATAAGGGAGGACTATTCAAAGCTACAATAAAGGGCTGAAATTATGTCTTCATTTAACTGAGCTGTTCAAACCCTCGTCCCTAATCGCTCAAAGCAGAGCTCGGAGACAAACACAAACCAAGGAGGATTTAGAAGAACAAAACCGACACAAAACACAGGCCCACGTGCTTCACAAAGACTCCAAAGTCTGCCTCCCCATCCCATGTCCTCTTTTAAAAAGAGACCTTCATCTCTTGGTGTTCCTGTTATGAAGAGACTTTCTTCAAGAGGAAAAAGGAGGCATGTCAAAGACATGGGTCACAATATTTACAAAGACGACTTTTAATCCAACCACAGCATCCCCCTGCTTTTATTTCCTGTTTCATGGGATTAAAATTAAATGAAACGTAATAAAAAACAAAATTAATTTATGGCTGAATAACTTATTTCTCTGTTTTAAAGGAATGGGTTTAAAGACTGAGAGGGAATCTACAAAGGAAATAATTAAAGTCAAGATGCAAATTAGTTTCTTAGACTTTAAAATTCATTTTGTGTTTTCTAAAGGAATTTTTTGATGCAAATCCAGCAAACAATGCCTAACAATCACTGAATATTATCCAAACAGACTTCACAAAATCTAAGTTTTGTCCACAGTCCCTAATCAGAAGTAAAGACACCAGTTAATCAGTAAATAATCAGCTGCTCTTGCTCTCCCTCTCTCTCACCACCTCTCTCTGCAGCTTTCTCTGTTTCTGTCTCTGACCTGTTGTGAAGCTGCCTGAGGGTTTGAATAACTGTCTGGTGCCAGGCTGCCTCACCCCGAGGCCTTGTGGGAGATGAAGAAGAGGTCAGCAGGGGTGGGGGGAAGGGGGTGTGGGGTATTTGTGTGTGTGTGTGTGTGTGTGTGTGTAAATGTGAAGGTGTAATGCCCTTGGCTGATGCTGTTCATTGAGCCTAAGATAGATGGAAAGCCAGAGACATGGGAAAAGTGTGTCAATGGAAAGACATGGGAATAGGTGGAAAGTGAGACGAGCGTATTGCAGTCATGGGACCCAGTAGCAGAAAATCATGTGGAAAAGATGCCAAATTGGCAACTTTTACATAATATATTCAGCTTTATACTCATGCCACTGACAGATGCACAATAGCAAAACTAATAAGATTTCAATTTGAACTCCATCCGTTCTGGTATATTCTCAAACTTGAGCAAATTATTTTTACAGCTACTTAAAAAGTACTTATGATGATAAATGCAGCAACACACAGAAGAACATGACTGCAGTTGCAACAGCAGTCAGCCAACCTCTTAACCTAGCTAATACTTTGCCCTTGCAGCACTACTGGGTGTGAGAGAACACCTCAGACCCACAAGCAGATGAAAGAGAGGTCAACCTGCTGGGATCACCTTCTTCTAGGGTTGACCAGGGCTGGAGGGGCTGCCTGCATGGGTGGCACTGCTTACACCCCCCGATGAAGGGGTCTGGTTATGATTTGGTCCAGCGGACGCTGAGACACGGAGGACTCTTCCCTCGTTTTCTCTTTTGTTCCCAAGATGCCTTGGCTAACGTGGGTTGGAAAGGGGTGACAGAGAGGTCAGGGGGGCTCCAGTTGACTGTGCCCTGAGGGGGAATCCTGGGGAGGGATAGCAGAGAGGTAGTTGAGAGAGAGAGAGGAGGGGGGAATCCCTCAGGAGCCTGGTCCCTCCCAAATCAAAACAAACAAACAGAGTGGTCCTCTGATCTAATCTGCCTGGACTAAAGCCTTCCAAACAGACTGCTTGAAGTAGCTACTACATTGAACGGCAGCTTTTTCTTTCCCTTGCAGAAATTCAGAAGCACTGTCACTGTAACTACAATACCTTCATTTTACAGTATCTTGTTCCATTGTGAGTCAATGGGTAAAATTGGATGAAACTCATTTACATGAATACAGTGGAGCCACTGGTGGGTACTTGCAATATTCTCTGCTTTGACGTGGGGTTAAGATAGTGTATTTAGTGCATCTGTGAGGATCCGCTAGGGACCCTGTGATGTAAATTTTGTCATCAGAGGAGTGTACACAAGCCTGTGTGGACATCTGTGTACCCTCCAATTTATTATGACCACATGCAAGGGCACCAACTGCACATGTGCACTAGTCCACAAACTCCAAACTTGCTAGAAAGTAGTATAACGAGAGCAACTAGTTGTCCATGGCCGCAAGGGAGTATAATTGAGGTTTTAAGCTCTGACTTCTACAGACTAGATGAAGACACAGGGCACTATTGCAAGCACTGTAGTAAATATATGTGTTGATATTTACTGACATCTGGTCAGGCTTGTGCACACTGCAAGGAAACAGTATCAGGATTATTCTAAGGCTACTGCCTGGGAAAGCCAACATGTTTGGCTTTTTGAATTCTCACCCTAAACATTCCTTCTGTTTCTGTGTTTTGAGGATTTGCTATGGTTTAGACAGTAGACTAAACTTCTCACCGACTAACTGTTACCCCAACACAGCGCTAAACAAATTCCTCTTCCTCAGCTGTGCATCCACCAACTGCAGTGCGGCCTTCTGTCAGCTGACCAGCAAGGGAAGATGAGGGTGAGATTAGACCAATCAGGGGTCAGGCTGAGGTTATCACAACCACTCCAAAACTAAAACAGATGGAGAACGGAGTGCAGCACGACTCAACATCTACTGTTGGACTCATATCTTTAGGCCATGTATTCTTCCGGCTCCACTGGACTGGAAGAATGTCAGACTTAGTTTTGGTTTTGAATTCTGGGTCGTGTTGCTTTAACAAAGTAGTGTGAGGATCAGCAAGTCCAAGGCGTATGATACAACACGTGATAAGATGTGTAAACCTTGCACAGCGGTTAAAGCTCTCTGTTCCCTAAGGGGACAGATGTGACATAGAAACAACAAAAGATGCAAAATAAAGTCCACACACACTCCCTGTTCAAATGTTAAAATCTTTTCCTATCAGAATGATCACAGAAGAAGCAGTAAGAAGCAGGGATCACGATCACCCACCTTTTTTGACTAACATCAGTATTATGACCTCAATACATAGAATACTGTACACACAAACAGATGCACAAGGTCAAGACAAGGTCTTATCAAGCAAAAAGCTTTTTCTAAAGCATTGGTTGTGTTGTGAGGTTTCATGATGATCACAGCATTTTGTTGATATGTATAAACAAAATGCAAAGCTCCACTCTTATTCAGTGCCGACCTGTCTTAAAATGGCCCTCTAGGAGTACAAATAAAAACTTGTCCAGTTTACCCCAAACATCACTCCTGTCGTCTATCAGTCTGCTCTTTCTTTTTTCCCCACTTTGTCTATTTTTGTATAATTATTTGCTTGTTTTCTTCATTATCTCTCCATCTGGAATTCAAATTCCCTGCTGTGGTAAACATTAGGCCCCTCTCAGTCTCTTTCTCCTTCTTTCTTTCCTCAACTCCTTGCACCTAGATGAGATGCAATTGTGATTAACAGCACCGTGACAAGAGGACACAAGACTTTCGTCATGACGGAAAAACAAACAAACAAAACCACAAGATAAAATGGTGAAAATATGTACAACATCTTATCACAGATGTTAATTGTTTCCGTGTGGGAGTGGAGGGTGGCTGTGCAGAGGAGCAGTTCACGTGAGGGAGGGAAAGAGGAACTTGAGAATATCCTCCCTCTGCCTTTGGCCTGCGCCTGACTTCAGAGCTAAGCCCTCTCTCAAGAGAAGGTCAACACCAGGTTCAACTTTTCACCTCGGCAGCATGAGAGAACACATTAAATACCAAGGATTACACCACGGTGCGCTGCAATATCGCCTGGCCTTCAACTGCATTTCAGAGCAGACCCACACAGTACATTTCAAAACCACAAAATTCAATAATGCACTTTCAATATAAAATAAATGCCACAACAACATGTCTGTTGCCATGGCGTTAGACAAACTTGGTTTATATTCAGCAGAATATAAGGGTACATGTGCTAGAAAAGCAAAGGTATATATTTGCGTAAATACGATTACAAATAACTGTGGTATATGTGCAACAGCTTTAAATAAATCATATTTATGGACGTTAAGTTACATTTGTTCATTCAGATTACTGGCAAGCTGCATTCGATTACATTTTGGTAACACCTATTAACTCACACCACACTAAGCAGAACATCAACAACACCAAACCTAATGAACCTCCTGAACTGAGGGGATGAGTGGGCAGGCAACATTGGTGGGGAGTTGATGACCCTTAATTTGACTTTCGGCATCACATCTAATGATGTTTTCTATGTGTGTGTGTGTGCATATTTCTCTGTGTGTGCGCATGTGGGCATGGCGATGTCAGCGCTGGTCAGGTGTAACTGAACAGACAGAAAGACAGACAGGCAGGCGGCCGGCTGGCGTCAGCGGCCACACGCCTGTCACGACACACCACACGCCAAGGAGCCACATACCACAGCACCCACACTGTGTACACACAATGAGCGCTCAGTCCCTAGCATCACGCACCAGCGGCAACAGCAATGTGAAATATTCACACGGGGACAAAAGGTAGAGAGACGGGCGGGTGGGGGTGGACCTGGAAGGTGAGGGTTGAGGAAAGGGTTCAAAAAAGTGGGGCTGAAATGGCAGGAGTGACATGAAACTAGAAAACTTGACAAACTTGAGTGTTCAAACAAACATCTCACTGTACAGCTGTTTGACAGCAGGCAAAAAAAAAAAAATCCAGAACAAAAAAATTCTACTGTTTCAAAATGCAACATTAATTCTGAGATTTGCTTTGATGAAATGTCAAATGTTAAAATACTCTGTAATCAAGCAAAATTTATTGGCAATAAACAGCCTTCACTCTGAAGAATTTAATACTTCTTTTACTTTTACTTTACTACTTTACTTTTACTATCTAATCTATTACAAGACTCATAACTGGAGCAGAAACAATTTAATCCATTAGTTGACCTATAGTAAATTGCCTGCCATTATAATAAATAAAGAAAAGATTCTAGCTTCTCAAACATGAGGATTTGCTGCTCTTGTCCCTGTTGCATGACTGCAAACTGAATTGAAGATTTATGGTTGGACTGAGCAATGAGTGTCACAAAGTCACTTTGGGCTCAAAATATTGTGATATTTTCTATGTGAAAGTTCTTCTCTCTGAAATTTTATTTCAATACAGTAGTGCAATACAAAAACAGTTTGAAAAGGTTCTTGGAAAAAAAAAAAAGAAAAAAAACTATTAACCTACAATAGTCAATCCTGTTTGTGGGACCTGAACTTAGAGACACTGCAGATGTTTTACAGCTCTCTCCCACCCTCTGGTGGAGAAGAGAGAGACTACACTGACTCTCTCCTTGCTACGCAACCTCCTTATTTTACTTCCTTTAGCTCAGACTGACCTGATGTTTCAAAGCTTGTGGGGATCCAGAGGATGAACAGCAAAGATATTACTGTCAGCCATGTGTGGAAAAAAAAAACACTTGAGTATTTTCTTCAACCAAGGCCGAACGGAGTACAGTGGGGCCCTCTCAAGCTATTGCCGACACCCTGAGCTGCGCACATCTGGTGTTAATCAGCAAAGCTTACACAAACACACACATACACACACATACAAAGAGGCAGACACACACAGGCAAACACTTCTGCAAAGATCCCCTTAAGAAAATCCCTCTCAACTCCTGAACTTCCGACATGACTGGGGTCAACACACTTGCCCTGGATCTATTAGTACACACGCCACCGCCATGTAATAAGATCTGATGAGTTGTTACAGTACAAGGAATTCTCGCACATAAAACACACACACAGAGAACATTTTAGGCTTGCTGCATGGGGGCAAATACAACACATCACCAGCCATGCATACATAAACACACATACATTCAAATGAGGGTATAAAGGGAGCAGAGAAAATGAAACTATGTGCAATAAGCTGTTAATAATATCAAGATTAGGTCATATCACACCAGTCACTGACCACATTCATAGTGACTGTAGCACAGACTGAATAGCCTAACAGCTGAAAAGGTAGAGCTCCAAATTTTACAAAGACATGTGATAGCACAATGAAAAAAGACAAACACACTACATTTCCTAATGGCATCCATCGACTTCAACTTCTTCAATGGAAAGAGTGAAATAAAGATAAAAAAAGAGACTCCAAATGACTGGGAATAATAACAATCACCAGGTAATTTAAATTTAAAAACTGCAATAAAAAGTAGCCCAAAAATAAGTTAAAAACAAAACGGTAAATCCATGTCCTGGTCTTTTGACGTGATAATATCTTATTCTTATTTCTTTACTTACTTTTTCATGTTTCTATTATTCTGGTATGATATGATATGATATATATATATATATATATATATATATATATATACACACACACACTGTATGTATGTACACTGTATGTGTGTATGTGTTTATCTTATCAATTTATCCTGTGTCCTGCTTGCACAGGTGTAACAGTTAACTTTCTAATTGTTGACAAACACCCTCACAGGTGTTTCATCGATTCTGGCTGATTAGACCTCTGCTCAGGTTGAAATTGCATGGAGCTAAGAGTGGAAGTAAATTATGACATCATTGTCTACAAATGAGAAGAGTGAAGGAGAATTCAATGAGCATTTTAACTGCTTCAGTTTCAGGGTTCCGTTTTTGTTCATGCTGGCTCACTGTCACACTGTCTTACTGGAACAATTGAGTAAGATGAATGAATATGAATAACACCTAATGTGAATAACACATTAAGTTATTTATGCTCATGATGAGCACGTCTTTATCACTTGGAAAAATGACATACCTCCGTCCACACGTTTACTCGACGGCAGAGACCTGTTGTTTTTTTTTTTTTTTTGCGTCACCTGCGTCTGGCCCGTTCTCTCCAGGTGAGGAGCAGGTGGCTCTCCTTCAGCGGGTGGTAACCTGTCAACAAACAGTTTACTGACCCATTAATATGCTTACATGGGGCTACACATAAAGCAAAATTGGTATAAATACGACGTCACTGTAATATTATCCCAACTAAACTAAACTTTATTTAAGTTTCAAACATTAGTTAGCTAACAGTAAAATTAGCTTGGATTAACGTTAAGTTAGTTTTGAGGCGTCGTGTTGCTTTTTCCTTGAGGTGCGTTCATGTCTCCATCCTAACAGTCATTTTGCTTCTAAAGGTGAAAAATGCTGTTCGAAAATAATTCCAATAAAGCACAAATCTCACCTTTGTGTGGCTTGTCAAATAATATTTTCGTGAGCAGCATCTCCTTTACCTACCGCGTACAAATGTTTTTTTAAATCACCTGTGGTGAGCGAAGACCCGCCCTCCTCTGCCTCTGATTGGCTTGGTTGGTTAGGTTTAGGCATGAGGAGTGGTGAGATGGTTAGGGTCAGAGGGAAATGCCAGGATCAGAGCCAATCAGAGGCGGGGTGAGGTCAGGTATTCGGGGGTGGTTGAAAATAACGCTGCGTAACAAACCGTAAAGAGCTCACTGCTGCCCCCCGTGGTCAAAGACCAAGGAACACTATCTTCCTTACATCAGCCCTTTCACCCAACGGGAAAAGATAAACATGCCCAACAAATAACTGTAGAAATGTACAGCTGAAGCATTTAACATATTCCTTCACAGTTTAACTACTATCTGTAAGAAGTACTATTTAAAACTTGCTGACTTGCTGACTTGTATTATCTGACAAACATATGCTCCATTATCACAGGGTACCAGCTCTGGTGAACAATGATAATGATGTTGAGGAAATTAAGTGATAGCTGTGCTTTGGCCCACCCAACATCCCAGCAGTGATGACAACCTCACTAACTGGATGTTTCTATAATGGACCACCTCCAAACTCAGCCTCACCTCCACTGCTCAGTCCCTCTGCTGCCCTACAGCTCTGAGAAAAGACATCTGGCAACTTTTACAATGTCTGAGAAAGAGAGAGGTACTGGTATCCAGAAAGAGAGATGGGACTGTGTGTTCAGGCTTTGAGCCTCCTGCCTCCTGCCCTGAAAGACTTTCTGTGAGTTACCAGCCAGAAGGCCTCAAGCAAGCCAACTACTCCACACCCTGCTTGATTAATCTGTTCTCAAATTACGACATCACAACATTCTCAAACACAACCTTGTATTTAATTACATGAACAAGTGTCAAAACAGTTATTACGTAGAGTCAACAACAATTAACATGAGTAGCTCCTGAAACTAGAATGACTGCTTTGCTGTCAGCTTTGGCTATTAATCACCCAGTGTATCGAATCTAGTGTAAAGATTCCAGTTTCTTTAGGGGACACACTGCAGTCTATATATGCAAACACATTTGGTAATGCTGTGGCCAGCACCTGCTGTGATGCACATTATGCCTCGGTCCAACTTTTCTGTATATCAGTTACTGACATAAGCAAATACATTGAACTTTAAAGTTGCCTATAATGTTATGTTGTGATAATCTAAAATGTCCCACGCTGTAACAAGTTGTTACAGGCTGTTACTGAACTTTTCTTTCCTCCCTAAATCTGAAAGTGGCAATGCTACGCTATGGCATTCCACTAGCTTTTGCCGTTCAAATGCATGAAACTTTGACAACCAAATGTCCTTCTTGCAGTGAAAGGAGACAACTTTTTTTTTAACAGAAAACTTTTATTTGATTACAAAGACATGTTAAGACAAGTTAATTTGGTATGTGAGGTACTTTACTGAACATATTTAGTTTATTAGTGAATGTATATGAACTATATAAAACACTCTTCACCTTGTATTACAGCTCAAATTACACTCATTTTCATTGTAGTGAATATGCTCCTCAGACATAACTGTACAGTTATTTAAAAAATTGCACTAGTTAGAATATAAATTCATAATAAATTCATTTTGTATTATCTTAAAACTCAGTGTTTTTATAATCCTTGTTTCTCCTTGTGACCTTTGTGTAACCTTTTAATGGTGACACGCTGCGACCCATTATAATCTGCACCATCTCTCCACGCAACACTGTCACCGTATTGATGGACCATGATGAGAATTTCAATTTTCAAGATTCAAACAGTCTTAAAAAGCCCTGACACAATGTAGTCTGAGGCTCTTCCATCAATGAGGCCTGTTCCGTCATTGTCAACAAACCAGCAGGGAATACTTTCTCCGTTCTTCACATCCCTGCTAAAGTCCTTCTGCCAGTGTCTGTGAGGGAGAGAAAACTGATGATAAGATGTGTGTACATGCACACACTTTCCCCTCAGATACATTCTGTGTGTGTCTGTGTGTTTAAATTTTATGATCGTGTGCACCTGGTCACGTTGACTGTTCGTCCCTTCACATACATGGTGGCATCTAATTTCTCCTGCACTTCACCTGGGCGCAGGTCTGTCACCTCAAACTCAATCCCATGGTAGAATTGACCTGGAACAAAAAAGCTTGTTTGTTTTTTTATGTTTTTTATATATATATATATATATATATATCTTTTGATTTATTCAAAATTGGGAATAAAGAAACATGAAATAGTTATAAAAACAATGCATCATAATAAGCTATTTTTCTTGCTGGTCCTACCTAGCAGGCCATGAACTGAAGGAGACATGTGGTGGCTGTCCACTGTGTAGAAACCCAGGTAGTCTTGTTGATCATGGCGTCTCTTCCACACCTTTGTGTGTTTGATGACTGTAAATTTAACAGAGTGCCTCAGTGTCACCGTCAGGCTGCAGTTCTTTGTTAACTTGAGGTCCATACTGGAAGAGAGAATATCTGTGACTTGGATGTGAACAAACAAGAGTAGTAGTGTAGTAGAGTGTAGTTTCCGTTGAGACAATTTATTGTTTAGTTTTCATATAGATCAAATTCTCATATTTTGCTTATTTCTAGTAGACTGTGGGAGTGGTATTGAACTTAAGGTCATATATTGTGTAATAAACTCAACAAATTAACATTTATTGTGAAGAATGTCTTTAAATTAACTTTTAAAAGCATTTTTAACCTGACAAGTTGACAAAATAAGAAACCATCTATTTTAATTATTTTATCATTACAGTTTAAAATATGTTGCTGCCAAATAACTTTAGATAATATTTGCAAAGCAGTGTTACTTACTTGGTTTCTTTGATAGAGGCTGTATCAGACCACAGCATCCTGACCTGCCTGCCATCGTGGAGGACTGAGATGTCCTGAGTGCTCACCTCCAGCCTCACTCCCAGCTTCTGATGGCTGATACCAAAACGCCCAAAGTAGGTGTTGGTTTTACCATCTAGAACAACTTTCTTCTTTCCAATAATTTGGCCATTCACCAAAAAGCCTGAAAATAATAATAATATATATATAATAATATTTGTTTGTTTGTCCTATTTCTCTCCTTTTGCTCCTTTTCCTTTTTTTTTTTTAGAACAACTAACTTGGGGCTGACCTGATTTTGGGTCTCTGACCAGAGTGAAAATGGTTCCTGGTTTGTCGTTGATGTTGAAGCACAGAGCGTCATCTCTGTTTGGTAGCTCTATCATGAAGTGAGGGTCTCCGTCCACTGCACAAGCATCATCAAGGTATCATGTTAGAATAAAAGCTATTTAATAGTCAAACTCAAATATATAAATATACATAAATAATAGGTGTGTTATGATGATGTTTTCACCATTTGGTTCCTTAGTACTGCAGTGCAGAGCCTGCCCTGATTTCTTCAGTATTAAATTCCTGACACATATGTTATGAATCAAATAAAGACTGCTGAGATAGTGTATACTGAACAAAATGGAATAATCAAAAAATCTCAGGTGTTGTGTGTTTGACATTCAATTTAATTCATTATTTCTCTGTTTAAGTGTAGTATTCTATGCACCAATAAAAATGTTTAATAGAAGATATAAGTAAAATTGACAGAAATAATGAGAGTATATACTTGATAAAATGATGTATGAATGAATGAATGAATAGTTAAACTGTATGTGAAGCTTACCATCTGCCTGAGACTGGCGACTGAAACCAGCTCTGCGGGAACTGCCTTGAGCCCTGCTAGCACTGGCACTAGATGACCTGGCTGAGGAACCTGTTATAAAAAATAATAAAAGCATACATTGTCAAAGTTGTTCAGCCAAAATGAGGTTGATATAGACATTATATAATTAAATCAAAAGAGATTGTCATACTTTGGTGTCTCTCTGCTTTCTGTCGCTGGTCTGTAAAACAGGGCAACAGTTGGAAGACACAAAACACAAAGTTAGTTGGATGTTTTTGATTAGTTCTACCCATGCAAACTGATAAAACAGGTTTATAATAATCTAACAATGTTATGTAACTTTGCAAGAATAAAAGAAAGTCAGTTTGAAAGATAGCAAAATGTGAAGTATCAGTTTTTTATTCTTACAAATAAAAAAGAAAAAGAAAAAAAGAAAGAAAGAAATCAGCTGCTAACTAATGAAACATGACTGGTCACATATCCCTTACCCTCAGTCAGCTTGTCAGCGATGAGAGTTTTATCTGCTCCATCCTCAGTTTCAGGCTTGGTGACCACCATGGAGGTGAGAGGGGTGACGAAGCTGTACCGCAGGGACATGTCCAGTGCCTTAGTTGCCGTAACGTTTTTATCTTGCTGAGTACCAATGTCACTGGGAGACAGAAAAGAAAGAGGAGATTTGCTGGATGTTTTTTAATGACGTATGATGCACATGATGCACAATGTGCAAAGTCAGATTTGAGCAGCTTCTTTGAGTTTACAGAGAAACTTGCTTTACAACAACAGGTACTAGTAAAGGTAGTAAAAATTCAGACGAACAAACCTGCCCTCCAGTAGCTGCTGGATGGTGAGGTATGCCCACAAACGCTCTGTAAAATTCCCAAAGATGTACTCCTGTTCTGGGTAGGTCGACTCCCAGTTTACCACTCTGGCCTTTGCCGATACTTGGAGGTCCTTGTCAGGCTGCAGAAAGAGGAGAGGGTCAAGGCTGAGAGTCTACAGCCATGCTAGCAGCTCCTTAAGTCTGTACTGTGGTCACAGTGACAGCCTACAGCTGAAGTTGATGGAAATATCATCAGTAAACCAAAGTATAAGTGGAAATTTTAACCTATTGATAAGGGCAATATGCAAATGTAAAAATACCTAGATTAAAATAATCCAGTTCAGTTCATTCGCAGCATCACTCTTAGCACTCAATATTCAGTCACAGGAACTGTATCATTCTATTCACCACCATGATAAGATAAAGTCTTATTCATGTTGTAATTGACATTCTGCTGTCCAGCTCTCACCCCCTGGCCAAACACTTCCACTGAGAAGTTATCGATGTCATTATCTGTCAGCCGACCAGAAACCACAATCTCTGAGCCGTTAAACAACTGGCTGAAGTGGTTTTTGGTCAAGCCATCCACTGCATTGTCAGGATAACGCAGGTCCACCTCCAAGAGCAGAGGGTTCGACACTTCCTCATAGAAACCCTGGAACAAAGACACACCGCAAATCATATAATATCTCTTTCCTACATGCCATACTTGAGTAGGCACTTTGCTGTAAATCTCTGATTTCTTGTTTTACAATACCTTGAGCTGAATGGCTGCATCTGAACCCTCAAATATTCTGCGGGCCAGTCCCTTGTTTTCTCTGCTCATCACATCCAGGAAGGAGAAGTCCACGTCATTTCCAAATCCAAGACAGAACAGAGACATCTTCCCCTCGATGGCTTTGTGTACATTCTGCCTGATTGTTGGGACGTGGGACACCCCTATATGCATACATGCACACTCACATGTATTATGTATGACCATGAAAGCCTTGCTGTTCCATTAAAACACTTAACATACTTCTAGGCTTTTTCCAAAGCTTGTCAACCTGTGAAAACTGTGAATCACAATATTGCATTTAGACACCTGGAGCAGACCCTTTAAACTGTATAGACAACAGGTTAATTTTTGTCTTCTTCTTTTTTTTACAAGTCAGAAGTTGTTAGCTACGTGTAAGCTTGTTTTGAGCTGCTATACATAATCTACATAAGGCGACCTTCCAGAATAAAGTATCGTCATCCTCCAAATTAAGACAACTCACCATGGTTTGGCATCCCATCAGTCAGTAAAATAATCATATCCACACTTCTCTCTGGAAGCATCTTTTTTTCTCTTTGGCTCTTCAGCATGCTCACTGCCCTCAGTACAGCACTATTGATATCAGTGGCTGAAAGGCAATGACAATATGAGCAGATTAATATTAAAATTACAGATATAGAGATGATATTATCATAGAGAAAATTAAGCTCCAGTGCAGATTTGTTTTTATTCTTTAAAGGAATATTTCAATTAGTTTGCTTTCTTGATAAGCATTAGGTAAAAGGATTATTTCTGTCCACCAAATACGAAGCTACAGCCAGCAAGTGGTTAGCTTATTTAGATTGTTTAATCCTTAAAAAGTCTCTGGAAGTCTAATCATTCGAATAAAGAATAAAGAACAAAACATTTGACTCTACAGTTGGTGCCATTCGTTTTCCTCATACCTCCGTTGTCTCTTAGTTTGTTCACGTAGGCGATGGCTTCTGTCACGTTTTTCTGTGTTGCTTTGCTGAGAGAGTTCTTCCAGGTGACAATGTCATTATCAAACATGATGAGAGCGAAGTGGTCCTCCTGGTGGAGGTCCTTCAGAATGGCAACCAATGCCTCCCTGGTCTGCAGAGGTTCACAGTTTAATACATGAAGATGTACATGCAGCGATGCAAGCAGCATGGAGCTTAGTCTTTCACCTGTGCAATCTTTCTTCCACTCATCGATCCGCTCCTGTCGATCACAAACACCACATTCTTTGGGACTCTGTGCAGGTCAGGGGGAGCGAAGAAGTGCACAAAGTATCCATTTACAATCTGAAAGGGAAGTAAAGAATTTGATTAAGACTCTTGTATGATATCACTCTGTGCTTCTGCAAAGACTTTGTTGGCAACTGACCTGAACTTCCCCTGGGCCCTCTTCTCGTATCACGTCATAATTGATGATGAAATCGCCATCGATTATGGTGCCTTCACATCCTGGACACTTCATCTGCTGCTCCAGTGTTGGTGAGAAAGAGATGTGTGCCTAAGAACAGAGATATTCATTTCAGTTCACAGTACTGAACACTGATCATTCATGTTTCAGAAAAACAGTTCTTGTGACCCTACAAACAGGATGGAAGCATGGAAGCCATCTTAACCCTTTACCATTGTGTCTGTGACAGTTTTCTCTACCAGGGAGAGCAGTTCATTGGAGAGGAAGGTTGCATGGGCATCAACATGAGCAATCCCCTGTGGCTCATAGATGTCTGCCACGATCTGTCTCCACACACACACCCACACACACACACACACACAGAGAATCATAATATGATAGTGTGGAATATTTGTGATGTAAAGTCTCATTAACTTGACACAAATTCCTTACACTTTGCATTTTTCATTATTTGAAAAAATAAAAGAGGTGGGCGAGTAGAACCTTAAACTCCTGCACCGGTTGTTTGGGCTGAACACGAGTCAGGATTTCATATTGGCCCAGTTTCCTCTGAAGGAGCTCCTCGTAGGTCAGAATGAAAGCCACGCTACTTTTGGCTGCAATGTTGACAGACACTGAAAACTTCTCCATCTTTCTCCCAGAGGCCCTGTAACGACAGGAACCGTTTACTTTAACATGATGTTCGCACCACCACAACCTGGTGTTCAAACCACACCGTAATATTTTTCACTCTAACATACTTGACCAGTCCAGCTGTTTGCCCGGAGGACACAGCTTTATCATATTGTTTCTTGGCTTTCTCTTTTTCTTTCACCTCCCCAACGTACATCTGACCGTCAGTCTCCCTGTGAGGTATAAAGACATTTGTTAAACAGAAACACACAGCTCATATGTTCACTGTCAAAAGGCCTGAGCTTTAACTGACATGGTAAAGTTGGTGATGAAGGCGGTCTTGGGCAGCTCCACTTCGAAGAAGATTTCCTGGGAGGAGTTGGCTTTGTTCAGAGCCCTGGAGGTCATGACGGTGTGGGCGAAACGAGACGTCACCTTGCAGTCCACTGTCACACTGTGCACCTCCACCTGAGACAGAAACAAATGACGAGATGGAAAGACAGAAACACAAATGAATATGGGAAGCCTGTCACAAGCACTTCACATAGAGCATATGGTGAATTACTGTATTTTCATGTCTCTTTTCTCTTTTTTGTTTTTTGCAACTGGGTCCCACCCACACTGTGCTGTCCTGATTGGTGCCAAAGAAAATAATATCAGCTTGAAAAAAAAAAAAAGTTTAAAAAGACATTATGTCACTGATTCCACTTGGGGAGTGCTGTGATGAGGCTGTTTGGGCAGGGTCAATTTAGGTACTGTATGCTCTAAGCAGGGATAGTGTGGGTGTTTAAAAACAAAACTCTTTTTCAGTTTGTTTAGTTGTTTATCAGTACTTATACTTTTTTTTTTTTTTTTTTTTTTTAAGTCTGTTGACCTTTGGTTGTACAGCCAATCAGTGAAGGACAGAAAAGCCTGACCCATGTTGTTTAGATCACCTCAAGGATTCAAACAGCAGGATGTGGAGGTGCACTGTCACACTGTGCACCTCCACCATCTGATAGGAATTTTGTCATGTTTTTAGAGTAAAAAGTCTATAGGGCATCAGCATCAACAAATCATAACCACACAAATGACACTGTCATATTACAGCAAACAATCGAAACCAGTGGTCAATAGGATTGGCAGTCTCTCTACTGAATTCTGCATCAGATCTCAGGAGGGATGTCCTGAAATGATTCATGCCACAAAACAGAAAGAGGTCACATTTCTGTCAACACAATGTAAAATGAAACTTTCCCATACTAGCAAATGAAGAAATGAATAAAACACAGATGGACAAATCACTACCAGCTTGGTTATTGTCTCCAGTAAAGCAAAGAGAAAAGAAATGCATGCCAGTGGACACTGGGGGGAGGGAAGAGCGGAACAAGTGGCATCTGGAAGTAATGTGGTTTATGGGAAATGTGCACTTCATTTTGCAAACGGTAACAATGCCACTACTGTGACATAGAAGCTGCCAGTCATCTTGACCACAGCCTCATGTGTATTCACTTTTCATATTCAATTTTAAATTAACAATGATACATCAACATATATAAACGTTTTGTGGTTAGCCCAGGTCATACACCTGTTTTGACTTTAGAATTTCATATTAATTTCAAAATGAGTTCCTTACGTTGGCAGAGTCGGTGCTTCTTTTCTGCAGAGGAAACAGAAACAAAAATACTTTCACCATCAGCATTGTTGTTTTTGAGTTTTGTAGCAGGGTGTGGCCAAAACAAGTAACATATAAAGACAGCATACAAAACAAAGATCAGTGAAATTGTAGTTTAAACCTTTGTTGGTAAGTTATGAGATGAATACCTTTATTGACCTGGTGCCCATAACTTCTTCAGTCTCCTGCAATAGAACATGGAATGACTGCATGGTTATTGAGTTTAAAACAAAGGGATGTACGTCAAATATTTTTTCACTGAATCTTTACTATTAGTTATACCCTAGCTTGAAAAAAAAATCCATGCTTTTGATACTCTGCATCATGTGTACAAAGGTTGAAAGATTATTGTGGTAACATGTCTGGGAGGGAAGGTGTGGACCTAGAATCAGATAAAGAAATTGTAACAAGGGTGGGAAAAAGCTCTGGGGAAAGACACACAACAGACAGTTTGTCGAGAGGAGACAAGCAGCGGCAAGATAATGGGCAAAACTGGTTGGCATCCTAGACAATCTGGTAAAGTGGCGTTGTTATTTAGGTTTTACATGGGGAAGCAGATACTGTATGTGGATAGATGGATTGGGATGTGCAGAGGCCTGATAGCTCAAAGGGGGCAACTAGTGGACAGGTGAAGCATGACAAGGGCTGAAATGATACAACAAACTACTGCGCTGAGAGGGAACAGACGACAGAGGAGGACAGAGCTGTCATCACAGTGGCACATGTCACTCTTGGTCAAAAAATGTCTTTTGGTCTTTTGAACCTAAACGCAGCAGAAAAACTGTCTCTGTCTCAGTCTCTCTTTCTTTGTGAGTTATTGTACTTTGGCATAAAACTGACACACTACTCTTTGATTCTGAGACAAACAGAGCTGTTGATGTGAAACTTGGACTTGAGTCAAAACTGAAGGCCTTCCGTACTGTATAATTTTGGCCTGTTCCGGACATAATTTCACAGTTATGACAAAAACATGGAGAACTCTTCAGAGAAAACAGTGTCCCTAGATCTCACCATAAGATACTTGCATCAACAGCCAATTTTGAGCTGACCAAATTTAGCCTGTGTCCGAAATTTAGGATCAAATTTGAATTCTGCATGATTTTTGAAAAATAAAAGTTTCAAAAATATTTTTGATACTTTTTGATGTTAAACAAAGAAATTCATTATACATCTGAGACAGATTATGACCAAGATTTTATCAGAACCATCTCACACATTTTAACATGCATCAAACTTAGAAGATAACTGTACAGGGTCTTTAGTTACAGCTTGAGAATTGACTCTGAGTTGACTGCTGTAAGAATTGTATGGTCTGCACCTTGAATTAATAAGACTTACTTAATACCTGACTTTGGACATGCATTGACAAATCTGAGACTTGACTTGGGCGTGCATCTATAGACTCATAAACAGCTCTGCTTGCACCCTAACCTACATCTAATTCAGTCTGCTGGTGATGAGTTTCTCTCTATAAAGCTCCATCGTGCCTACAGAAACGTGCTTACATGGGTGAAATCACCCATGCAAAGATCAGCATTGGCTTAAAAATGCAGCCCACATCACTGATATCTAGCTGTTTATTTTAAAAACAGTTTTAAAAAGATTATTCCTGTAAGCTGTCAGTGCCACAGTGTTCCCGGAGATGACTGGGTCAGAGATGCTTTGGCATGTTTTTATTTGATTTTGCATGCCACCCTCTTGTTTTTCCTGCATAGCTTTGTTAATTATACCCTTTAAACAGATCTTCTTTTATTCTTTTTTCCTTTACAAAAAAAAGGAATAATAATTAAAAAAAGGCAACTTCAGCCACGCAAATCTCATCACATCCAGCATGCCTGAGGATTCTTCATGGGAAAGATGTGCTCTTAAAACTGAAGTGTATAGACTCAACGAGGCATCAGCTGACATGGAAAATAACAAAACTGACATTTGTTTGCATGCGACTGCTTCACAGATAGTTTTTGTTGAATACCTGTGTCAGAACATTTCTGCTGGAAATGACCAAAGCTCCTCCGGCCTGGGCTGGAAGCCAGATGCAGACACAAACCCACAGCAGCAGGACTCTCCACGCCGTAGTCATGCCTGGGAAACAGAGGGGCCTCTTCTCCAGCGTGACTGAAAACAAGTGTGGAGGGAATTTGAGGCATGTGGGGATCAGGACTTCCAGTAAGAGTTTTACTCCGCCCACACGGTGGTGCTGGAGGAGGTACCCTCTGTGACTCTTGTAGTATGTTTGTGTGAGTCAGTGTGCATGAAGAATGTATGAAGGATTTCATTGACTAAAATTTCATCGTGTCCTGACTTGCCCATCCGGTGTTAGATTTCAGATGTATGCTTGTATGTTCATATTGACATTGTTTCGAGGTTCTATAAATCACAGGATTTAAGTACAGTTAAGCATGGATATTTAAAACAATAATCAGGGTCATTTGTTAGGGAGAAGAATTTTTCTTTCTCATTGTTTGACTATGAAGAAATGTTTCACCAGTGTGTCACCACCAAGATAAAATTTATTAGGTATCATGTTGTTTAGAAATTCTACATGAACTGTTACAGACTGTTTCATCAGAGTTGCACTGCTTGGAAACAGTTGGGTTTCCTGCTTTTGCATCCTGTCAGCTCCTGACAATTAGAAACACCTAAACTAGGATCTTAAAAGCAGGATGTGTCAGGTGTCATCATACAATGGCTTGAAATGAGCAAACTTTCAAAGTCAAACATGTCTTTAGAGGAAACAGAGGAATAACTAAAGTAAAGATGTGATAAACACTAAATAAACTGTCTTTACTGTCTTACTAAACAATGTTTGAAACAATGGAAAACTGACACAAAATGAGTAAATCTTGCTTGAATCAACCATGTCCCATTTATTCAAAAAAAAAAAAAAAAAAAAAAGTCTAAGTCTGTCTGGGTGAGTGTTATTTCCAATTTTCATAATTCCAGCAAATACACTCATAATGAAGCCTGTTTGCCTTTGGGTATATGATGTTAGATTATTTATGGTGTAAGTACGTATGATTTTGCTGATTTCTGTGGTGGACGTTGATGTGTAACCTCTTTTTTAAACTGTTTTAAAAAGTCCTGACACAATGTAGTCTGTTTCATCTCCATCGATGAGGCCTGTTCCGTTACTATGAATGAACCAGCAGGGAACATTTTCTCCGTTCTTCACATCCCTCCTGAAGTCTCTCTGCCAGCCTCTGTGGGCCAAGACAGAAACGTCACAATATTTTATGCCCAAATAAAACGCAAAGCAAGAACCATTTATTCATTTAGGAGGCAGATTACATATTAACTCTTCCACAGTGAGATGGGACATGCTTATCTGTGGCATGTTAGCGTACCTGGTCACATTGAGTTCTTGTCCTTTGACATACATGGTGGCGTCTGGTTTCTCTGGGACTTCTCCTGGACGCAGGTCCGTTACCTCATATTCAATCCCATGGTAGAACTGACCTGAAGGACGACCCGACATTTGCAGCAAATATTATTTTAAAACATTATCATTCTGGCTCTGTATCTACCCACCATCCCAACTGCAGTAAAATAATTGCAACTATCTTATTCTTTTGTGTCTACTATGAAGAGACACCACTGTAAATTCTGAAAAGAAATGTATATTACTTCTTCAAACCATGCAATCTACTTCCTGGTAAGTGTGTTATGTTGTACCCAGTAGGCCGTGAACAGAAGGGGAGAGGAGGTGGCTGTCCAGGGTGTAGAAACCCAAGTAGTCCCGGTGGTACGGATGCTTCTCCCACACTTTGTGTAGCAGAATCACAAACTTGACTGAATCTTTTAGAGTTACTGTAAGGCTGCGATCCTTGGTCACAAGAAGATCCACACTGAAAGGAGAAAGAAAGGGAAGTTGAGGATGACTCATATTATTCCTCTAAAGGAACGGTTCTCCCACTGAAAGAGATAACAAAGTGATGGTATAGCCACTCACTTGGGTCCTTTGAGAGAGGCTGTATCAGACCACAGCAGCTTGACCCGTTTGCCATCCTGGAACACTGAGATTTCACGAGTGCTCACCTCCAGCCTCACCCCCAGAGTCTGGTGGATGATGCCAAACCGCCAGAAGTAGGTATTAATTTTACCATCAGGGGGAATTTTCTTGTCTCCAATTATCTGGCCGTTGACCAAAATACCTGAGGAAACAATGTGGGATTCAGTCATTCACTGTTTAACTGCAACAAATGATTTGCTAGCACTTAAGTGTACAAAATGAGAAAAAAAACTACATTTGATTCAAATATTGGTCCATAAGACAGACACTGGGGACTCTATTGTGTACTTGCCAACTGTTAATAAAATCATGGTGATAATCAGGACTCAAGGCTGACCTGATTCTGGGTCTCTGACCAGAGTGAAAATGGTTCCTGGTTTGTCATTGATGTTGAAGCACAGAGCATCGCCTCTGTCTGGCAGCTCTATCATGAAGTGAGGATCTCCATCCACTGCAGGTGATACCAGACAGCAATAAACAAAATGAACTTGTTTTGGACATAGTATTGGATCAATGTGCTGTTGACAACATGTCAACAGCCATGCTGGGAGTTCTGTGAGGTACACTTGTACTTAAAGCAAATGCTAACCCAAGCATGCTAATAACAATGTTTACCATGTTCACCATTTTAACTTAGCATGTTAATATTCTAACACGTGTTGACTGGCACTAAACCCAAATACAGCTGAAGTTGCAAAAGTAAAAATTTGAATTGATCGATTGATCGATGGCCCAGATGAAGAGTTAAGGGACCGTCCAAAAACATTGCAATTAATCCTGAGAGGGACCATGAATATCTGTACAAAGATTTGTGACATGGTATAGATTTTGATCTGCTATCGGTGCTGAGTGAGAAGTCAGAGGATCCCTTAAGTCATTAAGAGCCACACTCTGAGGCAATGAACGGACAGAGCACAGGGACGATAAACTAGCAGTGCCATCTCTAGAGCCATGCGGCTGGTACTGGGAAAAATGAACTTACCGAAAATATGTGGGTGGTGACTGGTAAGCATGTGTTCGTGTGTACAGCGCAGGGCTTGCTAATTGATGTGCTAGGTACAGGAACAATAAAATCAAAGTTAAAAGCAATGCAGTAAATAGACTTAAACCTATATTTTTTTTAATGCAATATTGTTAAAAAAAAAAACAACAACAACAAAACAAGTCTTACCTTGTCCTCTTTCTGCCTGTTGTCTTTGCTCTGTTCAAAAATCAATAAATAAAATTAAATAAACAAAAAACAGATGAACATAATTGAGTAAAGAGAGATAATTTGTTGAGAATATGAATTCAATAGCTGGTGCTGCTTCTGAATGTATCAAAGTGAAGTTTTGCTCTGCAGGAAAAAGGCTTGACTTGGCCTGTCCAGCATCACTTTTTAAACTCTCTCTTTCCTCCCTTACCCTCAGTCAGCTTGTCAGCAATGAGAGGGCTATCTGTTCCGTCCTCAGTTTCAGGCTTTGTGACCACCATGGAGGTGAGAGGGGTGACAAAGCTGTATTGCAGAGACATCTCCAGCGCCTTGGCTGTGGCATTGACTTTCTCGTCTGGGCTACCACTCTTGCTGCAAAAGGAAAAATATATGGAAGCTGCCACATGTGACACTGGCACAATGGAATCAATAAATTAAGATTAAGATTCATTATGGGCTCTCGGGCGTTGGCCAAAGAGTATCTGTATATATTTTTAAGCTAAAGTAATTCAGGTCTCAGCTTGAGTGAAATGGCTTAAACTAACCTCTTCTCCAGGAGCTGCTGGATGGTGAGATAGGCCCACAGACGCTCTGTGAAATCCCCGAAGATGTACTCCTCATCTGGGTAGATAACATCCCAGTTCGAGGCACTGGCCTGGCCCTGCACTTTGAAGTCATCCTCAAACTACAGGGGAGGGAAAATGAGAAGAAACTGCTGTCTAATTAACAGAGTAATAATAGACACAGTGAGTGTCTTCCAACCTCAGCAGCTGTCTCTAAATTTCTGCCTTGTCCCTCTCCTTACCCCTTGGCCGAAGACCTCCACCAAGAGGTTGTCCAGGTCGTTGTCTGTCAGCCGACCGGCCACCAACGATCTCTGAGCCGTTAAACAACTGGCTGAAGTGGTTGGTGGTCAAGAATTCCACTGCATTGTCAGGATAACGCAGATCCACCTCCGAGAGCAGAGGGCTGGACACTTCCTCATAGAAACCCTGAAGTAATCGAATACATACATTGTGTTACATGCACTTGTACAAAATGTGCCATATACAAAGCCTTTAATTAAAATTTTGTCAGTAAGAGTGACAATCAAAGTGACCCAGCTGGTATTTTTTCAATTTTCAAAAATTTAACTATTGGCTCAGAAATGTATTTATAGCCTAAACCCTCCACCTGGAGTTGCATTGTCGCATCTGAAGCTTCATAAATTCTGCGGGCCAGTCCCTTGTTTTGTTTGCTCATCACATCCAGGAAGGAGTAATCCACATCATTTCCAAATCCAAGACAGAACAGAGACATGTTTCCTCCAATAGCTGATTGTACATTCTCCTGGATCTTGCCAAGGTTAGACTCTCCTTCAAACCCACACATACAACACACAGAGATTTAATGGTAAGTATAAAATACATTGACCAGATGTGCATTCACACAAATGCTACACAAAATTCCCCACAGTACGTACACACTCTAGATGCTCACCAGAATTTGGCATTCCATCAGTCAGTAAAATAATCATATCAACACTTCTGTCAGGGAGTCTCTTCGCCTGCCTGTCTTTGACCAGCATGCTCACAGCTCTCAACACTGGCATCATTGATATTGGTGGCTACAAGAAAAACACAAAACAAACGTAAGTATTCTTATCACGTAAGGAATAAAGATGACATTTGGAATACAAGCTAGATGTCACTTGTTTTTCTCTTAACCTCCCATATCCCGCAGCTTGTGCACGTGCTTCATGGCTTCAGCCACATTGTCCTTGGTTGCTTTGCTAAGTGATTGTCTCCAAGGACTGACCATGTGATCGAACTCGATGAGGGCAAAGAAGTCCTCCTCATGGAGGTCTTTGAGGATCTCCAGCAGTGCCTCTCGCGTCTACAAAGAGTTACAAGTTCAGGGGTCACGTGCACATGGACATCAATATATTAGAACCACATCAACAGTCTGAGCATTCTCTCACCTGTGCAATCTTTTTTCCACTCATTGATCCGCTCCTGTCAATCACAAACACCACATTCTTTGGGACTCTGGGCAGGTCAGGGGGAGCGAAGAAGTGCACAAAGTATCCATTTACAATCTGAAGGGAAGAGATAAAGAACAGTAATATACAAGAAATAACACAATCGAATCACAGATAAATACAGTTTTTCTTTCAAAACATAGCATCCAGACGAATGATATTAAAGTGACTCTGTGGTTCTACATCCAATGCATAGTGTAAATGTTTGTTTAGCAGATACTGAGTGATGACAGCTGACCTGAATGTCCCCGAGGTTCTTTGCTCGGTTTACGTCATACTTGATGATAAAATCTCCATCAATGAGTGTTCCATCACAACTTGGACACGTCCTCTGCTGCTCCATAGTTGGTGAGAAAGAGATGTGTGCCTGACAAGGGGATGCATACACTCAGGTTAGCTCATTCTTAGTGCTTGTGCCCGAAATGTTATTTTTTATTGGAAATCATTTTGACAAACTTTGAAAGCCTGTTACACCATGTACCTTTTTCTCTGTGACAGTTTTCTCCACCAGGGGGAGCAAGTCATTGGAGAGGAAGGTTGCATGGACATCAATAAAAGCAATGCCCTGAGGCTCATAGATGTCTGCCACAATCTGTCTCCACACACACGCAAACAGAGACAGAGATCATTTTGTAAAGTGAAACACTGGTTTAGGATAAAAGAAATCACCAAGAGGCAGAATTTAATCATGAGCATGGATTCACCTGAAACTCATTGACCGGTGTTTTGGGTTTAACTCGGGTTAAAATCTCATATTGGCCCAGCTTCCTCTGAAGGAGCTCCTCGTAGGTCAGAACAAACGTCACATTACTTTTGGCCGCAACGTTGACAGACACTGAAAACTTCTCCATCTTTCTCCCAGACACCCTGTAATAAAATACAGACATAACTGAGAGCTGCTAAAAAAAAAGGGGGATAAATTTACAACAAGCTGTACAACAAGCTTTTATTTTTGTGTTTGAAAAACTGGGTTTATGAATTTTTCATCTCCACCAACTCACTTGACCAGTCCAGCAGTCTGTCCAGAGGAAACAGCTTTTTCATACTGTTTCTTAGCTTTCTCTTTCTCCTTCACCTCTCCAACATACACCTGACCTTCAATTTCCCTGCGAGGTGCAAAGATGGAGAACTGCATTAAGCAACCCAAAGTAAATTTACTGCACCATTAAGGAACATCTGTTTTAGAGCACAACTGTGAAAGGAAGCAGGGATAACTGTCATCTCATACACAGATGGTCATAACTCATGCAGGAATGTGGACTGAGCTTTAACTGACATGCTGAAGTTGGTGATGAAGGCGGTCTTGGGCAGCTCCACTTCGAAGAAGATTTCCTGGGAGGAGTTGGCTTTGTTCAGAGCCCTGGAGGTCATGACGGTGTGGGCGAAACGAGACGTCACCTTGCAGTCCACTGTCACACTGTGCACCTCCACCTGAGACAGAAACAAATGATGAGATGGAAAGACAGAAACACAAATGAATATGGGAAGCCTGTCACAAGCACTTCACATAGAGCATATGGTGAATTACTGTATTTTCATGTCTCTTTTCTCTTTTTTGTTTTTTGCAACTGGGTCCCGCCCACACTGTGCTGTCCTGATTGGTGCCAAAGAAAATAATATCAGCTTGAAAAAAAAAAAAAAAGTTTAAAAAGACATTATGTCACTGATTCCACTTGGGGAGTGCTGTGATGAGGCTGTTTGGGCAGGGTCAATTTAGGTACTGTATGCTCTAAGCAGGGATAGTGTGGGTGTTTAAAAACAAAACTCTTTTTCAGTTTGTTTAGTTGTTTATCAGTACTTATAC
Source organism: Lates calcarifer (assembly GCF_001640805.2). Lineage (NCBI taxonomy): Eukaryota > Metazoa > Chordata > Actinopteri > Centropomidae > Lates > Lates calcarifer. The sequence continues at coordinate 15,507,950 of NC_066844.1, forward strand.
TTTTTTTTTTTTTTTTTTTAAAGTCTGTTGACCTTTGGTTGTACAGCCAATCAGTGAAGGACAGAAAAGCCTGACCCATGTTGTTTAGATCTCCTCAAGGATTCAAACAGCAGGATAAGAGTTGTTTTTGGGACCAACAAATCATGAAGAAATCAAATTGCTTCCTATAGGGCTGTTATATGTTTTCTCAAAACTGTAAAGATAATTACATATACTTTTTGTAAAGCCTCTTGATTTAATTTCTAGATTGTTTTCTTATACTTGTATATGCATTTATTTATGTATTTATTCCATATATAGTATTTAAGCTTATAGCCTTTTTAGTCATTAGTTTGGCTTTTTTCTTTCTCCGCTAATCTGTTGTGTGTGTGTGTGTGTGTGTGTGGGTGTGTCCACTGATCTGGGTGGCAAGCTGCTGCTGCGAACAACTAACAAAAAAAGGTCTCATCTTACCTTGCCCTCATTTGCACTCCTTTTCTGTTAAAAAACAAACAGATGACATGATAAGGAGATGATATACTATTTAGATTTCAAAAATCCAAATATGAGACAGCACAAAACTGGCAATTTACGTATGGTACTTTTAAAAAATATTTATTTATATTATGTTGAAGTTTAAGTCATGCAATTGCAATTCTGATATTTAACGACCAAAGGTTTGGTGAACACGTATAAACAGAGAGACACTAATTCATAATTGAAACATGAAGAAACTGTGAGCGTGTGAATGGTTTCTGCCCAATACCTGCAGTGATCTGGCAGCTCCTCTTGTCTCCTGAAATACAAATACAGCAGCGTGAACTACATAGTGCAAGATATCAGAACAAAAAACATGCACATTGCCTTAACATTAAGTAACTCCTGAGAAAAAACTTGTGTCACACATATACACACAAAGAGGAGAAGTTAGGAGAAGTTAGTTAGGAGTGAAATGATGGTAAAACTGAACGGGCGCAAACTAAAACTGAATGAGCAGAGTTTGTGTCAAAGAGAGTATTCATAAGAGAGCAGGCTTGGCTAAATCAGGAACTACCAGAAGAAAAAAAAATGAATATGGGCAAAATTAAACTCTAACTATAAACTAATGTGATTTCTAATTAAAATCAGTGTACAAAAAGGCCAGTTGTACGAGGTTACCTGTGGCGCTTCATGGCCCCCGGAGATGACCAGAGCCCCTCGGGCCAGGCTGGGCAGCCAGAGGCAGGCGCAGACCCACAGCAGCAGCAGTCGAACACCCAGCACTCCAGACATGACCAAACTTCCACTGAACACTGGCTGACTTCACTGCTGAGAAAAATTCCCTCTGCCCAGAGGGAGGGACAAAAAAATGTGTGTGTGTGTGTGTGTCTGTGTATGTGTGTTGTCCTTCAGTATTGACCAACAGACCTGAGCTCAACGGGCAGGAAGCCCTAAGGTAGAAATGCTGATGCTTGTAAAGCTTAAAGAAAACGTCTGTGCTCAGGCTCTGAGTGTGTGACTGTTTGTAGGACTGACATAAACTTACACCTAATTAGATGTTGCCAACATGACAAGCTTGACACCCAGAGCCTCAAGACCAATGTACAAAAATCATATCATAAAAGCATCAATTAGTAACACACAAATTATTATTTAGAGCAGGAGATAATTCCTAATGTAATTACGACTCATTATGTCAGCCCATGTTGTTCCACACAATTTGCAATAATAAGTAAGTAAACAGTGTCTAGATATTTAAATAGATATGAGGCCAGTATGTGTATTCACAGTCTGTGGTGTGTAGCATTCAGTTAGAGCAAAATGTTTAGTTACACATGTATCAGAATGTCTTTACTGGTTGTTTAAGGTTTCTGAATGATGACTAAATGTGAAAATAAAACAGTTAATTTGTACATGTATCAGATATGTTTGCTTAAATCTCCCCTCAGTTAGTGCTTTCTTCCTCCTCCAGCTGGACTCTTTCACTCACTAGCCTGTGCTGCTTCACTTGAAGAGTGTGTTTACATCATTTCCCATTTGGGAGAAAACAGTGAACTACTGTAAGAAAACCAGAAAGACTCTCTTGTATGTTATTTAGTGAAACGATATATATATATATATAAAAAAGCTGATCAGTGCTGAATGTGGCCCACATAAATGAATGATTCAGACTACTTGGACGTGATACTGGGCTACAGAAATAAACTTGACTACAGAGTGTTTTTGAAAGGGAATTTGTCCATTATTACATACAAAACAAAAGGTGACCAGACTCAGCATAGCTCCACAAATGACAAAAACAGAGTTAACTTAAACAAACAACTTTTGGCTGCGTATTTGTAGTGAAGCCTCTCTGAACTTTTGAACAAACAACATTATTTTTCTACTTGGACAAGCTGGGCTGTACTCTGCACTCAAATCAGTGAGTCATTGTCATCAGTTGGCTACAGGGGTATGAAAATGTGAGCCAAAGATTCAGGTATTATATTCAGTACTTGTGTCATGACAGAGCAGAGCAGGCTATTAGAGACTTTGTTGTTTAACCAGGTTACTTGTTTGGTGTGTTGGCTGAAATATGTTAATCATCTCAGCCATGGCCAGGTTAACCCACTAAAGGGTCCCAGGGCAAAAATGTGCTGTGTGGCCCCACTGGCCCCCATTCATCTATATTGGTTAATGATAAGCACTTTGTGATAACTTGGTTAAGCAAAACAATGCACCATGTAAGCACAATATACAGTATACTGAAACAATAAATGCCTTGATGCCTTTACTAAGCAAAGCCTTAAGGCAATTTAGTAGCACATATAGTAATAGACAAATTTGCACTCACTTAAACCTGCAATAACAAACTGTTTGGCCTCTTGGGGGCAGTGGAAACAAGCTGCTATCACAGGGTTGCACTTATATATTACACCTTTTAAACGGCAAACTTGTTAGCACAAAGCTGCCTATTTGCACATCTAGCAGAAACAGAGCAACATTAGTATTCATCTGGAATTGTGTCTCTGGCCACCTGATGAATCTAAAGGAGTGCAGACAGAAGGTGAAGCAGCCTTTTCACTTGCGTTCCCTCACTCCACAGAGCTGAGAGGAACGAGTCAAGTGACAGTTCTGTTTTAATTTGTCACTGCCAGCAACCCCTACAACATACATGCAGTCTAGTTATTCATCGTTAATATAAAAAAAACTGATTATAGCAGCTTTAAATGACCATTAAACACAGAAATTAATACATAGTAACTGCTTTGCCTGAGTAGTAATCCAGTCAGTCTCAGATTTCTCACTTGGGTTAAAAAAATAATCAAATGTTGACAAACCTTACTTTATTTACTGATGACTTAATAAATAATAATTTGAAATCACAAGCACAAGTCAGGGATACAACCACTGTAAATGTAGAGACACAGTGAATAATAATCAAATTCGCATTCTCTTTTTAACACTGCCTTTCAGGTCAAAATTTCAACTTCAACTTAACTATACTTGATGAGGTTACCTGCCACAATTGCTGTTTATTTGCATTTGGTGATTTGCCAAGTGTTCATTTCAAGCCCTAAATACACAGAATTATCCTCTTTTTGTAGTTTACTACTAAGAAATTAAAGAAACAAACAAACAAACAAAAAACATTATATTTCTATATAGTGGGAAATAATTTATTTAGGAAAAATAGTCAAATAAATAGTAAAAAACTGAGCAAATAAGCAAATATTTTAAAAAGCTTTGTCACCACTGATGAAAGAATGTTACAACGCATTTACAACCCGCGCCACATTCAAAACCTAAGCCATTCTCCAAGTCTGATGCGTGGTGATGATGATGATGTACAATAACTGCTTATATAGCCGTAATGTCACACACTACTACCACTAAACAAACATATTATCTCTCCTAATGTCAACTAACTTTTTAAAATATAGAAGAAAAACACACACTTTTCAATCCATATTACGCAATAACATCACTGACTCAAAAAGTTCAAGACTACAGCGTATGTTTCTTCAGTGCTTTCTGTTTTGTCCTGCAGTGTGTCTCTACTTGCTGAACACACTGGCTCCAGGAGCTTTGGCAGCAGCAGGCTTCTCCAGGGCCGTCTCTGTCCCCATCCTCACACTGCTGAATACTGACGGAGCCACTTTGCCCATGCGTTCTGAACACATGTGGAGACAGAGAGGAAAAGAGAGAGAGAGAGAGAGAGAGAGAGAGTGAGTGCTTTAACCAGGTGACTTCTTGTCCTCAATGAGTGATAAGAATTCCACCTGGGTGTCTTTGAGGGATTGATGTGAGAACAAAAACAACAAGTGTGTCTAGGTAATTTCATGCGTGGTCTTGCGTGTTTACTATTCAACACTCTCAACAGCTGGCTTCTCAACTGAAGTGAGATTTTCATGTCTTTACAGTAAACACTGCCCCTTGATTCCAGGTCACAGGATTTCTTTTAATCCTTTAACTGACCAATATTTTTACACTTTGTGAATAATGTCTCAAGTTGGAAAAAAGAAAAAGTCACATTCTCACAAGTAGTATTCAAAAGGCATCTCTGATTTGTTAGTTGCAGGCTGTGAAAGTTTTATTTCTATCTTCACCACACACTCAAATCTAGACATAAAATCTGATCTGTGAGACAATATTTATGCAGGTTGGTAAAGTTGAAAGGGCATAAAAGTGAATCTGGGGGAAAGATGTTGGCACTGTCCAACAGTGAGTGGGAGTCATGCAAGTGGAGCAGGGTTGTGTGTAAAGGGTGTTAGTCACTGCAAGCAAGAGCAAATATTCAAGGGCAGCTGCAGATTACTCAGCATTTGAACAATGAGCTAGAAGTTAATTAAAAAAGGATAAAATATCATAATACGAGCAAGAATTAGTCTGGTAGTGAATAGTATTTGGATTGTGTTTGAAAAATCCTTGCTGTTTCCAACTGAGTTTGTCACAACAGGCATTACGGCATGAACACAGCAACATAAAATCCACACATAATAATCATTCGACAACATGCTGGTATCTGCTCGATGGAATATGTTTTTAAAAACTGTCACAAGCACACTGTATATAATATTGTGCCATGTTGTACACAAGTGGAAAGTTGGATCACCCCATAATATTTAGCTAGGGTCACATATTTCTATAACACCTCGCATATTGGATCAAACCTACCAGCCTTCAGTCTTAATTGGATGAAAATAATTGAATCCATTAATGACTGTATGAACACACTTCACTGTTACTTTACAGTTTAGTAACCTACACATCGCGCTTCCTGTCGCAGAGTTCAAACGGATTTCCGTAGCGGCAGGCACATGTAAAATTAGGCACGCGTAAATTATCGTACAAATAAGCTAATTATTGTAAATCGGGTAACACTAATCAGAAAAAAAAAACTGTAGAGTTATGTTAATGTTATGTTTATAAAAGAATGCTGCGGGGCTAATGGCATCTGTCCCTGGTGGTCTAGTGGTTAGGATTCGGCGCTCTCACCGCCGCGGCCCGGGTTCGATTCCCGGTCAGGGAACACGTTTTTATCTTAATATTTGTGAATGACGTGTTGATTTTCTAAAGAAATGGAAAAAGTTGTACAGTGTTGTTACTATGACTGGATTAATGCTGGATTATGGATATAAATGAATACATAGAAATTGTAATTATTACATTAAAACAAGAAATATGTCAATAAATGTTGAAATAAATGAAGAAAAGAATAATTAAATATATAAGTATATGAATCAATATAATAAAAACATGTTGATAATCAATTGGTAAATAAATACATCAATTTATTTCTACAAGGACAAGTAAGAAAACCAATTTTGGAGAAAGATCACATTTGAGAGAACAGAAAGACAAAATATCTTTACATATATGTTTACATCTGACATGGCATTAACGTCACTTGTGTTTCAGTGTCAGAGGAAACAGCATTAAGAAAAGGCTTTACTCACCACACTCCACCATGACCTCATAGGTCTTACTCTTGACCTCGCCCTTCAGTCCCAGTTTACTGCGGGCTCCTTTCAGGTCCTCCTCCTTCATTGGGGGACGCTTCTTCTTCTTCACCTCACCTGGCTGAAATTAAGTAAAGAAGGAAGAAAAGATTATGACTGTTCAAAGTAAAAAGAAAGAAAGCAAATGGTGGTAATATTAAAATCTGTAGTAAAACCTGGAGCAGCGTTACATTCAGGTAAATAGTCAAAACAACATATTAGACTTGACCTTACCTGTGACATGGTGATTGATGTTGGGGTATTGATTCAACAGACACTCTTTTCAGTGTGACAGAGTCGCTGCTATTTTTCTAGTGTGTGTCTTTGTCTCCAAACAAGCCTGCCATTATATATAGTCCTGGTCCAGACCCAGTGAGTCAGTCAGACCTGCTACCCTCTTCCCCACTCTGCCTGTTGTCAGTGTGTATTATTAGGTGTGACGTGAGGGATGGTACAGCTGGAATGGGTCTCCCATCTTTTACGATAAGCTTACAGGCCAACAGCTGATAATTCAGGACACAACACAAGTGGTTGTCTGACTCCTCCTCCTCTGCCCAACCAACCCAAGCAGAGATACAGTCTTTTTTTTTTTCTTTTTTTTTTTTGGTCTGGGACTTGGCACTAAGACGAGTATTGAGAGTGTCCACCACCTGGCAACACCTTCCTGCAGCTCCAGGGGTTGGGACTCTGCCTGCCCATTGCTACAGCTTGATTTAAGCCTGAGGGAATGTCTTTTTGGGCCTTGTAAATAGCATTTCCAGACAGTTAACACAGGGACCAATGAAAAAAGGGCTGAACCAAGAGGAGAACTACCCAAACTGTTCGACTGTCTTGTTTGAGTCACAGGGAAGCCTTTAGCACTTTTCTAATGTGTGTAATAGGCAGCAAGCAGTCTTCAGGTCAAATCCAGACCCATGCAAGATAATTTATTACTGTGTAAAACAGCTGTAATATAATTAACTATCAGAGGACTTGGCATCATAATCTGAAACTGAGGTGTTAGCAGTATGACGATGGACCAGCTGACTCACTATGTTAAAAAGACAAACTTGGTGACACAAAGAGGATCCAGAAAGGCTGCACACCCCTTTCAGCAGTTCTATTGATAAACCTCTGACTGACAGAGGAACAGTCTCTAGATGTGATTATCACTACTGAATCTCTCTTTAAGTTGCTGTATTAGCCATCTCCTGTGTATCACAATAAAGTACATGGTTGTGAAGGAGCTTATGAGGCCTCTCCAAGTGCAAGGTTTAAGGTAATGAGCATCTCTTTGATACTTAGTGTTAGGGATGGAGGAAAAAACAAGTACAATAAATGATATGCTTGTGTCAGACAGGAGGTGAAATCATGGCACACGCAGTGAAAGTGATACATGGAAAATTGGCATTTGTCTCACTAAATGAAGCTGATGAGCCAGGATGTCATGTGTTTGTTTAGTGCTTCTGAAAGGATAACTGTCAGTCAGGATGACTCCTGGCGCTAAATGCGTGTCTGTGTATTTCCTTAAGCATTTATAAAGTAGCTATAAGTACCAATTGGAGCTATTTCTGGACACACAATCATGACTGTAGGTCCGGCGGCTCTTATTACAACGGAGTGTCTTCCAAAATAAGGACTGCTCTGTATTTGTCAAAGAGCGACATCCAGTGACGACGCAGAAGCAACGTATACCATTCTCTTTATTCTCATGCCTCATCCTTAAAACTCTTACATCAGTCAGGTGATATCTACAGAATACAGTCCATCGCTGTATTGAGTTTATAAGCAATCGTGGCACGAGTATTTACTACCTTCCCTGGTGGTCTAGTGGTTAGGATTCGGCGCTCTCACCGCCGCGGCCCGGGTTCGATTCCCGGTCAGGGAACTACTTTTTCGTTGACACACAGTTAGAAGGTTCCAGTGGCAGACCGTACATTTCACACCTAGACCTTCGCTGATGTGCTGTAGAAAATAAAAAAATAAACAATGTAGTACAGAAACGCAGTATAACATACTTATATCACAGACAGCATGTCAGGTAGGCAGAACATAATGTTAATTACTTATTACTTACTTAAGCAATGCTATAAAAACCCAATTAACAAAATTCTATATGTCTCCAAACACTGCACTTTACTCACCAAAGCTGCTGATTATTTGTAGAAATAACTGCTTCTGTGGAGCAAACATTCTCAGCCCTAAATGAATTAAAATTTAAGCGGGAAATACGACTGGACAGATGAGACTTTCAGCATTGGCCTCCATGGGGACAGAGAAGGACTTTGTTGGAACTGAGACGCACAGGTTAACTCTACAACAGAGCCATTAAACTCCTCTCCCACCATCAGCCATTGTATGTTGAAAAAGCAGCTATTAAATCTATTCTAGCATATTTTGGCTTGCGCTGGTCGCTATGGATACGGTTTGCTAGCTCTGACTAGTATGCTCTCTGACTACCCAATTAGATGTCATGAATATGACATCTAATGATATTATAATGGTCATGAATATGACATCTAATTGTCGTCGGCCCCTGGTCTCTGAACCTCGAAATCTGATTGGTTAAAGGCCCACCACAGAATTCACACTATAGTAAAAAGCAAACGTTGGCTCAACATACTGTAGTTTATCACATCCTTTATTGGAAAAGCAGTTATAATGATACTTTACCTCCACCAGTTGCCTTTTTACTCATCTAGTAGTTTCACTTTGCAAAATACTAAAAGTCCTCTTTGTCCTGGTTGAGCTAAGTTACCATAAGTGCTGCAAGATTCTGTACTTTCCTCCTTTAAAATGCACACTCATTTATTCCTCGCCAACATGCCAAAAACATCATAATGAAATCATCACCAGCACCGTAGTCATCACAGTCAAAGTTTATGTCACTCTCCATTAACTTTAAAGAGAACCAGCACTCACACCAACTACGCACACAAGCATCCAGCACAAGCCAGTGCATACAGGTATAGAGCACTGTGTATATATACTGGCGCCGCACGCGCACACATACACACACTCTCTCTCTCTCTCTCTCTCTCTCTCTCTCTCATCTGTCTGGTCCACCGTCACTTAACAGTTTAGAGGTCTATGCATGTTACATTCTTAACATCAGAGCCTGCTGAATGCTGCTTCATGCCTGAAGATCTCCAGCTCTGGATACAACCGTCACAAAAAAAAAAAAAACAATCTGACAGACAAAAACAAATAAAACACCTGCTGGTAATTTCACTCAGGCACATTATTGTAACAAAAACAAATGAACCACACACACACACACACACACACACACAAAAAAAAAAAAAAAAAAAAAATCACGCTAAACACAAAAGGAAAGACGAAAGCTATGATAAATGGGAAATTGTGCAAGAAATGGTTCCCATATCTACTCTCCCTGTTTGAGTGGAGGAATAAAGAACACTTTTGGAACAAGCATAGTCACCTTTTTGGCCCAAAAATAACACTCAAAAACTTATATAAACCCCCCCCCCCAACAACTTAAAATGAGACAAAAGATATTCAAAGACAAAGAACACACAGTCAGAGCACATCAGTAAAACACTCACAAACAAACTGCAGTCTTGGGTCAACAGACAGACAACACGGACTGAGCTGATATTAGGATGTTGCAGTGTGGTGCTTGCAGTCCTATAGGTTTGTAACAGTTGAAAGGACTTTACCAGAAGATAAAAATGGAAGGTTGCTGCAAGCATTAATGTGCTCCTTCTGACGTTAAGTAACATTACATACAAGGTATACAGTAGTAAAGTGTGTAATTGTGCTCGAAAAGTGTTAGAGTCACATCAACACAGTGATTCAAACACTCCGACTCTCCCTCTAAATTTGGTGCGTTCGACCGTACGCACCCTCACATACATACACACACACACACACACACACACACACACGTCACAGGCCATGGTGGTTTGTCTACATGAGAAAACAAAAGCACAAACTTTACATGGAAACTACATCAGGAATACAATCACTTTAGAGTACATGTTAAGAGTACCAAATGTGATCAGCTCTATGAACAGACTTGTTTGCATGATGTTTGGTTCTGTTGTGGCCATTCAGACTTGTCCAGCTGACGTGATCCTCAACCACTGCAGCACAATACAATACACACTGCCACTGAAGTCCAAATAGTATTAAACCAGTGTTGCCCTTTTCCTACTTAAATCACATTTAGGATTAAACATTATTATGTTTGTTCATGGTAAATTCTTTGACAGTGTCTTAAACAACACCGCACAGGAGTGTCAAAATTCAACAGTGATCCAAAGTACTAGGTTAACTGCAAAAAATATTTCCCAGTGTGTTAAAAGTAAATCCCAGGTTAGACACGGCCTATGCAGGAGTCTTTCAGGAGTCAACAGTGAAGGGATTTCAATTACAGTATATTCTTCTGCCATCCATATCCTATGTTTGAAAAGAGGTTGATATCAGAGTCTGTGGAGGTGCAGGGAATGTGTGTGGGCCTGTGCGGTAAAGAGGTACCAGAGGAAATTCGATTGTAGTGGTTTAGCTCGGCACGCGGGTCAAACAGGTATCCCCATGCGAAGCTTCTTCTTCTTCACTGTCTTCAGACCAGTTAACCGACGAACATCATCTTCATCTGACTCATCCATTTCATCATCTGCTGAGAAAAGGATCTAAGAAACAGGAAAGAGAGAGGAAAAAATAGGACTAAAAGCTTTCTGGGAGACAGATTCATTATAATATTATAAGGGCATAATGCAGTCTCTTTAAGCTACATAAAAATCTGCCCCCATCTCTGCAGTCTTTGGGTGGATAGTAAAAATATTAAGCTTCTTATAAAACATTTTTCCCATCATACAGCTGGATAGCATCTTTCTTTAGAACATCCATGTCTGGTTAATGCCTACAGTGTGAAATGCAAGCTTTCAGTTTAAAAAAATTGAAGTCATCAGGATTATTTCCTCAGAGTTTAGACAGCTCCTCCATAACCACCAACGTTATACAATTGTTTTCATATGCTGAGTAATACCTCTTGTAACAGCCAAGCTTAACTTCACATGTAAAATTGGTGGATTGTTCCTTTAAAGTAAATCAAATTCAAAATAAAAGCTGTGATTCCTATGGGAAAAATAATGTTTTATTTATTTTATTTATGTAGTATTTTCAGCCTGACCCTGACCCTGCTGTTATAAATAATCAATCTTATGTAAAGGCCCATGATATCCACTGATAAAAAATATTAAACAAGTTTTGACATTTCAGTTTCCTTGATACTATTTGTTATCAGGCAGTTTAACTCATAATTCAGTAATATTCTATGACTAATCCTCAAATTCACAAAATCAAGACGATATACCTCATAAATGTTCAAATGTGTGATGTCTCATTTCCATAGTATTAATGGTACTGTGTCTCTACACACAAAGAAATACTAGGATTGTACAATGCATGTAACAACAACAACAGCTACTGCTGAATTTCAGCCAAAAAGAAGTCGTAGTAATTTCCCCGGCAATGCTAGAAAAAGGTATTCACGAGCCAGCCAGGAGTCGAACCTAGAATCTTCTGATCCGTAGTCAGACGCGTTATCCATTGCGCCACTGGCCCGCTGCACAGGCTTCATGCTGCTGACACCAATACATGTGTTTCAGCACGGCTTAGCCCATCCCCCACAACTCAGCAGTCTGCTGAGAGTGTGCTCTCTCGTTGCAGCTGCTGCCACAAATAGGAAGTGAAACAAAACATGAGGCTGGCTTTTGTCTGCACTGCTTTGACCATTCTGGCCTTGATAATCAGCCATACATTTCTTTTTGTAATCTAAAAGCTCACTAACATGGGGGCCATTGACAAAATACATCTGGTGTTTATAACAGAAAGAACACTCAAAACAGCATTTAGATATTCTTAGATACAAGTTGTCTGATGGCAAAATGAAAATTGAACATTGGTTTTCCACTTCCCCCAGTGTGATAATGAACTAAATGAGTTTTTTCAAGACCCTCATACTTCAAGGAATATGCAAAAATGACCTAAGGGCCACTTTGTGCTGTGTTTTGTTCCTACTTGGATAGGGAATCACTGTACATGTGTTTCCACAACCTTTGGCACAAATTGGTGTTAACATTGTTTGACCTAAAATCTGAAAATGACCAAAACTGGAGATGTAAAATCCACTATTAAAGGACAGCCTGCAGGAACAGGACTTAAGGCTGTAATCTGTCTGATTGTGGCAATCGCTTGACCACTCTGAACTCTGCCAAGTGAAACAATTTAGCACAGATCTGGTCTTGGGCAGTGTTTATCTTGTGTCTGCTATACCCACTTCAGACCAACACGTTGCAAGTGTTCTGAATGGGTCAGTGAATGAAAACAAAAATATCAAAAAACATTTACGAGCCAGCCAGGAGTCGAACCTAGAATCTTCTGATCCGTAGTCAGACGCGTTATCCATTGCGCCACTGGCCCGCTGCATAAGCCTGTGGCTGCTGAAAGCAATAAATGTGTGTTCAACACGGCTCAGCCCATCCCCCACAATTCAGCAGTCAGCTAAAAGCATGCTCCCTCAGCACAGCTGCTGCCACACATAGGAAGTGAATAAACTAACAGAATCACAGACAAAGATTACTTTTACAAACCAGGAAAAAAAAAACTAATGTGTGTATTTATTTTACCACTCAATGTGTCAAAATGCAGGATAAGCTCTATATATGTTTTATATTCATTTTTAAAATTATGCATAAAGTGAAAAAAGAGGAGCAATAAAGGTATACTGTAGATGCACTGGATATTTTATCAGGCCTGCACAAAAAATAGATTACAGGCGGGTAAAGGATCCACCACTGGCGTCATTACAGTCGCTAACTGTTCATAAAAGTCCTTCAAATGTTTATTACGAACTGGCTTCAGCAATACTGGGAGCTGCCAGCACTAGCCACATCTGATGCATGTTGGGTGCCATAGCTGTGAAGTTCTTCTTCAGGAATCTTTTTGGTGCATTACCACCACCTTCCGGTGAATGTGAGTGTTGTTGACTCTATGAAAGAGTTTATGACGCTCAGGTTCATTAGTTGCAATTGGATACGTTTCATTTCACAGTTCACCAAAAACACATGAGTACATTCAATGAACGCTCTCTTTTAGTACATTCATAATCAACACTGCATATTGATATGAGAAAAAACCTGAAGCTGACTGTTTGAGTAAGTAAAGGAAATAAGGAATATTTTTTTTCAGTCATTTTTCAGATTTGGTAAAGCAGTACACATCAGATTGCTTCACTGTTAATATAAATATGCAGTTATGTGTCTTGCATAAAGTATCTCACCCCTCTTTTCAATTTGAATCGTAATTAGACCTGTAGGCAGGTATTCACAGGGTCCAAGTCCTCCCGAGCAATTAGCAACCGGTGTCCCATCGAGGTGATGCAAGTTGAAAGTGCAGCCCCACAGGCTTGATGCAAGTCTCAGGTTGAGCGCAGCACAGTGACTAGAAAATATTTCACTTAGTTTGGAATGTTTCTGAATGTTTCTCCGTAAGCCCAGGACTTCAGTGAACCTGTTGTGAGTTCCGTATACACTTGCTGCATCGTTCTGTATACACTTGCTGCATACTGAATGACAATAAAAGTCTGTCTAAGTATCTCCAAGTTTTGGGGTAACTGATCTGACTTAGTTCAACAAACCCTGAGTATGTTCACACCAAGTTAAGCTCAAACTATCATCAACGGAGCTTTGATCAAGTCTCTTAGAAGTCTTAGAAGTGAGGCAGCCCTAAAAACGTGCATAGAAATGTCCATCCTGCTCTTAGAACCCTTTAAGCCATAAATCCAACCTGTAAAATCTCCATGCATTCACCTCATCCTGCTGCTTGTTCCATTCCTTATACCACTCAATCAAAAATATATTTATGTAGTTCCAAAAAATTATGGGCAAATTTCATGTTAATATTGTATTAATTGAACTGACCTATGAGCTTCAGTGGGGCACCAGCTCTCTCAGGCTTGGAACCCTAAATATAGCTCATTCAGCTGGTGTTGCTACTCCAACACTAAATCTACACCACCATCAATTCCCTGGTGGTCTAGTGGCTAGGATTCGGCGCTCTCACCGCCGCGGCCCGGGTTCGATTCCCGGTCAGGGAATGTCATTTTGAAAAAACAGTGACTAATATTTGACTGATAAAAGGTTTAATTCAGTGTGGCTGCATCTTTCCACCTTTTGTTGCTGATTTACTTCAAATGGCAAGAAGGCTCTCAGCCTTGTAGGCGCCGCACTGGACTTAGCAACAACAGTAGTCCACATATTAACAAGAGACCACTACCAGTACTAGAGATAGACTATGACACATCTCAGGCCTTTGTCAAAGGCCAGAGATTGCAGACAGCATGCCTTCACCAAACAAAAAGGCATCTCCGGTGGTCTAGTGGTTAGGATTCAGCGCTCTCACCACTGTGGCCCGGATATGATTCCCGGTCAGGGAACTCTTTATGTGTCTTTACATATTACACCTATGCCTCTAATTCCAGAACGCTAGCATTTACTCAAAATCACACAATGGAGTAGCAGTAGGCCAGTTTTGTTTGGTCCAGGGTAAACAAGCAAAGCCAGCATAATATGGGTTCTTCTTAATGGAAATATGGCAGGATCCCTATTCTAAAGGGACTATGGTTTCAATGACAGAGGGACAGCCCTCTACAGCAGCAGCCATAACTTTACATCTGCTAGAAACAATTAAAAGTTATGCAGGTAAGGATGTGCAGAAAGAGTACATCTCTTCTGCAGATAAAAAGTGCTGACTTTATTTGTTGAAATGATTATCATAGATTTAGACCAGCCCATTTAAACTAAAATGACACTGGTTTGAGAATGCACAGACACTAATGTTTGGACAGCTCTTGTGTCCTATCAGAGTAAAAAGAAAAAAATCTGAGTAAATCTCAATCTGATGAAGGCAAAATAGTGGTTAAGACTCATTACCGTGACATAAGGTGTGGTTAAGGAGTTTGATAATATCCTTCCATCTTTGCTTTTTGTTGCTGATTCACCTCAAATGGCAGTCAGCCTTGTGGATGCTCTACTGAGCAACAGTGATCTCCTGTCAAGGGTCATTACATCAGCTACGCCACTACATTCATACTTCTGCTTCTGTACACTACTACCACCACTAGAGGCAGACTGTGGTACTGTAACCAATATCCTCTCCAGAGAACAGGCCTCCACCGAGCTGACAGGTGTCCCTGGTGGTCTAGTGGCTAGGATTCGGCGCTCTCACCGCCGCGGCCCGGGTTCGATTCCCGGTCAGGGAATGTCTTATTGCGTGTCCCCCAAAAAAGGCTGGATTGCAAACCATTTGATAGTTAAGACTTCTCTGTACACATGAAACCATGAGAAATTGGAGGCATACCTTGTTGCTCATAGGAGACTGGCATTATGACTTCATTGCGGTGTGGGTGTGTGAGGAACGGAGCACAGTGGTGGGCTCATTTGCTTTACAAGCTTTTAAAGTAACTGAAAACCATGATCTAGGGAACTGTAACAGTGTAAGGACATGCTTCTCTTAAAATTGAGGGTGTTCTGAATTAGCACAAAGTCAGTTTGCCCATAATAGGGTGCCAGTTGGTACTGGAGACTAGGAACAACTGATCGTCGAAAGACTATGTCATACTGAGGTGGTTTCAGAAGCTAGAGGAGGGCTTTTGGGGTTAAGAAAGAGAGGGGAAAGGGTGTGTGGAACTTCTGTGCCAATGGGCATTCGCACATCTTCTTCTATGTATGTTTTATTAATAAAAACTGATGATGTCTAGCTATGTCTGGTGTGTCCTACAACTATATCATCGCAGTGGGACTTACCTCTGACTCTGAGTCATCATGGGACAGAGCTCGTCTGTAGCGCACCTTGCTGTTCCCCCGTGAGTCTTCCTCTCTCTCCTCCAGCTTTGCTTTTGTCCTGTGTTTCTTCATTAGAAAATTATCTACCACCCAGAACATCAGGGCCTAAAGAAAACACAGAGGTGAAAGGAAATGTATTGAATGTTTCCTGATGTAGGATTTACAGAACTGATCTTTTAGATTATTCACCAAAACAAAAATACTTATTTACAGTCAAAAAAACGACAATGGCTATGGTTGCAGGAAAAAACAAATAAGAACAGAAGTCTTACGTTGATGAAGAATGGAACGATGAGCATGACGATGGCCAGTTCCAGGTAGGGATTCTCTATGGGGTTGAGGAGAGCCAGCTGCGACACACATAAACATACAAGACAAACATATAAGCACAGACATAAGCATACACAGCAACACAGACAGCACACCTGGCCTGTCAAAATCCAAATATGAGTAGGAGCAGTCTGTTTATTATGTGTGTCCTTGTGTGTACACACAAGACCCACTCGATAGAAAAACAGCTCCATAGCTCCATAGAGGTTTAAAATGAAAAAAAGAGATACATTTTTGGTGGCACACAAGAATCCTGATTTATTTGAGAAATCAAGGTCCTGTTTCATAAAGCATGATTAGAGGGTTTGCTCAATAAATCTGTGCTAAATCATAGATTTCAAGTTTCACAAAAGATAGCTTGATAGTTTTGACTGCCATTATAAGGACACTGTATACAAACTACACAACCCTGTAATTATTGTAATTGGGGTTATGGATCAAAGCATAAAAAAAAAGACTACCTCATCAGTTGTGCATGAGGGAAAAAAAAATGAATTCATCATTCTTGCAGGATATCAATACTGACAAAGTTTCATAAAGACAGTCCCTGGTGGTCTAGTGGCTAGGATTCGGCGCTCTCACCGCCGCGGCCCGGGTTCGATTCCCGGTCAGGGAATAGTTATTTATGAGTTTTCAATATGCGGTATTGCACACAGTGTAGAAGCACTTCCCATAGCACACATGAAATCAAGTACTCAAATGTAAGTCTGTGGGTGAAATTTGATAAATTCATCTAGTGTTTTAGCAATCAGTCTGCCCTGGTTTTGTGATCTTCTCTCTCGTCTCTGTAGGACTCTAGATCAGTGAGACTGCTTCACAGTATTTTTGAAAGGTTCTCCTGTCATTTCCTTTGTTAATCAAACCTGCCACAATACTCTGTTTCTTTAACAAGCGAAATCTGCCAAACATTTTCAGGTCAAGCAAACAAGACGAGAGCTGACAGAGCAGCATGCTGAGTGAGAGGCGGGGCTGCTCTGTGTAACTGGTAATGTTTAGCCCTTATACACAGTCTATGCGTTGCTACGTTGAGGACAATTAAGATAATTCTTACTATACTTTTCAACCTGTCAGGATTAAAAAGCAGGTTAATAATAGCTCTGGAGAGTGCTGCTATCCTTCGTCTCTACTTGACAAAGAAAATTATAGGCACTAAATACACCCTCTATCTCTTCTAAATCATTGCTCTTTTTTCTGACCTTTTTCCACTGGGGAATGAGGAGGACCAACATGATGATGACTTTCTCAAACATCATGATGAGGATGTAGAGGATGCACTGGCCCAACCATGCTGTGCACTGCACTGGCTCTCCTATACACACACACACACACACACAGGAAAAGAGAGACACAAAAGGTTACTGTCAAATATTTTGCTTAGGCGTGAAGATACGTAGTGCAGATCATTATTAGATTTCACTGCTTCAGTGATACACAAGCTGTATTTGGGGGGAAAAGAAAACACTGACAGTGTAAGAACTGACACTGCAGCATTGCAGTGCTGAGGGTAGCTACTGCCCTCCATTGGGCATTACAGGCATTTTAGGAATGTGCTGGAGCTCCCACTTTACCACTCAGACACATGATCCTCACCATATTCTCCGAAACGCAGAGAATCCCACTGCCTCCACTCCACAATAGCACTGACAGCTCTCACCCCAGCATAGATCAGCAACATGCCCAGAGAAGCATCTAACAGGAAGTTAATGAGGTATCTGCGAGAGAAAGAAATTGGACAGCGATGTGGTTAGGATTACTCAACACTTCACGTCTAACAAAGTTAAATAACTGTCATTTTAACAGCTGATGTATCTGTAACATGTAGAATCAGTAAGCTCTGAGGAGAACAGGAGAGCACAGGATTGACTCACAGCGAGCAGGGATCCTCCTCTGTGAGGTCTGACAAGTAGACATTAGCAAAGTGGATGAACAACATGCCTATGGCCTGTTTGGAGGTATCCAGGAACCTGCAGAGACATGGGACAGTTAGCGCTTCTGTGGCACTACATTTGATGCTTTTGTAGAGAAATGAATTTAAATTGGCTCAGCTGTCTTACCAGATTTTCCAAGGTCTCCTCTCATGTTTGGGCTCCCTGAAGCGTTTCACTGTGGAGGAGAAAATGTGCCACACACGTAGTAAGATTCTACTATGCAGAAACAATCAAACACATTATTTCTGGTTACAGCTCTCCTTTGAGATGTCAAATGTCCAATTAATAATTCATTGGTTTATAGTGGACTATCTGCTTACTCCAGCTGAAAATACAGTCTTGTACTAACGTATTTAAGATTTGGGGATGGAAGGCTGATGTGTCTTTTTTGAGCAGTTACACTGCCACACAAGCAGGCTCACAAGTGAGACATCAAAAAAAAAATGTCTCATCTACCCTACAGGAAACTACTTGAGCTGAAGTGAGACAGAGTGCATGATACAGGCTGAATGAACATGTGGATGGTTTGTTTTTGCATAATGAGAACTGAGCAAGGGCAATGTGTTGTTGGTCACAGAGGAAGCAGGACTAATGGCCCTAACCATAACTTAAAAACTGACTTCATATCAATGTGAAGCAGCTGTGAAATGGTTGGTCTTATTTTCAGCTCTCTGCTAAATTGACAGGAAAATTTTCTTCTACATTTGTTTCTTACAAGATTCCAAAAAGGGAGAAGTGGATCAAGCTCAAAATCTTCAGTGTTTCGTAATCAAAACTGTACATCTAGCCTGACTGTGCTAAAAGTCATGAAGCTGTTTGTCCAGAATCAAACTCTGAATAAATAAATCAGTTTGTGTTACACTGCATGAAGTGGTCTATAGTCATCTAGTGTATGCAGCTACTGAATACAAGTATATACAAGGTGTTGAAGTTACTTTTTAGAATTTGTAATTTAAATTAATTCCTGTGTGTCAGAGAGTCTGGAGAGTTTTATGTAAGAATGCTCATCTCTGAAAGCAGTGAGACGTCCAACACAAATAAAGCTCTTGCTGTTCTTCACAATAGTGGCTTGTTTACCATGACACCCCCACTACCCTCTTCTTTTAACTGCCATGACACAGAGCTGCGTGATGACAGGAGAGCTTCAATGTTAAGACATCACTGATTTACTTTTCTATCATTAGAGATGTGCTCGCATTGTTTGAGGCTGTGATACCTAAACTGGACTGTAACCTTCTGTCCATCTCTAAACTCGCACTAAATGCTGTGGTGTTGCCCAAACGTTTACTGAGGGCTTTTTGTGTTTTCATGCGGACAAGTCGTGCTGCTTGCTATGACCTCAGTCTCTGCACTGAGTGCGAGTGTGACTTCAGACCGAACACACCCTGCATGCAGCTGGATGTGATGTGAACACAGGCGGAGGCCTGGGCCTACTCCTACTGCTCAGAGGGCTGCCTCGAGCAAAAAAAAAAA
Source organism: Lates calcarifer (assembly GCF_001640805.2). Classification (NCBI taxonomy): domain Eukaryota; kingdom Metazoa; phylum Chordata; class Actinopteri; family Centropomidae; genus Lates; species Lates calcarifer. Next base: position 15,527,468 of record NC_066844.1, read on the forward strand.
AAAAAAAAGCTGTAAAATACTGAACATTCCTCATTGCTGTGAAGCTGCTGGAACACACAAAACTGAGACTGCTCTCATTAGGTCACACAGCTGTCGGTGGAAGCGCCAGACACTGACTGAATGGAACCACAGCTAAATCTTGAGGGTGATTTATTTTTCTATGCCAGTGTTTCCCTGTCTACCTAAATATAAGTTAGGCTGCTGACTCTAATGTAAACCCACCTCAGTCGGAGATGGAAAATAACTGTGAGGATGATTCACAAGGAAAAATTAAACAAGATGTAGCTTGGTAGACAACAGTTGTGGGCACTATGTATTTTGAAATGGACACATACTAGTTCCTGCAAAACACTCAGTATAGAGAAATGATGATGATTTTTACTGTAAGGCAGTGACAGGGTATATTGAGTAACATTCAATTGAGGTAGTGTTACTTAGGTAGCAAAAACTACACTGGTACAGTTGTGTTTGCATGCAAATCAGTAGTGCACTGGAGCAACATGCACTCCAACACATAATTAATGTAAGCAACACTCTTCAGTTGCTCCCTTAATTTAATGTATTCTGTATTCTTCTTCAAAATAAAAATCCTGTGGGAAAATTATAACTGTTTCCTATGGAGTATTTTTTATGAATGAGATTTAACCTGAGAGGAGCAGAGTAGGTATTATGTAAGAGGAAAAGTCAAACATGTTCCAGCAAGCACCACCATCAACATGAGAGGAAGTTACCAGGTGTAGTGTTACACTGAACTAAAAACACTCCCTTTATAGCTTTCAAAGTGAGGCCGAGCCTTTCTAACTTACTCTTGTTGTAACTCTGTTCTAAAGTGGGACGCGATCCCCCCAGCTGTGATCAATATCGCGTTTGATTAACCGAGGGATGCTATTGGATAATTGCCCGATTACATCAACAGCCGGTGTCAGGTATCTGACACGCAGCTGAGCTTGCTGGCCATACTCACACATCAGCGTGCTAAAAGCCATCACGGCAAGAAGTCCTTGCAGGAAGATCCCAAACGAGTCCATTAGGGCGCCATTCTCACATCCTCGGTTATCAGTACCAGGCGTCAGGCTGGAAGACACCGACGTGTTGGTAAAGGTCACAGCGGGCAGTCCTGCTCCTCCTGGCCCTGCCATGTTGACCCCACTTACAGCAGCAGCAGCAGCAGCAGCCATGGGACAGATGAGTTGATAGACAGTGATTTAATAAAGCCGAGGAGGCAGTAGCTTCTCACGCAGAGATTCTGTAGGCTCTTCAATCCTCTACAACAGTTGATGGTCAGCTAATCAATATGTTAAGCAGGACAGTCTTCGGTGAAAGATGGTGGCATCCTGTTCCTAGTAAGCGCGTACTCATTCTCCTGCCTCAGACATCCATGAAGACATGGCTGTATTTAGCATTAGATAAGAAGTAAAACAGTCTCTCAAAGGGGGTTACTAGAAGTTGCAATGACGTGCGACGTAGTTACAACTCACCCCCTCTTAACGCTTCAAAACCGCGCCGCAACATTTAATGAACAATATCTGTTTCAGAAGGTCCGTGCAGCAGAGGAAACCTTTCTTGGATCGACCTGGAATCATCTGATGTGCGAGCTAACATTAGTGACAGACACGCCAGCTGTACCTCGTAGTCAAACAGACAGAACCAGTGTGGTAACACATCTTAAATGTGTTGTTCAGTGCCGGTCAATCGGTCAAAAGTGAATTTCTGCCGAATGACAAACGTTCATAATGGGAAAAAAAGAGGAGATCCAGCGGCTGAGACGCTATCATCACCTACCTAGCTAGCCTCAAAGCTAACTCTTCAGTTACATGAAGCCAATGCCAGGCTGGCAAACTTGTGTTTTCTTCACAGACAATAAAAAACCAAACGGTGCGCTGGTCGTTCGTAACTTTACCGCCCGTATAAACAGCTTCTCCGAATTAAAAAAAATAAATATGATGAATAATTGCAGGTCACGGTCCGCATACATCCAGCTGCTTCCCTGCCCAGCAGTGCCCACTCATGTTGACAGACGTAGAGTCATGTGACCTGCGTACCCACAAATTGCATGCTGGGAAGTGTAGGACAAACACCAAGAGACGTCTAAAATTCGTTGTTCGCCGTTTTTTTTTTTTTTAATTGCAGTGTTCTCTTTAAATAGCAGTAATAATCTTTAAACATGAGATAAAAATATGTTCCATTGCTTTGAGTACTGTTGTAACTACAAGCAAATGAGTAAACAAAAACCCACAAGGTTTTTCCACACACAAAATGAAGCACATTACAATAAATCGCACTACAGGAACTGGGTAAAAAGAGGAACAACTGATTTTTACAAAAGCATTTTGAGAATATCTTTTCTTTAAAACTGCCCACTTATTAAGTTAATTCGTTAAAAATAATGACTTCAATGATATGAAATGGCTCATAATCAACTGTAGCTGAATTTGTTTTAATCATACTCCCCATACGAGAAGGTTTAGAGGGCCTAGTTTGTGCAAATATACGGTATATTCAGGGCATTTGCTCATTGCTTATGTATTAGGTTATTGGCTCAATAGATTTTCTTTCTAATCACCCTGTTGCAGTATCTGATTATATACACTATATACAAACGTGCACTGTCATATTTGCATACCACCCAACAGTACATGGTTTTGCTTGTGCTTGCATTACAGAATCCTTGCACTGAAAATTGGTCTCATATTTGAACAAGAAAGCAATCTGATCTCGAGATGAAGGCCCCTTTTACATCTGTTGTTGTGTCTGTTGTTCACACTAAAATCTAATTCATTGTCTATCTAGTTTAATACTACCTCTGCATTTCAAGAAACTTGCAAACTGTATTAATTATATGCAACTTGACATTTTCTCTGTGTACACAAAATTATTTGTGTCTTTTTTAAATTAATGGGTCAAATGATGACTTCAAGAAACAGCTTTAAACAAATTCTGTAAAAAAACTCAGTTTGTAGTGCTTCAGAGTGAACGCGACATCATATTACTAAAAATATAGAACTTGTGGTTTCAAATAAATTAGACTTGAGTGTGAAATCACCAGAATCAAACCAAACCTCTGACTCCAGCAGACAACAGCCAATGTTAAATAGTAGATGCCAGATATTCTAGGGCAGAGGATGACAAGTAAAAGTTGTTATTCAGCGCTATTCCCTTTTAGAGGCAGCGAGTCCGGAAATCATGAATGGACACAACGGACCAGTGGAGTTGTAGCTCTGTCACTCTTCCTCATAAAGAAAGAGGAAATAAAAGAGAGAGAGAGAATCCGAGGCACTCAGAAGACACAAATATGTAAAAAAGCCTACTTATTAAATGTCTTGTTTCAGCTTAAAAGCATGTCTGTGATGATGGACTTAAGTCTTGATGTGCTGGATTAAATATAGACTTTTACATTTATTTATGGCATAGAGTTGCCTTGAATTCTTCTCTTTCACTCCTCCCCTGCGCTATGCTTTCCCAAAGAGCACCTCAACTGTTTTTGACCCGATGTATCTCCTCTTCTGTGCCCCCCCCCCCCAAACGATCAGGAATATGTCCATGCTCGTCTGACACAACATAGTATATGCAGGATTCTAAAGGATGTCCAGTGTAACAAAAGTTGAAATGGGAAAGTACAGTGTTTTCACAGGATTAATACACAGAACAAGATGTAATTATGTCCAATGTTCATTCCCCCGTCAGCTACGTTGCAAACTGCTGATAAAATGCCAGCTTGACCCTCTCGATGTGATGGCACAGCTTGATGGCCGGTCCCAGCTTCAGGTCCATGCATTCCTGGACTGTCGGGAGGTTCAGCAGGAGCAGCGCTTGTCCATCGATCTCCTACAAACACATAAGTTAACAGAAGATGCATTTTTGGCTAAACTTTCTATAGCTGTGTGACCATGGATACAATACAAGTCCACGTGTTGCAGTAAAGTGGAGCAAGCTCTCATCCTGAGTGCCCATTAAGTCTGTGAGTATTGCTTACCTGATCCAAGAAAATCCTTGCAAGAGGTGCACAGTCAGTGGTCCTGATGAAGCGAACCACATCAGTAACGCTCCACTCCAGGGGGCTGGTGTCCAAACACAACTTCTGAGGAGGCTCAGTCTTTGAGGTCTATAAACACACAGACAGGGTGAGTCAAACAGAGACTCAGATCTGGAAGTGGAAAAAGGCTCACAGCTCATTTTAACCCTTACAACTGATTGGGAGAGGAAGGGTATCAGACTGGCACATTTCATAAAAGAAGTGCTGGCTGTTTTGAGTCTTGTTGATTTCCACATAAGCTGTTTAGAGTGAGTTCAGGTCACAGTGAAACAGCAGTTGCAGAGCATTTTATTTCCTTGAGGCAGGATGATAGGCTACGGTATAACATGGTGGAAACATCATTCTAAATGTTATTGAGACAGATAAGTTTGGCAGAGCAAGGCCGTTAAATTTAATGGTGCAGAGTGCATTTTATTTCGAGCTGGAATTTTTAAAGTATTCATTACAGATATACTGTTTGGAAACGTTGCTATAAAAATACCATGAGATAAATATTTTGAAATGTTTTCAGATTTTATTGTTCGGGCGTGGAGTATTGTAAAAATCGCTTCTTCCTCATTAACTTTCATTACCTTTGGTGAGGGAGGGCGGTTCTCATCATCAGAGAAAGAGGGTGAGCGAGGTTTCCGACGTCGGCGTGTGGGCCTGGGTGTCGCTGGTGGGGAGGGCGACGGTGTGGTGGGCTGAGACTTCCCAACAGACTGTTCAGAATCATCCTGGAGATCGTCCTGCAGCTCTGAGCCAGAGTCTTCACTCAGAGAGTCATCTTCATCTAAATCTTCCTCCTCTCCACTGCCCTGTGAGCCAAAGATAAGGATAAGAAAAAAATGTAAGTATTAGAACAGATTAAAATAGAAGCCAAAGGTAACAATATTAGTGGAGCTTATGCACCCTTTAATGTACTGCTTAATGAAGAAAATGTGTGTGTTACCTGTGGTGACCCAGCAGGTGTGTTGTCCACCGAGGCTGAAGAGCGCCTCTTCTTATGGACAAAGAGCTGCTTCCTCCTCTTCCTCCTCCTCCCTCTTCTCTTCACTCCACCTTCCAGGTTGGAGTGGCCCCCGGGTGGACGGCCAACGCGTTTACTCTTCTTCTTACCATAGTAATATGCTGGAGACAAGACAACTGGCTTATTGTGGTGTCTAATACGTCTGAGGCATTTTAATAGTTTACTGAGAGAGACAGGGATTTAACAGTCAAATTAATTGCTCAAACTGATTTTAATATTTGTATTCTTTGATACATATATTCTCTACGGGACAAGCTGTCATTAAATAGACTGTTAAAGTGGGTCTGTGGAGAGTGCATGCTGTCTGGGTTGATATGAAAACGTAAGAGATTATTTGTCTGTTGCTATCAAATTGCATCAGTTTCGTAACACTGGTGCAGCTGCAGTAAACATATTAACACATCTGTGACTTTGTGGTGACAAAATGGTTCAGCAGAAAATGAAAGATTCCAATATTGACACACACACAAATATATATATATATATATTTTCTGATACCCGTACCTGCTTATTCATTGCTTTTGGACGGTTATTTCAAGTTCTTTCCCTTCACAGAATTTCTATTTAACATTTATGTGCTCACTGATAATTTCTATTCATGAGCAGCACAACAGAAAAGAATTACATGTTTCTGAAAAAAATTACTGACTTTGTGCTGAATGAGACCAAGTCTGAATAATGCAACTGATAAGCAGGTATTCACATTTCTTACCCAGTGATAATCAGCAGGTCATTAGTCATTAGCTACATTCACCGCCTTCATTGATAATCTGAAAAATCATGGCTCAACAATCAGTCATCTGTAGTAACCACCTACTGTATTTGGTCTTTGTGAGGACAGAGCAGTTCTCAGAGCAGCGCTCCAGAACCATGCGTGGACCGAACAGGTTTGGGCAGCACTCTAGCTTGATGCAGGTTTTCCTGCAGAAGTCTGCCACGCGATCTGCAGTGCGGACAATTTCCACAGTGGCTCGGTAACTCTTTCCCTTGTACCTGATATTTGAAGAAAAGCAATGTTGAACAGAGAACAAATAGTGATAAACTGCTGGTATTTTCACAGAATAATAGTTGAAAAATGATGGGTAAACCTTCAAAAGCAAAACTTAAGCTCCAGTAATGTTCATGTTTGATCAAACAAGGTTACTACGACCATCAAAATCTCTCTTTAAACTAACTTGCGTGCTGTCGGCTAAATCACTGTTTTAATGTAGTATCAGGAACTTGTGCCAGGTTCCAGATATTTATTCCCACTCGGGCATTTAAGTACACTTTTAATCCAGCATGTGTCCTAAAATAGGCCAGCTGTGAACACTTGTACTATTCCTGCAGGTTTTCTAAAGAGTGGAGAATTTTTGATCTGAGGATTAAATGATGTTTCCACTCACTTAGCTTTGAGTGTCTCTCCATGGCCTTGCCAGCGGCTCTCCTGGTCCAGCTGCAGCTCTCTCAGCACGCGGCTGGGCTTGTATGCTGAGTTTATCAGCAGAGTCAACACCTGGGTACAAGACATGCATAGAAATGCAACACTTACGGGTTATCTCTGGATTGGAGGTCTGATATTCTTTAATGGTGCTATGTGTACTATTTTAACATCGAAACTCAGCACATTCATTTGGAGACCAGACGTTCATTACCCTAAACTGTTGATGGTAGTAGATTTAGCAGATTAGCGGTGGCAGACTGAACCACCGACTTTGCCATCCAGTGTCATGTCACTGGCATGGCTATAAAATGCTGAACATAACAACAAGAACAACTAACAATAATGTTTGTGATATGGGATTGAGGGGAAGGATGTATTGTTATTAATACAGCAAACTGCTGGACTAGCCTTCTTACCTCTTTGAGCACAAGGACACAGTTTCCCGGGCCAATGAACTGCGGCAACTCAGTGATGCGTCCTTTGTTAAGGTAAGGTCCCGAGAAACAGCGGTGGTTGAAGTAAATCTTTGGACAGCAGTATTTCCCAATCCCCTGTCCTGCACATGGAGACAAAATGAGATACAAACGACGGAAAAACAGACACACAGACAGACAGTCAGCAGATATATCACAGTCGTGGATCCTCCAATGAGACCTGAGACACACCACTCACCTGTTTCTGATTGGTTGGCCATCTGCTGCTTAACAGTGTCAGGTGATGAAGACTTTGGTGGAGTTCTGCTGTGAAGAGATGAAAACGGAGTCAGATGTGGAGAGGTGGTTGGACTCGATCAGCTCAAACCAATACACCAATCAATGCCCCCACCCATCCTCTTATACTCACTGTTTCTCTGGCTGCACCACAGCAATCCTCCTCTCTTTCTCAACTGAAAAGCAAGGAGAGATTAATGAGTGGGCAGCGCCACTAATTTGGTGGTAACATCATTAGTAAGAGTCTTGTTACTGGAAGTCGCGTTTGGACCATGAGAGCCCACAACATACAACATATACCTGAGGGTTTAATGGGATAGACAAGTGGGTAGCCATTTGTCTCACACCAGCTGACAGGGAAGATGTCAAGGGAGTCCACATGAACTATCAGCTCTGGCATGGGCTGCTTCAGTCCTGGACAAAAACACACACAGACCTACTAGAAAATCCCTTTCAATACACAATGAGCAGCAGTAAAAATATCACAGACTACATTCTGGTGTGGATGCTAAATTCAGCTAACACAACTGGAAGTGGCATCATTACTACTTATACCTTGTTATCATGCTAAATTACTGTGATTTAACTTGTTATAATTATCTTTATAATCAAGCAAATACAATACAATAGTAGAACTTACTTTGGAGTTCTTCATCTAATTGTGTGAAATATATATACAAATATATAGATACGTCACAATATTGTAAATGTGCAAAGACAAGACAGGACTTGTACATTTTACAACAAATTACAATCTTGTATATGTGGTGTATAGATGTCAAAATGTCAGGAACAAAGATCACAGAATTTTTCAAAACAATTTGCTTCTACACCAAATGACACATGTAAATATTAATTTAATAATAAATTTTACAGTAATATTTCCAAAATGTTTTTAACATTAATGTCAATTTCTATAGCTTAACAGCATTTAAACATGTTGAAGGCTCCAAAAACCTATTTTCTTTATCAGTGCCTTTGTTCAAGACCAAAATTATCACGTGACACACACACTTACATAGACAACAAAATATGTGTAATGTGTTACGAAATATGGTGCTTATCTCTGTTCCGTCTTCTATATTGCAATACCAAATTGTGAACATTTGTATTGTTGTTTTGGTCTCAGTTTCAGAATCGTAACACCCTTGGTTGCCAGAGGAATGAAATGCTTATTATTAAATGTTATTAAGGTTTTGATTGCTACTTTTACTAACTCTTTAAACTCATATGAAAGTTTTTAAATCTTTGAAATGAGAAACTGAGTATTAACATGTTTTCTGAGGGGTGTGATGCTTATCTGTTCCTCTCTATAAAACTATATGATCTCCAAACAGTGATTCTGTGTATGAGTTGGATGTTATGATGTCTGTTTCTAATATTTCCTGTCTTCTTCATAGAGGAGAGAAAATAATCTGCTCAACTAGGAAGCATAGATTATATCCACATGGGTAAGGCTACATGTCATGTGTCACAAATGTATTGTTGGGACTGCACAGAAATTCTGCTTATTACTTTTCATTCATTTCAATCTACTAAAGTAAACACATTCTTTCAGTATCTCATCTCACCTTCCAGGCTGAGCCACATGTATTGCCCTTTGACCCTGGTGACTGTTGCCACGTGAATGTTCTCGGGTGACAGCGGGTTGACAGCCTCCAGTTTCATGGCCTCTTTGAAGCTGTGGTCACACTGCTCCTGGCAGGTAAACAGAAAGGGAGAAACCCTTGTGAGAGCTTTTTCACAGCAGTGCATGTTTGTGTGTTCTATGATTTTTATCCACTATGAAATCACCACATATTCACTCTCTGATAAAGGGGAGAAAAGTCACAGTAGGCCAGCTGTTTACAACCCATCGCACTGTAGAGACACAGTCTCATCAGTAGCATTTGATTATTCTTGTCAGTCTAATGGGAAAAGTCTTTTCCCCCACATTTTGTCTTTTATGATGAGCAGATGTTATGGTAAACAACACTTCTTATGCCATGGGACTGCAGTATACAACATTTGTATAAAGCTATACAGTTGCAAATCTAACATGTCTGCTGTAGAAAAATTCACTGAACTGAGCTGCTCTCTGTGTTTCCCAACATGAGTCTGATTATTCCTGATCTTTTGCTGCACCAAACCTGGTGATTTGCACTCTACATGTGCAAAGCTGTTTACACAAGAAACAGCACACAGTACATATCAAAATTTAAAGGCTGCTGCAATGCTTTTAGAGAATATTGTAATTTCTGACTCTTAATTTGTTATTTGTTCAATTAAAAATATCTTTAGTAGTCTGCAATGCTGCTTGAATAATGCAATCCAAGTAACGTCAGAGAGGATTTTAGTTCCAACAGGTCACTAATGGTGATTTGAAATCAAATTAATTTATGGATGCTCACTGCAGCCCTCACACAACAGCAATATATCAATATATTAAAAATCACATTCAATTGTCATTTTGACAATGATCAGTGGCGAATACAAAATGCACTAGGAGCTGGTTAATAGTCCTGCATGAGATATTTTCACTGTACAGCCAAAGCATGAGCCTAACCAGGAACTGATGCTGTATTGCTGGGCACAGGATGAGTCTTTTTACACTGTAGCCTGACCATTGTAAACTTGCTTTGAAATAGGTAAAGCACTGGTCGACTTACAGTTGGGAAGCAATGCTGAGGAGCGGCCTCAGCCTCACACTGTTTCAGGTAATCTGCCCAGTCAAAGTCTGGACCCTGGTATCCTGCACATGATGAAATATAGATGAGAAAGAAGGAAGAAAGAATAGACACAAAGAGACAAATGAGGGAAGATAAAGGAACCAAATAAAGGTTGACAGTGATCTACTCACTGTCATTCTTTACTTCGTGATATCACAGATAATTGATAAAATAAGTGGTCAAGGAAAAAGTCTGACAGAGCAGACCTGGTGGGGGGCTGAGTGGGAGTCCATTTTTGAGGCTCCATTGAGCAGGGAAGATCCCTGGACTGTCTCTGTGGCACAGGAAGGACCGCCCTGCACCTTCTGACTCCTCAATACCACAAAGGTCATCCATCGTCACCAGGAAGTACTGCTCATTAAACACCTGAAAAAGAGAGGAGGTCAATCTGGGACAGTTCCTGACATTCTCAATTGACGGCTGTAAAGTTTTCATCATCTGTTTCGGTTCTCTGAGTCACACTAAAGATAAACAGTGTCAAGCTGATTTCAAAGTCAAGGAGATCGGTTGCATAGCAAAATTCTGAATTCAAACAAATAGCGTTTCAATCATGCTGTGGCATGCAGCGTGATAATTTCTTAGCTACAAAGTAAAGACAGTTAGGTAATGAACACAGAAAGTGCATGCATGGCAAATAAATAGCAAATAGGAGAACAAAAATTGCAGCATAGCAGAGACAGATTTGATAGGAAAGTCTGTTACCTTGGTGACAGTGGCAGGCCTGATGGAAATAGGAGCAGCAGGGTCAACAGCCTCCAGTTTCATCCCTTCCTTGAAACAATGAGCAGCAATTGCAGGCTGATCCTGAGACAAACAACACACACATACATACACAGGAGTCATTTTCAGCTCTTAGGAATGCTTTAGCACCCAGTTTGGAGGAGAATGTCACAGCTCTTTGTTTAATGTATAATTATCAATTCTTAACTAGTGACTAAACAGAGAAATGTTTGCACCAGGAAGGACAAATAAGGGCATGGTTGGCAGTACCTTACTGAACTCTGCAGTCAGAGCTTCATCCTGAGGCAGGTCACTGATCCTCTGTCTCACCTCCTCCCACTCTTCCTCTGTCCGCAGAGCCAACAGATCTGAAACACGCAAATACACACAAATCAGCTGCTGAATTTTACTCTGCACACTTTCTTATTTGAATGAACTAAACCTGTATGTCTGGGTTTATATCTGCATGTCAGCTTGTCCTTATGTAACCCTCCAAAAAGGTCCCCACAATTAATTAAACAAGTTAAAAAAAAACAAATCAGTGTTGTCCTCCACAATTTCACAACCACAAAACACACAAACTTCTTATCACAGTGCACTAGGTTCCAGACAGCCTTATAAACAAGATGATGTGCAGAATTAATGTGGCTGAACTTCAGTTGTTACCTTTCATTAGATATAAAAATGAATTATGTTTCCCATTTTGAAAAAATACAACATAAAAAGGCTTACTCAAAAGTTTACCTTTAACACTATGATTTTTTTTCAAATCACTTTTACTGTTCTCTATATTCTGTTATTAACTTACAAAAGCAGGGTATCTAGGTATAATCCCCCCACCCCACCCCTCCACACACACAATTTTAAGCAATAAAGGCCTGGTAATAAATATCAATAAGGTTTTTGCTGCAGTGGCACCAGAGGGTAGATCAGCTGTGTAAGGAAAGAGATACAGCCTCCAGTGCTTCTTACATCTTGCATATTAACAAACTTTATTCACTTGAAGAGTATTAGCAGATTGTGGCAGTGAAAACAATGATCTATCTAATCCTGTATGGAAAATCAATTTCAAGGTCTAGTAGTATTAGTCCCATTTATTTCATCACTATGCACATGTCAAAGTGTTGGAAAATCGTTCGTATGCCTCACATAATGTGAATACATTATAGTACAATGGCAGATCTGATTGAACAAGTGGGGATAAACATGAGATAAAAAATTAGGTGTGATGCAGTGATTCTATATAAATGACAAATTGTGATAGGTACTATATAAGTGTGAACCATGCAACAATCATTTCACCAGTCAATAATTGCCATGTGAATTTTCCTTGTGTCCTTCTATCAGAAACTATTATTCACGCATGCTTTGGCAGCAAACCTCAACATCTTGAGACATCGTTTTTCCTTTATTCCTTTTGTTTCTAAATATAAAATCTGACCCGTGTCAGTGCCACTGACCTGAGGGAGGCCTGAGGGTGCAGCCGTGCTCTTTGGCCCAGCCAGGTGGGTGGAGACGTGGGTGGAGGTAAAAGAGCCAGACGGTTGCGGGTGTGTCGGGGAGGCCCTCTGTGCCTACCAGGCGCAGCTTCAGCCGCCCTCCGACATTCTCCTCCACCTCAGCAGCCCAGGCCAGCCCCGGGTCAGCGCTGTCCTGGAGCTCCACATAGCAGCCTGCGCACAAGAGCTCCACTGGGTCTCTACCGCGCTGGGGCTGTGGGGAGGGGTAGTAAATGAGAAGCTGGTAGCACACACACTTGCACAAACACAAATGAATACACGCCTAGGCAAAGCGAAGAATTTGTACTGGGAGAGAATGTGCTGCATGACTAAGTGGCAGAACTGAAGCACGGTCACTGAAAGCTAACTAATGGCTCTAAAGAATTTCACAGGCTGTTCCTACAGTGAATTTGCTTTCAGGAGCACAGCCTTGGTGCCATAAACAAAAGCTTAGAGCCTTGTTTTTTGGTACACTTGGGACTTCGGGCTGGGTAAGCATGCAAGACTTCCTAACAGATATAAAATTGGAATCAGTTCAAGTTCAAGTTTATTCCAGTGGATATTTTATGCCTGAAGTTGTTGCCCTGCCTTTTTGCCGTTTCAAAACAGGAATTATGAACACTCTAAACACTTGGAGATTTCAGTCAAAACTATAAGGTCAGTAAAAACATGTAGCAAGCAAGAGTAAAAGAAAACATGACAACTGTACAGTACATGTGCGTGTGTGTTGATGTGTCAAAACTGCAGAGTCACGACTCTGATCACCTGAGGGTGAAAACTGTCAACTTGGTGCATCTCTTATGTCAGTTTAATTCACCGAACTTGCCTTCTCACTTTAACAATAATATGGAAAGTTTGACTTCATTGTAACAACCTCAGCTCTTTTATTTAGAGCATTGTGTGTTTTTAAAGTTGACAAATTAATCATATCGGTAACGATAGAGGAACTCGTTCTTGGCACAGGGAGAGACAAAAACAAAAGCCACACCCTGGGTGTGAGTATATTCTGAGGAAGGACAGCTGCTCTGTTCCCCAGCCTTACCAATTCCAGCAGGTTGGCAGGCACACTGCACTCCTCAGCCAGGGCCCTTTCCAGCAGAGCTTCCCAGTCCTGGTGCTTCTCACGCACACCTGAGGTGGATCATATACATACAGTGTTCAGTTTATTAACCAAACAGCCAGGTGGGCTCAGGATCACACAGACACACACACACACATACCACTCTGACCTTTCTCACTCAGTCACCTTGAATCACAGCATCAATTTAAGAAAAACAACAGGAATTCATAATATGTGACAGATGATCATTTCATACTGTGAACGTGCATCTAATTGTCAGCTACATTCTGAACAAGTACTTTGGCTGTTTCAACAAGTTAACATATCTAGGTATCAAGTGCTAATTGGGACAGCGTTAATTAACTATTTAAATTATAAAAACAGCAAAATGGCCTTAGCACTTAGCAGCAAAAACTGGGAAGCTCTCACCTGTTTCTCAGCCAAAATCATTTCTTATGAAACTAGAGCATCACAAGGGAAACACAAGCATTTTCACCTGTGAAAAGCTGTGGCTGCGGCAAATCAGGAGAACAGAAATATTCCTGATTCCTTGCTATGCTGAACAATAGTGCAATTACTTAGTTTAATTCCACCACTAAAAAGTATTTCGACATGTGCATGGTATGAAAAATTGTGTGCCTTCTCCACGGCTCGTGTCTCTAAAGCTCCAATACTTATAAACTTGACATCTGTAATTTGTTAAATTTACAAAATTAAATGGTTCATATTTGGCACCAGACCTTTGCATGGCTGATTTTTGATGAGCACCTCCGCACATTTTTTAAAATGTAACCACTCAGCGCTACAGGAAAAGGACCATGCAAACATCTAAGCATCCACAGGTGGATTCCAGTTTAAACACTGCGTCTCACAATTGAAAAACAATCCCCAGCTATGTCTCACCCTCAGGGGCCCTCACGGTCTTGCCATTCTGGCGGCTCCAGCCCAGCGGGTGGAGGTCTGCCGTCATGATGTCACACCAGAAATCCGCACGCCGGTCATCCTGGTATCCCTCGTAACGTAGCAGCAGCAGCTGGCTGCACGTGGTGATGATGTTGGCTACCCAGTAAGGACTGTCTGCCTCCGAACGCACGCACACCTCCAGCTTCATGCCTGGAGTGAGTCCTGTCTGTAGACCTTGGTCCACCTGAGAACGGAGAGACAAACCACCTTTTTATTTATGTAATTTCAGTTTTAGGCAAAAACAATTGATAAAAGTACACAAAGAAGAGATAAGAAGTTACTTTTATTCTATGCTTCCTATTCCAATTAAACCAGCTGCAGGTGAGTATCAAGTGTTGAAACTGCTATTTGCAGAAACTTAGTTACCACTGGTGATGCTACGGTAACTTGTGTGTTTATGCTGATTTCTAAAGCTGTTTCTTAGGAACTGATTAACATGGGCTCTACTCCCTAACTGATTCTATGCATTTGAGTCATGCTTTCAGATTTAATACATAGTTTGAAACTAACTAGCTTAGTAACTGATTAGTAGCTGGTACAAGCTTATCCAGAGATGTGCGTGTTAGCTGTGATGTAGGCACCCACATGTTTGAAGGCATGATGGGGCACAGACACAGTTCCAGTCTCCTCCAGGTAGTCATCCCAGTTGAAGTCACAAACATCCTGAGCAGAGTCTCCATCTGTAACAAACACACACATAACATTGCTCCTTTCCAACTTGCTTTCCAACACTTTATCTTATTCATTTCACGCAGCTGTTCACAGAGTAGTTCTTACCAGACTCCAGTGACTCCTGACTCATGCTGGTGCCCCCTCAAGGCCAAGACAAGGAGCTCTGAGGAGAAACAGAGGAGGATGATTATTATCCTGTGAGAGTAAATGAATGAGCACTGGTCCAAAACTCTGGCAACACAGAGAAGAAAACATGGAAATGAAACTAATACACTGCACCACCCTCCTCACAGTTATAGCCGTAGATCTCAACATTTATCAATAAGCTCTGAGCTTGCTACTGTTTTCACCAACTACAAGATTAATGAGACAGGTGTTACTGCTGGCTTGTAACAGCCCGCTCAGCACTTCACAAGCCAAACTGTATCAGCAGATAGTTACACAAAGAACTGGAAACCATGATCAAGGGTTTCGCAGGTTACCATACCTATGATACATACCTAAGATACGTAACATTAGAGCTGAACAAAGTCCCTGAACAAACGTTAAATTTCCATTAATTCTTCAGCCCTACACAAAAGAGCAAGTGTCACTAGATAATCAAAATATTTCAAGTCAACGTTCAAATACATTCATATACCAGCAATCACAGCACTAACTAGCAGGAAAAACAACGACGTAAAGTCACGCTTCACTCTCTAAGAAAGACAATATTCAGCAGCTTTCATTTGAAAACACTGCTTCAAGGCCAAAATGACAAGAATTTGCATGTTTTGAATTCCTTAGCCACTCTAAAATCAAGGACTTCTGGGTCTTGATAATAGAGCTATTCAGATACTAAATCTCTGGTTTAGTTAAACATCAATATCCAACTGCTTCTATCTAGTGCTCGTCTAAGTCAATAAAAAAAGACAGGAGCAGTGGTGAATAAAATCAGAATTTACATGCTTCAAATTTGCCATTCATTGGGGCAGCACAGGCTACCACCTAACTAACACACCAGATGGTATGTGATTGGGAAATATATTAAAACTATGCTAATCTTATCCAGCCTCACCTCCACTTGTGAAACTCATTAGGGCTCATCTTTAAAAAAAAGAGAGAGAAAAAAAAGAAGGAATCTAATACCTGCCGTGATGTAAAGATTCAAACAGTGCCTTGATGTGAATGTGGACACACGCATCAAACTCTGACACATCGAACTGACCCGCACGTGTGGTGAAAAGCTGATGAAATAAGTTAATGCAACAAGAGAGATGCCGTGAATGAAAAAGGAGGGAGGGCTGGGCGTGTCAACAGTGGAGAGAGCCAAGTATGGGATGCTGAGGATAGCTGCTCTGTCACGGCAGCTCCATTCAGCTGGCCTGTCAGGCCCGTCTTTGTCATGTCTGACGTCTCTATTAAAGCCAGGGCCACAGTGAGAATCCACCCTCTCCCAACCACTGGACTGCCACCGCGACCCCCGTGCTCTGTCGGGATCAGCGCCGCCTTTCACCCCTCGACCCTGCCCCAGACTCCCTCTGTCTTTCTCCCCCTCCCTCCGACACATACATACACACACCAGAGGGCCTCATTGTCCCTGCGGGTCACACTCCTGACTTGAGAGTGGAAAAAAAAAGAGCAGTTTAGACAGGAGTAGAAATACAGAGCTTAAGAGGCTATATTCCAACATTTGATTCTGACATTTTTATGTTTACTGATTAATCCATTAAAAAACTGAAAGTTTATTCTGTTTCTACTTCTGATATGTCTACCTGCAAGTTCCTAGGACTTTCCTCTACAATGAATTTCATTGTTTTTCTGTGTTTGAAAAGGTTTCTGATGCAATTTCAACAAAATGAAACTGAATCAGTCCTTCTCAAAAGCATAAAATAGTGTCTGTGTTTAAGTAAAGCCTCTTAGTGACACACTGATTGCAACATTTCTGACAACTAGTGAAAGAGCTAAAGAAAGCTTTCAACGTTTGCTCTGACATATTCGAGGTTTCTGCAGCACTTAACTTTGTAGAGCAGCACAGGAAGAAAAGCAACTTCCCCTGTTTCATATACAGTGAGTGGTCTGTGCGGACCACAGCTATCAGCAGTCTGTCTGAATCTGTCTGCACCACCCGAGACTCTGACTGAACCTGAAAGGGAAAGGGCCAAATGTGCTCACACCCACGCAAACACACAAACACACACACATAAACAAGCACTCACAAACAACTGATATCCACACTACATCCTCTGTACAAGCACTTACTGAATCATATTCTCATCAGCACTTAGCATGCGATTGAGCATTTCTAAACAAGACTTCCTGAACCCTCTGAGGTCCCTGGGCGGGAAATGCAATCTGACAAAATACACATTCGCACACACTGCACGGCTTCTCCAGGAAATAAAATCAAAGCCAGCTTTCAATAAAATGAAATTATCTGCTGAAACATTTCCCCTAACACTATTTAATGGCATCTGCTGATCACCAGTAAATGACTTTACATTATGAGCAGTAATGTAGTGGAAAATTAGTAGGTCCAAACTCTAATATATACAAAACCTGTTTTCAGAAAAGCATTTATTTGTTTTTCTTGTTACGATGAAGTGTGATATGAATTTGTGGCATTAAAAAGCATAAAGAGATGGTTCATCCAAATTGCTCAAACATACTTTCTCACTTGCCTGTAGTGCTGTAGTTTTGGTTTTATGGTTCCATGTTTTGAGTCTCTGCCTTCACCACAACACAAGGGAAGTGAATGGAGTTTTGTTTGTGGCCCTCACAGCACTGAAAATTACATTTTAAAAATTCAGCGGCTTCCTGTCTTTCCAGAAACTCTGTCTCCTGAACTCCAAACAATCAACAGACCTTACCCTGAATAGTCTTCATAGGAACTACCTCTTTGAATAGAAAGTAGTTCCAACGAAGACTGTTTACAGTGAAGTTTGTGGATTATACAGATCAACAGGGACATTGTCTCAGGGAAAAGATGCTGCTGTTGAATTTTTCACATTTAATTAACACTGTTAGGATGGCAAACCAAATTTTATTCAACACCATCGCATTCAGCTCTCAACACATGGCACCATAAAGCCAAAGCCATTACGCTGATGGGACAGTGACACTATCAGTATATGGGAAAATATGTATTTTTTTTCTTAATGATTCATAAAAAGGTTGATAAATAAAGCTGAAGTAGGGTTAAACTACACAACACTCATGAAAATGATATGATAGACCTGAGGACCAAGTTATTATGCAAAGCACTGGAGGTTCCCATCAAGTTTCTGAGATACCTTACACCTGCCTAGGTGATTTAAATGACTTGAAATGCATTAATATGGACATTATGGTTGGCAACAAAGGGTTGCACTGGAGCCCAACCAATAAGAGTTGGCCTGCTCAGTGGTAATCCACCAGCTCTGCCCGCCCAGCATGCTGAACTGAAAAAAAAAAAAAAACACATTTCCTCCACACAGTACGCATAATTAACAACTCTATTCCGTTCAACGGCTTCCATTCAGTTGCAATAATGTTGCTGGTTGCTATTGCATAGCGGCACGTCAACCGGAGCAGCGCTGCCAGTGGATAACTCAAGTTGCACGATAGGGAAGTTAAGAGCCAAAAGAAAAATACGTTGCAATAAGTCAACGTGGAATATGACAACAAAATGACAACCCGAGCATTGCCCCGTTTATCAGCTCTGCAAAGCAAAAATAAAACGAAAGGCATTTATAAACGCGAGTTTATTTAGCCTATGTGGTGAGAGCTACGCCGAAACACAAATCGACTGAGATCGTGCAACCTTCATTATGTAAGACTCCGACATTAGAAATATACTGAGTTATTCAAGGGCAAATCATTGGAAATTTCCACACAATCCTTGAAGAGTAACTACCTTAAGATTGCACCGCTTGTACAGTCTAACCGCAGCATTCAGAGACAGAGATGGGCCATTAACGCAATGGCTTTGCAGAAAGAGACTACAGCGCCGACGGTCTAACTTTCACACTGAGGAGAACATGGCAAATAGCGATTAAGAGAATTATCAGATTGCTGTCTAATAAATAAACATGCGGTCCTAAATGCATAACAGCCGTGTGGGACTCACTGGACACATGGTAAAATCGCCTGTGTCCGAGTCAAGTTACTGAACGTCACGGCTTGAGCAATAAGAGCAGGCTGACGAGCAATAAGGGCGCTTACACTCGACCGAACCCGACTCATCTTTTTGAGAGACGGGAAAAAAGACGAATGCGCCACCACAATACAAAACACCGTTAGGAATTTGTAACCAACAACACAGAGTATGTGAATATTTAGTCGCAAAATTCGCCTCTTACCGCTAAGTAGTTTTTCCAAGTCGGTTTTTAGATGCCGTTCCTCTCCGCCTGCTCGCTCTCAGCAACGTTAAGCTAACGCGAGTAAAAACCGGCAGCCCCGGTTGAACGCTTCAAAATAAAACGGTCGTAAGAGCGGCCGTTACAACTGTCGTCCGGGCAACGGTTGGGCCTTTTTGTGTTGAGGATAAAATCGCGGTACTTCCGGTGTAGCTCTAGCAGCGCCTCACTAGCTTGACGCAGTTCTCGTTCACGACCTCATTCCAATATGGCACAAATGGCCACTGCGCATGTTCTGCCGCCTATATGCCTCTGAGCCCGGCTACATCACACTGACTTCCATCTTCACACACACAATAAAATATCACACAACCAGAATCATGACTAATATCTGTTAGACGAACAAAAGAAAAGAAAAAAGCAGAATGATCTCCGCTTGCATTTAATTCTTATAAACACGAGATGAAACTGATCGTTAGTCGTTAAAGCCTTATATCCCCAGCGGAATCAACACTTAGTTAACGATTGAGCTGGAATTAATTGTACATATAATCGACCCACTTTCGATAAGTGCAGTGTTTTTTGCCACGAGACAGATATTCGTTCTGTAATGAAGTTACGTACATGTCGTGTTATTGAAGATGACCTCGAGTTGCTTAATTTCTCTTCAGTGTAATATTTGTTAAGTAAATGAAATACCCTACGATGCACCATGAAAGCCTGAATGGATCACTACTTTTTAAATAAATCACGATAACGCCCTGTCATAATGACTGGATAGAAATTGTGTATGTCACAGCTGGTACGATACTTCTGCTGCACAAGGATCTCAAGTCGGAGGTTTTTTTTTTTTTTTTTTGGAGAGGGCGGGAGAAACTGCTGGAAATATGCGTTGACACTGTGAGTGCAATGCTCAAAGTCCATCTATTTGGTCTTGTCAGTGTGCTTTATCTATGAAATAAGTCTATTTCTCGTTTAGGAAAGCATTCCTAGGAGCATACAAGCTTAATCCGTTGTCTGAAACAGGTTTTGCCGCTCACTAGGACCATATATAGGCTACTGCCTCAGTAAATCCTCCACAATAGACCAACCCTTCCGATGCCTATTACAACAAAAGAAAAAAAAAATTGCAATTGCGTTTTGCTTTCGTTGAGGTGGAAACAATACATGTGGACTGCAGGAAAGCGATCGGATCTTGCACGAACAGTCGAAACAATCGGAGAGCCGTGAATAAATCTAAAGGGGGCAGGCATTTACTCCCAAATTCATACAGTCGTTTTATTTAAGTACAGAGGTGCTCTCTCTATACGCTTTCATACAGAAGACAGTTAAACTAGCATAAGGAAATTAGGTTAAGCAAATAAACACTATTAAAATCAAGTATAGATTTATTTGTTGATTGTGTCCTTCCGCTTTTTTGATGATGCTTTTTAATCTGGTAATAGTGTGGGGTCATTTTATTTTTTAAGGGTCCATAACTTGGATGCTGCATGGGCTTGAGGCTGTTTGCACAAAGGGTAATTTTTCAATAACTTGAACAGGTTTATCTTTCAGTGCATGTTGTTGTTTCTTTCCTAGTGTTTGGTATTTGTTCAGTGTCTATATCCTGCAGCAGGCGGTGGATTACTGCTGGGGACAGAGGACGAGGACAGGTCATAAGCCGTGCGCACTGCAGGAATGCCTTTCGTCTACACATTAAACCGAGAGGTGCAATTACAGCACCTGACCGCTAGATGACGGTAAAGCTCGGCAGGTCTTTCTCTCCAACAATATCCCTGAGGTACAGGACTTCACATATTCTCTGGTGAGGTGCTGCAGAAGCTATGCCACAGCTGCAGAATTTTTTGGTGATTTCTGTTTTTGTGAGATACAGAGATAGATTTTTACATATGAAGCCTTATGAGAGACAAGTCCACAACAATAAATGTAAATGAAATACAAAATGAATTCAAGCGGACACAACAGCCAACATGAATTTTGAGTTTACAGTATATTTATTCATAATCAGATGTAAAAGATGAGGAGAGTAAAAAAAGTACACCCTAAACTCACAGACAGCTCATGGTTACATACATATTCGTTTTCCAAACACAGCACTATTATTTTAATATTAAAAATTCCTACATTCAAGTAATATAACACATTTTAAAGACCCTATGCTTCCAGTGAAAGGTTCCTACCTCCCACACAAAATAACATCCTTCAACACATCTACATGTACAGGTATAGTACCATACCACTGTTCTAAGTCTTTCTAGCTGACAGTCCAAAAAAAATGAACATGATGTACTGAATGACTGTTTGTGTTAAGCTTTAGTTTGAGGTACAGCGTGAGGTTTGACAACAGTGGCACACAAAAGACAAGAACACTGCCATGTAGAAATCTAATTTTGAAAAGATGAACTCTTTTGAGAGTGACACTCAAGACTTTCTCAGGACAGTGCAATCAGCGAGGGGGGAAACTTTGCAGCTCCAAAATAAATAATCTTTCTTCAGCTCAGCGGGATTTAAACTCCCTCTGTTTTTAATGGAAACAATTCTTTCTATGTTGCATGGATAAACTGAGGATTCATTCAACAGCAGACAATGTTGCCAAGTACAGTAGCACCATTTGCATCTAAGAAAATACCTGCACACACCCACATGCTTGTGTGCATGTGGTAACACTCAAACACAAATGGGATGTGCTGGGAGGCACACACTAGGCAAAGCGTAAGAATGACTACTGCGATGTACCACTGAATTCTCCCAACTTGCATGTGTGGTGCTGGGTGTACATATTTGTACTGATAAATAAGGGGCTCATGCTTGTGAATATAAATTTCAAGATACAGTACATTAGATGATTCGTACAGATTCAAGATGTGATCACATGGGAAAATTACAGAAAACAGGAAAAAACAGAATGCATCATTGATAACCCCCCAGTATTGATTATGTTAACACTGGTTTCTTTAGAATCTCCCTTAATTTCCTGGAGCTTATATTCTTTTATACACCTACACAGTTTGACAGATGAGACGTGATTATTGCTTTAGACACCAGTAAACATTCTGGTAGTATTTTATCTTATCCTCTGATAGAGGAACAAAATAAGTCATACTCAAGCCCAAATCTTTTCATGTTCTTGTCATCCATCCAGCTAATAAGGTAAAGAGAATAGGATAAGAGCCTATTTTGGAGGGCTGGGCTAAGACAGTGTTCCCAGGGCAGCCATTTTGTTTTTTCAATTGCTTATCATTTGCTCTATTTTGGGGTTGACAAAGGAAAAGCCAGCAAATGCTTCCTGGTCCATTGAGTCGATGAGGTTCTTGTCTGCGTGGGAGAGGCGAGGCTTCTCGCTTAGGAACTCTCGGTCAAAGTTGCTGCAGTCACTGGGGGATTTCTATAGGTGGTAGGGTCAGGGATTTCAGTTAGGTTCATGTAACAAAGCATACTGAAATAATCAGTATCCTGGATGCATTTCATTATATTTACACAAAATGATTCCTGGCACCACATAATTTGTTCAGAAACAAAATCATAGGCTCGTACCACTTTGGGCTTGAAAGGGGGCTCCACTTCTCTCTTCTCCAGTGCTGGCCAGTTGACAGTTTTGAAGAAGGGGTGTGCACGGATGTCTCCCACCACACCCAACCTGCGACTGGGATCTCGCTCAAACAACTGAAATAATGACAGGAGACAACAAATTTCATTACAGAAACAACACAAAACCACTATCTGTAATACTATATTGTGAAAAACATAAATGCATATTATGACATCCATTTGTGAGTGTGATGGAACAAAGTGTGCCTAATAAAGTTAAAAAAAAAAAAATAATTACCAGTTCAAGAAGGTTCTTGGCCTCCTTTGAGATCCACCGAGGATAGTGAGGGGTATCTGACCTGATGGACTCAAACAGTTCATCCTCATCGTCGCCTTGGAAGGGTGACTGACCAATGAGCATCTCATACACTAGCACGCCAAAAGACCACCAGTCCACTGAGAAGGTGTACTTCTGTCCTAACAGGATCTAAGATGAGAGAAAGTTTCACAAAGTGCATCAGAAAAGCATTAGGAGATTAAAGACATAAAGAAATGTTAGGAGATGGTGAATCACCCTGATCTGACATTATTTGTAGACACTGCAATGCTTCCTAATGGCCAGAGGGTGGCATATACACAGATCAGCAACAACATTAAAGCCAGTTACCAGTGTAGTGGCTGAATGGTGCATATTGTGAAACAATGACAGAAAACACAGCCATTCACATTTTAAAACAATAGTTGTGAAAAAAAGGAAAATAAAAACTTCACAGTGCACGAAACAACAAAATGTGCTGTCAGCCAGGCCTTCAGACTAACCTCTGGTGCAATATAGTCTGGTGTTCCGCAAAATGTTGTGGCTCTGGTCTCTCCAAACACATTCTCTTTGCACATGCCAAAGTCCGCTATCTTGATGTGTCCGTCCTTGTCCAGCATCACATTGTCCAGCTTCAGATCTCTGCAGAAAGACATATGCAATATACATCCAGTTCTGCTACAGTATATTCTGTTTGAAGTGTTGTACTTTAAAATCAAAAAAGAGATTCAGTTCCAGTCTACTCTCAGTTCAAGTCACTGCAGGAACAGTGTACAGTGGTTGCTGGCTCATACCTGTAGATGATTCCTTTTGAGTGGAGGAACTGCAGTCCCACGATTATCTCAGCAGCATAGAATCTGAAGGTTGAAATGTGCAAAACAATCATTAATTTTACACAGTTTTACAGTGATAAAGAGGTACAGGTACAGATCCTCAATTGTGAAAAATGACGACTGCTGCGTCACTCATAGCTCTTCACATGGTATCCCAGTGTACTCACGTGGCTCTGTTGAGATCGAAGCGGCCTTTGTCTTGGATGTGGAACATCAAGTCGCCTCCATTCAGGTACTCCATTACAAAGAAGAGGTGCTCCTGTGCAAACAACACATTATTGTCAGCTCACTGTCGCAGACAAATGAGACATGAAGAGAGTGTGAGAGAGAATGGATTCAGATAAGGGGGGATGGGAGTGTGGGTTCTTATCAACAACTGGGAATTATTGCTCTTACCGCTGCGGCCCAGATTGATTCCCTATCAGAGAACACGCTTTTTAAGCTTTTACTCGTGAGATGTTCTGTATGTGTCTGCTTACTTTAGACTGGAACGTGGAGTAGAGGTGTGTGAGGAAGGGGTTCTCCCAAGCGAGGGCCAGGACTCTCTTCTCCACCATGGTGCACTCCACATCATCATCCATGAGAACTACGTCCTTCTTCAGAACCTTCACAGCAAAATACTGCCCCTGCCCCTTCAGCTCTGCCAGCAACACCTAGGATGTCAGAGTCACTGTGTGAGCACTTCATCACTGTGATCACAGCAGTTTCATGTGGCACAATCATACCAGAAGAAAATGAGGAAGTTATTTATATCACTTTCTTCTCTTTTTTCCTCTAATAGATCAATATTCGATTATATTATTCGAATCGAATATTATATTGATTTATAGACTGTATGATTTGTCAAATGCTGCTTTGGATCTACAGTGATGGAGTAACACAGCTCTTGTTTCATCTGAAAACCATCTCCCACTCCAGTGTATGAGGGAGGTAATTTAACAGGCAGTGGGAGGTGTATTGATCTACTCAGATATTGCTAGCCTAGTCTATCAAAAATGTGGCAAACTACAGCTCAGTTGGTAACATATAATGACTTTTTTAAAATTTGGTTCAAAGAAGGACAGAGACAGATGACGGAGCACACTAAGACACTATTATGTGATAAGAATCTGTCTCCTCAAGATGTGTGCCCTTCACAGCTGACTCATTTCAAACATGTTCACATTCTTATTTTTCTCAGTAATGCCACTTCTGGTTCCAAACCACCTGAAACATGCAGATTTAGGCTTTTTCTGTCCTTTTTTATAGTTTATATTATATTATTTATATTCTATTATTTTATTTATATTTGTTAGTTCTTGTTTATCTACAGGTAATAATCACATGTGGACAATTTCAAAATGAATGTGATGTTCTGTGTAACAACATTGGCATGTACAAGCAAATTTATAATGTTATGTGTTATTTTTGCATCTAAACAATCATCTCATGTTAAATTTAGCAAAGTGTTTCAGATGGACACTGTGGAGCATACCTTGCCAAAGCTGCCTTTGCCCAGCACCTTGTGGAACACCAGGTGGTTCATGGTGAGGCGTACCCGGGGAACTGTAGGTGCCACTGGGGTTGGGCTAACACCCTCACCTGCCTTTCCATTGCCATGTACTAAAAATACACGTTTGCACACACGGAGTAAATAAATATGCACACCTGAATGCAAAGATGTATGCAAACTCTTACAACAATGAATTAAGGTTTGAGAATGTAAATTAAACAGCTAAGCAACAATACCACACCATAAACATAACAACTGATTTAAAACAACTTTGCACTACAGTTTGTGCTACAATGAACACATCTTACCACTAGGGTCTACTTTTCCCCTTGGGATGTCTTGGTAGATACCAATATCTGCTGTATTGGAGTTATCAGACTTCCTCACAGATTTCTAAGGAAGAAAAAAAAAGAGGTTTTTCTGACACATTTCCTGTTCGTAATTTTTTAACACTGTCATACTGAGACTGTCATAAACTAGTCATAAACTGTGCGCAGTCAACAGTGAAACAGACATGTGTTGTTACTGTGCTAACCTGTGAGACTTGAGACAGAGCCTCTGACAGTAGTTTCTGGTTGATTCCACACAGATTAGCCACTTTCGTCTGACAGTAGCTGTGTACATTCATGCCACAGTCTGGTCAGGGGTGCAACAAATGGATTAGTCAAGTGGTGAAAGAGAATACAGTGAAAAAGAAAAATATCAGAGGCATGAGAGAACACAGGGCAGATATAATATATATATACATTTGAGACAGAGAAAAAACAACCCAACAAACAACAAACACTTTAGACTTACCTTCACATTTAAGGCCCTGTCTGTAGAGACCCCACAGCAGACTACCACAGTGGTCACAGAAAGTGGGGCTCTTGTAGTTATAATACTTGAAGCGATGTGGCATATCAATATTGAAGCGCTCTTTCTGGAACTACAAACAGAATTCATTCATTGGATCAACAGATAGCTGTAATCTGATAATTAAACAAAGATAGGTAGATTTAGATTTTGATTTAGAAGATTTAGTTTTAGATCATTTGTGTGGCAAGCAAAAGTCAAAATAAAATTTAACAGCCAGTATTTGAGCACATGTCTCCACTGATTTTAATACTAAAATCAATATTGATATTTTCTGTATACTTGGGCCTGGCCCTGTTTTGTTGGATTTGTATTCAGTTGTGGTGAGAAATTAAAGCCTTGACGCATTGCATCCTTTATGTAAGGAATAACGTATTGACCTAATTATAGATTATTGGACTACTTCATAACAATGCATAAGTCATGAAATAAAGCTGGAGAGGAAGAAAAAATCATTATTAAACCACAGCTAGGAACAAGTAAGTTCATTGTCAATGTCAGATCTGAGGTGGCGTTTTGCATTCATGCTGGAGAACATTAACTCTGCTCACCATAGTTTCACGACTGTTGGCTGCCGTTCCAGTGCACCTGCCAATGATTTTTTCGATGCATTTCTTGTGGATTGCCGCATTGCATTCTGGGTGAAATAAATGATCAAATATTGTCATAAGTGTGAAGAGTACAAAAGGATAAAATGTGACAGCAGATAGCAGTTAAACAAACACTCACGTCTGCACTTGTAACCTTGCTTGTTGAGGCCCCTAAATGGAAGAAAAGAAATGGAATAAAAAGCTTTTAATTCATTCAGTCATTCATTATCTATACCGCTTATAGCTCAGCCCCAGCCCCCCTGCTTAAGGGTTGTGGGAGGGCTGGAGCCTATCCCAGGCGAGAGGAAGGGTACACCCTGGATAGATCGCTAATCCATGGCAGGGCCAACACATACAGACAACCAACCATTTATATTCAAATTCACACCTACAGGCAAAGAAAAGTATGTATGCTGGTATCACAACAACATACTCATGGTTTTCACAGTGTGCAGATAATTAGCAGCATAGAAGTAAAAGTTTGATGTCCCCTCTACGGAATAGCTACTAAACAACATTTGAACGGTTTTAACTTTTTTCCCAAAATATTATATAAGTACCAAAAAAAAAAAAAAAAAAACTGAGAAAAGCATGAAAGACTTGTTATCAGAGCAAAGCCTCAGTAGTTTTACATTTGTTGTCAGCATAACTGGAAGATATCTTTCACATCTTAGATCATGAGATTAAAACTTGAATGTATAAAAATGCTCAGATGATAAGTGACCCACAGAGTCACACTGACTAGATGAAACAAAACAAAAAACTCCCCCAATCAGATTTCCTCTTGCCTCTTGCCAGGGGATAGATAATACTGTAGATTGGGAGACGGGGCAGGAGTTTGGCTCACAGGTTATTCCTGCTGACATAGTTGGAACAGAACATGACATCTTTGTGGGATTTCCCTGGACAGTGACTCATTCTCACAATAGCAGTCCTGCTGTTGTTTCTAGCATTACTAAGCACGGCACCCCCCACCCCCCACCTCCCCTGGACTGCTCCATTTAGGAGGCCTGAACCGCTACTAATTGGTCTTTTGAGAAACATCCTTGGAGGGCTGGACTTTTCTTATTGGACAACTGATGTTTTTGTCCCATTTGGTACCTAGAGGATATACAGTAGGTGATGGCACAAATGGCCTAGAATGATTAAAGCTGTGCCAGTGGCATCTCAACAACACAATGCTGATTATAATAACACAATAGAAAAACAAGCCAAGTCAAATTAGCTGCTTCTGGACAAGTCATGTCCAAACAGAGTAGCATTACTGTCATAGTGTCTCCCTGGCATTCACACATACTTGCTGTAAAAATGACAGAAGTATCTGATATGCTAACCAGCTAAAATACACAAACATAATAGTGTCATAGTAGCCACAGCTGTCATGTAACAAAGGCAGAATTTGGCATCTCACCAGAGGAACTCTCTGCAGACAGAGCAGAAGGTGGGCTGGCCAAAGAAAGTGGCAGTGAATTCGTGGTTCTTAATGACGTGAACCTTGGGCTGCTTGAATGCTCCTCTCCGCCTGTTGAGGGTTGTGACTCCATCCTCAGGGGGAGCCTTCACTGATGGTTTACACGTCGCTGAGGAGAGAGATTTACAAACATTTACAAATCAAACTACTGTGTCTCTGTTCAGTTCTACAGAAAAGGCAAACTTCTCTGTCAAACAGTTTAACAGTTGTAGTAATGTGTTATCCTAATCAATTTTTTAGTGATTCCCAAAGGCAAATAAAAATGATATCAGTAAGGTGGGAGTCTTTATTTATTTAGTTAACATCTAGCTGATGAGCCCTATTTACGGTCTTTAAATGAATCACAGAGGGCATTATCATAAATCAGTCATCAGCTATAATAGCATGGGATATTTAGGCAAAAAGTGCTATTAGCTAGAGAAGGATAAGCGGCTCTCGGATAAGCGGCTCCAGCTGACGCAAGTAAACAGGGTGGGGTCAAAAGTCACTCAAAGAAGACAGCAAAAGAGGCGTGAGAGAGGTAAACAAAGCAAGCAGATACTCGTGAAGAGATAGGGAGAGTCAGTGGGTGGATGGGAGGGATGGAGGGAGGGAGGGAAGAGTGAGAAAGAAGAACAGTTCAAAAGCGGAGCAGCCTTAAAGAGACAATTGATAGACAGGGAAAAGTGGGAAGAGTGATGAGGTGAGGGAGATAAACTTAATTTCCTCTCTGCCACTCTACTGACAGATGTTTATGTTTGGACAGCGCTTCAGTGAGCCGAGCCAAGAAAGTGGGAGTGAGAGACGGGGCAAGAGAAAGACAGACAGAGAAGGCAGACAGCGTTGAGGGCTGTTCACACATGCCTAAAAATACTCTGGGCTGCTTTTCAGGAAACCTGTGGAGTGAGTAGGAGGGAGCTGATGAAGAGGGGAGCTCTGTCACAACAGCGGGCACACCTCCCCTATCATGACCCTCTCCAACCCTGAATGGTGAACCCCTGCCTGTGTTACTCCCACGTAAGAAACTCCCCCTACACAGAACCAGTTTGTGAATCTCACCCGGTCCTCTCCATGTTGGCAGTGACTACCATACGCTGGATTCCTTGTCTGGCGTACTTTGCTGGCAGCTGAATACAGCATTTGCCAGCCAGTACTGCTCTGATTTACTTCTGCTTCTGACAGCTGAAGTGAAACTAAAATAGGTTTTTGGAAGCTAATAATGATAGCAGTAAGAGTTTGAACTTTGTGTTGCTATTTAATATGTTTAAGTGGCTATTTTATGCAAAAAAAAATTCCAATGTTTCACAGTTTCTCTTTCATTTCTGACAGGATATAAAGCCATTTGAAATCTATAGCTGTTCATCTAAAGGTTAATGTAACACATGTTTACACTTCTTCTCTATGTTCAGCCATACACATATACATACATGTATATTGATTGTTGACTACTTAGTGAAAGTAAAGCCAGCCCTATGGCCAAATTCCTACATGGCCTTGAAAAACTGTCAGGGTACATTGGCTACATGGCCACACCTGTAGTCACCTGACAAGCTAAATGTGAGATATGTCACCAGCACATAGTTTAACCCACAACAGCCTGAGGCCTGAAGTCCACACTCCTCCAAGAGGTTTTACAGTAACTACCATGTTAAGCTGTGGTTGTGTGTATTAAGTGCAGGGGAATGAACATGAGATGCAGATCCTTTCTGCCAGTAGAGGGCATTACAAATCAGCATGGCAGGAGAGTGATTTTCTGTGTCTACGCAAAAAAGGAATGAAAGGAAAAGGGGAGGGGGGGGGGTTCCCACTGGTCAGCAGACTAAATTTTAAAATCTCAAGGAGCACACCATTCCCTGGTGGTCTAGTGGCTAGGATTCGGCGCTCTCACCGCCGCGGCCCGGGTTCGATTCCCGGTCAGGGAACAGCTCTTTATTAGACAGGGAAAATTGTTTCTTAATAACCTATTTACTTTTAACATTTTTTTTTGCCAAAGATGGAAATGTTTTGATTGTTTCCCATGAGAAATTTCTGTTTGTGTTCTTTTCACTGGTTTGAAATGGCCTGCATTCAGTTGGAATGCAGTGAATTTACATATTTCCATGTACTAGTTAGAATTTAACAATACTTGAATCTAAACATGATAACAGTTGTGGGGTTGCTTGCTTTAGGTTTCTAGGCCACTGTCAATGAAACCTGACTGAAACACACCCAGAGTCCCGATAAAGCACATTGTTTTTTTGGGTGTTCAACTCTAACTAAATATTTGTGGAAGTTTGTGTGAATTTTAACATATTTAATAGTATAGAAAAACACTTCAGGTTTGTTCAGAGGCTTTAAGATGTAGAAGTTTTACCAGCATCACTATCTTCCAAGAAGAACTGCACAGACATCTGGACCTTCCCCGAAGGATAAAGGTCCACCCAGAATTCAGTACATCCGTTGTTTTTGGACTTCTTACAGCGCTCTGCCAGTACAGACACGCCCACCGTGGCCTTGGCCAAGGGCTCCTCAGTGCTCTGCATGAGAACCACTTCTAGGACACGCCCCTCATAGATGTGAGCATCAAAAGTGGACTTCCAGGCTGGATACATGGTGGGCTTCCTCTGGACCAAGGTCTTTCCTCGCTCTGTGAATGAACACAGGATCATCTTTTGGAATAAATCTTTCATTTTTTCATTCTTAGGGAAGCCACAGCACAGGAATGACTTAAACACAAAGTACCAGGAGCTAGTAGAAAGTCAGTTTGCTTATGGACTTTTGAGCCTGGCAGATGGTGACTGTTAAGACAATTAAACTGGAAACGTCTGGTCTCTGCATACACTGTGCCACACCCCTGTCTAAATGAAATTATCATTGCACACATCCCCGTGTGCATCTGTTCATTTCATACCTGTGCTGACAGACTCCTTCATCTTGATGGCACAGATGGGAGGGTCCAACAGAGAAGCCAGAGCGCCCAGGTCATATGCATTAAGGGCCATGCGCAGGAAGGGTGCCATGGTGACTGCTCACCTATGCCTCCTAGAGAAAAAGACAGTTTGACAGTTAAAACTTATCTCATCCATGCGCATACACACTCAGCTTGTACTTGCATTGCTCATGGTCTGTAGTTAAAACAAGAAGGAAGAGAGTCAGTGGCTAAGAGTCATTTTTTTAACAGAAGGGAACTACAGAGGAAGCAGAAGTTTCCAATTCAAGACAACTTTGGAAACTACCTGCCAGCAGTGAGGGAAGAGCATACAGAGTGGTAATTCTGAACTGAGAGCAGGATGAGGGAATGAGACAGAGAGTGACAGGAAGTCAAAAATATCACATTTCAAGCCCCCAGTGTTAGTGAAAAAGACAAACAGGTGTTAAAAGATAAGCAGTGGAGTTTCTGTGCAACTTTAGTTGGCTGCATGTATGTTTGTCTGCAGCCATTCTTTAAGGAATTTTTGAGGACTGTATCATAAAAAAGAAGAGATACTAGTAGCCTATTTTTCAGCTGTGTCTGGTTAAATTTTAGTCCTGTAGTATTTTGTTTTTCTGTTGGTAGTATAGGGGTGAAACTCTGGGGCCAGTCCTAACAGACAAGTTGGTCAAAACACGTCACCATTTTATTCTTTTGTTCTGTTGGATGTCTGTGATCATTCATCATCTTTTTTCTGTATTTCAGGATAATGTCCTTCCAAAATCTATATAATACTGCTATAAATGTTGACTATAATCGAGACTAGACATTAAGACATCTGCGATACAATGCTAAAATTACACTGTCCTATCAAAGTTCAAATGAAATTCTACACTTCAATTAAAAAATACAGAAAGAGAAACAGAAAACAAGGCTTGCATAAGTGTTCATAGCTTGTTTCATTTAGTCTGAATTGCTCCAGACAGATTTGCTCATCATTGCTTTTTATGTGTTCCATATACTTCCTCTTTAAGTGGTTCTTAAGGTGTAGCTGCAAATAGGGCCTGAACTTCTCTGAAATTTAACATGATGAAATTTTTTCTTATGTAATCTAATGCATGGTCCCAAAGTATCATGTAGGATTAAGTCACATTAAGGACAAACATGTTTTCTGAGGGAGCAGTCAGTATCAGAAGGACACAGCAGCACTAACCGTACGGCACCAGGAAGCACGTGTCCTGTGTTTTCAGTTTTGGGACACAGTGTTCAGTAAGCGTTCAGTAAATCAGTGATCTTAAATCGTAAACTGACTTATTGTGAAAACAATAGCTAAGACCAGTGACACTTCCCTTCACGCGGCCTTGTAATAACAGAGATTTAAAAAGGTGAAATTTAAACTGAGTTGGCAGCAAGTCAAGCCTCATAAAAAAAACACTTTCTGAACCTTTGATGTTATCAACGCAGTTTCACACCAGAGTCACACAGGTGCAACGTCACAGACTAGCAGCACCCAGAGGGGATATTAGCCTACGTCCTAATTCCCAAAGCAGCAATAAAATCCCACAGAATTCCTCCAAGAATTTCCACACAGCAGTTTTTGTGAGCTTTTAAGTTCCTTAACTTGATCTCTTAAAACTTCTTTCTTGCTCTGTTGACATAATCTTGGTTTAATAGACATTTCAGAGACACGGCACGCCTGTGGTTTGAGGCAAACAGCATCTTATATTAACTTCACAACATTTATGGGCAGTAATCTCTAACAGCAAAATGCACAGAGGCATGTCCCTCTCTCAAGCTTAAGCATGAATATGTACCTGAAACTCCTGGACAGAAATGTATAGAAACCTCTGTTTGCCTGCTGAAATAATAAATCACTCATAAGGAGATAAGTTCTGTGTGTGTTCCTGATTCTTGGCACATTGCTGAATGTCATGCATTATGAGATCCTGAGTGACTGAACCAGTATGTATCCTCTTTAACATCTACTGTTTTTCTTTAATTCCTACTGGAAGCTGCAAGTAGTACAACGCTGCACTGAGCTGACCTCAGGTGTGAATGTTTCCATGTGTATAATTGTGTGCATGTGTACATAATTCTTCGTAACCTGACTCACTCAGGTTACTCATTGCAGCAAGAAACACAATATGTTTTTTCACACTTAAGTTAGTGAAACCAAAAGCCACTTTCAGAATGAGAAAATAGAATAACAGGCCATCTTGCTCTGATCCCACAAAAGTTAACACCATCACCATAATCCTGACCTGTATTATTCCAAATTCACAAATGCCAGTCCAGGATCAAGTCCAGGATCAAGTTGGACAATACAAGAAAACTTTAAAGGTCTTGGCAGAGAAAATAGGATGAGTACAGTCATAGGTTACAGCAAAGTAAAAAAAAAGGACCGACACCACAGTATGCATTTATAAAAAGTGTCTTGGCATGTAAATGTGTTCTGCACCATGTAGCTAAAGTAATTGGAAATTTGTGTGCTAGCCTCATCTTTACATTTCTTACAGCTTTAGATGATAGGTATATTTTGCATTTCAAGCTGTCCCCCTCAGCAGTGTCTCCACTGGGAGACTGAGAATAACACATCTCTATTGCCGCTACTGGAAGCTTTACATGACCCTGCAAACCTGTCTCGGATCTAAAGAGGATCTAAACAAGCCACTGTTTCTGAGTGAGGTCAGGAGGGTTGAGAAACTACAAGAGATCTCATAATACTGCCCACACATGCACATACACAGACAGACAGACAGACACACACACACACACACACACACACAAACAGTACTAATCAGGTTGACACATGCAAAAGCATATCAAAATATATATACGTTTTTATAGTCTGTTTCCAGTTTTCTCTCTGCTTTACAGCAACACACACACTTTTATGTACACATACACAGACGCTGCTACATAGAAAAGAGAGCTTTGTTTCCCTAGAGAGAGTGGAAAAAATGAGCACATGCAATTGGGGAAGGGGTGGGCAGAGGAAAAGAGCAAGAGAGAGGGAAAGGGGAAAAAAAAGATAGGCAACACAGTGTGAGGCAGGCCAGTGGACATGATGAGAAACCAGACTCAATGATAGAACCAGATTTGCCTTCTCTGGATCCAGCCACAATGAAGTCAACGTCCAGAGAGATGAATAGTGTTCATACATGTGTGTGTGTGGCCCCAAGCAGCTATTTAGTAACTCTTGAGTACAATTATGTCTTTAGCTTTTGTCTTCCGCTGAAAGCTCTGCAAAGAGCCAGTAAATGTAAAGCTGGACTTCCTGCCTGCAGTGTATGTATTGACTTTGTATGACACAAAACAATTTAACAGTACACTGACTGGAAGACAGCACAGTATGCGGAAAACATTACAACAAAAAGACATAAGTAACTTGAGCACGTGATTAAATGCCTCTTGACTTGACACGATAATTCCTGTTGTCCATCATATCAGCCCTGAGGAAGTTTAGAGTGTTTCTATTCCCCTAACTATATGCTCTGTGTGTACTTCATTTCAGAACCAATCAAATAGTAAAGTATGCACATTAACATACAACAAGGAAATTTACCTTTCACTGTAATAACAAAATACAAATATTCTATTAAACTGCATGTGTCAAACATAACACAATGGTGAGGTCAGAGATGCAAGATTGAAAGAGATAGGTTATTATCAGTGTTGTGCTAATTGAAGCACCAAAAACAATTCAGTGGTTTGGTATGTTCTGAATTAGAGGAGATGGCGCTTCAAGGAAGAAGTGATCAAGCAGGTCTAGCAAGTTAGGGAGCTCCTGTTTGTCAGCCATTTCATCAACATGTCTGAACAAATACAGGTACAAGGCCGCGAATAACAACAGAGTTTCCTTCACGTAATAAACTAGTATCATAGTCATCTACAAATCATTAGAGGAGACATTTTAACTCCTGTAGGGAAATTCTTCGTCTTTGACTCAGAGTCTTGGACAAGGATACATTAATTCTGCAATGTGGACGTTTGGCAACACAGGACTGATGAATGGTTAACTCCTTCTCAAACTAATAGGCTACCCCTTAGCCACAGTGGAAGATGTGATGTAAGTTTTTATTCTGTAGATAGTCCCACAATTTGGCAGCAGAAAACAGCTCCTAAAACATGTAGACAAGACAACCAAATATTTTTGATGGCCTATTTACCTGACCTCTTGCTGTCTACATACTAGGCAAACAAACTTACAAACGTACTTTTTTAAATATTAAAACCATTTAAGATTAAAGGCAGTTAAACCTAAAAATGGACAACAGGCCTCTTTCACAGCAGACATTTTGACCTGTCATAGCAGGGAACACACAGGTGTCACTAATAACTATTACAATGGCTCAGTTACAATAAGTGTCATTAAGCATTTCCAGTGAGTCAGCAAACAGGAACCAGAAATTGTCTCAGCTAAATGGAATGCAGCCATTATTAATGTTAATTACGCCTGTGCTTTCTTCTGCTGTGACAGGTCACAATGTCTGCAGTGAAATGCCCATTTAAACGTAGGTTTTAGGTTTAAATAATGAAGGTTTAAATTGTGTTGATTCAACACCAATAGGCCTTTTCTATGGAAGGTTCTGAAATATGTCACAGATGCACAAGTGTTTAAAAAATTATTTACAGGGTTCTGTAATTGTGCTACTGTCATAGTTCACTGAGACACTTGAACAGAGCAGAGCCGTCATTATTAGTAACACCTGCGCTATCCTCCAAGGACAAAAAGTCAAAGTGTCTGATGTGAAAAAGGCCCACCAGTAGAACTGATTAAATTCACGGCATGAGAAATGTTAAAACATTTTCAAGATCAGCAGCACATCCAGTATCCTCCATTTAAATATATTTTGATCTGACTGACTGAATATGTTAATGTTTTCAGTACAATTATGTTGAGCAGATTCTTCTAAGAAAGGGTGCTGTGAGAGTATGGAAGCAAATCACTGCAATAAAATTTTGAATAATATCAGCAACTGAATATCATTTGAGATTTAATCACTACTGACCACTTAGCGTTGCACTTCAACATTTGATTTTGAAAACCATCTCTCTGAACTTACGTAGTCTCACTTGAATCAATTTCAAGTTGTGCATTTTCAATAACTTCACCTCCTGTATATATTCAATTTGGGATTCTCAAATCCAATTTGAAAATTAATGTCACTAATATTCAAAAACTATATTCAAGTTGCTCCATTTCAGTAAGCTTAATTCTTGTAATAGGCGGTAATGATATCTGTCTCGGTGACAGGAAAGGACCTTGAGCGATGAAAACTGGCCTGGTAGGATGCTAAATAAAGCCACAAGATTAAGTAGGACACAGGTAACAGATCAACCTGTTCTGAAACCCTGTCATGCAAAACCCAACCAAAAACATGTCATAGCAATTTCAACGTTACCTAACATCACTGAAATAGAGCTGTCAGTTGATATCAAACAAACCACTGTGACAGTATATTAGGTTTGGAGGTTGCTGGTTCACTTAATGCTACCCTGAAGGTGCTGTCAAGTAGAAGCAGAAAGTATTTGACACATTCCCTCACTGTATACCATAATATATTTGGTAAGCAAAATCAGGAAATATGTTGAAATGTAAAGGAAGAAAATGTACGTGATAAAAACATTTTTTAGTAAAATAGCAAAAGAAACTTTGGTCTCCCTGTCCTCCCAGACACGAGGGTCCACAACAAACCCAGAACAGCGTGACTGGATGGAGCTAGGAATCATGGAATCATGATCATGGAAAAAATTCTGTTCCTAACAGTGATATCACTGTTGATTGTACACTGGGCATCTGCTGCTGGAATATAGCTTTTCTAGCTTCACATACATTAAGTACTGTACCTCAGTTAAGTCTGCACAATCATCTAAATTTGCTTATTGAAGGCGTTTTTAGATGTTTCGATCTTCAACTGAATCCAGATCTGAGAGAGGACAAAAATATAACCTCCTTGGTGGAGGTAATAACATGAGATATGGTAACTTTTGAATACAATCAATCACTTGATGTTCTTGTCACCCCTGGTTTTGACAAATTCATGCAAAACAGAGTAATTCTCACAAAACTTTCCTTAATCCACAAGTCTTTCACTGAGGCACGATGGCATGTATTATTATTGCATTAACCCTCAAAAGCACGCAAGTTCACACACACACACACACACACACACACACACACACACACACACACACACAGTAATAACCTTGAACAAAGCAGCCTTTAATAAATTTCAGTGGGGACTGGCTTGAAAGAATCAAAGCCTTCCTTTCTTTCACTAACCAAAGTTAATGTCCAACACCCCTTGTCCAGCCACACACACACATAGACAGAGGTTATATCAACAGGCAGCATATTACAGATGCTGTTGGGGAAGACACCTTCAGGCAAAAAGCATGAAAATATGCATTTAACTATGCACCTCTGTGATGTTAACTTATCCATCTCTCTCTCTCTCTCTCTCTCTCTCTCTCACACACACACACACACACAGCGATGAGGTCAAAGTAGGACAGGAAAGATAGGAGCATGAGGCTTGAGGAATGAGACCAGAGCTGAGGTTGCTGGTTCAAGGTCAGAGCCATATGAGTGGGTGTTGTGATATATCTATTCCAGTGATACTGACTTAAAATTTCACTTTAGCTACAAACTGGCCTAAGACCAAATCAATACAAGTTTGTTATTAATTGCATTATTACATTAGCTGTGAAGACTGACAGTGTGCATGGACACAAACTCCAGTGCAAATGTTTTGCAGTGATAACCTTTTCTGATTTTCTCTCCCTTCTTCCTGAGTATCACTGTGCTCTTTGGCACGACGTCAAACCTGCTATACGAGCATGGAATGAATCCTACCACTGTGTGTGTGTGTGTGTGTATGTGTGTGTGTTTGTGAATGTAAGTGTGTGTGTATTCTCTCTCCATGCATTAAAAGCGGTGTCCATTTCTGCCCCGCTCACAGTTCACAAAGTCTTGGTTAAGTCAGACAAAATAGCATCTGAGCAAGGAGAGCCAAGCTGTATACCATGATGTGGGGTGTGTGTGTGTGTGTGTGTGTGTGTGTGGTGTGTGCGTGTGTGTCTATGACGCAAAACAGGAGGTTATGTGTTATACACACACTTTTTTTTATACACTATAGTACATAAAACAAAGTGTAAAATAAGTTTTGAACAGTGTTTTTTTTGTGATTTTTGTACATAATTACCACAATGATATTTGAGTGATACAAAAAATGTACTTTTTACAATACATTACTTGTACTATTGTTGAGTGTGAATGTGCTATAAAAACACCCTTAGTTAATAAATGATAAATAGAGATAAACTAGACTAATTCCTGATGTCAACCCTCGGTACTTGACCGTTCTGATGCTCAGCGTTTTAGACACAGACTTGTTGATAAAATATAGCCTACTGGTTCAATATACAACTTCATTTGCTGTCCCTTTTCAAGCTTACGGTGTGATATTTCTAAACACTGAATTATACGAGCCTGTGATGTGTTTATGTGTGTGCTGTACTATAGAGGGAGCAGGGCAGAGCATGGGCAAATCCTGACCGAGCAGATGTCCTACCTGTGTCCCCTGAGCAGCTCACTATACCACAAGCTAATATTGACACACCACTAACTGCAGGAGGATAGTGTTACCTGCGCTCACAAAGCTACGCTGCCCCAGAAGACATTAACAGGATACAGAGTGTTGCCACAAATGCAATATTGTGTTATAGTGTGTGACACAAGACTTTCACAAGCAATGAGAGGAATATTTCAAAATAGGGTAATGTCTTTAGTGTACCTGAGGCTTTTTACAGCCACAAGAATGCTGGGTAATCTTCACACAGACACTTCCCTTAAACTAAACACTGCCATCTCATAATTCCTTTACCATCCTTCAACGCCTTTTCTGAGAGAAGTTAATCATTGAGAAACAGGCCACATGCAAGACACAATGACAACAATGTACTTGTTGCAACAACAACAAGTAACATGTAAGTGGGATGATGACTAAATCCAACACCAGTTGCTAAACCTGAGTGCAATCAGGGAAGGACCTTTGACATTTCAGGCTCATGGACTTCAGTCTCAGCTGAGCGACGCAAACCGGCTCCAGTACAAGTTAGACCACAATGAGCCAAGTTCTATTGTTCATAATCTGTATTGTCTTGGTAATGACAGTGACACAGGTAGCTCCCTGTCAAACCAGACCAGAAACCAAAACCTCTGATTTAATGGAGATAGGACTACAGTCCACCTAAACACCTGCTGCCTAGCCCAATGTACAATGAATCACAGTGAATCATTATATTGAAGGCATAATATTTACTACAGGTGTTGACTGTATGCAATCTGCGAAACTTAACAGTTATCACAGTCAGTGTTGTTTTAATTAACTATTTAGCTGTAGTAACTATAAGAACCCCTTGATTGTATAACTAATATGCAGTGAAATAAGTCACTTCATGGGATAAAAGAACTTTTGAGCCTTAATACACAAAAAAATGTAACGTGTAAAAAGAGTGTGTCGCTTAGCCTATGACAGTCTGCTCATTTAAGAAGGTTTTTACAGTGTTTTAATGGAAAGCTTAAGAGGAAAATGGCCGTTTAATTGTTAAGAGGGCTTTAAAGAATGCCTCTCTGGCTTTTGATTAGATTGGTGGTGGTTAGCACCAATATAAACTTTAACTCCGACGTTTAACCTCGCTCCATTTTTATTTTCCACCGCGTTACTTAGTGGAACAGACTCCTCTGTTGCCATAGGATACCACACTTCGCCGGAGGAATGTATGTCTTTCCGGTGTATTGAACAGTGTTTTCTCTACTATAAGTGGAGACACGTAAAGTTTTGTCCAAAGTGGACCAGCAAGCACTAAAACATGGCCCAACTTAAGTTACGTAACTACAGCTGTAACAAGGCGAGAGAGGGAGGCATTCCGCGACAGCAACTTGTCTCATTCCCAAAGCCAGACAGTCGTTTTACTACTGCTACTGATGTCAGCCGGGGTTCACAGTCGGGCTGTGCTCCACAAAAACACGAGCCAAAGCCGCGAGGTCAAAGCAAAGACAGGCGACTCCTGACACCCGGTATCCTACAACCCATCAAGCAAGTGTTGTTGTCCCAACTGTCACACACCGAGCTCAAGTTTTTCCAACCACGAACAACTTCACATCACAAGCTGTGACTTACCTCTTCCGCTCTGAGCTGCAAAATGTGTTGTTTGTCGCGAGTTCGTGCCGGGTTTGGTGTTTGAACCACGGGTTTTCTGGAAGTCACACTTCAAAATCTTAAATGATATTTAAGGAAGTGTTCGAGTCGGCCGCTGTTGATTGTGGCTGTCTCTGTTTCTCTGACTTGCCCGGCTCTGTACTGCGGGTCTATGGCAGCGCGCGGTGCAGTAGTAGTTAGTGTGTGACGTCAACCAGGTGAATTCCCAAAGACACGCGCGCGCGCTAGCTCACACGCAGAAGTGAGATTACATGGTGGTGCAGTATTTGCAGTAAACACACAAGTCGTACAGTTATACAATGGGATCGAGGGCTGGTATTTTCATGTCAGCCTTTGACACTGGCAGAACTGGATTGACAACAGTGGAAAACTAATATTTTAGTTTGTTAACTGACTTCTAGCAGCTGCTCTATCATGGGTAATGGAGTGTCTTCCCAGGATTAAGTTTGTCTTCTAACACCTTGCCCTGAACATGACACTCATACAACATAGGCTGTCAGTGTTGAAAAGCAAAACAAGGAAGTGAATGAAAAGTTTTGCAGTTACACATGGACTGTTTATGTACCTCAACAAATTTTTTTTTCCCTCCAGTGAAAAAATGTGCATTTGGCAAGAACACCAACTAACCAGGAAATCAAAGCAATATGTATGCACAGCTACACAACTGCACATCTCCCTCTCCATCTGTCTTGCACACACACACACACACACACACACACACACACACACACACACACACACACACAGGTTTAGAGAGCATACAGCTTATGGGCTGATCCAAACAGCCATGAATTTCCATACTGGCCCTGCCCACAGTCCACTCTCCCACTCCTCCTCTCCTACACAAAGCACAGAGATCCACGTGGTGCTGAGTCATGAGCCCCCACCCACCTGTATGTCTATAAGAGAAAATGGACCGGTAAATTTAGACAGCCCGTCTCAGCTCCTAAAGGGGCTATTTGTGGCTCCAAACAGGATATAGCAAAAATGTATAGAATAGGTGATCAGGGTTGAATGCTGATAGAGATTACTGACTAAGCCTGGAGTTACTCATCACCACCACTGCAAACATTTGGAGCACAGGACAATAGACTTTAATACAAAAAAATAATTCCACTACAGAGAGAGTGTTGGCACCTGGACAAAAACTTCCAGCCAAACCCATATTTCAACTATTTATTTTTAGTAATTTCAAGATCTCTAAACTATAATGTGGTTGTGACAAAGAACACTATTACATCCCTGTTAATTCCACAGATTCATCATGTTAGCCAATCTTCTTTAACACAAGGGAACAACCATAAAACACTTAAAGTCCTATGACAGGAAAACACGACTTTTTCCATTACTTCACTACCTGAAGGACTATCTGTCTTCATCAATGACCTCATGCTCCACCAGCAGTTGTAAAAATTCCACCCAACAGCACTATCACAGACTTTTGATCAGTCTCCTCTGTTGGCCCCTCCCATTAAATAAAGGCTGCCTCCCTGGTTTTCCCAGCCGATATCAGGTGGACTTGCACTTGAGTGACCCCCCCTGTGTTCTAGCCCCGCCCCAACATTCTGGCTCAACAGGAACTACATCAAATTGGGGAAGCGAGATTTTCTCCTCCACACCCGCAAGCAAAAAATATTTTCTCACCATCTCCACCTTCTGTCGGAAGAAATGTAGGTCAGGGGCATTCTTAGTTTTCAGGGGCCAAGAGTTATGTGATCTTTATTAAGTTAATTTCTTGCTAACACCCAGGGCTAAGTTACTGAGGTACTAAGTTACCCCTTGCAGCTTTAAAGTTCAAATTATAGGCTGCATTCCAGCTTGATGTTTTACCTGTTTGAAACACTTCGACAGGCTTAAACCTGATGGTTGACTGTTGAGTCTACATGTTACTTGTATCTGGGCAGGGGACCCAGACGGCTCCTGTTGTGATGGCCATTTCTGCCATCCCAGCAGTGCCAGGGCAAATATGAGAGTGAGTAATAAGAGGAACAGACAGAGGGAGGGATGAAAAAACAATCCCTAAAAAAGGAGAGAAATGGTCCTTTCATCAAGAGACATGCCACAGACTAAATCTGCCTTACTCTATCTGTCCTCATTTCCTTCTCCCTGTGACTCTCTTCAGCTTTTTCACTTCTTTGCCTCACACTGTCTCTTGTCCCCTCGTCTTTGCTCTATGCCTTTTTCATATCTCAAGGCAGAGAAACTGCGTGTGTAGACAAAGAGAAGTTCAACTGTTGCTCCATTCAAACGGCCTTGAGGTAAACCAGACCAGTTTTTAGACAGAAACAACATTGCCTGAGCCCATATGTGGCGACATGAAATGATGTTGGTAAAACATTGTGTTAGAGGTCAGGTTATCTCAGAGAGCAGCGTAACCTTACTTTCCTGTGTTAACCACTTTCCTCTTGAGCTGTGATAAAAACACCAAAAGCACATCTACAGCTGTTTGTGTTTTCACTACTTTAAAATGCTGTGCAAGTCACCACGTTACCTTTATTCATACTTATCCTCTATTGTGCAACAAATTCTACATTATTCTACACTAATACTGTTGTGAAAGGAACACTTAGCTCAAACTTAACTCAAGGTTTAGGACAGGTGTGTCTACAGTGTTGCACTGGAGCAAGATTTAAAGATTGCAGCATGGAAAATTTACTAACCTGACTGGTGTCAATGTAAGCTACTCAGCCAGGGGAGAATGCTCCCTTTGACATTCCAACATACTGTAGGTCACTGTCTGCTCTTAAAACATAATTACAGCACTGGTAATTTTTTTTCAATTATATCTGCCTACTTTACCCTGATTAGCAGTTTTCTCTGTGTGACTCCTTTTTTCCCGAAAAAGGATTGTTGTTTTGGCAATGCAACACAGGCTCTCCCTATTGAATTTCTGACTTATTATTGGCCTCCTGGATGTGGATTTGAAACTTTTTGAGTGTGTACAAGGAGAATCTGTCCTTTACTATTTTTAGAGGCCCTTTTCTTACAATTTGCCAGAGAGTACAGAAACTGAGGGCTATTGATTCAAGCATGCAGGCAGTTACCTAATCACTTTCTGCATCTCTGGTTCCCTGGCTAGTAAGGGAAAGGTTTTGTGAACGTGTTTGCGTGCGTGTGAGAGACCACGTGACTGAGTTCATGCTCCCATCAAGACAAGAAGTGGAACAAGGTGTCTGTCACTTTCAGGTGCTCAAAGAAATTGAACAACTTTCCCTGCATTCAATGCTTTTCTCACTTCTCTCTGTCTCTCTTTTGTTACTTCAAGTAAGTATTGGGTCACTGACACTCATGGGATCACATATCTAGAGCAACCCCAATCTTCCTATTTTCTGTTCTGCCTACTTTCTGACTGACGTGCAATCACTTCATCTTTACTCCTTTAATTGGAAATGATCTCTTGGTCTCTTGATCTCCTATATCCAGTAACAGAGTTCTAAGCAAACACTCTCTGTTCCCTTTCCTTTCCTTTCCTTCCCTCAATAAGCTCTCACTTTGGGCTTACTCTGGTTAACTTGCAGTCATTAATATTGCAGATGTTGAAAAAGAAATAGGCCAAAATGTTTTGTGCTGTTTCTTTTTCTTTAAATATTTATGCAAGCCACTGCTTTCCTGGTCGCGGTCCACTGCTGTCTGGCTTGGTTGTTTTGGCTCTGTGGAACTCTTTGGTAGAGCTAATTAACTTATCTGAGAGGGCTCGTCTTACCCTGCAGCCTGGCTGAGACTGGGAAGTGAAAAGCTGGGAAAAAAAGAAGTGCTGATTGTAGACTATACTGGCAGTGGATGGAGATGTGTATTTTACTGACCAAATTACATCTACAATGCCACAGTTAACAATAATGATGGGTGTTCCCTCTGGGCCAGACAAATATGTCACCTTAATTTGACCTAAAATTAGAGTGTCTCCCTTGTGATTAGTCAATGTAGTGAAAACTGCAGTAGACTGCAGTACTGTTAAATTCTGATTTACCATGACTGATGTA
Organism: Lates calcarifer; assembly: GCF_001640805.2. Classification (NCBI taxonomy): domain Eukaryota; kingdom Metazoa; phylum Chordata; class Actinopteri; family Centropomidae; genus Lates; species Lates calcarifer. Next base: position 15,571,742 of record NC_066844.1, read on the forward strand.
CTCGAAAACGCTGAACAAATATGTCTTGTTTTTTTTATTATTATTATAATCCCTTGAAATAATATATTGAGATGTTGACAAGAAACTCTGAGACCTCACAACATCACAGTAATGTTTGACTGACACTCTGGGCGGATGATGCACACCAAGGACACATGGCTGTTTATGGACTCAAAAAAGTAAAAACGCTCACGAGTTAAGTCTTTCAAACTGCTTCAAAAATGAAATTCCACAAATTGACTGCAAACTGCAAAATAATACATTATAATCAGAGTCAGCTGGATTTATGTCAGTTAAAATGTTTAATTCAAACATAAGAGGTTTAGTCTGTACCATTGCCTCTGTTTGCCATCATTATACTGATGTATGCCATTCCTTTCATGAACAGGTGTGAAGTGTGAACAAGTGTGAAAAACCTTTTTCTTTCAAGCAGTGTTTTGGTTAGATCAATCTGCACCACTTTGAAATTCCATCCTTACCTCCACTAAAGTTATTCCCAGCAGGCAAAACTAATTGCAGTGTAGGGAGAAATATTGCTGATATCTTATGCATCTGTTAAGTGTGAGTCTGCAGACGTTCTTAGTACATCTGCAGTATAAGTGGGAACCCCTCGTAGATGATCACACTATTTATCAAATAATGACATTGTACTCTTTACCTTTCTCCCATTTTACTGTTTTTTTCTGTACAAAACAATAAATATTTTAAATTTAAGACTGGTATTTCAGATTTGTAAAAATAAATAAATAAATCTATTAATAGGAAATAGTGAAAGCCTGTAATGCATGCCATGCACAAATACATTTGTTACACTGGAGTAAATTAAAGTTTTGTAATTGTTGCAATTATTAATCCTCTTTGAACTCTGTCAACTTCAAATTCAAATTACATACAAACACTCTGGAGCATTTTGTTAGTTTTCAGTCATCAGCATGATTCTGTCTGATTCAGTTCAAAATGAGATCTGTTTGGCATGATGTACTGCTGCCCCCTGCTGGAAAAAAGAGAAATTTATCCAAACTATTTTTGCCAATACCACAAACAATGGAGACACATGGGTACAGTATGTACTTACATCACCAAGAAACCTGTGTTTATCATCAGCAGGGGATAAGCACAAGATGAACACCTGTTCAAAGTAATATAATGCCTAGCAACAACCCATCATTTAGTACTGCATTTGTGAAGCTCATAATTATTGTCAATGCAATCCAATCAGAGAAGAGCTGATTTAAATGTGTCATTGTACTAGATTCCCTCATATTTTAAGATGCTTGGATACTCAGATAACCCCACATAGAAACAGAAATAGTGGTCAGACAGAAAGACCTAGCAATACGAGAATATGAAACATATAAATAAAAAATAAATCACATACAAAGACTTTGATCTACCACACAGGTGAACATATTCTCAATCAAAAAGGAACATTGTGCTTCACAAAGGTAGTGTTTACACATGGATGACTGCAGTGGAGTATCATTATTCTGGTATTCATCTTATTGTGTCCAGTCAGTTTATGCTTTTTAACTTCACTTAATAAAGAAACAGATTCATATGTAAAAGTGCATAACACTATGAAAGCACAATAAGTAAACTTTTTAAAGGAGTTTATTTTCATATGTGTCTATATACATAAACATTTACAATGCACTATATGCAAGAGGTACAATCCATAATAACACTATAGATATGGCCCATAAGAAACAGGTAAAAAAGCTGAACAGTACTTGATGAACAATCATGTGCTTTAGAAATAATGCGGTTTGACGAGGTGAAGGATCACATGTAGTACAGCTGCATTCACATACAGCTGGAGCAGATAATGCCTTTAGGTATGTTAGTTAAGAGAAACTACAATATGGGTGTATGATTATGTTGAGAACAGTAGAGTGGGGTGAAATTCAGTGTCTTTCCTACTGCTGAAGACATGAGCGGCTCAGATAACTTTAACAATAAAAGGTTATAGGTAGTTTGACGGTGACTTTTTTTCAGCAGTTTCATTTATGTCCAAGTGGTTAAATTGTAATTACATTCAGCAGTGTATATACAGCATGAGAAAGGCATTAATAAAAATGGCACAATAGTATATTCTTATGTTACTGGATAGTAACTGGATTGTTCAGAGTACTAGAGGGTTAAACTATATAGGACTAGATGAAAAGCAAATGTTATCGAGGTCTCTGCTGGAGACATGACAGTAGTACAGTACTGTGATAACATCAAGACAAATGAAAAGTACAATTTCATTTCAGGCACATTCATCATCAATTGCAAATTGCACTGCATTCAACTGGAAGAAAAAATGGCACTTTAGAACTGTATGACAAAGGATTTTAAAACCTACAGATTCAAATACAAAGTATCTCTCAAGGTTTTTATCATCATAGTACTGTATGTAAGTACTGTTGAGTGGCTGTCATGCTGAGGGTCATTCCATAGATTTGTAGATTCAATACAAGAGTTAAACACCACATGAAATATAATATACACACACTCTGACGATAAAAATGACCTCTTACGAAGAACACTGTGTTAACACCATTTCTATACAAATAAGTCATATAATTCATGTCAGTATCTGCAGTGTATACTTCACAATATATATTCAGAATACCAAATATCTCTTGCAAATATTTTCCCTTTGACGAGCTGTGAAAACTACTATGGAGCAAAGTTTGTTGTCAATATTTTTGATGTTGACTCTGTCTCGTGTATAACAATGAAATATGTGATGTTTTCTTGCAGAACCAAAAGAGTGGCTTAATAGTCCAGTGGAAACTCTGGTAAAAGACGCCAAAATACGGCAAAGTTAAGTTGCAAATTTGGGAGCATGGCCATTGTAAAAAAAAAGGTGAAACTGAAGGAATAAAATGTTCTTTCTTGGGCTCATAGATGAAACTATTGATGTATCCAAGCTGCTCCTGTGAACTCTGCTCGATCAGAGCACTGGGAACCAAAGAGTTTTCATATGTTAAATCAGACTCCAATAGAGAGGTTTCCACTACTTATTTCCAAATATTAGCATCCGTCTGACTCTCCCACTGCTTTACCTCTCTACCACTGGGTGGCAGCCTTGTCGTAGATGCCCCTGGTGATAATATTGTGATGTAATATTCCACAACAGGCCAGGCGTGATGAGTCCTTACTGATGGTCTGAGTTCAGATGCAGCAGGTAGCTATGTTGTGCTCCACAGAGGAGTTCTAGCAGTCACAGACAGCAGGGCTTGTTCACTTAACTGAGCAGGTGCTATAAAACGGTAGCCTCCTCCATGGCATTTACCCATCTGAAACACAAGGCAAAGGAACATTAAACTTTAAAGGGACAAAGTGACTTCACTAGTCATAGACTACACCTTTTGTTCAGAGCAGTTTTGCTCAGTGCTTTATTCAGATGATCAGTTTTATACCAGTATATTAGCAACAAATCATGTTTAGTAAGCATCTTAAAACCAATGATTTTAGAATTTTGTGGTGTACTCTCCTTTTTTATTTTGTCTTCTCTGAGTCTTTTATTTTCCTTTTCCCCTTTTCTCTTAAAAAATGCAACCAACATACATATTTTACATCTGAAAAATCAACTCACTCTACTAGCTCAACTATAAATAGCATGTGCTTGTTTGCCTCTGCACATTATACAGTATATACCCATATGCAGTCAACACTCTTTGGAACTCTTTCTACAAGGAAAGTCTTTAGATAAAGAACCTGACAGAAAGTAACAAGCTGATCCAAATAAAGTGTCAACAGCTAGTTTGATAATTGGTACCTTTTGTTCTGCTACATCTGAGTTGGAGGAGATAAACAAAGCTAATTCCCTTTAATAAACGTGGTCTGTCAACTTGATTGGTTACCAGCAGTATAGGAATGTCACTAATTACCACATATTCATCTAAATGGTGCAATGTTGGAGCCTGTCAGCTTTCACAGATAAAGCTGTTAGATTAATGCTTATTAAAGCACCTCAGCATTAAAGAGCACATATACAGATAAAATACAAAATAATATAAAAGCAATATACAAAAGCAGATATGAGACATAAACCATGGAATTAACACATAGCAGTATCTTCAGCCATCTTCCTACAGGTCATATGGGAGGGCAAGGAAAGTGCTCTGTGGAGGCACAACACTGTACACAGGATAGTTAATCCCAAGCCTGCTGTCACGCATATCACACATGCCAACCAGCAAGCTCCCTGGTGGTCTAGTGGCTAGGATTCGGCGCTCTCACCGCCGCAGGCCCGGGTTCGATTCCCGGTCAGGGAATGTGCTTTTAATAGGTACCCAACTTCCAATACAGTAAGGCAAACCATGATAACATTAATACAGCGCCTGTGCCGACCTGCGTGCAGTGTGTTGGTCATCTGCCCTGAAGGTATAGTAGAGGGTTTTCTTGTGGTACAGATGGAACACGTTGCTGCTTTCCTCTCCCTCTGGTCTCTCAGTCAGCTTGACAGTGAAGCCCTGCAGAGGTAGACTCTCTGAAGCCACTTTATCCTGAGGAAACCAGAGTGAAGACATCAACACATCTTGCTGTCAGCAGCAATATGAGAATAACAAGTATTTCATGCCTCCAGAGGAACAAAGCAGTGCAACATTCAGATGTGTATTTGTCAAAAGAAAAGGAGAGAGCACAGAGAATCCCTTCATTAGTCACATGAAGTGTTCTGCCCAGGAGGAAAGGTTGAACATCGGAAATGTGAGTTAAGCAGTTCTGCATCATACTGGCCAGAAGTGAAGTGGAAGAAGAAGAGTAGGCAAAGGTTGTGAGGAAATGTGTCTGTGATTGAGTGATCTTGGCAGTGTGTGAGTGTCTTGGGGCTGGTGTGGGAGACTCTGTGCCCCCTCACCTCACGGGCTGTGAAGGTGTAGAGCACCTTGTCTTTGAGGAGGAACCACAGCCGCTTCCACTTCCTCTTGCTCTTCTTTCTGCGCTGCAGGCTGCCACTCATGGTGGAGCCCTCCACACCAAGCGACACCTGATGAAATTCATGATCTATTAGTCGCACGTTAACGGACAGAACACAGGTTGACAGATAAAGGGTGTGGACAATATAGCTGAAATTCCTGAAAATGAGAATCACAAGTCTGGTATTTTTTTGCAGTTTTAGTGTGGCATTACATTCTGTTATTTTATCCAACACCTTAAGATATTATGATGAGTATAAAGGCAGATAGTGAACCCTATTGGCAGCTGCTGTGCACTACACACATGTGCCTATGACCAATCAGTTGTCATGAATGTCTGACATTCCAGTGCACAAGCACATGCATACAGATCCCTGGTGGTCTAGTGGTTAGGATTCGGCGCTCTCACCGCCGCGGCCCGGGTTCGATTCCCGGTCAGGGAACACTTCTTTACTTACTGAATAATATAAGCCGCAATTTGCAGCCTATAACACACACTTAAGTGCTGTGACGTGCAGAAATTAAGTGTGTTTTCATTCAAGCGAAAGAGTATACTGAACTGAACTGAAACTAGCCTTACCTAAACATCTACCGTGACACATTTACAAAGAGAAAAAATGAAGCAGTGGATTATTACAAGTGTGTTGTGATTAAACAGGGCCCATAAGATACCATATTCGGAGGCTTGTCAAATGCATGTTAGAACTGAAACACAGGCACAGATGGCATATGTGAAGCGTATTCCACCTGATTGAGAGAGGCGGTGCTTTTCCTGCTCTTCCACAAACTCGGGGGCTGCAGGCTCTGGAAGACAGCAGAGAGTGGACGACTGGCCCGGTGAGTACGAGGGCTGGAACTACCGCATGCCCCCGACACGCTTCCACCTACAGACACATACACAGATAATACCATGTTATAGAGGGAGAAACACGCCAAAATAATACCAGTGTGACAGAAAGCTAAGATTCACCTCTTTTCCTGAGCTCAGCATAGCAGTGGTCACACACTTTGACCACTCTGTCTTTGAGGTACTTCAGTGGGTATCTATTTCTGGAGCAAGCACGGCACACCACCTGCTCAGAGAGACAGAATACAAAGAAAATTTACCGACCACAGATGGGCCTAATCCAGTCTCAGTGAGCTGCACTAGAAGCTTCTTCATACATAAAGATTTCTGTTATCCTTATTTTTAACAGCTGTAAAAGGTTTTAGAAAATGAACAACTGTCTCCTAAACTGATTGGAAATAAAAAAAGGAACATCATAAAGACTCATCACAAACGAGTCAAACTAGTTTTTACAGTGCTGTATCTGACCTTGCCACAGGCATTGCAGTGGTGTCGTCTCAGTGTGAGGCTGAAGTCAGTGGTACAGTTCATGCACATCATGACATGAGAAACTGGCACCAATACAGGAGCAGCTTCACCCAGCGCCATCCATAGCTTTTCACGAGCCTGTTTGGACAATATAAAGACGATGTTTACTATCACCTATAGTTGTTATTGTTGTTTTTTTTTTTTTTACAGTAATCATGGTGAATTACTGTTAATTGTTGCCATCATTGTTAGCTACAGTAAATATATATGCATTATTACTGTTAAGTTATGAAAAGATTTAGTTTTAAGTCTTCTTTTATCTGATACATTGAACAAATCAAATCATAACTTTTCCTCTTCCACAAAACTCCTTGCTGTTTTCATAGGTTGTAGCATTTAAGTTATTACCTCATTACAGGGTCCCCCAAATGTACAGAGTCCTGCAGCATGGTCGGCTATAGCTCGACTTAGTGTGTGGAACCAGTCCTCCCTCTCTCCGACCGAACTGAGGAGACAGGCAGACAAACAATCACACCTGGTGCTTTTGAAATGCCTGAGATTTAACATATTCAGTTGTTTTGAAGGAGGGATGAGAGAGGAATCTTGTGGAAGTCATAAATAAATACACTTTTTCATTTCAGGGTTCTCTGGCTGTCAGATGCTCACCTGGCAGAAAGTGTAATGGTGATGTCAGACACCTCAATCCGTAGACAGTTCAGCACATTGTCAAGTACAGGTTTGCTCACCTGTATGTGTGTGTATGAGCAAAAACATATTAGACCAGTCAACAAACTTTCCATAGAGAAATTATGTTACAGATGAGCCAAGACTGTCAGAGATGTGAAAAGTTGCACCTTCATTCCAGACAAAGATAGTGTGTTCTTCAGCCTGTATTTCCCATCCTGCTGGGGGTACGTGTACAGCATTATGTCGTTCATCTGATAAAGAACACAGAAAGAGGAAATACTAAGTACATTATGTCAGATTTCAGTTATTTTTTTTATTAAACGTTTCATGATAGATAGATAAGAATGTAAAATAATTATCATTCTTAGATATTCAGAATGTAATACCCAATAATTACCACAAGGTGGTGGTGTTATGTTGAGAGAAATATCTAAAATTGTGGCCCACACCTCTTATTTATTCTTATTTGAAAGCAACTTTCTGGGGTCAGTTATGTAGATTTCCTTTCACAGCACCCACACGTCTGTGCATCCTGTCAGCACAAAATTCCCATGTATACACACAACGAAATCAGGCATTACTGTAAAGAAAGTATTTATTTGCTTGTCAGACTAAAAGTATTGTAATCCCCTGAACGTACTGAGAGTCCATTGTGTTATGCGAAGCATTTCATTTCTTCCCAGACAAAAGAAATGACATCATTGGTCACACCTAATGTGTGCTCTAAACATCCGCTGGGGCTGTAAAGGCAGCATCCAGGAATTCTCCACCCTGCCCCGGGCTCCAGGCCTCCCCTTGCCCTCCCAGTCTTCTCATGCTACACTGAGAACGAGGACTGGGTGGAACCGGCCACCTTCACCACAACAACAACAACACAAACAGCCGCAGTTACGGGTTCACTGGCTGCCTGGCTGGAGACAAAACAGTGCATGTTAGCCAAGCCCGAGCTCTGCCTGCGACCTCTGGGTTGCAGCCACCGCAGTTCGCCTGCTCCACCCTGTGCTGCTCATTTACTCAAAGATTCCTTCCACAGAAACCCAACCGCGTGCCAAGTTAACAGACTTCACAAACAACTTTCTCGGATGAAACACAACCTGCACCTACTTAACCCCTTCGTACCTTTGACACAACAGTGGCAATTCATCTCATCCTCTAACCCCTTTACCGGCTTCACCTGCCTCTTTCATTCATTCTGTCTGTCCTCTGGCATCTCTGTAGACCTCCATCCTTCTAATCCCTTCACTCACTCATTCAACCTGCTTCTCTTTGTTCTTTGAGCCCAGGATTGTGACATGGTTGCAGCTTCTCCCTGTCGCTGAGGAGACTGATGGCTTTCATCTTTGCTGTTGTTTAGATTCTCTTTCCTTAAAAGCCAATAAATAACACCTGACCCACTGAAGCCGTCCAATTCAAGGGTGCCAATGGCTGTATAAGTCTAATAGCCTAGAAGTATCAACTTCCAAACCTTTTCAGCTATTGCTCAACAACAATCCGCTTTAATAGGATTGGAAGAATGATGGAAGAGAACAGAATGAAAAAAATGAATAAATCCACAGAGCATCTTCATGTTATATTCTATTTGAATCAACCAGTATAAGCCAAAATCATAAATGCTGCTCCGGCAGATAAGCAGCTCAAGAATAATTCAGAACGTGAGACAGCGCTGATTGCACTTGGAACAATAGGGTAGGTTTCTCTATTTCACATTATGTGTTTGTGTAGCGCCCCCACCCCTTCTCTGCCACCTCCTCCTCCCTGCATTCTACAGGGTGTCTGGCCTTCACTTTGCTGTCACTCCCCTCCCAATACACAGGAAGCCGGCATCCAGTGACCCACACCAAACATCCTGTAAGGAAGTGGGGCCCTGGAAAACAAGTCCTAAGAGGGGAGGAGAGGAGAAGAGCGGAGAGGGAGGCCCTTGCTGGATGGGTGTGGTGCTTAGTGGAGGTCTTACAGCCTTGGCCTCGTGCCCCCACCACCTCCTCTCAACTTCACCTACCTCGCAGACCAACCTCCGCCCAACATTCCCCCATATTTTCGCAAATCACGCCAGCTTTGTTTTCATCATTGCTACAATAATATGGCAGGTGCTTTCTACTGCAGTGACTCACATCAAATCGTTGATGTAAGAGTGATTAAACCTTGTAACAAGCAATGGTCGGTCAGCCAATACAAACTAACACTGGACATCCAAACATTGTTCAAACCAGCAGAGCTCTGTGGTAAATTTTAGGGGAGATCCCAAAGTTTCCAAAGATGTTTGTAAATTTGTAAAAAAATGAACTTCCATGCTCAAATGGAGACTTGGGTTTGAATACGTTCCTCAGTGTACATTATATAGTTTCAATGAGGAACTGTAACAAGCTAATACAGAATATTTTGTCTGGAATAAAATCAAAATATGACATTTTGGGAAGTACACATGCTTACGAACAATGCCAAACTGTGGGCTAAATATGAGGCTGCAGCTAGCAGACAGTTAAGTTAGTTTAGCATCAATCCTGGAGACAGGGACACATCTAACTAGGTTCTGTCCAAAGTTAGGAAAATCTGCCTACCTGCACCTCTGAAGCTCACTAATTAACACAATATATCTCATTTGTTTATTGTCTACAAAAACTGTCATCACAAGGTTACAAGAAAACCAGGGGACGCTCCAGGACATCACTGCACCCAGACAAGAAACAGCTCAGCACAGTGTCCCCATGTAATCATAAAACTGTCATTTTTACAGACACAAGATACATTTTGTTAATTAGTGAAGTGGTAAGCAAATTTTCTTTTTTCATTATGGACCGAGCCAGAGAAGCTGTTTTCCTCTGCTTCTAGTCTCTATGCGAAGCAAAGCTAATCAAGCTGTTGGCTGTAGGATTATTTTTATCATACTGTTTGTGAGTGGTATGGATCTTCTCATCTAACTTTAGGCAAGAGAGCTGATAAGCATACAGTATTTCCCAAAATGTCAACGAATTAAAACTACAAAAGGGTCCAAAAGAGGATTTTAAGCTAACACTAGCTTACACTCTCATATTGCATCTGATGTGATAACGTTAGAGTGGTATGGAAAGAAGAAATATTACCAGAAAAAGGTGTCGTGGCTGCCTGTTTTTCCTCGAGACCTTCATGAGTGTGCCCTCTTTTACAAACATCTGCCAAAAGAAATGGCGTTAAAGCATTAGAAAAACATGTTTTTTATGTCCTGCAAAGACTTAAGTCTTCAGATATGGTTACAGAACAATGTGTTGCTGTGTTTTGACACAGAAACAGTAACGCTGGCCAGATGCAGCTGGATGGTGCTCACCCTTCCGGGCTTCAGGAGGTCCCTCTTGCCTTTTACACTGTACTCTATGTGGACCAGACGCAGCAAGTTCTCCTGCGGGAGAGGAAAGAGCGGAAAGATTGGAAGGAGATTATCCAGTGATGGACGGAAGAGGAGACAGAGATTGAAATTGTCCCTGTTTGTATGTGAATGAAAGGGAGGGAATGCGGAAAGGGATGCGATACTGAGAACTGAATAGTGGGGGGACAGAGATAGAGGGATCCTGTGTTTCCACTATCTGTCAGCCTGTGTGTGTTGGTGCATGTGTGTAGAAGAGAAAAAAAACACACCGTGTGATAAACAGAGGAGGCAAGCCAAAGTGAGGCACAGGGGATCTTGACAGTGAGAGGCAAGAGAAACAGTGGGGGGAGGGTTTGTGAATTATCTCCATGGGCTGCTCATGTTTGAGGAGGAGCGTGAGCCATGTCCACCCTCACACTGCTCTCTTTGTAATGATACACCTGGGACTTTCTGATGACATCATCTTTCCTCACCCTTTGCGTTAATCAGCAAGCTGTGGAGGCCAGCACCAAAGAAGGATAGACCTCTCCTTCACTCCAGCATGTCATTTAGAAGAGGGATTCATGCACAGGAAAACCTCAGCTGTCTAACTTGTTCACGCTTGATTTCCATCTAAAAATTGCTCTTTCATTGCCGAGCAGAATATAAAGACTCGTCTCAATGGTGGCAGCGCTGGGCTGTGAATATGTCAAACTCGACAATAGCTTAACGCGGTGAGTGTAGCACATGGGGTAAATCCAGACAAAACTCACCCCCTGTTTCAGATTGTCATTAGCTTGGTCTGCCACCTCGGACACGATCACCAAGGCAGCTGCAACACAAACACAGAATGAAAGAGAGAGATTTATGCACAACTGACTTCAATAAAGACACTCAGTGGCTGTGGCTTAACAACTAGGCCCTGATACACATTGAGCCGCTGCACTGCGTATGTGTTTGTGTGCGTGTCAGTATGTCTTTGACTACTATTATGTGGTTATGATGTTTACCTTGTGTGTCCTCATATTCTTTTGAGTCAGGAGAGAGGTTGTTCAGGTAATCTGGAGAAAACAGAGAAAAAGTGGTCAATGCATAAATATATGGTCCCCAAATTGATTATTTCATTAGTAACCATTTTAAACTTTCTGTGAAGGGCAGCTCACTCAGTGCATCGTGACATTATGCTAATGCTCCTGTCTTCTCTAACATTTCTGAGTTTAAAGTGATGCCACAATAGTCACGCTTTAGCAAAAATTACACGGCCTTGCTTTAAAGAGGCTATTTGTTGCATAGCAAATGCTAGCATTAACAGATCTTAGCAGTACTTAGCAGTCTAGAAGAAATGTTGCAATTTCAGCATCAAACTTTAGTCCTTTACTCACTAAGAACTGTCTTCAGTGGTGCAAAGCAGCACTTATGTTATGCTTCTATTTCTCTCACTTCTTTTCTCCTACTGAAGTTAGCATGCTGAACAAGCCCACCAATAGTCTAGCAAGACCGTCTCGACACTTTCTGAGACTATGTGCTCATGGTTTGTGTGTTACCTGTAAGTAGCATTCGATACTGAAGTACTCTCACTATGACCTGTAGCAGCTGGTGTTTCAGTGGGACTTCAACTTCTTCTGGGCCTCTTGTCTGTGGACACAAATACACACACCACAACAATAGTTTGAATTATAGTGGTAAGTGGTAAATGTCCTAATATCACAAGTTTATGTGGGTTACAAAAATGTTTGAATGGTAGATACAGTAAGGGTGCTTTAAACAAAGTATATGCATGGACTTGACACATCCTATATAATAATCCAGTGTAACATTTTTAAATATCATAATCCCAAACACACACGTACACATTAGAATTGTAGATCCAGCCCTGTAAGGATCTTATATTAAAAAGCTTTTATTAGTATTCAGTAACTGAATTGTGAAATTGTGTACACCAATAGGCAACGAATCAGTTTTGCTGAATAAAGCTGTAGTGAAATTGAATCTCATTATTCTATGCCCTACCAAAGAACGCCTCTGTGTCCCTGAACTGCACTCACAAAACTACAGCTCTATGTCCTCTAAATGAGGGTAACCTCTACAGTCCGATGCTGCAAGTCAAGGTCACAAGTGACCAAGGGAGCACTGTCGGACAAGTTGACCTTCCCAGTGCACAAAAAACCCTGAACAACTCCCATTCTTCTTCTCAGAGCAGTCATTTGCAGGTGAAAGGGGACAGAAATTGGCCACAATCAAAGAGAGCTTTAGAAAATCAATCAGGACCTAATTGTCTCTGACAGGTATTTATGCCCTGAGCGGTAGAGAAGCAACGGGGGACTGGGTGCACACACACACACACACACACACACACACACACACATGCACATGCAGTCTTTTCTAATCCAATGAAGTCTTACCCTTCATTAGAGAGGCACAGATAGCAGCCTGCGGGAAACAGCGTCTTCATCTTATTTACACTGCACACACACACACACAGGAACCCATGCAGACACACACTCAGCTCATCCCAGACACATTCACACACACACACACACACACATATAATGTGTCATTGATACACACCTCCAAACACACTCAGATACATACACACACACACAGACCTTGGGCTGGTGATGAGATAACACTGACTGGGGATGGGATGGGATGCAAGTTATACACACTGCTCTTTGTCTTCATTATCGCAGTCTGTACTGCAGGAGTTAAAAGTAAATGCATCTTTAATGAGCAGACCTTCACCAATACTTGTCTCTATTCCCTTTTCTTTTTCTGTCTCATCATGCTTTTCTCCTTAACTTCAGTCCTCAGCAACAACCTCTAATTGAGTTTCTCTCACTTCTCTGTCTCTCCCCCCTTCCTCCCTCCCTCCCTCTCTCAGTCCTCCTCTCTCCTGATCACCACACGATGCGTTGAGTACAATAATAACCAGCTCTTCATTATTAAACCAGCTTGCCTTCAGAACATCCGCTCTCCTCAAGTGTCGCTTGTAAATTGTCATCCAATTGACACTTGTTCAGAGGAAGTGGCTTTCCAGAGATGGTAATTAGCGTGTGGTTTGTTTGGGTGAGTGAGCCAAGCGGAGGAGGAGGTAAGGGGGAGAGTGTGATGCCTCGTGCAAGGAGATAAACACACACACACACACACACACACAGACACATGCACGGGACAAACAAACACACCTTTCAGACTCTGTCACGGCCAGCTGATTTGCCGCCTGCACACACACAACTGATCTAATTGGGGAGTTGTAAAGGAGGCTGCTTCTCTAATTAGCTTCTGTCTGCCTCATTGCCCAGCTGCCTTTACAAGGAATTCACTCTATCGCTCTCTCCCTCTATCGCTCTCTGTCCACCTGCTGCACAGCCTCCTCCTCTCCTCCTGGGCTTCTTGCACGAGGGAAAACACACAGGCTTTACACAAACTCAGGGCCATGACATGAATATAAATCCAAGCTGCTGAAGAGCATTGGAAAGAGATTTCATAAAGTCAGTTTCACAAGATCCATGCAATTTGTGTATGGACATGCCTCTGCAAAACAATCAGACCCAAATACACAGAGGCGCAAAAAACCCTCACACATAGGTGACACACACACACGCACACACATGTACACACGCCACACTGTGTTGGCCAATGTTTATAGATGATGCTGTAAGCAAGCAACTGGCTGTGGAGAGGAGGCTTTAATCCTGTAAGAGTCTAGCTCTGATCTGATCAGGGTCTGTGGCTACTTCATCACTGTCATCACCACATCCACAATGAAATTACTACCACTTATACTGCTGGACTTTGGCTTGTTGCAATAAAGGTGGAGGAGCAGGAAGGTGGAGAGGAAAGAGAGCTGTTGTTGAGGATTTAATTCTTAGACAACAAAGAGAGAAAATGGCTACAAATGCTGAAGAATGAACATTTCTGAAAATATTCAGATTAACCTTCCTTTTATGTACAATGGACTTAAGAAATGTCACACAACCAAGAGACAGATGACCACTGTCCCTCTCAGCAGTATCTATACTGTATCATGTGACCCGTACAATCTTCTCCCTCATTACAGAGGGGTCACACACACAATGCAACTCCCAAGGCAGTGATCTGATACAGAACAGCATCCATCACACACACTACCTAGTGCCCTGGTATGGGAGGGTGGGGAGGACAGACACCAGGTTCTAGGCATATGTGCAATATGGGAAACGTAAATACAATATGCAGTGTCTATATGCAGTGACAGGTGTGGTGAATCTGCCAGCGGACCAAAAAAAAAAAAAAAAAAAGGTTATTGAATATTCCTCTGGGTGTTAATTTTACAGGTGTAAGGTGAACCACATTCTTTATATGGACTAAAATGAGCAACAACAACAACAACAACAACAAAAAAATTTTCTCATCCAGACCAAACCTGAAATTTTACTTGGGTCCTTTGATAAGATTTTGTTGCAAATCAACCCATTTATGGCTACTGCAGGCAACAATAAATAGTTTATGTAGTGAGAAAATGAACTTGTGATATGAACATCATGATCCTAAAATGAGGAGGAACATTACTGACTTTGATCAAGGTTATCAAGGGCTAAATTACTGGCTGACGTAGACCAAGTGTGAAAACATGCTGTAAGATATGAAAGGTCAGTGTTTGCTGAAAATGGCCATGGCTTAGAGTCCTCATCACTCACCTCCACTTCCTTCTATTTACATTAGTTTCACTAAAGTCTGGCTCCACTAAAGTTCCTTTCTGGGAAGGGGCAGCTGCTGCTGAATATTCATGAACGGAGACAGTTGGTGCCTTGTCCATTCGCTTTTCTTATCAAACCAGAGACGCCTGGAACCATTCTGTCAGCCACTCACAGTGACTCACAGTACAGCATGGAACTGGTAATGTGTAAATTTGGGTAGAAAGGTGCAGTGGTGAGTTCAAAAGGTAACTGTGTGAAACCTTTAAAGTGCTTTAAAGGTGCTCTATTTTAAAACACTACAAAATTAATTAAAATTATCAACAGAATGTGAAGAAATAAAATTCGTCAAAGACGGGTTTAGTGTGTTGCAGAGATATCTACAGATGTTGCATGCTAACCAGCAAGCCCCGTTCCATGCTGTAATACCACTTTGTACCTAAAGAAGGGTTAGTGAGCCACTGCAGTGTTCAGTCTGCCCTCAGTCCAATATGAGAGGATGAAGAATTAGTGCTGCCCTGAGAAGATAATGTAGTCTCTTGCCAATTATGTTGAAAGTACGGCCCTGGTTAGACTATTTAAGGTCAAGGGAACAATAAATGCAACGATGGTGGAAGCTCTTAGCAAGAAAACCATGTTCAGCAGCAAAGAAAGGAAGAAGAAAAGAAGTGATTAAAGCAAAACAGGAGTTAAAATTCCACTGCTGGAGACGAGTAAAGTAATGAACTTGCAACATTCCTTCAAGACGGGTAAATAAACAGCTGTTAATGCTAATGTTGGCTACATAGCGATAGCAAATACTCACATATAGCACATTTATCATAAACAGCACAGAAACATGGGCTATGCTTTTAAATGATCTGTAGCACTAAAAATGAATCTACAAAATTTGCATATAAAGTAGTTTAAATTACCAAACAACCAAACAAAGACTAAAGGATTTTCATTTTTATTCACGGTGACCTCTGTGCTGCTACACAGCAGTTTTAACTATGTAAGTGGTGAATCAATTCCATAGACACAGAGCACACAGCCGCATGGAAATGAGAAATCTATTGCTGTATCTATTGCTGCTCTCTGTGGTCTTATCTGTAGGCTCTCTTAATATCCTGTCTTTTAGTTAAAAACTGTAACAATTGTATTGTTACCAGCAGAGACTATACAGGCACCTATTGAACACATGGATGAAGTGTTAATTAGGTGACCCATGAACACAATCCATGGACCAATGAGTTTTGATCCTTTTACCAAAATCCCACATCCCTGCTCTCCAGGGGATATCAAGGATGAAGAGATTCATTCTGGACAAAGAAGGACTATTTGGTGTTGAGTGGGTATAAAATATGCGAGCATGACAGTGGAAAGGTCAGTCCCGTGGAGAGGAGCAGGATAGAGAGGGTTTAGAAAGGCCATTATGTCCCCGTGGAAGCTGGGTGACAAAAATATAAGTTGAGAGCTGCTGAGTGAGTGCCAGGGGAAATACCAGGTTCGATCTCTGCTCCGTGAAAACACCCACCAGGCTCCACTTTCTCTCCGCAAATATGGAAACTGAACCTGAGATTTAAATATGTGTCTGTCAAAACACTTCTACCAGTTCCCCTTTGAGGAGGATCTTTGGGTATCATGCAGAGCTTAGAACCCACACTTGGTTGACACATCATGTGTTTATCATAAGAAAACAGATGAAAACAGAGTGATAAGACTATTGGCAAGAAGACACAGTCACAGCTACAATGACTCAACATTTGGTCAGGTTTTAGTCTTTGTCCAACATTTTACCTCAAATTTCTTGACGATGCTGGCGAAGGCTGGGTTGTTCCTGCGACTCTCCTCCAGTAAGGACATGCTGCGATCATACTCTGAGATGTAGGTGTCAAACACGGCAAAATCCTCTTGACGAGACAGAATTACATCGACCACCTTTTGGCTCTCCTCCCTTCACAGTGGGGAAAATCAAATATGAAGTACACTCTCTTTAAACATTTAATGCACAGTTAATATTTGTGATTTAAACAGAAAAAGTCTAGAGTACTCTTACACTGTTAAATAAAATAAGTCTGCGAAGGGCACTGTATTTCAAGACTGTGTAATTTGCTTTTTACCTGTAATCACTTATTTCCTCAACCTGTTTTTGCCTGCTTCCACCTCAATTATCAATTTCCTATTTTTTTCCAGAATGATATTTGACAACCTTCAGCAAGCTGACAAAAAACATTTAGCTTTTTGACCGTAAGTAGCTAGAAAATTGTTCATTCATTGTGACTGCATAGCATTATGGTCTCTAAGGGATTATTATTTGTCCCAGTATGATTGTGAAATACTCATACAAAATGTTGAGTCTAGAAGTAAGTCATTGTTGTGGGTCAGTTTGGAGAAATGTTCTTATTTGCTTGTGTGCCGAGAGTTAGATGAGAAGATTGATACCACTCTTACATCTGTCCACTTAAGCGACAACCAGCAGATGGTTAGCTTAGCTTTGCTGGACTGGAAATGGGGGGAAAACAGAAACTGACTCTGTCTAAAAGCAACAAAATCTGCCAAACAGCATCTCTAAAACTAAAGCTGAAATTAAATAACAGAGTCTTGTCATCAACGTGAGGACACCCAGCTGAGACTAAAGGAATTTACTTGTCTTCATAGTGTGGTGCATAACCCCATGCAAAACCACAACTTCTTAATGTTACACTTTGTTTTTTGCATGGATTAAGCAAAAGAGATATAATGTCTCAACAAATGAGCTTTAGAGGTTCTGGCAGGCAGATTTTGTTATGCTTGGACAAAGCCATGCTAGCTGTTTCCTTGTTTCCAGTGTTTATTCTAAGCTAAGCTAAGAAGAAAAGTAAAGAGAAAACTAAAAAGTGTATTCCCCAAAATGTTGAACTATTGCTATTGCTAAGAATGAGGAAAGTACAAGGTAGATTTATAAGACAGAAAAGTTGATTAATATGCATTGAATTAGATCATAACTTTAATAATTAGTTTTTGCATGATCTGCTACAGAATATGATCCCCACACACGGAGATTCACTCTGGTTTGCTTGATGCCATGCGAGGCCTTTGGTTGAAGAGGGTCCTCTGTAATTATCAAACTATCCTGCTGTGCATTTTAAAGCAGGGTTAGAATAGTGCCGAGTAATTATCGTGACCTCAGTGGAGAATGGTTTTAGGGTTTCTTTGTTTCAATGCTTCATGCCAGTGATATTACACCTCTATATTACATCATATGAAAACAAAGCATCAGTTCAGGCCACAGCGCCATTATCAGTATTGTTTCTCACCACTGAGTAATGCGTTCCTCCAGCTCGGTGAGGATGCTGCTGTGGAGGGCGTAGACTTGGGGGAGCACGCTCAGTATCTCCCTGAGCCTCTGCTCCTCCAGCACTGGCTCCCCTTCTTCACCCACCGCGTCAGTCACCGCTGACCTAAAGTCCTGCACGTGAGAGGGAAAACAGGATTTGTGAGGACAGATTTTTTTTTTTTTTAATTGATGACAAAGTCTAGGGGCAGAAGAAAAAGAGGGAGGAATGGAGGAAATGGTTGTGAGGATGGAGAGAGGAGGGGAAGGAGAGCAGGAGTAATGAAAGGCATAGAGGAATGAGGAGTGAACAGGGGGGAGAAAAATGGAAGGAAGGAAGGTCAGATCCTCCTAAACATCCTTCCTGCCACCCTCCCTTCATATCACCTCAGTACTTTGGGCTCTGTCCAGGCATTCAGGAAAGGCGGCACTGCTTGCTCAAGAGTTACACACCAGGTGTTGTTGCATAATGACCTTGGTAGTCAATGACACAATGCTGTTTTGTACATAGCCCCTCTTTTCACCTCTTTGTAGACAAGGACCTGAAAATTCACTGATATACAGGGAATTTAAGTCCATTGAAATCCATTCAGCACACATAAAACATGTGCAACAGGCCTTAATAGCTGCAGTGACTACGAGGCTAATTAGTGCAGTGACTACGAAGCTAATATGAGGAGTTATGGCACATGGGAGTAAAAAACCAGGGGAGAGGTTATTTATCTACTCAGCAAATGAAGACAAAAAATAAATGCCAGTAGGTGAATCTTTGGATGTGTCGACACGCCTTAAAAAAATCTCAGTTTTCTCTGTGGGCAAAAGAAGTAGCATCATATATAACACCTTGATGTGTCTGTAAGGGATAAGTGCCTGGAGCTCATCTATTCCTGTTCTGAGCAAAGCGCAGACATAAAACAAACAGAGACGTCCCAGTTGGATGTGAGATAATGTGGTGACACTGGGCGCTTCAGAGCGCACCGTTCATCATGCACAATCGATCGAGTATGAGTTAACATTCATCACATCCGCCAGGGAGAAGAACAGCTACTTTAACTGACTCTGGTTGAATCTGTCTCCCAGGTTACACACATACACACACACACACACACACACACACACACACACACACTGAGATCCATGAATGAGAGGTGCTTTACTCTCCATTTCGCTCTCACTCTCCTACCTTATCCCCATTTTCTTCACATAAGGTGGGTCAAGAAGCAACATTAAGCAGTTCGCCAAGCAACCAGTCTTGCTTGGTTATAACTCAGCACAGAGAATCTGTTCAGAGGTCACAGGTTACTAATAAGAAAAAAATTATAAGTGTCAGCCTCATATGTTGCAGCCGTTACAGGGAAAGTGCTTTAGAAGAGGAGCACGGCCTCCCTTCCTATGTGGAGACAGGGTCTGGAAATTCTTTGTATTCTTGTTATTCCTTATCAAACAATGGAACAATAGCTCGATGTGTGCCTCTCACTTAACACCGCTCCTGTTTTTTTGTCCCCCCCGAAACTGTGTGTTTGTACATGTTAAGCCGTTGGAGCGTTTCCCAGCTGAATTACTCAGTTTCATGCTAATTATGACATCAGTCTGCATCAAACAGTAACAAATATACTGACAGATCACTGTTTGAGGTTTGAAGACTAATAAGACCCGAACATTGTACCTATGCATTATGCAACAGCATGATGAAAAGGCCAATGTCACCTTTGAGAGGCGGCAAAAAGATTCAGTTAGGTGCTATGGTTGCACAAACCAAGGCTACTCAGTGTCTTTTAAAGTGAGAATTTGTGAAAACAGACAATTTACACTGAAAAATAGTCCAGCCTACACTTGAAAATTACTGTCAATATTCCACTTCTGAAGCACTGTTGCCCAGAACAACTTGCAGCATATGTTTCTGTCTATACTTTGACATGCTATGACTAATTAGTATAATTGAGCATCATGATGAGACTGGAGATTTATGATTATTAGAGGATTCTGTTGTATAATATTTGCATTAGTTGCTGCTTTAATGGCATCAAATTGCACATTAAACAAAGCAGCTGCTTTTGTACTCACAGCAGGCTTTCATAAATCACAGCTAGGGGGCACACATAAGAAATTCAGGTTATGACCTTATTCAAGGTTATAAGGTACAGGCTGACTGATGGGCTTCCCTGGCTTCAATGACTCTACCTGTCAGCTTTGTGCTTGCAACCATCACAGTAATGGCAACTCTCGCACACTATTCTTTAAAATGTGCCTATCTCATTCCTCCTTTTTGACCAAAATGAAATTACTGTTTGAACAGTTTTGCCGTCCACAGCTGGAATATCCTTCTCTGTTCCTAACTGTGCAGGGATTTGGTCTTGTTTTGACAGGCAGTGAGTGGGAAATGATGGAAATAGATGACAAGTGGCAGTTGGCTGTGATGCATAACTGACCTCTGGAGGCTTACCACAGCTCACCTTTAAATCCTCTGTCCTGAATTAACTATATGTGTTACTCTATTGAGAGGCGAACTCTTTTCTTTTTCATAGCCAACCTGGCCATTAGGAGCTTACATTGTGCATCCAATATAACCAACATAAATGGGCGCAAAAACCTTTTTATGAACCTTTAGATAGCAGATTGCCAGGCAAGTTGCATGTGTATCTACACGTAATATATCAGCTGAGTAAGGATACAAGGAAAGCATCAGTAAGAGTGGCTTGTGTACGCAAGCTGCGTCATCTTACAACTGACCACACCAGAGTACATGTCAACTTTGTCAAGACCAGGAAGTACATCTTGCTGCAACAACATTGATAAACCTGAGCAGAGTCTTACAGCAGGGGGGAGGAAGAGAAGAAGGAGACAGAGACTGGGGAGCAGACACACAGGATATTATGTTATCAGTTGGTTTTCAAGAAACTTTAATAATCCTTGAAGCTGGACACATTTAAAGTTAATATTTGTGGTGTGGCAGCAAAAGTTTTCTTACCTCTTCAAGGTACTTGATGGCGTTGACGTGTCTGGAAAGCAAGAGGAGAGAAACATAATATTTAACCATTGAAAGGAATTTACAACCTATACAACTTTCATTAAATTGTTTAAATTATGCATGATGAGAAGACTTCATCAGAAGAATGGTTAAGTGTGTAGCAGGGGCAAGGGCAAGGCTGGTATATTTAATTAGTTACAACAGACACTTGTATAATTGGCTGCCAGTTGCTCTGCAGGTAGCTCGATGAATGAGCTCAGAAGCAGGAGAGGAAGAAGAGAGTAGAAATTAGGCCAGATTTGGATGCAGCGTGTTTGTGTGTGATGACATGCAGGAGAAGAGTGAAAACAGGGGAATCCTCGAGTGCAGATGCTCACAGTCTCTCGGAGTCGACGAGCTCTTTGGCGACATAGAACGCTCGGGATCGGCCATCAATCTGCGTGACAAGGAGGGAGAGCAGCGGGAGATGAATGAACACAGCTAATGTTTAAAGGCTCTCTGTGGGCACTTAGTCCTCTCAAACATTAATAGAAACAGCTATGCAGCAGCAACAGAGACTGGCGAAAAAAGCAAATTCATTTTTTTTTTTTTTTTTGATTTCTGCTGTCAAAAAAAAAGACTGATTATTTCATTATAGTGCAGCATAGACATGAAGCCTCTCTCAAATACGGGACTTTTAAATTCAGATGCATTATGTATGAGAGGCTGTGTGTGTGGTGACAACAATGCTGCCCATTGATTTAGAGGCTAATCACTGGGTCTCAAAACATCCAAGCCAAAACATAACATTGAAGCCATTTAGGGGTGTTTACCGGCAAGGCTCCTGTGTTATTTTTTCCTGTGTGGGGCATTTCACAAGTACTCCATGAAAGGCAAACTAATCCTCATTTCCTTGAAATAAAACCAAAACACACTTCCATATACTGAGGCCAACTCGCATCTCTCTGGTCCTCTTCCTCTCTGTATTTTCTCAATTTGTTGTATTTGTTTCTTTGAAAAGGAAATAAACAAGAAAATGCATGTCACATGATGGGGGCCGGGGCCTAATGTTATTGTGGTAGCAGTAAAATGGGTGGGGTCCATATCAGGCTACTGTAAAATGGCTGTGTTTTACTGTACGGAAGTCTAGGGGGGTGTGAGGCAATACATTACAACTAGCACAACAGTGAATCAGAGGGAAGAGCTCACATATATATTAATGGATCACTCTAGATGTGTATATGTCCCACAGTACATGCAAGTCCAGGCCTATTAATACAATAAAATATTCAAGAGGATCCTTATAGTGTTTTTGCTCATCATGTTGATTTGCAGGACCAGGTTGTAGCTCAGAGAAGCTGAATTCAGTACCATCTACCCTTGTTTTTTTTTTTTTTTTTGTCTCTGTATCCCATATATACCATATCTCACCTGCCGGTCATAACTCTGCTCTGCCACCCCCTCTTCTTCCTCTGAGGTACGGCCGTGGTCCTCATCGGCTGACAGCCCAGCAGAGATGGGGTTCACTGGGAAAGGCTCTGTGTAGGCACTGCCAAGGGGAGAAAAGAAGCACTGGTATAATAGTATAACAGCATGCATACACGCACACACTGTAGCATGTCTTCAATAGCATTGCTTTTAACTGCAAAGACAGACACTGTATATCTTCAACTGAGAAAGCATAGAGGACTGACACTCCAAACAGGACATTTACGGTTGATTGTGTACTATCTTTACAGCAGCATATTCTCAAAACACTGAGCAATATTCCAAGTCCCCTGAAAATATACGTTTTCCTTTTTCCTGTGTGTGTCTCTGAACATTTCTATTCCTCACATGGAGTCCTCCTGTGGCACAAGGTAATCCCTTTCATGATTCATTCTCCTCACAGATGGCATGGTTGTGTACGTACACTTGTAATCCTTTTGTGTGCTGCGGTACCTGAGGAGGGCACGCTTTAGGTCATTTCACACGTAATCCCTTTAAATGTTACCTGTGGTAATTATTAATGTCCTCTGGCACATTAAGACCCACTCAGTATCTCTGACCTAATTCACAGTGCCAGGATGATAAGTGATGAGAACAACAAGTATTGTAAAAGCAGCTATAAGACTGCTACATGACAGCACTGAGACTGGTTGAAGGTTTCACCACAAATGGAAAGGTTTCACCGCACACTTGTTGTGGTATAAGTGTAGATACAGAAGTTATATCTTTGTGCAGCACGTCACATGGCACAGTGCATAAATAGGAGATACAATGACAGTTAAATGTGCAGAAATGTACTACCACAAGGATGATTTGATGTCAGTCAGAGGACTGCAGCTAGTGTAATGAATGTTAAACTGTTAAATTGACTTATAATGTTAAAGGAAAAACAAATCCCATTTTTATTTATTTCTTTATTTTTTACACTTACTCAAACAACCAAGAGCTGCTCTGCACCCTGGTCATTTAAATGAAACCCTTACGCCTCTATTGCCTATGACAAATTTCATTTTGCGGTGCTGATTCATTCATACACTGCTGTGTAATATTGTCTCATTTCATTTTTGTTTTCACTAATCATCCACAGGAATCAATGAATACATCCACCATCCATCCATTATCTATACTGCTTATCCGTTAAGAGTCGCAGGGGAGCTGGAGCCTATCCCAGCTGACATTGGGAGAGATGTGGGGTACAGATCGCCAGTCCATCACAGGGCCAACATACAGTATATAGACAAACATCCATTCACACTCACATTCACACCTGTGGGCAATTTAGAGTCACCAATTAACCTAACCTGCATGTCTTTGGACTGTGGGAGGAAACTGGAGTAGGACAAGAGGGACAAGCACAGGGAGAACATGCAAACTCCACACAGAAAGACGCTGTGCTGTGAGGCGACCATGCTAACCACTGCACCACCATGCCGCCCCTCAATGAATACAGAAAACAATAAAACTGTAAGAATGCTTTCTCCAAATTATGAAGTCAAACAACTATACAGATATTTCTATTTAGAGAAGGGGTTAGTGGACAGAAGAAAAAAAAAAAAAAGGTAATCATTTGGATAACTGATTGATCATTTTATGAAATACCAGAAAATACCCAACATATGCTTTTCAATTGAGAGGATTTGCTGTTTTTCTTCATGTTGTATGATAGTAAACTGAATGTCTTTTTTGGCCAAATGTTACACTGAGTTCTATCCTTTTAATAAAGAAAATAACTGGCAGATTAATTGATAATGACAACTATCATCAAGTATTCCTGTCACCCTCTGCTTTGAACAAGCAATAAAATGTGTAAAGGAGATAATGTGATAAATTCAATGCAAATAATTAAAACAAATGCACAAACTCCCATTCATTTACACACACACACACACACACACACACCTCATAATGAATGTTTGCCCTAATGTCTTAAACAGCCCCCTGTGTGTGCAGAGAGTACACAGCTATTAGAAGACCAAAGGTTAACAGAGTTACCCAGTGGACTTCATCTCCATTCAGACATACTCGTACTTCATGAGATTCACACCTCACCACACACACACACAAGCACACACACATGCCCATCAGCCCTATTGGGTGGGCTGGGGAAAGGACCTACAGCCCATTACTCATGGTTGACCTCAGAGTAGATGGGTCAACCTGCTGTGGGCTCCTGGGTGATGTTGGGAAGTAAAGAAAGCTGCAGGGATGGGTCTTCTTTGAGCTAATTCTTAAGCTCTGATTTATTGTCTGAGTGAGGTGAATTCTTTCACATCTCCAAGAAAAACTCACCCTCACCTTTTCACCTTCAACCATCAACAGCACAATCTTGGAAAACGTGTACCTCCTGTGCTGTACTGGAGGGTTGTGTCCAAATTAGAATAACACCTCCCAGAAAACAATATAGTAGAACATAATAGTAAAAAAGCAATTGTACTAAATGGTTAAATTAGAATAATGTCTTCTTCATACTGCATCTCATTTGTTTTGGTCAGAACGATTAAATGGATGTGAACATTTCTTTACTAACATAGCCCATTTTTCTCACAGTTGTTACATAGCTCCATTCCAGCTTACCATATTTAAACCTGCAAATAAGACTTTTTCTAATATAGTAATGTACGAAACCCTTTCACATAACCATTACGGGAATGCTATTATGCCAGCCGAATGCAATGACATTTAGAACATGGCAAAGTTAAATCTACCGTGTCAAATTCGGCAGAGGACACGATGACTCTCTGGAAAAAGACCTACATACCACCAATCTCCTGTAAATTTGATGGTGCCTGTAATATGTAATTCAATTGAGCTAAACATTGAGTATTAAAATATATATTAGGAGCAATCAGACAGTCCTTTTTCCACTTGTAATGGCACTTTTATAGCAAATAGGAGCAGATAAATTGTTTCATTAGCTGGCTAACTATAGAAGATCCTGATACTAATGAGGGGATTAAGAGAATGGGAGCTGTTTTAAATTGTTTGCTGCTTTTTGTAATGATGATTACGTGTAGCCTGTGGCTATTGTGATGCTGCTGTTGCGACAGAGTGTGATGAAGTGATTTGTGAAGATGCCAGCGCTCTGACTGCTGCTGCCTCACCACTGATGTGATAGAAGATGGCTTTGGATATTAACCACATATCATGTGACAGGCTGTGGATTCAGTACCACGTACGCAACAGCTGTACAACCTTTGATCACCTGTTTTCAGCTGATTTATCATCCATGCCACTGTATCGAGAGACGTGCACTTTGGGTTACATGAAGCGAGAGCAAGCTTTCCTGACCAACTGGAGCAACAAAAACAGCAGACCTGGCATTCCTGAAGGGACCACACCTCATCTTGTTGTTCAAGGGAGAGTCTGGGAACCTCCACCCCATCACTCTGACCCCCTTCTCCGCCCCCCCGTCATCCTATCTGTCTTCCCCTGTCTCCACCTCCCTGCCTCCCGCCAGAGTCCCCGCCCTCGTCTTGCATTTCCTGTAAACAGGCTGGTGGGAAGCTCCTAGGCTGGACGCTTCCTCCCCGGGGATGACCTGGCAATGACCTCAGAGCGCCTGGCACTGGGCCTGGCAAGCCAACGACACGCCCTGTTCACCACCTCGCCACAAAGCCACCACCCAGTACAACAATGTACTTAAGATGGCTCCCTCATCACTACTAACGCTAACATAACAGTGGGTGGAGGAGCTGTTTCAGAGGCCATGGCAGGGCTTTGTCATCACTCTGAAGAGGTTCATGCTGAACTGTTTGATGTGAAAATGATGCCAAAGGGTAAGCTAGAGATGTACAATTTTGCACAGATTAGCAGTTCTTCACTGAACATACCACTACAGAATCTCTTTACTAAGTACACTGGGAAAACAACACATTTGCATCACTGTTGTATCCACGTGAGTTCATGTGGAACTGCTTAAAGTTGACACAGAGAACACTTAATGGTCTCTAAGTTGAGCACAATCACAAATCATGGGCTTTCTTTGCTAAGACGCCTTTTTCAACGCACATTTGTTGCTACACGGCCTCGTAGCAAGGACAATTCTG
This sequence comes from Lates calcarifer, assembly GCF_001640805.2. NCBI lineage: Eukaryota > Metazoa > Chordata > Actinopteri > Centropomidae > Lates > Lates calcarifer. The sequence continues at coordinate 15,598,422 of NC_066844.1, forward strand.
CTGAGACAGCATGCCTAGTAGGAGCCTCATCTTGGCTAAAGCAGTGTTGTAACTTAATGTGCATGCACGTCTATGCACTCTCTACAAACAAACACCTTGCTTAGGCTTGGGATGAATCATTAGTGTGAATTTTCTTTTTCCCTTGTACACTATGGTTGCTCTCTAATGAACATATCTCTGAGCTTAGAGTAGAGTCTGAATGGTGCTATACATTAATCACACAAGTGGAAACAAGCCAAGCCTGTGGCACAGCATCTTTGTAAGTTCTCTTTAAAATGCATGTCTGCCTCTGCAGGCAAGGTCCTTTTGTGTGCGGTGCTCTGGGGCCATTCAGTAATTTTCCTCACCACAAAAATCCACTGTTTCTCTGTGGGTCTACAACCACTGTGACTGTTGAATGCGTTCTCAATAAATCACTGCCGTCATCACCTAGGCGGCCTGGGACGGTGGCAATGTCAAGCTTTAAGGAGAGTTTAATGCAAGATGTGCACACAAAGACAGGGACAAACACTGTGACTACACATGTGGGCGCACACTCACACACATATATGCACTGACACTCAAATAAACATAAACCAGGTCCACATAGGCACTCGAAACAGTGGCCCTGGCAACAGAAGCATCTCTAGGGGGAATGCGGTGAAAGGTGAGGTGGCAGGACAGATAGTTTCTTTGCATCGGTGTGAGACCATCCACCACACAATGAGCCACATCGATAACATCACAGGGAGAAAAAGAACTCTCACTGAGGGACCATTGTCTGGGAAATGGAAGGGTTTTGAATGCTTAGATTTAAAGTACAAATTTTAAAGTACAGTGGACATAAACAGTGGGGATTCATGGTATAGTGTCTGTTGCACACAGTGTCTGAAGGAGAGGTATCTACCAGCTATGTGTGTGTGAAAAGTTATCTAAATTATATGAACTGCAACCTGAACCCATTTCTATAATATAATTATGAAAGACACGATCTGCAAAATAAAACAACAGTTAGCTGCATATGAATTCTAAACAAAGGAAACCACATGAACACAAACTGAGGCAGAAGCATTTTGTCCCCCTTTGAGGGAGCTCTTGGTAATGGCCCATCTCTTTGACTACACACAGGTCATCAAACACAACTATTTTATTAAGACTGGGGGAGGACTGTGGCCCGGAGTGGCTGAAGCTGTGGCACAGGCCAGGGTAATTTGGTACAGTCTGACTGTGGTGATTCCTCACTCTATCACACACTGCAGTAAATCCTGCGGCGCCTCAAGGGTCCATTGAAAGAGAAGCACTCAGGAGAAAGCTACTTTAATAAAAGCCCTCCTAAACTTAACCATAAGTGTCAGGTACATGAGAGCAATTACACCAGCACTGCTCTTGCTCCCTCTCTCCTTTTCTTACCTTGCCCTCCCCCTCTTGTATCTTACTTTATCACTATACTCTTTCTTTTCTTACTCTTCTGCTCCTTCTATTAACACATCCCCACCCCTTGCTCTCACCTTTTCCCTCACCCGTCTCCATTTCCATGTGTTAAACGACCTCCCCCACGTTTTTTCACTTTTAATTGCAGCCCATAATTACTTTCTCTAAAGTGAATAACCTGCGCTCAGTGAGCTACCCAATTGCGATTACCTGTTCTATCACCTCAGACTTGCAAAGAAACAGTGGCAACAGATGTGACCTCTAAATCTACCAAATGAAAATCAGGAGTAAGCTCTCCCACATGCATTGTCCATCTTCCCTAAGCCAGCAGTCCCTGACACAGCAGGCTGCTCATCTCTCACTGAATCACTGAACACTTTGCTACAAGAGGGGGATACAATTCTACTCAGCCAGGTGCCCCCTGCTCATCTGAGATACGGTGTAAGAATATCTGTCAGCTGCTCAGGGGTCAAGATTGCACTTGTGAGCGAACAGATCCAGACCTAACAATTCAGCTGAACGCATTTAAATAGTGGTTCCAGTGATAAACAGAACAAAAAAAGAAAAAAAAAAAAAAAGTGAAATAACAGGATATGCTTAGTTTCCAGAATTCACACCTGGCATGTATAAGAACATTAGCCGAAACATCATATGTAGCTAGTGAACATCTGGCACCTTTGCTTAAAAAATGGTTTGAATGATTAATCTACTGTGGCCTATTCATTTTCTGGCAATTAACTAATCAATTAATTGATTAATTTTAATATATTTTCCCCGATTTTAAGATATCTGCCTCACATGCAAATACAATGTTTATAAATGGAATTACATTTGCAAAATTCAGCAGCAACACTGTTTTCAGGGACTATTTATTCAGAATAAATAAGTGCTATTGAAAACTATACACAATGATTGTCAAGAGTAAATGTAATTTTTCTGCGTGCAGCACAGAGAAAATACTATTCAGTCTCACCATTGTGGGTATAGGTTTGTGTAGGTCTTTTGAGTCTGCCATTGTGAGCTGGAAGCAGATATTTCAGACAGATATATCTAAAACCTTTTTAAATAAAACAGAAACACATTCAAAGAAATAGATATAGATATGGCTAGATACCACTAGCAGGGTAAAATACTACATGTGCTTTTGTAACTCAGGTGAATCAACCCTTTAAGGTTTGCTTGAGATGACACAAAACTATTTTAACTTAAATGAATGATTACTATACCTTTCAGTGTCTGCTTTCGATGTCTGGGGTTTGCTGTCAATCCCAGGGAAACTGTTCATATCCACATAGCCATCATTCTCATTGCAGGAAACTGCTGTGCGGTTTTGATCCTCAAAAAATTCAGTCACCGTGTGAGATCTGGTGGGCCTGCCTGGGATCTGGATGTTCTCATAGTCTGAGCTCATAGCTGGGATGTTTTCATAGTCTGAGGTGTCCGCACTGGGGAAGGAGATGGAGCGGGGTTTGGTCAAAGGCAACGGCATGACAGAGCGGCGAGAACGCTCCTCAAAGGACTCCACTCTGGAGACACCTCTCCCATAAGCTTTGGGGTCGCCTTTCCTCCTCTGATGGTCATTGTAAAGGATAAAGGCAGATGGCAGGTCTGAAGGACGTGGCTGAGGGTTCACCATGCGGGACTGGAGCTGAGGAGAGCTGCCGGTGCTTCTACGATCAAGCTCTATGACCCTTGTGGGGCCATGGTGGCTGGACTCAGAGGAAGAACGTGAGGAGCGGACACTTCCATCACTGAAACCCTTTGAATCTGTCTTCCTCTTGAACTTGAGCGCCAGAAAGCGTTTAAAAGAGGATTTCTTCTTCTTAGGTATGTCACTGGGTTCATGCTGGATCAGGAGGGATGGGGAACTCTTGGTGACTGGTCTTTTAGTGATGTATGCCAGCTCAAAGGGTGGTGGAATGTCCACTAGCGAGGTTGGTGTGGAAACACCACTAGATGATTGATGGCTACGCTGGGAGAAGCTTCCGGAGGAGGTTATGACACATGGGAGGGAGAGATTATCATCTTTCCTTTTTATCCTGATCTCATCCCTCAGAGAATGGCTGATCTCTGTTGGGGTGGTCAAGGACAGTTCTGGACCCTCTGCAGACCGGGAGTATAATAAGAAGCGGCGAGACTTCACAGATGGGACCAAACAGTTGAGACCAGGCTGCTGTGAATGGCTGAGCGGTTCACTGCTCTTATCCAAGGCCACTGTACAGTAGTCATGATTCTGGTACTCTGTCCCTGTCTCTTCTGGTACAGTTTCTGGGACATAACCTGGAACTTTCCCAGAATAAGAGCGTGACCGTGTGACAATAGTCTTCCTATCCAGGGTTACAAAGTTCTCCCCCTCTGAGTCAAACCCCGCCTCTTCATATATATGCTCTTCACTGTCAGAGTCTGTGTCTTCATAGTAAGGCACAATATGGCAATCCAGTTCCTCAATGTCTTCTTCAAAGGCCTCAGTGGTGTGGGCAAACACCACTCTGTTGGTGAGCTCTGGGGTGCGGCCCAGGTCTAGGTCTGCTGGCACTGTGATGTTGCACAGCCTGAGGCGAGGCTGACAGCTTTTTCTCTGGCTGTGGAAGGCCTGCTCTCGTTTTGCTGTTCTCTCTTTTGCACTTTTTCCTTTGATATGTTTCTTTTCTGTTTCCTCCTCTTCATCCTCATCACCTATTTCAACATAATCCTCTGATGAGACACACTCCAGCTGCTCAATGTCATCTGTTTTAGGACAGAGTGAATCATCAATGTCTGCATACTCATCTGCCGACTCACTGTCCTTCGCTTTGTCTTTGTGCTGATTTGACTGCTCGGTGCCCTCCTCAGTCTCACCCTGTTCTGAGAGGGCTTGCTTATCATCTAGCTTGTCCACATCATCTGATGACACATAGTAAGGCTCCTGGTTAGAAGCACCTGGTGTTTGCAGTTCATCTGCAGGTTTGTCATCAGTATCGTCCTGACTCCACTCGGGGTCAGCGGTGGCACTCGTATCCCCTGGGACAGCTTCTATGACTGAATAAGGCCCAAAAACATCCTCAGTGCTGGATGTGAATCGAAAACAGCCGGACAGGTCCTTGGTGGCCCGTTCTGGTTGCCATACCTCTGTGTCCCCTGTTTCAGCTGGATCACATGACTCACATGTATCACTAGCGTCATCAGTGGGGCCAATCACATCGTAGGGATATTCCTCATTTACGGTTGGAAGCATGCTGAATCCAAATGCAAACCCTTCGGCTTCCAGGTTAGTCTCGTCTGCGATTAAGTCACAATGCAAGCACTCCTCACTTTGCTCACTATCTGGTTCATTAAGTCCAATATCACTGTCCTCATCGCATTGACTGAGCGACTGTGTTTGGTCAAGGTTTTGCTCTTCTACATTTTCATCAGAAAGTCCTGTAGAATCACAGGGGATTTCAGTCTTTTTACTAAAACTCTGTTGCTCCTCTTCTTCCTCCTCTCTTGCATCATGTTCTGTTTCAGTCAGAAGAAGAGAAGGTGTTGATATATTTTCATCATCAGTGTTATGGCCACCCTCAGGCTGGTTCAAGTCATTGTCAGTGTTTTCATCTTCAGTAGTGTCAACAGTAGAACCATCATCTCCTTTGACTGTGTCCTCAGAGCCAATGCTGTCTATGTCACCATCATTATCTAATATGTTTACTTCTTTTTCTCTCTCATCCTCATTTTCTCCCTCTAATATGACCTCTTTGCCATTGTCTCCTGTGCCATTGTTGAAAGTCTTACTTTTCTCCTCTTTCTCCTGATTCTCCTCTGCCATCTCATGGAGATCTTCAGTCTCCTCATCAGAGTGAGCCAGGTCTCCGTTACTGAGGCTCTGTGGGGGACAGGGCTCCCCCTGTGGGTGAGACTCATACAGTGGTCTTGGCTTGGGGGCGACGGGAGGTTTTGGACCACGGACAGGGGGACACGGCCTGGACATCAGCTTGGACTGTACTTTGATGGTCAGATGACTGCGGACCTTGGGCTGAGGGACTTGCAGTGGATTTTGAAAATCTGTACAAAGAAAGTGAAAGATAATTAAAAACTGTTAAATCCACACAAATGACATTTTCATTTCTTTAGTACTTCTTACTGATCACTTTCTATCTAAGGGTAAATGTGGGCTGTGTTCTATATAGAATGCAAAGTGGAAGTCCAGAAACGTACTCTAGTCAGTGACACGCAGAATGCTGTGAGGGACATTATCAGCAGGAAAAACAACAGAGCCACAGGGTACTTACAGGAGGAACAATAACATCTCCCTGTCTGGGAAATGACACATGCGGGTTATAGCAGCATCGGATAGACTGGCTGATTTTGATCAAAGCTGATTTCACAATCATTCCTCAAATGTCCTTATGTGCACTGAAATGGCAACATAAGTGGTGGGTGCCTCTAATAATCCAAATTTTGACACTGTGTACCACATATTGCTTTTAAATTTAGACGTTATGTTTAGTTAAATGTTAAAAATTGTGAAGTCATTAAAGAGTACCGCTTACGAAATTTTAAATTGTCATGAAACACACCCATAGTTAACAAAATGTGTACACCCCTTGTCTCTTCCTGTTATTTAGTACCTGCCCTGACGCACATCCTATTAAACCCTGTGTGCACTCTGGCTATCTCTGAGTGTTTTCTCTCTCTTTCTGACAGTTTGTCTGCCTGTCTCTTTCCCTTTCTCTCTCTCTAGACATCAGTCTGAAAGTGATTTTTGTGAAAAACTGTCATTCATTCTGCCCACGCTGACAGGTATACGTATTGTTTCTCTATGAATGTCACCACACTCTTCCTTTTAAAAATTCCAGGTTCTACTCCGGCCGAGCCCCCTTCCAGGACTCCACACAGGATGTCCATGGGGGGAAGGACCTTAACAGCATGGCCCCTAATCACTCCACCACGAACCTCTCCAGGAGTACACATTTTCACAACACAAATGGACTTCCTTCTCGTCATTCTTCCCCGATTCTCACGAAATACACTCACACTGCCTCGCACAGATGCACACACACAACCACACACAACCACACACATATAGGTACCCACACACTTTTTTTTTTTGAGGGGGGGGGGGGGGTCTTTTGAGTGCGTCAAAGAACAATAAAACTGGGAGAGAAAACAAGGGTCGCAGTCTGACAAAGCACCCAACTGCAAACAACAGGATATGAATTATGCAACAAGAATTCAATTAAAACAAATGTTTCTAAAACAAAGGAAGAGATAGACACTGGAACCTTGGCTGTGCCAAACTTACAGGATATGATTTCAGATTGTGTCTTGATCATGAAATGACACCTGTTTTTAAAATATAAAAACCTTTCTAAAATGTAAAATGACAAGGTTGTAGAATAAAATCGGGCTTCATTGTTAGAATAAAGACAGCCTTTGAAAAATGTTATCACACACAAACCACATAAAATAGAACCATTTCTCAACACAGTGTATCATTATACAGGACACCATATTAATACACAGGACACTGTGCTTGAAAGACAAGTGACTCTCTATACAGAACAATGATTCTGTCTACTTTCACCAACATAGATTATAATCCCAAATCTAACCCCAATACTAATCCTTCAACAGAACATTTTTTTCAGTGGAGACCTCCACTGAGAGCAACTTTACTGAGACTCAGGCTAATCCATAACTATGGATTTAAACCACTCCAAAATCCAGTATATATTACTCTTCTTACTAGAAATATTGTCATGGGAAAACCATCTGAATCATTTCCATGAAAATTTCAGTAGTTGTGCGATCAATCTACAGCTGTGTTGATTTCATTTTATCACTTCACAACTCTTATAAAACACTACAACAGACAACACCAAGTTTCCTACGATATGAATTTGCATGTTAAATATGTAGAAAATAAAAAAGGAGAAATGTTTTGACAGTTTCATAAATTAACACCGCTGCCCAATAACTCCTCACATAAACACAGGCAAGCTTTCCTTTTTCTTTCTTTCTTTCTTTTTTATTGCTGTAAAACATTTAAAGTTTGGTTTATGGACTCACAGCGTGAGCATAGAAGGTTTACAACCAACCTGCGTTCATTGTGGGACATCATCATCCACGGGATCCGACAGTTACCCTCATGTTTCCTCGCACTGACCGCGTCCCTCCAAATGACATGGAAACTTAATCCAAATATAAACACATTGCGGGTAAAAAAAAAAAAAAAATCAAGTTGTAGCGGGAGAGTTGAAGAACATGTCGTCTCGGTTTTCTCCAGTGGAAATCTACTCTTGTGATCCTGTGAGAGTGAGGAGCTGAGCTTTCAACCGGCGTGTATCTCCAGTGTTGATGCTACATTGAACTGGTGCGCTCCTGTGTGGAAACAGGAGGTGCTGCTCGGCGCTTCCTGAGGCAGGACTACACAGCACGGCGCGGACATGGAGCGCGAACCAAAACTCACTCCCCTATATGTTTCTTTTTTTTTTTTTTTTTTTTTTTTTGCAATGCACAGCATTATATATCAGCTATCGTGGAAGGTTTTGCACGGAGAGCTTAAGTGGGCCGTCATATTCACATCTGGTCATGTTTGGTTTCAGGACACTGCTCCACAGATGTTTGCAACGGTGCCATATTCTGAAGGCGGCGGACTAAGCTACAATTGAATTAAATCAAACCCACTCAGCATGTGAAATTTGGAGTCCAAATATGCAGCAGTGTTTTACTGTGCTGCTGGACCACTCTAAATCTGCAGCTACTGTTTTTGTACAAAGAATATTATTTTCTTAAATCACATCTACTCATTTTTTTCTGCTTGGCACGTGTCTCTCCACTGATATACAAATGACAGTTGGCAAGTTAAGCTCATGCACAGTTAGATGAGCTTTTGAACTGTGTCATAACATACTTTTCATGCCTGGAATGACTGGAGCACCATGTATGTGAAGGATTAGAGTCAGAAATCAAGCAGTGATTCTTCTCACTGTTTTCTCGAATATGTTTTGCTCATGGATTGTTTCCTGCAACAGAACAGTGCATAGAGAGGTTCCTAAAAGTAGTTTCCAAAAACAGTTTCTCTAGGACACCAAAGCTTTTGCTATTGGCCGGGCTTCCTGGCGCGGCATCTGTTGCATGATTGAATGAATGCAACCCTTTAAAAACCTTTCTTCATAACAGGAAACCGCTCTCCCTGTTTCCTGCACAACAGGCAACACTTCCTTAGCAACAGATGGGAAAGGTTGGGGATGTTAACCCCTTCGGTAACCTTCTAACAGAGCTGATTGACTGGTGCTGTGCAGAGCCTGATGGTTCGAGGAACAGCCAAAACTTTGGCCGGCTCCAATCTGGGACTCACGGTGGGCTTTCAAGGACAGGAACACCTTGTGCGACACACTGGGAGGGCTGGGATCGTCGCCCACTTGGGGTCTTTGATTTGACAGCTCCCAATGCTGGTTAAACGCCCACATATTGAGATGGGAATATCTTACCTCTTTTTTCCTCCTCTTCCACTCTTCTACACACTTGAAGGTCAAACAAAGCAGCAGACCTCAGGGTTTTTTTTTACTGGATAGTTGAAGTGGATAGTGATAGAATAGAGAAGCACAATAAAAGAATCAGCTGTGCTGTGTCGCTGCGGGGCTCTGGTCCTGACTGCTGCAGTGGCATACAGACCCATACATTATACACACAGCAATATTCCCATTCCAGATGGTTTGGTGCAGGAAGGATTAAGCTCTGCTGCAGGTGCAAAGCTCCATCAGACTCTAAGAGGTGGTTAGAGAGTCCTCATTTCATAATCACCTCATGTTATCTTTGCACTTGCATGAGGGTCATCTCATTTAAGACTAAGCATATTGGAGTATGGCATTATACAACTCTAAATTATTAAGCATTTCTCTAAGGAGGGTATTAATCATGAAATAATTGTTTTGAAGATGTGGCCATTGTGTTTGCTGCAGTAATTAAGCTGTTTATTTGTGTAAATAGGATGCTGAGTAATGTATTTTGCAATATGCACCAACACCACCAAAACAATTAAATCACTGTGACTCAGTTGTTTTGTTTCCACTTGTAACAATGTGATACAGTAATAACTATTATGGAGTGTTGAAGCCAAGACAGTTTTTAATGTGTCAGTAGTAGCACATTTATAGCTGCCATAAAGTAACCTTTTGTTTTTGAATTGGATGACTAAAGATAGCTCCACTCTGGTCTTTTGGCAGCGCCAAATGTGCCTCTCTCAAGAGCATTCTACTCACAATTGCTACACATGACCTTTTTTTTGCTTTCATTTGAGCAAAATATGTTTTGCCATTGGACGCTGTGCAAATAGAACCTGTCAAGAGTATTGTGTCATGTGAGCATAGAGAAGAATGGCTTTAGGAGTAAATATCCCTCCAGATGTGGCACAGACGGTCAAAACATGTTTTTGGACGGAGGACACAAATTTCCTGGACCGCCTCTGGCTGTGTGCTGCGCTCTGTCACCCCACCTGGAACATGACTTGACTGGATGAAAAAAAAAAGGGGGGGTTGGGGGGGGTGGGGGGTGGAGATACTAGGGAAAACACGCCGTAGTAGTGAGGAACAAACCGACTCCATCTTCCCCCTCTACTCGGCTGCACACATAACGCCAAACAGGAAAGGGATCAGGGAAAGGGGTCGGCAACTCGTTCCCAGAGCTGAGACAATCCATAACACCTGCTTTGCCAGTGAGTGGACACTGAGCTGAATGGATGTGCTGAGTGTTTTTATTCCCCTCTGAGACTAGAGCTATGTGACATCATTCTTTCATGCAGCTGATTACTGGAAAGCACATGTTTTGGTTTTCTGCCCCGTCGCGGCACAGCATGATACATTAATGTATGTGTGTAGCAGGTTTGCAGCAGGATTAATTTCCTAGAAAAGAAGGCACTTAATCACGCTGTTATGCAAATGAGCTGTAGTGTATTAAGTTCAGGTATTGATTTATGTGATCCTCAAGTACAATCAGGCAGAGGTCTTTCACTCTTTAAAGTGACCCAAACACCTTTGTAATTAGATGGCAAAGCATTTGACTGCTGTAATGGATCGAATCATTATTGACATAACTTATTGATTCCCAGCTGTGCACAACCAGTAAGAGGTGCTCTTCTGAGACTTGCATATTTGCCCTGAGCCTTAGATTCTGATTAAGAGACTTTGGAACAGAGGATATTGTATATAAGAGGACAGCAGACTTTATTAAAATGTCAGAAAAATGAAGAGTGCAGGGATTATTTTAGGATTAATGGAGTTTGGTTGTTTTTGACAAAGAACTGTGACAAGATAGGTAATGTATTATTAAAAAGAATTACATCAACCGCTGGTACCCAAGAAACTCAGGTGTCTGTCTTTTTGCATAAAAATAGTTTTGTGTAACCTGAGTGAAATAAGAAAACCCCGTTGTCAGCAGTGTATACTTCACTCTCCCAACAATATGAAGCCAGGGCCCCATCCCCCCAACCCCCAGTGACTGCTTTTTGCATGCACACACACACACACACACTCACACTCACACAGACACACACACACACACACACACACTGCAGAGCTTTACTGTAAACAGGTGGACCGCGGAAGTCAGCACTTCATCAAAAAGCAGCAAATACAGGCTTAATTCCCCACAGGGCCTTCAGAACTCCACAGCAAATCAATGGAACTGACCTGGATCATTTTTGTCATTTGAATAACAAAGACTATATTATATATTATTACATTCAAAAATATTGAAGCTATGTTTATTGTTATTGTGCTGTAGTCATCACAATGTGGGTTTCTCCTGTGTGTAAGCACTTTTTAAAAATGACAAATAACTTATCCAAATGATCAAATAATGGCTGAGATATGTGTCAGTGGCTCATTAGGTCACATTTAAGTTGTAATTTTAGCAGTGCTGTTTGTGTTAAGTCTAGCCTACTTTAAGATAAAGTGGCAGCACTGCTCCATTACCAAAAAAACAAAGTATTATTGCTGCGTAGTAAAAGGCCATACTATGGCACAATAGCTGTCACACTGCTGCTAATTAGCCTGAAGCCCAGAGTAGGTCAGACTCTGATAACAGATGAATTTGTTATTCTTTTTCTCTATTGCCACAGAGACAGTCCTCCAAGCTGCACTGTAAAAACAATGATTTACTGGTTCAAAATAAAATTCTCATGGAGTCCTATAAAAAAGAGAAGCATTTATGTCCTTACCCAATAAAGCACAATAGCTCAGTCAAAACATTATATGCTGGCTTTTGGTATCAGATTAATGAGCTCTGTAGCACTTCTCATTGTGAGAGCCCGTTGAGTGGCCTCTGTCTCTGTTTCTGCAAGTTGTCTCTGCATTATAAATTCCCTCATTCTCTGCAGTATGTTTTCCTTTATCATTTTAATAGCCTTGAACACTCAGCTCCCATGTGGCAAAATAACACAAATGCTCTGAATGGATTTTGTGTGTTCATGCAAGTGTGTGTTGTACATGCCTACATATGAGCAAACATAAAGCAAATGTGTGTGCACTATCCATGAGCACCATTCTGATTCTACACAACACTAAAGGATCTAGAGGGAAAACAATAGGATTGTGAAAAAAGTCCTGAGCCAGAATTTACTCTTCCTGTGAGTGTTTTCACATTTCTCAGCCAAAGGAGACTGGGCGGATGCAGGTACTCCTGCTAGTGAAACACAAGTCTTTGGCAAAGCTTTTATATAGTCTCACGCAAGTCTAGCTGAAGGTGTGAGCACATTGTATGACTTATGTAACAGTGTGCAACAAAAGAATTGTGTAGTGTAAACCCCTTTACAAGGCTTAAATGTGTCTGTCATTAGTTAGACTGCATAAAATATTTATTGCTGTGTTATATGTCAGAGCTGCAAAATGAAATATCATCCTTGAAGGTTTGTCACATGAATAAAAAATACAATACAATACAATACAAACAATACATTCTGCACAATATCAGCACAAACCATAAGTCAGACTTTTGATAAATCAGTGCTATTCATTCCCAGAAACAGCATTTAATAAACTGTGTGCTTTACAAAAACAATGACATTCATACACACGCATCACAAGAAGGAAAACATATCTGGGGGCTTTCCAACTTCTTCTGACAATGCATCTTTCATCGCACTGCCCCTGTGTGCAGATACGAGTGAGCGATGTGATGTCTGTGTGCATGTGTGTGTTCACTCAGCCTGGCTCTTGTTGGTGTAGATAGCTGTGTGGAAAACACAGATGGTTGTTGCTTTTGCTTCTTCCGCCAGACCTGTGTGACCTTTTACACAAAGATAACAAGGCGGTCTCTTATCCCCAGGACCCCCCCATCCAAAAAACAGCCAGGCCTGGCAGCTCAGACAGAGGACTTCCTCCCTTCGAGCTGTCTGATAGAACAATATCAACAGCCAGCGCCACAGCCCTCTCTTTTGTCTCTCCTACCAGGCTTTTGTTTTGGAATAATTAAGTCTTTTCTAATCAAGACAGGGCTCTGACAGACAGGAAATGAGAGATCTGCATTAAAATCTATTAAAAGTCTTTGTAATACCCTAACAGTCCTTTTAACTCACTGGTCATGTACTGTATGTTTGAGACACACTGCTCATGTCATTCAAGATGTGCTATAGTAGTGACAGTCAAATCATAAGTTTGAACATCATTTGAAATCTTAATCAGAGAAAACAGCACATTTTTATGAAACACCGTTAATTAAGATTTTCTATATACTAATTGAAGGCTTCTACTCTGGACCATAGTACTATTTTTGTATTTTTTATTTGTACTTACACTATTATCTTTTTTCTGTACATGAACTTCGCCACAGTGACTGTAGATGTTGATGCTTATATTTGACGATTTGTATGCGATACATGTACTGACAATTCAAAAGATAACCCTGGTAATATTCTGTAATTTTGTTATTTGTTATGTCACTAAATCCTACGAAAGACATTTTATATTTTTTTACATTTTAAAATGAAAAAAAAAAAAAGACTGAACATACAACATAATAGTTTTTAGCAAATGCTGCTCAAACAGGAATAAATAGGGCATTTGTTGGGGACTTTTTAAATCTGATTTCAGATTAATACATGTTTAAGGAACATGCTATTAAGACAATACTTATTACTAGGACATGCCAATTGATTTTACAAATTTTTCAGAAAGAAATACATAAAATCACCAGACTTATCCTTTAAAGGTGCTATATGTAAGTTTTTGCCAGTGTTAGCATTTCCTTACCAGTCTAGATGAAATGTTACAAGTTCTGCATCAAACTTCATCCCTTTACTAGCCAGGATGTGTCTCCAGCTGTGGAAAGCAATGCTAATGTTTTATGCTTTTCTATTTCAATCACTTCTTTTCCTCTACTGAAGCTAGCATGCTAACCAGCTAGCCCAAGCCTTTATCATCTCATAATACCACTTTGCAGCAGGGAGTCACTGTAGCATCCAGCTGGTCTTCAGTAAGTAAGTAGCAAGTAGCACTGCCCAGAGGGTGTATTCTAGCCTCTTGTTGATGGCTGAGCTCTTGTTAGGTAAACAGCTGTTAATGCTATTGCTGACCATGTAGCAGTAGCAAAAACAAACACATAGCACATTTAACAATTACGATCTCTTTTCAGGTCCCTTCATCTATCTAACTTCAAGGCAACTCATTTCGTTTGTAGCACATGTGTAATTGTCCTTTCTGTATGTATGCCATGCCAACCTCATTTCAGGTCACTATGAATTCTCCCTCTCGTGACAGTTTTTCCCCAGAGAGCTTTAATGTCCATTCTGTCAGCACAAGGTGACCCTATAAGAAGACATAGAAGCTTACTTGACCATATTTGACTTTGCTAATATCTTTTGTCCCTTGTTTTTCTCTGTCGTTCTCTTTCATTCTCAGCATCATCCTCCTTTACATGCTTGTTTTCTTTTCCTTTGTTTCTCTTTTTATCTATCTCTCTTGGACTCACACTCAAGGGACATGAGAGGTCCTGTCTCTGGTCATATATTTTGCTGAGGTGGTTTTAGCCGGGGCTCTTGTGTATTCTCATATGCACAGGGAGCCTCAGGGGATGAAGGGTGTGGTGAGGGGCGGGTGGATGCTACAAACTGGAGGGTTTTCTACCAACATCAGCACAAACATTCAATTTTCATTTATGGAAACTGTAAAACCACCAAAGTGTGGAATATGCCTCAGTATGTATATTTGATCATGCGATTTATCATGACAACCATGCATAGGTCACAACATTGCTGCACTGGTGGTGTGGTTAAACTGGTGTTAATGAAAAAGATGTTGACCCATAGAGACCTTTATATGTGCTCATCTGTTTCTCAGTGGGAAACAGAAGAAGGAGAGGGCACTTAAAATCACATTATCTTTAAGTAAGTATCTGCCCCAGGTGATGGGTGTCAATCACAACACTGTGTCAGCTGATGTCAATCAGCAGCTATCACTCCTACAGAGGCGGCGTGTTTCCATGGAAACCCAGAGGTCAAAAGGGTCAGCTTTGATACAATGCGCCACAACCGATCGTTACTGTCGTTGCAACACATTGGCAGGGCGATATTGCCTGAGTTGTCATTATTTGGTGCAATGAAAATCCCTCTTGCTCCATCCCTTGAGACTCACTTTCTCTCCTCACCCCTCATTGACCCAGTGGCCATTGTCTGCAATGCCCATGCTCATTTTCTTTAGCAGGGTCTTGGCTCTGCTGTGTCATATTGGTTTATGAATTCAGCACTGTGGCGCCACTGCAATAACTGAGATTTAAATGTCAGGTGATGGAGCCACTTTAAGCTTAAGTAGGTAATAAAGATATATTGCAGCAGAAAGAGTGTCTTTTTAAGTATCACATGTGTACAGGTTGAAATATTTGTTTGGATTTTATGTGAGCGTGTGTATGTGTGTGCGTAGATATATTTTGTGTGTTTTTTCATTTATCTCTAATGAGGTTAAGTGGCACCTGGAGGTGAAGCACAGCTGAGGTCATAGCCAGACCACCAGACAAAATTATTTGGAGCATTCATTTTTATCATGTTTTATTCAATTGACTTTGGATCCCCTGTAGTGAAGCCAAAGTACTGAGTTGTGGCAAAACATATCTGACTGTTATTGAGAAATACATGTTGCAGTGGAGGCACCAATTCAGACTAAGCTAATGAAATGTGGCTGATTGGATTAAATAGATCTATTCAAATGGCATTGCTGTCAATGAACTGAGTTGGCCAGCAGACTGGCATGAAGCACAACTGTCATTATCATCATTATTGGTATCTCCAGACCATATCCTACATTAAACAGATTTAACCTTGGCATAAGTTTTGTTGGATGTCAATGTTGCAAGGCAGAATGTTTGAATAGGTTTTATTGTATCATTTCAAAGTGTAGCTATAAAAGCATCACCATTAAAAATGATTCTATTTGTCAATTGTGTAGCAGAATATATGAAAATGAAAGAAATAAAAATAACATTCAGAGAGCACAAGCATCAGTGCTCTTTCCATTGAAGCAGCCATGGGTCCCCACTGTGAGAAAATCTGTACCTTCAAGCAGTATGCACATTTTATGAGCTCCATTACAAAGTTTGTGCTAACACAGACATAAACAGACCATAAAATGGGAGATATCATCCTTGGGGCAAACCTCACTATTGGATTCCTGTTCTCCTCAGGATGGACACATGCTTATTGCGCTAAACAAACCCCTGCTCCCTTTAACAACAACACCTTTCAGCATTTTTCCCCCTCCTGCCTGTGGGAGGTGTGTGTGTGTGTGTGTGCGTGTGTGTGCGTGTGTGTGCGCGCTTACAGGGAGGTGGCCTACATTTATCCACAGCTGCACTTTTCATTACTCTCGTGAGGTGAGGTCAAGGAGGTGAGGTCTGCTCAGGTCTTACAGCGTAGGTGCACAACTAGTGTTGGTGAAATGAGATGTAATATGTGGCGGAGTGGCTTTTTTCAAACTGTACGTCCTTGCAGCAGACAGTGAGCGGGGCGGACAGTGACAGGCAGGGAAATGAAGCTTTAGGTGGCCGCTGAGATGGAACAAGAGATGTCTCAGTCAGATAGATAGCAGCAAGCTAACAGCAGAGACACTGAGCACCCTGCAGAGACTGTCAGCGGAGCGCAGCGTAAATTATAAGACAGACACATTTGCGGTGGTAGGCTACATGCTTCAGAAACTTTGTGCTAAAGGGGAGGACATAAACAGAAATGTGAGTTATTAAATTTGACAAGATTAAAGCACATTTAGAAAACAGATTTTGTTTTGTGCAGCTGTGACCAGTGTCCTAACCTGCAGAGGACAAGGCTGTCACAATCTCATCTGCGATGTGCATCCATTACTGTGTGGAATTATAATGGGACACAGCCACTACAAGGGCAGAGCCAAACACTAACATGATTATGGTAATGACTGCCAACAGCTATCCCTCGAAGCACCAGGGAGATGCGCACTGAAAAGGCAATTCCCGACAATTAATCAAAACACATAAATAGACATAATGTCATTGACATTCACTCCTGGCAGACAAGCGATTGGTGAATGTTGTTGATACCTCTAAAGCCATTCAATCACTGTGATGCATGGGGTTGGAGGTGGGTGAATTTGGCAGGCTACAATACATCATGTCAACATTTAGTTTACACATTGTCAGCAAATGTAATTAGCCAGAATCACATTTTTACATGTTAGGGATCTGAAGTACGACTAACAGCCATCTCACCAGACTACAGAAATATTTAAGTGGCTGGTTGTATTTTAGATTAAACAAACCCAAGGGATTCCCACTGTGATGACAAACTGAACAATACTGAAAACACTGTTTTTAACTGGGCGAGGGAAGAGGACATGCTGTGAGAAATATGCTCATGAACTGTGGCTAAACAAGGCCATGAATCTATAGTCATGTTAGCAACTATGCAAGGTTAGCAGGGATAATACATCCATGGGGGCTTGGCACAGCAAAGCATTGAGTTAAATGCTAACATCAGCATGCTAACATGCTCACAGTGACAATATTAAATGCATATGCTTGGCAGGTTTAATGTTCACTGTCACTATACACAAAGTAAAGCTAATGCTGATGAGAATGTCATTTGTTTTGCAGGTGCTGCATTTGGCCATCAACCAAAGTATTAGATTAATTGAAAATCTGACCTGATGATACAGCTAAATTAAAAGTCAGAGGGTCACAAAAGTGATAACTATTCATTTTGAGGGGGACGTGGATGTCATATTAATGCATCCAATAGCTCTCAAGACGTTTCATTTAAAACCACAGATGTTAACCTCATGGTGGCAGATTCATCCTCTGGAAACCATGAAATACTGCATCAAATTTTGAAGCATCATCCAGTCGTTGCTGAGATATTTCAGTTTGGACCAAAGTGGTGGACCAGCCTGCCACCATCCAAGAGCTATGCCACTAGCATGGCTAAAAAACCAAAAGGTAAAAATGACATTCAGTTTAACTGTGACCCTGTAATGATGAAGTGAAAAGTGATGAAAATGTTCCCTCACCTTTATGTCTTATTACAGTTTTATCATGTAAATATATGCATTGATGGATAGATTGGAATTATATGTGATACACAACAAGTTATTGCTAATTTCTGGGCCAATTCGAGTCAGTGTGAGGTTTTAAAGCGTACTAAAACAATGCTCCAGTTGACAGCCTACTGATTGGATCTTCCACTGCTGAGGAGAGCAGCAGTCATCCCACACAGGGTGTAAATCCCAACACCCCCTGTGAGCCACCAGCCTTTCACAGGAACATCCCACCTCAGCACATACGCTTACTGATCTAACGTGTGTGTGATAAGTCGAGCATGTGGTTAAAAAGCAAGTGTTCGGCACTACTTTATCCTCACAGACAGATGGTGCCCCCTCCCTCTAACACCACTCTCCCTCCCCCTTCAAAAATACATGGGTTTGATTTATGTTCTGCCCCCACTGGCAACTTTCTCTCTTGCTCCTATTTTTGTCTTTTAATTGCTACAGTTTTTTTTCTGTCTCTCACCTTTTCCTCTGTACGCACAAAGGCTTTGCTTCTTCTTTGTGGGGCTGTAGTGTATGGCTATAGGCTTTGAATCAGCAGACTATATAAAGCCTATCCTGTGCTGATCCACCTGAGACTGGACTGGCCTCCCATCATCAGAGAGGACTTCATATATGTTTCATATACCTCAAGGGATTTCTCTGTTTATGTTTCTGGTTTCAGGCAATATGAAAATTCCAAAACCCCAATAAACAATCATCTTTTCCTTTTTGTCCCCATTTATGTTTTTATCGCTTTCCCTGTGACACGTGGTGTGATTTTTCACCCTCAGTACCACCATGGGAAGTATATAACCGAGAAAAATATATGGCTCTTATCAAACAGTGGCTTTAGGGTCTCTGTCTTTCAGCAGGAGTCTGTGCTCACAGATCTGCACTTTATATTATCACATCATGAAAAATATAGCTGTGGAACACCTGCTCTCATTTGACGCAACTAGGCATATACAATTGTTCTATTTCAAGTGTGGATGCTTTAAATACCTTCTATATATATGGAAGCGGAGGTTGCGTTAGTTCAACACTTACTGAATTCAAGGCAGTGATTTGGTGCTGATAATAGCTGTAGGCTAGGTGTAAAATGCTAGAGCTATTTTGGGGGAGACAGAGCAGAAAAACACAAGACGCAACCTCTACTGTTTACATCTACATATACATCTTAAACTTGTGGATAATCAGCTATGTTGGATTTGGTTTGTCCGTGAACGTCATAAACTGGTGAATGGTTTTATTAGCAGGGAGGGGATGGCTTAGCCATGATGGAGTTGTATTGATCCTCCATCAACATCCCACATGCTAAATCCTCATCTTGACAACTGTGATTGAACACTTTTTTGCCCGTGGGTTGTGTGTGACCATTCATGGAGAAGCAAGTGATAAAATACACATCGTCAGCAGTGCCTCTGGTATGTTTGAGTTTTTGCCTCTTTTCTTTACGTGTAATCTGTCCTCTCTCCAGGTCATCTTGGTAGAGGGGAGAACTTGTAGCCCAGGTCCCACCTGTGTTTGTCAGCTCCTATAGATTTGCACTTCAATACCCTAATACTGTCATTCTGATTCACCACAGAGCAAATTTACTATTATTGTCTGTCTTTGTTTCCTCTCTGCACTGACATCTACTGCATGTCTGTCCATCCCAGAGGAGGGATCCCTCCTCTGTTGCTCTTATTGGTTCTGAGGGCCTAAGGAGGTCAGCTGTCAGATGCCACAGACTGTATTAGCCTTTGCCTTTGACAGAACTTTCATTTATGGTTTTTCCTCCAAAAAGGCCACTAGCATAAACAAAGACCATCATGATTACAATATGTATTTATTGAGTTCAGCTAGTGCACAGCTCCACTAGTTTAAAAATGTGCATTCCTAAATGCTCATTCACCTAAACTGAATTTCCTTCTTTCAGGGTAAATTAATTTGTCCATAATATAGCTTGATGCTAATGACAACCATTTGTCCCCTGCTGTGCCAATAGATTACTTCAGTCTGAAAACAGCCAGGTCGATTGACTGAAGGAAGACAATACACCAACAAACAAGCTGAGGGCCCGCCCCAGGCTGTTTACTAAGTGTTTGCAATGAAATGAATGCAATGCAATGCATGAATGTGTGTGTAAAACAGTGCCAGATTCTGTTCAACATACCTGTGCATACAAATAGTTTGCTGTGGAAATGGGGTAGGCACAGGGAAGGAGACTTTTACAGTCTTTGACTCAGTGAGCTGAAAACACATTTTGTGGAATGGCAATGTAATATGTAGGGTGCCATTTTCAGTTACTCTTTTCAATTTTTAGAGGATCAAATTAAAAGAAATATTAGATTACTAATAATTTAGTAGCTTTTGGGATAAAGGTAGAGTTGAATTATCTGATTCTGCCCCAGTTTTACTCGTGCTGTTTACCACTTTCCCTTTTAAGAGACAACTGTTGTGACTCATAAACAAACTTTTCTCTTCAATAAAAAATAAAAAAGTTATCCGACCTCCCCAGTGGTGGAAGATTTCAAGGACTTCATTTATAATCAAACATTCTGCTGACTTTGTGCCAACAGTTATGATCACTAGCAGAACCATTATCTACTTCTACAGAGAGTTATAAACTTAATGACTCAGCATAATCTCATTTTCTACTTCATTATTAATCTGTTCCTCTGCAGCTGTTATCAGGAGGGAAAATCTGTTCAAAATGGATGGTTTTATCATGTTTGTTGCAGTCAGTGTGTGCAAGCTGTTCATACTCCCTCACTTCGCCACTACTGAACAGACAGAAGGTATGATAGTTACTATGAAACCGTATTACTATTAGGACATTGAAAAAAAAATAATCTATACTCATACTTTGGATCTTTTGGTGAAAGACGCAAAATCCTACAGAAAAAAGAATAGTTTTAAATATCATATGCATATCATATTCAGGCTTCAGTTGTGTGAATATGTATTTGATTTGAACACTGTATCCATCCCAAAACTCAGTTACAGATAAAGCCAACAGCCATTTGAGTATGGCAGAGGAGCAGGATTTTCAACAAATTCAACAAGTTACAATAAAATGCATGAAAGTATTTCCCTAAATTGTGATTGTGAATATTTTTGGACGAACGTGAACTGCCTTGCACATGACCCACACACAGCTCAGACTAATACTACAGCTGTGGGCAACCTGTTTTTTGGAAAAGCAGTAAATCCCCACTAGATGAGGTGTAATGAGGGAGTGCTGGGCTGTGATCCCCTCTGCCCAGGCTTAATATGGTAATACCTGCCCCCACAACACCCCGGCCGTCGGCAGAGAACACAACTAGGATTTACTCTCTTTATTACCTCGGCGGCGCATTTAATTTCCTGGGCATTTGAGTGGGTTAGTGGTACAAGCAGGCAGATGTCAGGACTGGCAATCACTCAGGGTGATGCTGGGAGACATTGACGTACAACAGAGTCATCACCTCAGGCAGAAGTGAGAGTGAGAGAGTAATCCTTTGTTAGGGATGATGAGAGTCCAGCTGTCTCTGGTTGAGAAACTGGATTTGTGCAACATACACTCACAAGTGTTAGATATGAATACATGGGTGTCTCTGATTTTTTTTATATGTATTATACATTCTATACTGAGTCATGTAGCGGTCATTCGTTCCCTAAAAGGCCCATAGGAACTGATAAACACCACTTAGCTGCCACCTTAATAAATAACTTAGCACCCAAATTGTTTTTAATCAAGATTTCATTTTAGTTTCGCTCTAATGAATTCATTACGGGGGGCTGGGGAGAAGCTCAGTGCTAGCTGCTTGCATCTGCATTATGGGATCCACTGTTATGTCATCAAACAGAGCAGAATAAGTGACATGAAAAGTAAGTTAAAGTGAAAAGTAAAAAGGTTAAGGAATAAAGGGTAAGAACTGTTTTTTTACCACTTTCAATGCAATGATTCCAGCTGAAATAATGGCCTTTGATTTTTAGTGACAAAGCATTTAAAATGTGGACGAAACTCCATTATTACAGTGTAACTCCAGTGTATACTGCCTGCACTGCTTTATCACTGTATTGACAGGTTATGTGGGTTGTAGTTACAGGTTATACAGGTGGTATTTACAGGGTATACAGACTGTAAAATAAAGTGATCCCTTGGTCACCCCTTTTTCTGTTTACTGTGTAGTTACAGGGTCTGTGGACTGTAAAATATGTCAAATGCGGGCCCTGTTTCACCCCCTTTTTCCATGCAATTACAAAGTAAATATTGGTTCTGCTGTAAAGTCTTTGCTTTTTCCAAACATAAGGTGGGGATTTAACAGAGGACCACTTGCATTGTAATTTATTATTATCTAGGTTGTTCCTCTACACATATTTCTAACCCTTTGGTTTCCTGCACTCCTTTTCTAGTGCCCACCAGTAGATTCCCACTCAAATCATCAGTGTATTTACTGAGATGTGGGAACACAGCAGCATCGGTACTGGATCAGTCCTACAGGATCAGAAACACAAGCACACAAGTCAGTTAATTAGAAAGGTTGTAAAAAAGACAACAGTTTATCCAAATTATGTAAACCACTTTATTTGGGGTAACTGTAATACTGGCATTTTAAACAAGAAACATTCAGTATTATTTTTGGCATAATTCGAGTGAGGAGTTCAAACAGACGACACTGCTGTGTCTCCACCATGTAGAAATGTTTAACAAGCGTACAATCACATCATATTGCCATTATTCTTGTTTAATGTGGTGATAAATTGTATTCATGGCTTAAATTATGAGTCTTTACAAGGCAGGAGTCTTTACAAGGCAGGTTGCATGCAGATTTGTAGCAGTCATAAAAAATAAAAGTCAAGGAAAGAACACAAACAAATAATCAAACATTCATTAACGTGATATGTCAACATGAGTAATATTGTGCTTAATGTTCTCAGCTAACAGTCTGCAATTCTGATTATAGGGGAACGCTTTGTATAAATCAAAGTGAAAAATGAATAAGAATGTTAGCACTCTTTTCATTATGTAATATAGTGGATCTTAAATACCATTATGAGTGCATATAAAAATGACTTACTGTTTCATTGGATGGAATCTAAATCACATAGATCCAGCTGAAGAGAACTATCAATATTACAAGGATAAAATATATTTGAATACATATTGCTGCTATGATGTTTCTATGACAGCTACAGCATCTTTTCTTTTTAGGTGTCACTTTAATATTGCAAATCTCACAGGCAATTTAACTTTAAGGGCTGCCATGCTGCCAGGTGCACTGCTGTGTGTTACTTTAAAGGGGATAGCAAAAGACTTTGGGATACTTTATCTCCTGTGACTGTTTCAAATGAATATTTCTTGCAAACATAAAAAAAAATCAGTGCAATAACAGAGGAGATAAGCTGTAAGTTGTTAGTGGCATCGGGGCGCCAGCCATCCAAGCCTGTAGCCTCTCTCCTCAGTCATTCTCAGTGGAGAGGAAGGATATACCCCACTTCCTTAGCTCCACCCTGCCCCATGCTCTGTAGAGGAAAGAGGAGAACATAAAATGCAGGGCTAAGGAACTCCCCGGGGGTTAAACCTTAGGGTGGGAACAGTACAGACAAAACACAGTAGCTTCTCTAGCATAAATCATGGCTGGTTATATGGCATGGCAAGGTGTGGAACATGTCACACCTCAACCCATGCAAGTTCAACTTTAACTTTGATCACTGGATTTACAGATTTGATTTGATTGAGTGCAAATGAAACCTACTGCAAATAAAAAAGGTCAAATGAAACTGCTGAAGCAATGTTGACCAAATGGAATCAGCAATGATTCATCAAAAAATTACTGGATCGATAGAGGGGGTTGGGATTTTGATAGAGGGGGTTGGGATTTTGATGGAAAAGAAAATCGCATTACCTGCGCCAAAGGTTCTGTGCTGAGCAGATGCAGGAATGAGAAATGGACATTTCCTCAGGGTTATAGATACAGTTGTTTTTGCCCTATGGTGACACCAGAGAGCCAGGGGGCAGCTGGTCACCACTGGGGTACATTGGGTGACAAAGTGCTGCTACTGCACTTTGGCATTGTACTTCTACTGTGCATTCTGCTCTAGTCAACTTACGCCCCTTGATAAAACACACCATGATACATTTAAGGAAAAGGGGAGCTCCCTTATTGTTCTCATGTACCTTCTGTCAAGTTCTTCATCCTTCTCAGATGAAAAATCTGAACCTTGAACTATCTGTTGTTTTCTGCTCTATTCCTAGGTGTGTTTTACTGCTGTGAGGAAATTCTTGGGTGACTGCTGACTGACTGGATGTTGACTCCACAATGCACAATGTCTCTTCTCAGCAAGGAGGGGACAATAGTGATGGAGGAACAGTAGGAATAACAGAGCAGGAAGTATGCTGAAGAGGACAGGAAATAGGAAGCGCAAAGCAGGAATAAACGCTGTTGAAATAGCTGGAGGGAAATTTCCATACCACTGGTATACCATACAAGGTTCTACCACAAGTAAATTCTCTGCTGTCCTTGAAAGACATAGAGAGTGAGCCTCTCCCAGAGATAAAAGGTCTAATATAAGGAATACATAAGTTTTGACATTAACACTGATACACATCAACTCAGTGGAGATATGCATCCTGGGGGACATCCAATTGTTTGTCTTGTGACATTTGACCTACCTGAGCAATGTGTGTAAGCAAGTCTTAGTGCCAAAATCAGTATTTGTTTGTCCATTAGAGTATGTATCACTTTATGAGACTACGCCTCTGAGCTTGTAGCCATCAAAACTCAAACTGTCATGAACTGTAATAAAATTTAAAGGAATAGTTAGATGAAAAGAAGATTCCACTCTCATCTCTATAGGCTGGAGTTGATTGGCTAAGATTAACCCCAAGACTGTCAACAGGGGAAACTGGCTCTGTCCAAACGTTAAAATATCAGCCTAGACCAGAACTTCTAAAACCCACTGAGTAAAATGTTGATTCATGTTTGTTAGCTGCCTCCCTCTGCTTCCGGTCCATATGCAAGGCTAAGCTAATCACCTGGCTTTAGCATCCTGCTTACTATACAGATATTCCTTCAGCATAAGAAAGTTAATAAGTATATTTCCCAAAATGTTACTACTGTAACTATTACTTTAATCTTTACAACAGATGATGGAAAATAAAATCAGATATGTATTGTACATACTATGATGGGATTGTGACTCAGACTTATAGTATTTTCCTACTCAGCTTTTTGTCCTGCTATGTATCCATATCTATCCCCCTGTCTCCTGTGGGATAGTCCTGTCTAAGAACTCTGGCAAACTTCATTTGCTGGAGGGTATTTCTTTTGTTCAGTGTAATTATTTTCCAAGTTTGCTTTTAGATACTTTGAAGTTGCAATCTGAAACTAACATGAGGAAAAATATAAACTGAAAATGTGCCAAAGTGTACTGTTTTCCCATATGGAAAAGTCTGGATTTCTAGAGTTTAGAAAAGGACAGTGCCTGTTGGTCATGACTGGAGTCATATGGGGTGACTTAATGAGCGATGCTATACGGTAAAACCTCAGGTATGTAGGCTTTAAAGTTAAATGACACTGCAGTCACTAAGTAATGAAAATGTATTAATGTGGGATATAACTGATTTAGGGTCAGACTTGAACCTGTAAGATGTATTAATCATTGCAGTGGCTGCATTTATTAGTCTGACTGCACCAAGTTACACATCATTCAGCGTATTGGGGTAGGTACTTCAAAGTCACCATGTGATCAACATTTTTTGGTCCAAATCTTCAGCTTTTCCTCCATCTTAGAAAAAGTTCTTAAGGACCAAACACTGGGGGAAAAAAATTACGTGCAGCAAGGTCACAGCAAGTCCTCCACCCCTCCAGGCAGGAAGTGCCGAGCACAAATCGTCTGTGGGGCTCTGCCCATCAGAAACAGGAAGAACAAAGTGCAAACCAGCAATGACACCACACCCCTCACACTAGGAAGATGGATTGTGTTGCTGAACACCTTGGTGATATCGCAACAATCAATGACAAAGACAATGGTAACCTAAGATTAGGTATGGCTGCCATAGCAGTCCATTTTCAAAAATAATTAATATCAATATACATAAGTAGTAGAAGTAAGATAGTGTATAAGAAGTAGTGATGTGAAAAATATATTTAATGGGGTTTTAATGGTCCTCAGTTGGGAAAATATCAAACAAAGCCTGATTCTTTGCCCATTATCAGGGAAAGAGAATTTTAGATTGAATATGTAGCCCTTGTAGTACCTATTATCGTGCTAAATTTCCTCTTCTCTTAAGCAAAAGAGATCAAGACAAACCAAAACATGCAGCCCTGAACCACCCCCAAAACACAGCATGGATGCATTTTCATTGCAAATATCTCTTTAAAGAGCGGCCTTGGCAGTAGCGAATTGAATACACTCCAGGCAATTTCAGTCAAAGGTAAACACATCCATCACATATTCAATAATTTGATAATACCTCACAAGCAACACATTTCCTGTTTTAATACAAAAAAAGTGAACAGAGGAGGTGTGTTTCCTTGGAGATGTATTAGGACAGACTTTAAGAAGGATTTAGATGTGCACCACTGCAATGTATGTAGAGAAAAATGTATGAAGATAACACATGAGTGCTCACAATCACACACACTCACACATATTGGGATCATATAGCAAGACAACACTGTTTTGTTGAGTGTATATAGAGTTTAATTACATTGTGAGCAGTGGTGATAAATCACCAGAGTATTAATCAAAGCACTACAACAGAGAGAGTCATCAATCACTTACTACAGCACAACACAACATCAGCCTGTAGCCTCTCCTTGTCTTGTGGCTGGCAGCCCAGCTCTGCACCCAACATGGGACATATCGCTGTGACACATTATCATTAGCACAATCAACACCACTTTGGATGTCCTGACAGAAAGCCATCAAAAAGGCAAATGGATATGGAGATGTATGGGGCCATAAAGATGACAAACCCTGATTCCCATGTCAGTGTATGTGTAAGGGAACTGTGCAAGGAGAAAATGAGATTTTCTTCTCTGTTTTCTGAGAAACTGGAGAGCAAGATGTGGACAGGCACAGAATATCACAGCAGTTCCTCTGAGGTTCTTCTTCCAGGCAAGGTGTCATTCTTTTGATAGCCTGCCATGATCAAGTATTTCAAGTAATGGTCTATTCAACTGTGGACTCTTCAATCTCTGCATGGACATGTTAACTGTATTTGGCTGTGATGGATGGCAGAGAGCCGGGTCACCTCAAAGGCATGGCAGTGACATTCACAATGTCCCTGCTTAAGGTGGGAAAATGACAGATGGCATTTCAGTGGAATCTATAAAAATGTGTCAGGGCTGCAAGATGTTTTGACTTCTAGCCCTCTGCTGCCCTACTTTAGATCTATGCGACACTTAACATCACTTGAAGATCCTCAAAATAATACTGGAGGAAAAACCCACAGGGGAGACATTGCTTCAGGCAGATGTTCAGCGTACAATCTGAAGTGCCCATGAACAATACTGTCACAGCAATGGGCCTCCTTCATAATACAACCAATTTTTTAAAAATCCTCTGGGATTCTGTCTTCCATTTTTTGGATTACATTTCATTGAATCACTCTGCTGTTTAACATGAGAGCATAGCTGAGGTTAAATGAAAGCGGACAAGACAGACAGAACAAATAGAAAGAGAGAGAGAGAGGAGGGCTGAGATGGCAGGCAGTCATCTATGAAGGACATGGCCACAGCAGTTATTTTTAGTTATCAGTTTTCAGAGGCTGTCATTCGGAACATCTCATTAAAAATGTGGAAGAGCCATCAAACCATTCAAATCACAGAGACTCTGAGAAATATTTGATCGCACCAGGCTATCAGTGCATACATTAGCCAGATTTTGGTGACCTCTGCAAAAGGTATCTCCTCCATGTTTCCTTTAATATTAGAGGGGGTGTGGACAGATGGATTAATTATCTTCTTGTGCCCATAGGCATGTCTCTTAAAATGCATAGAAGCCCATCCAAGGTTTATTAATCATTCTATATAATGAGAGATTAAACACCGGGATTCATTTGCACAATGTGGACACAGAAAATCAGATACTTGAGGGAGACGCCCTCACTAGTAAAGTCATTAAACTTAATAACAGGATCTCAGTTTCATGCCTTATTCATGCTAAGCGCCTCATCTAGTAGTTCACAATGAGAGCAACTCAAGTAAATCTGTAAAATGGTTATTGTTTTTACCATCATATACCAAGTTGTTTTGTTCAGATGTTTGTTGCAACAAAAGGACGCAATAATAGCACATAGAAAAGCTTCAAATAGATAGATTGATTGAATTATTGCATTGAATTGCATTCAGTTATTTGCATCCAGGCCAATTTGATTAATTCCTGTCCTTGAAATAGGTTTATTCGACTCAAATGGGCAATTTTCTCTCCTACTGTCTCTCCTCGACTGTTAACTGGTTTTATAGATAATTGCTAAAGTTATAGGGCTGAACCATGCAGAGCAAAGCAATTATTGACTAATTACTAGTAGAACTAAATTATTTAAATATTTTTGCCATTACTGAACCTATTGATTAGACATTTTTACAAGGGCCAAACTAATTCAAACATTTTCAACATTAAGACAAATGTACCCAATACACCAATAACCATGGATATTTGTGTTAGAGATAGTTTGATATAATTTACGGTAAGTATGCACAATTATGGATGTGCTTTGCACATAGACCCTATAGGGCTTTACATCTGCTAAGCAGTGCCTCATAAACGTGAAATGCTGCCATCTGTTGGATATTTGGTGTATTCGCTATCTATACAGTGGACTGTTGACAGTGCTGCCTTCATCGCTATTGGAAATATTGAAACTCAGTTGAAAATTAGCTACAGCTAAGATAGCTTATCTGTCTTTTATAACCCATGACACTATGGCTCTACGACAATATAGCTCTATTGGTCCCTAGTTAACACAGCACCCAAATCTATATTTGTCCTAGGGAATATTATGATATTACTTCCTGAGAGATATAGAATTTCCTACGGCTAAATTCGACATTTGAAAGCAGATAAGTAGCCAAACATGGCGGACACGGATGAGCCGTAAGTAGCTGCCGAAGAAACAAGCAAGAAACAGTCATTAACTGCCCGAAAGATGCTTTCAAGTCTCATTAACCTACGAAAGCACAGCATGAATGAACCTTCTTTTATTCTCTCTTTTTAGGGAGAAGAAAAGAAGGAGAGTAGTGGAGCTGACTGAGAAGTTAGTGATGAATTGGTAGAACTGGCGGAAGGTTTGAGGTTACTAAGACAGGAGGAAGGTTAACGTTAGCTAGCCGAGGAAGCTAACCTAATACTGGTTGTGAACAAAATATTAAAATAGCTAGTTTACGGACAAAATTACTTGCTAGCTGAGCGTGAGTAGCTAACACGTCTATACAGTGATTTTTTGTGGTTTCATTCACCTCTATTCAAAGTTAAAGGTCTTAACTGTATATTCTCACTGTTGACATGTTAGCTATTCACCTAGCCCAGCAACTGAGAGTTGAGAATCCAAATGCCACCGGGTCACAAACTCTCACTTGTCAGATATGCAGTTCAGGCTATATTTTCATGGAGGGGTTAAACGTTTTATATCAGATGGGTTACATGTATAAGAGAGCAGGTGCTGAGATGGGGCAGGCATCAAAACACCAGTGAATGTTTATACTGTAGTTCCATTCAGTTTCTTGAACCTCTTCAGTACTTGCATGATCTGCTGTGAACTGTAAATACCACCCTTACTATGTTATTATTATTAGTATTCAGTTCAAGTCTGGGTTGATTCAAGTTTTTTGCATGATTGTAGACTTTGTGTAATATCACACCATACACTATTATGTGTGTCACCTATCATTAAATACTCTGAGATTGTCCGAGTATTTATCTTAAATGTACATATTGTTGTCTTCAGGATGGTGGTGGATGGAGGCAATGGACACACCTGTGAGTGGGAGGGGCGATGGAACCATATCAAAAAGTTTCTTCGAAAGATCGGGGCCTTTCACACATCCTGACTTTGAACCAAGCACAGAGGTAGCAATTTTTTATTTATCATTCCATCTGTCCTGGGCCGTCTTGTATTACTTTTAAATATAATGTGTTTGTCATCTTTTACCACAGTCGCTGCAGTTTATGTTAGAGACCTGCAAAATCCTGGTGATCGGTGCTGGTGGGCTGGGTTGTGAGCTTCTGAAAGACCTGGTACAATCACTATTATTATCAAATGTTTGAAATGTATAATTGAAATTGTAATAAACAATCAACATGTAGTTTTCTTGTTTTCATTCCTCTCGTGGCTCAGGCTTTATCTGGCTTTCGCAACATCCATGTTGTCGACATGGACACAATTGATGTTTCTAACTTGAATCGTCAGTTTCTTTTCAGGTAAATCAGTCATTATGATATGCATTCTGTTTAAAGTTTATGATGTGTATTATTGAATTATGTAATGACTGAATCAAGTAATTATTATCTTCTGTTGTCTAATTTTGACCAGGCCAAAAGATGTAGGTCGATCCAAGGCGGAAGTTGCAGCTGATTTTATCAACAGCAGAATACCTGGATGCTGTGTAGTCCCGTATCCTTTTGACAGTAATGTATTGTGTGTCAGTGGTTCAAAAAAATGTTTTTTGGATTGGAGATGCTAGATAGAACATGGTATCCCTGCCATTGTATGTCAAAGACTGTAAAACTCTGATAACAAACATGCAAGCAGCTATACTCAACACAAACATACAGTAGGCACCATTCTTAATGCAAGGTCTATATGAACTTCTCCTTAACACTTTGTGCAGACATTATACAAAAATTCAAGACTTAGATGAAACATTCTACAGACGTAAGTATCTTTATGAAATTTAATTTTATGTGTTGGGAATGATTGGCAGAGGTGTAACAGTACAGCCAATTTGGTGTTTCAGTTCAGTGGCACATATAGGCTCATGGTGTGATACACTCAGAATAGTTTTGATTACAATAACCTACTTGAGACCAAATGATAGGTTGAAAAGCCGTTCCAGCACTTAAGCTGGAGCCAAAAATTAACTTCATTTTGCTGAACACTGGCTCTCCTAACTAAAGCTGATGCAGTCCCACTCAGCACTGCTCACATAGTCAGATATGTGTTGAATTGGGATCCATTTTTCAGCTCTGTGATGCACATCATCAAATACTGTTCCACAGTGTTTTGTTACATCCCTGCTGGTTAGATTACATCATTATCAGGCATGAGGTTTGAATGTATGCATCTCTCTGTGTTTATCTAGAATTCCACATAATTGTCTGTGGACTGGACTCTGTAGTTGCCAGGAGGTGGATGAATGGTATGCTGGTAAGTCATTCCTCTTCATTACAGTCTTTCTTGTTACATTTGCCAGTTATCTGTGTGATTTTCTTTGAGTAATACCTGTAATTAAGTAATGGTAAAGCTGTTGGTTGTTGTACAAACCCTCTGCCTCTCTGTGCAGCTGTCTTTGCTGGTGTATGAAGATGGTGTTTTGGATCCAGGTTCCATCATTCCTTTAATTGATGGTGGGACAGAGGGCTTTAAAGGCAATGCCAGAGTCATTCTCCCTGGCATGACTGCCTGCATTGACTGTACCCTTGAGCTTTATCCCCCTCAGGTAAGGCACCATTTTCTATAAAATTATGTTTACAGACATGGCTTAATGGTCTTACAACATCAGTTCCTGGTCAGTTCTCTAAAATAAATGTATCTTTGTAGATCAACTTCCCCATGTGTACAATAGCCTCCATGCCTCGTTTGCCAGAACATTGCATCGAGTATGTTCGGATGCTACTCTGGCCCAAAGAGACGCCCTTTGGAGGTATGAAATCAGTCTGTTAAATGGTTGGAATGTCTCACTTGCAAGACCTGTGAACATGTAAACTAGTTTTGCATTTGTGTGTGTATGTGATTTAGATGGTGTGGCCCTGGATGGAGATGACCCAGAGCAGATCCAGTGGGTGTACCAGAGATCTCTGGAGAGGGCAGCAGAGTTCAACATAACAGGAGTCACATACAGACTAACCCAGGGTGAGTGTACAAAGCACATTTATCTGTCACCATTAGAACAATGCTACTTTTCTTGCAGCTCCTCTGGGAGACGAGCCAAAATACATAAAAGGCAGCAAGCTGCTGCCATCTGAATTATTTTGGAACCTTGATATCATAGTCTGTGTCTTCAAAACATTTCTTTCTAGTACAAAAAACCAACATGTCTAATTGATGTTTACTCTAACTAACAGACTTGTGTTGCTTTTATTTCCTTGATTTGATTTTTAGAACTAAACAAAACACATTTGTTAATATCCTGTTAAAATGTTGCAGGTGTTGTGAAGAGGATAATCCCTGCTGTAGCATCCACAAATGCTGTTATTGCTGGTAAGTAATTGAGATTGAGTACATGAGAAGGTTCCTCAGTAGAGACCTGTGAATGAAGCCTAGCGATATAAGAGTTAATCATTTCCAAACAGTTCTGAGTATACTGACTGACTGTAAACAGAAATCTGTACCCAGATGTAACTTTTTTTTCTGCTTTATATGACCCAGCTGCTTGTGCCACCGAGGTTTTCAAAATAGCATCAAGGTTAGTTTGCAGGTTTTGCTTGGCAGCCATATGCACAAACTAAATCTTTATATTAACTGCTTATGCCTTTCACCATTTCTCATTATGTTACCTTTTCCGTCTGCAGTGCCTATATACCTCTCAATAACTACATGGTCTTCAATGATGTTGATGGCCTGTACACATACACTTTTGAGGCAGAACGAAAGGTTTGTCCCTGAATTGCATCTGTCAGCTCACGTTTGCCAAAATGATCAAATAGCCTTTTGGATAAGGTATGTTTATGTTCACTCTTGTTGCAGGAAAACTGTTCAGCC
Source organism: Lates calcarifer (assembly GCF_001640805.2). NCBI lineage: Eukaryota > Metazoa > Chordata > Actinopteri > Centropomidae > Lates > Lates calcarifer. The sequence continues at coordinate 15,631,221 of NC_066844.1, forward strand.
TGCAGCCAAGTACCTCTGGACCTACGCTTTGCTCCATCTTCCAAACTCCAGGAGGTGCTTGACTACCTGACTGAGAGTGCTTCCCTGTAAGTTTGCCCACCTCATCATAATTTATTACCAATTACTACAGTATAACTAACATTCAAGTTCAGGTTACGGTCATACTGTGTTATCTTCTTGTTTGATTTGTATGTATGTACAATGCATTATCTTCAACAACCAAATATATTTTTTCCAGACAAATGAAATCTCCTGCTATAACAGCGACAGTGGAAGGAAAGAACAAAACATTATATTTACAGGTAATTAACCTGTGGTTTTCAGTTCAGTCCCATGGTTGTGTAAATCTGAGGTTCTCCTGCTAATGTGAGTGTGTACTGATGAAATTAGTTAGTTTTAGCTTGAACTTACGTTCAGTTGGTATTTTGTTTTACAGTCTGTTGCTTCAATTGAACAGAGGACACGACCAAATCTCTCCAAAACTCTGAAAGGTGAGGTGCTTTATTTATACTGAATACTACTTCCTAGAATTGGCACAGCACACAATTTGAATTGGCCAGAATACAATGAATACATGATGAATGAATACTGTGTGTATTGTGACTCAGTTTTGTTATGAACATGTTTTTTTCCAGAGCTGGGGCTGACTGATGGACAAGAACTGGCTGTAGCTGATGTCACCACACCCCAGACAATGTTATTCAGACTCTGCTTTACCTCATAGGATGAACTCAAGCACTCCCACGACAAACTGATGTCATTTTTATTTCTTGGCCAATTATGACTGGATGCAGAATGTTTAAAATGGCCAAAAACCAGAGCAGTTTACAGTGTACTCAGTCGCAGTATAAATGATTATACAGTAGCTAATTTAATTCTTTTAATGTACTTGTTGACTAAAGTTAATGTTTTGCACTGAAAAGCCAAATCATAGTTCACACCATGTCATGTTTTGGTGATATACTGTCTACAAATGTTATGGATTTCTGCATTAATGTGTTCTGCACTACAACCTAAAGCAAGACAAGCAGTGGTTACTTTGGAAAAATTTGTCTGTACTTGTTCTGGTTTTGAATATTTAAAATATTTATTTATTCCAACATAGTTTTTTAGTTGCAGTAACCACTGGAGTGGCAGTGAACAGACACTGATAATGATCAATAAACTGGAATAAAAGATTTTTTCTTAAAAAGCAGTGTTTCTGTTTTTTAATGTATCGTGATTGTGGGAATGAAATAAAAGTCACTCGGAGAGTTTAGTATTTCTGGATTGAAAAGCCTTACTGTACTGAGACTGCCACTTTCCTTTAGAAGACCTTTGTTTACACGAATCAGCACAGCCTTAATTTTCAAGGAATGGGCTAACTTCTAAATAAAAAACCAAAGTATTAACATATTGAACTATTAATATATACTACGCAGTTCTGAAATCCAAATCTTATAATTGACGTTAAATAGTTAAACTACTAAAATGTGGGCCTGGATTTTGGAGGATCTCCCTCTGCTGACTGGACTTCTCACCACAGCATTTCAGGCCCAGACAGATCGGATCATGACGTCATGGTGCTACGTGGAAAGGAAGTAGCGAGCAGGCTAATGCTAGCTGGGCTACAAGTTGAGAGCGACCAAAACAAACGATGACGGCCGAGCAAAGGAGCCGAAAAAAAGCTTGGATTAGCCATGGAAATGCTTTTGCTTTGATAGTAACGGTAGAGTCCCTGGCGCGGTATTAGAGATATCTGTATTTCTACATGACTGACTCGCAGAAATTATGCGTTTTTGAGTGCCAAATGGTCAGTTTGCGAGCTGTAACTGTATCTGGGATTGATGCTGTCCCTCTACACCAACGGTATGCGTTGGCTAACTCATAGCTTTGCTAACTAGCTACGTTGTAGCTAGCTGTCAACAGAGCTTTTCTTGACAGAACAACAAATCTGAAATAGATAAATATTATTCACACCGGGTTAAGGTTGACAGCGAAAGATGTCTTGACTGCTGAAGTGACCGTGCTTTTTATGGTAACGCAAAATTCCCTGCGAGGTCTGTGTAACTGAACTTGGTGGTTCCTAGCTAGCTTAACAGACAAAATGAGTTGGTTCAACGCATCTCACCTGTCCAGCTTCGCCAAACAAGCTTTGACAACAGCTCAGAAGTCAATCGACCGTGTTCTGGACATCAAAGAAGAGGACCAATGGGGTGACACGGCTGTAATGCCCTACGATGGTAGGTAACGTTGCATAGGGTGGTAACAGCTAATGTTGCCATATGTTAATTTTGAATTACTGCCACAACCACTTCTAAAGCTAAAATGATATCTGTTCCTGTCAGATGTTACATTACCTGGAAAGCTGTCCTTAAGTGGAGGATGGGGGATGACGCAGTGGGAAGCACCCCCTGAGGAAAAGACCACCACTCCTCCTCCCTCCTCTGAGGCCATTACTACTCCTGTCACCCGTACAGTTGTGGATGAGTCAGAAAACTTTTTCAGTGCCTTCCTGTCACCCGTTGATGTACAAGGTGTCACCAAATCCCAGGTAGTGTCTGTACCCCCTACTAAGTCCCAAAGGCGGCCTCAGGAGAAGGAAAAGAAAATCAAAGAGGCTGTGATCCAAAAAGAAGTGGAGACTCAAAAGTCAGCACCTGCTGATAAGAGGCATGAGACTCAAACAGTTGCTGAGAGCCAGTCGGTAGAGTCTGAGTCCTCACCAGCAGCACCTTATGCAGACACTATCCTCCTGCAGCCAGTTTCTCCTGTGTCTTCTTCCAGTGATCTTCCTTGTAATCCTGACAGCAAAACTATTAGTGTGAAAATAGATGCTGGTTCAACAGTTTCTCTAGATTCAAAAACAGAACAGTCACAGACTCCATCAGAACACCAGGTTGAACAGGATACCACAGACTCCTCTGAACCTTCTGCTGTCACTTCTGAACCGAAGAGCTCTACTCCTTCTGATCCCTCTCCCTCCCCATCCTCTAAGGAAGTTCTTCTAGAGCATAAAGACTCAAAGGTGGAGGACCGTCAAAATGATACCCCCTCCCCCCCAGTAAGTGCTTTCTCCTCAGGAACCTCTACCACCAGTGACATTGAAGTGCTTGACCATGAGAGTGTGTTGAGTGAGAGCTCAGCCAGCTCTAGACAAGAAACAGGTGAGGGCAAGGCTGGCCTTCACTTAATGCAGGGCTCTTTCCAGCTTCTCACTGCCTCCACCTGTGGAGATTTCCCACGACTTGAGGACTACCCAAAACTCACAGAGAGCTGTGGTTCCTCCTCAGATGCATTTGAACGCATTGATTCATTCAGTGTGCAGTCACTGGATAGCCGGAGTGTCAGTGAGGTTAACTCAGATGATGAGATACCTGGCAGTCGGACACTAGCCTCTGTTACTGCCGGCCCTGCCCCTCTGACAGTGTCGTCAGCTGTATGTCAGAAGCAGGAAGATGGAGTGGCAGAGAAAGTAGATCAGGAGGAAGAGGAGGAGGAGGAAGAGGGATTCACTGAAACGATGAGGGAGCAGTCGCTGGATGAGATGGAGGAGAGTGGACGGAGTGCTACCCCAGTGAACAGTGAGCAGCCTGAGGAGTTGACAGAGCAGGAACAGGAATGTGAGGCTAATGTCACTCTGTCTGATCCCTCCTCCAACACTGAAGGAAAGATCACTCTACCAATCACAGAAGAGATGAAAAGTGTCTCAACAGTTCAGATACTGGAACTTCAAAAGGTAACAATTTATCAAATTCCTATGTAGCTGCTCAGCTCAGCATCAGTTGTAAACACTTGTTTTATGCACATAATGTAGATATTTAAGGAGAGGTTTAAGTACAGGCATGAGTTGGTATATGATATATAGATTTAAGTTTACAAATGCTGAATACACTAGAAGTTTTTGTTCAACTCCAAAACACCCTACCTCCAGGATGTATCTTTGCCACAGCACTTTGGTAAGCAAATATGAGGGGTAGTGGTTAAAAAGTAGTTGTGCATATACAGCACAGTGCCATGCAGAACATGCAGTCTAGAACTGCTCTGAAACTAGCCAAGAAAAGCTGTTTATCTGAGCAGAAATAATTACTTGAAAAATAACTTTTAACTCACAAAGCAACATTTAGAAGGTAATAACAAACACCTTTAAAGTCATCTCAGTGTTTCGCATAGATTTCTTTAGAATGCATAACAGAAATTAGCTACAATAAATAGCTTTATTACACTGTCATGTCATATTTCCATTTTAGCTTTAATCCTTATTTTCCCATGTTGTCGATGGCCTTAGGACAATTGTGTGTTTTAAAATATCTTACAGTACACAGTATAGTAAGAATATTTGTTAATTTAGATATCAGCATGTCCCCCTCTTGTCCCAGAATTTATTTTGCTGTGCGTAAAAAGGCAATTGTTTAAAAAAAAACTACTAAAAGAATTATACAGTAATCATACAGTACATGTAAACACTGCCACACTGCTTTCCTCGATGAGTAAGTTTTATATTTTTAGGCCTTCCTGTGCAACTGACTATTGTAAACATGAAAAAAATAATGTGGACATCTTGTAGGTCATTGATGAGCTGTCAGGGAGACTTGAGAAGAGAGAGTCTCAGCTGCTGGCAGTCAGTAAAGACAAGGCCAGGCTGGAGGAGGAGTGTGACAACCTCAAAGAGTGAGTATACTGCATACACGCCTACTTCATAAAAGCCTCTGTATATCATTTTGATAAGGAAGTTGTTTCGATCAAGAGTTGTTTTGATAACCAGGCCTGGTGAGGCTTTGTCTCCATAATACCACTGTAGATTTACAAAAACTATAATTGTCATTGTTTTCCTACGAAACTGCAACTACCAAGGTTTAAATAGTCATTATTTATATACTGTTGTTGTACTTTTGACTTTATTAAATCTACAATATAAAAATACCACTAAACTGTTAAGTGATGTTTTCTTTAAGTCACTGGTTGTTGAATGCTTAAAATAATCTACTTTGTCTTGGCCTTAAGGCTCTATAGATTTTGACAATGAACTCTTACACTAATTAGTTTCTTCATCTTCCAGTGAAGTGATAAGCCTGAAGGAGGAGAGCTCCACTGTTCAGTCCCTAAAGGATGAGTTCACCCAGCGTATAGCAGATGCTGAGAGAAAGGCTCAGCTGGCCTGCAAAGAGAGAGATATAGCCAAGAAGGTAACTCTCATATTAGAGACAAAAGCATTTTTATTGTTTTTCACAACTAACCCAACGTATCTATCTTGACGGCCAAATCCAAAATTAAACGCATCCAAAGTTTTTGTGTCAAAGATATTTTCTGTGCCACAGGAAATAAAGGGCTTGCGAGAAGAGCTTTCTACGAGGCTGAACTCCAGTGACACAATGGAGATCATCAGAGAGAAGGAGGAGCAGATCAGAGGTCTGCTGGAAGAGGGTAAGACACATATACAGTGCAAACTATTATTTACCACCTCCACCGACCTACTAATCCACTCTAAACAGGCTGCACAGTCAGAAAAATGTTGACATGAGGTGGATGATTTAAAACTGGTGACTTTATACCTTGTTATTGAAATATTGTTCAGACAACGCAGGTATTTTCTCAACATCTGTTTTTAACTTAATGTAAGCAGGTGTTTATTCCTCTTGGTTTTAGGTGAAAAGTTGTCCAAGCAACAGCTTCAACACAGCAACATCATCAAGAAGTTGCGCGTGAAGGAAAAGGAGAGTGACACAAAGATCACCAAGCAACAGAAGAAAATCAAGGAGCAGGAGGAAGAGCTCAAGCACCTGCAGCAGGTCAGGATTCAGTCCACTGTTAAAGGCTTATCCCTTTATACTACCAAATTCAGACTGCATTGGCTTTGAGGACAAGTTATGGTCCCATTGTTTGACTTGTTTCGACTTTCCTGTGTATCAAGCCTTGAATACAAGGTGTGTCAAAAGAAAAAAAAAAACAACACAGTGACTTCTTAACATATCTTGACAACACAACAGCACTTGACAAGACTAAGACATGATAGAACATCTCTCTGTGTTCTATATAAAGTTCAGAAAAGCTGAAGAGTATAAGGAATTTAAAAAGGCATTTACTGTTGTGTGTCTGTGCATTTATTTCATGTTTACCTTTGTTCAGAGGAGTTAGGCCTTTCATCATTTGAACCACTGTAAAACATGCTTTCCCCCAAAGACTTGGCTTTTGCTCCTTGGTTACTGTTATGATTAGATAAAGTGTAATCGACTGTAACTAGTATAATCTTGGCTACCATTCTGCCCATGTGTGTTTAGGTTCTAGATGGGAAGGAAGAAGTGGAGAAACAGCACAGAGAAAATATCAAGAAGCTGAACACAGTGGTGGAGCGGCAAGAGAAGGAGCTGAGCAGGCTGCAGTCAGACTTTGATGAGCTGCAGGAGAAAAACAGAAGCCTACAGGCCGCTCTGGACAACTCTTACAAGTAAACACTGCCACACCCTGCTATTAATACTGAATGTTGAGAACCAGAGCTCTTACTGTGAATATATCCTCTCAAGCTGTCTGTTATATTCATTCATGGTTGAGAGAATATCCAACACAGTATTTGGATAGTGACACATTCATTGTGTGGCAGGTTTTTTTTTATATTTGAAATGATGCAGTGAAACAAGTTACAGTGTTAACTTCCACCTTTATTTTGATGGTGTTTACATCTACATCTGGTGAACACTGTAGGAAACGTAACCATTATAATTAGTTACTATTAATTTGTACTATAAATAATGCTGTATATAAATACCCTGCAGTCATTGTTTCATTTCAAATCCAGTGTGCTGGAGGACAGAGCCAAAACAACAAAGAATGTTTCACTCTTCTTATACCCACTGACTGCACTGTGATAGGGTCATGATGTTAATTGTCTGTTGTCAGGGAGCTGGCCGAACTCCACAAGGCCAATGCCAGCAGAGCCAGCGAGGCTGAGGAAGCAGCTCTGAGCAGAGAAACACACGCTAAAGAGCAACTGAGCCTGGCTCTTGAGAAAGCCCAGGAAGAGGCCAGGATGCAACAGGAGGCCTTGGCCAACCAGGTAGTACATCCTCAAGTTGTAGAAATGCACAGTGGAACAGTGTTTTGCTGGTGTTGAACACTCATCAGACATCAGCTGAATAAGTTTAAGCCATGTGTACAGTAGGCTTTAGGGTAGATTCTGTAAACGTCAGTCCTCAGACATGAGTCAGTAGTGGAACCAGAGTTTGTAACTGAATTTTTTGTGGTGGTGCTGAAGTTTTTACAGCATATGCATGACAATATTGTTGGAGATATGACATTAGACTAATAGAAATGTGAATATAACAGTGAGTTTCTCTTTTTTTTATAATTCTCAATTTCTTCCAGTTGCACATAAATATCAATGAAATGAAGCTGATACAGTCTGGATTTATTTTTCTGATATTGCTGAATCTTCTGCACTTGACAGTCACTTCCTCACTGCCAAGTTTATCTGGACATTACTTCATCAACTCTGCTCTAATGTTGTGCTCAGGTGGCTGACCTGAGACTGGCTCTGCAGAGGGCTGAACAACAGCAGGCAAGGAAAGAAGATTATTTGAGGGAGGAGATAAGTGAGCTTCAACAGGTAACATATTATGCCTGAAGGAAAGCATCCAACCAAACAAGCTAATTATGACAGGACAAGATTTGTTTAATTTATGCCATGTTTTTCTTGTAATCTTCCACAGAGGCTCCAGGAAGCAGAGACTAGGAACCAGGAGCTCAGTCAGAGTGTTACCTCGGCAACACGGCCCCTTCTGCGACAGATTGAGAATTTACAGGCTTCGTTGGGCGGACAAACAGCATCCTGGGAAAAACTGGAGAAGAACATCTCTGATAGGCTAGGTAAACTGCATGTTTCTAACAATCACCAAAACACAGAACTGTACAACAAAAGGGAAAAAATCATAACTTATTTTTGGTTTTCCTTTAATTCCCTTTACTTTTCATCAGTGGATGCTCAGGCACAGTTGGCTGTTGCTGTGGAGAAGGAACGTTCAGCAACGGAGGAACTACTTTCCATCAAGGCCCAGTTGGCCTCTCTAGAGTCCCAGAATTCCCTGGTCCGACAAGAAAAAGCCCGCCTCCAGGCACAACTGGAGGCTGAGAGGAACAAGAGAGAGAAAGTGGAGGATGAGAGCAGCAGGTAATGAATTATAACTTAAAACTCAGGCCTACAGAGTTTAGTGATGATGCACATCCATCCATTGCTGTAGCTTTCAAGTATTGAAGGCTTTGCTAAAGATTATAGCTCAAACCAAGAGGTTAATTCAGTTTTCCTGCCAGGAGCTTATTTTCTTTGCAATCAAAAGATGACTATTAAATGTAGGTTTTTCCAAGCTGCATCGGAGAGCCTTAAGTAGCACGTTTGAACCCAGATCACAGTGTGAGTGTGATAGTGTGCTAACCACTAAACCACCAAGGAAGTGTGTTGTAGGTGAGAGAGAAGGTATTAAGGTGCAGCATGGCAAGTGTGCAAATAGAAGACTTATTCTCAGTTCTTCCAACAGTGGTGTTTTCTCTGTTTTGGCTGGAGGTCTTAGACATGTGAAGAAAGTTACGGACGTAGTTTTTCAGGGTAGGATAAAACGTGTTAAAGTATTCGGTAACATTAGTCACCACATCTCCCCTTGTCGTGCTAATGCTTCCTGGAGAGTGTTTTTGTTTTGCAACAAGCTTTTGTGAGTCACCAGTTTGAAGCAGAGGCGGGGGGGGAGCCCCACCCACCCCCTTTCCAAGAGAACCATTCATGCATGCGCACATGGCCTCACACCACAGGGTTATCTATTGTGAGAAGGCACCCTAATGTGACTGGGCCAGTGGCGCAATGGATAACGCGTCTGACTACGGATCAGAAGATTCTAGGTTCGACTCCTGGCTGGCTCGGAAAGCTTTTATCTCCAATCTGATAGGTGTCAAGTATGCATGGTACAGGCTTATGTGACACAAACGAAGAATATATGCCACATGACAGTTAAAAAATAATATATGAACAAATTAAGCTGATGTTGTATAAATCTTGCGAAACTATGTGTCTAATTCAGTGGAATAGGTCATAGAGAATTGTCCATATATTTCACACTATTATACTTGTATTTGATAAATTATAAGCCCATCAAAGAGGTATTCCATTTGAGTCCTTAATACTGTTGTTTATATGTAGTGACTTCTTGTTTATCTCAATGTAGGGAGCATGTTGAACTGGAAAATCTGCGAGGAGAACACAGTCGAATGCTAGAAGAAGCCAAGAAGGAAAAGGTACCATAATGCTCTCTTCTTCTCTTGTTGTTGTCTTCTATGAAACAGCTTCTTCATGTGTGCATTTTTGCTTCTTCTACCAGCTGCTGCTGACCAATCAGCTAGAAATGGAGAAGATGAAAGTGGAGCAAGAGAAGAAGAAATGCTACTTAGCACAAGAGGCACTCAAAGAAAAGGTTCGGGAGGATTTACAGAAACACAAATGATTAACACCAAATATTATTTTGTTGTCTGTTAAATTTTAGTCAGAATTTTTAATTTTAATAGGGAAGATGTTTTCATTTTGCTCTCTAATAGTTGTGAAATGATTCTCTATCAGGAGCGGAAGGTTATGACACACTCTGTAGGAGAGCCTCCAGCATCTTCCACACCCTCCCTGTCCCGCTCCAGCTCTATTAGTGGGACAGACAATGCTGGTCTGCACACATCTGTTCTTTCCCAGGTAAACACAAGGGAAAATGTTAAAATCTAGAAATGAAAATGAGTTTGCACAGGCTTGGATTTGTGTAGTGTGATGTTTTTTTTTTAACCTTGTTTTATCCTCTCCCAGGATGACTCTTTAGAACACTCACTAGGCACCATGACCATGTCTGTGTCGATGAGCGGGACCAATCTGTATGAAGCTGCCAGGTTATCAGGAGGCTCCAGCATCATAGAGAACCTCCAGTCTCAGCTCAAACTGAGAGAAGGAGAGATTGCCCAGCTGCAGGTAGCAATTCAGAACACATTTGCATCAATCTACTTAAAAGTTTATTAACTTTTTTGATGGTTCTGCTACCTGTCAGTATCACCTGTCTGTGGATAGACAAACCTACTGTGTTTTTTATGTTGTATTTAGAAAAAAATATGTGAAAAAACATGTTTCAACAGCAAAATTAACACTTTGATTGAAAAAAAATGAGTCATCTCCCACACTCAAAGGCAACTACAGTATGTACCACCCCAACCGTTTTCTTTTCTTCTGATATTGCAGCTTGAAATCTCAAGTCTAGAGAGGAGTCGCTCTGTGATGGCGGAAGAGTTGGTTCGACTCACCAATCAAAACGATGAGATGGAGGAGAAGGTGAAGGAGATCCCCAAGTTGAAAGTTCAGCTCAAGGTGAGTGCTATGAATCTTGAGTATAGTCTCAGAGATCAGAAAAGATGTGTAATTGTAACTATCAAACTTCAGAAGCACTGTTGAGTGAGGTTCAGAGGTTCTTGCTCTAATTTGTGTGGCTGTGCATTCTAGGATCTGGAGCAGAGGCACAACACCATCCTGCAGATGTATGGAGAGAAGGCTGAAGAGGCGGAAGAGCTGAGACTGGACCTTGAGGATGTGAAGAACATGTACAAAACCCAGATTGATGAACTGCTGCGGAACCAGAAATAAACCATTTTTACTCAACTGTGTTAATTCTGGGACACTCACAAGAAAATCCATCGACCATCTTAGCCACAAAGGCATTCACAGGCAAAGATAGGACAGAGAAATTAAGGTTAATCACTGCGTCAAAAGGAAATTCATTTATCTTTATTATTTTATTTTAATTATCATACGCTCTAGTTAAGTGGGGTGTTCAGATTATGCATAACATACATTGCATTATTAGAGAATCAGTATGAAGAATAGCCACAGTTTGTAATTCAGGTGTCCATTTGAAATCTTTGGGAGTTAGTACAAACATAATTTCTCATGATTGAATCTTTGACATAGTATTGTATAGACAGTTTATAACTGTAGAAGATGGTGAAGGTTTTTTTGCACTATACAAAATTATCCATGTTTATTTCTTGAGGCATAATCAGAATGGTTTAAGAAATATATAAAAATGTGTACAGAGAAATGTATGTATTCTTGGCTCCTTACAAATCACAAATGTTGTGTAGACATGAGAGTTAGTCTGTGATCCTGAAATCCTGAAATGTGGATTTTAAATTATATAAATATGTAAATGAATAAACATTTATTTGGGTGGTGAAAAATGCTGTCACTCTTAATTTAAATTGTGTGGAATCAAAAGTCAGTGTTCATTGCATTCACACAAAATACTATGTTATCAATGCTGCACAAATCTTTATTTAATAAAATCGCACTCTGAACAGTTCCATACAGTTGCCCAATCCATATTATAACCCACAAATATGCAAAAAATGTTATATGATACAATTTTATTAAAATTGAGAAAGATGTGATATGTGTTGTCAAACTAAAACTTTGGGGAACACTTTTGAACTACATGTTTTGAACATTTCGGACATTTAAAACTTTATGATAATGGATTTTACCAATTAATGTTTTTATTTTCTGGCTCCAGCCCATCGTTTCGATGTCACTCTTTAGTGTGAAATGGTCCTTTTAAGAAGGTTCAGCGAGCGGGTTAAAATGTAGTCTAAAGGAAAAGTGTGGTATAGCAGCGCCACCTTGTGGCTGTGGCTGCACATTACGTGCCGGTATAAGGTTTCCGGTGTTATGGCGACCACCGGCAACATCATCGATTCAGTCTGGAGAGGCGCAGGCTGTGAATTCAGGTAAACTGCCTATCACTCAAACTCATGCCCCAACTCAATTAGAAGATTATTGATAGTGAAAAAAATCTTCACTGCGCAAGTGTTGAATATTGTTTCCTGTCCAGTTCTTTTGCTCCACGTCGGTACAGCTTAAATTATTGTTAAAGGGTCTTGGCTTTGTCAAGAACTAACGCTACATGTTAGCCAACACCAAAATATTTTACACACTAGCCTCAAATAAAGTATTCATATACCTCTTAAAAAGAAAAGAATAAGTAATATGTTATTACCCCTGCATCTGCTCAGTTCTAAGATTTGTCTCACGTGCCTGCTATCCAGTCACTGAGTGTTCCTGGCCGGTTACAACGTTAACGTTAACTTAAACTAACTGGCGTTAAGCTAGCTAAAAGTTTAATAGACACGTAACACTGTTAAGCTAATTAGCTGGCTAAAACGAAGTTTGCTTCTTCTCTGAAATCCCACGAGTAACAAAAGACACGGATATAACATTAGAAAACACATTTACTAGGTATTGTAATAAAACAAAACAATCCTCTGCCTCATATAAACACTTGAATTAAACCTAACGACATTTAGTTTCGACAAATGCTATCAGGGGTTTTGTGAAGTGAGCCACGTGAGTGAATTCATATGAAGCTGGAATAAACCGTCGTTTCAATGCACCACAGTATTTAACGCTTGTTATTTTAACATCAAACGTTAACTCAGTGAGAATGTATCATTAAGGATGTATAATTAATGTCTGGCCATACTCTAACTCATACCACCTGTTGTTACTAAAGCTGCAGCGTGGACAGTTTACTAATTTTATTATATCCAGCAGCATCAGTCTCAGATCCGTGAGATGTGAAATGATTTGGGAGCCATTGTTACACAGCATATTGTGGCTTCAGCGTTAGAAAAGGTCACACTGTTAATTCATCATTGCAAGACTGTGTTAGCCCAAGCATCCTTGTAACTTTTAGCAAAATAGTTTGGGTCCTGGAAATATGACTTTTGTTTGGCCACTCAGAGTTGTATAGGTCACATTATTACTAGCCAGGAGTTTTCATCTGCCCCCACAAGTCTCACTAATAATTTCTCAGACAACAGTCGGAAAAAAGGTCAGTAATACTTCCTGCAACAGGACCTTTCCTTATGTGGAGCTCAGATCCGCCTGGAGCTATGTTCCCACACACTTTGCTTGTGCCCACATGCTTGTATGCTGTGGTGTTAGGCTTTCAACCAAGATTACAGAGTGCAAGTCTGAGTCTGTGTCTCTGTCTCTCTCCTTCTCACAGAGGGCTGTGAAGAGAGGCAGCTATCTCACATGTCTCTGTAATTCTGACTATGCTGCTCTTGGTAGCACTGGGCATAGTTTTTTCTTCCACTGTGGTCACCACTGAGAGGGCTGCAAACTCCAACCACAAACCACCGGCACAGCTTCTCAACTACAGCAGGATCTCCCTGCCGCCAGAGCACGTACCCTACTTCCTCTACAACAACAAGAGGGTCGCCAAGCAATGTCGCCTGGACCCACTCTGCCCTTTTAAAGTAAGATATGCACTCTGTCAACTTTTCACTGTTCAGATATTTTTTTTACTATGAGGAATAGCTGTAACAAAGTCATTTGCTTCAAGATTTAGACCTTGTTTAATTATCACATGCAGTATATTGTTGAATTGTATTATCTGTTATTGTTGGATAGGATGGTGGTATTATGATTTGTCAGGCAGCTCATTATTTAATGGAGATCAGTTAAAGTTTTGAATGATGTCATTTCTGCACGGTGATGCGCGCGTAAATGGACCTCTCTCCTGTAGCCAGTAAGGGACAAAAGATTGTCCCCTTTGGCTGTGGTGTCACAGTGCTGCTCCATATAGAATGACTTGAATGAAAAGTTAAAAAAAAAGATGGCTGACCCTCTTCCAACACTTTTTATGTTTTTAAATATTGGGATTATTTTTTGTGTATATCAGTTGACAGTCATGTAACTTGTTAAAAAGGTATGAGATTACTCAGAACATTTTGTTGTACACAGTGGATGTGGGGAATACCCTGGAGTTATAATTGCAATTACAGTTGTAGTAAGAAGAGTATTAGGGCAAAGCATATTTTTCAATATTTACTATAATTTAAAGTTATTTTATTTTGACCTGTATTACCACACTGTCAGTTTACGTAGTTTGTTAAATGGATAAGCAGTTTTATTAAGTTTTGGACTGACATGACTGTCTTAGCACATGAGAATAACTGTATGTCCAATGAATTTGCTTTCTGTCCATATTCAGACAGTGAACATTCCCACTGTTTAACCTCTCACATGTAATGTCACAGTTGTTTCTGTACTATTCAATGAATTTAAACAATCAATGTCCTGTAAAAAGATAACATTTGATGGTAAACTTATGTCTCACCACTATATAAAGCATCTTGTCTTGCTTGCTCTCTCCCCTTCTCTCTGTGGCACGCATATGTGCACACTTGTTTTTACGACAGGATGCACTGCTGGATGTGTCTGCCTGTTGGGGTTATGAGAAGAATTGTGATCCAGGGAAGCGCTTCGGCTATCCAGTCTGTACTAAAGCAGACTCCGGATGGTACTGCTCCTCGCAGCACATTCTAACACAGTCCATGTTCTCACTTTGTTCTCCTCAGTAGTATAATGCAATACACTTTACATAATTTACATTCCATATTCTCACTGCAGCTATCCATGGTGTGTTAGATGCTCAATATTTTTTTTCATGGGTATTGAATTTACTGAGCCACAGTCTCCATTGTCTTTCTAAAGTAATAGTGTGCTCATTCATAGCATGCATCATTGATAAGCCTTTTTGGTTTTGGCTTTGCTCATCTGCCCTAAATCTCTGATCTGTTAGGGCTCGTTCACTGGAGGCAGCCCAGGAGCTTTTCTGGAAGCAGGCTGATTTTGGCTACGTCAAAGAGCGCCTCTCTGAGCTCAAAACACTCTGCAAGGCCAGCAAGCCTGTAAGTCTGCTCATTTCCTTAGTTCCCACGGGCCTACTGAGTCAACAGGAAGAAACAACAGGTAGAAAGACAGACAGTGTTAAACAAGAGTCCACAGACAATAGGCCTGATTGTCTGTGGGCATGATTTGCAGTTTGAAAGCAGTGGCATAGACATAGATAGAGGGTACTCTTACAATTTCCAAGGTCTAGAGTTTATTAATGTTCCTTGAATACAAAATATTCTAATCTTAAATATTTTCCAGGGACACTCATCATTAAGATGCAGTAGCCACACTAGATTCTGTAAGGCAACTAACCTTTATCTGGACTTGCAGAAGCCACGCAGAAGTCATGAGAGGTCAGTACAATTCAAAATGACATATCCTTTAAAAAAGCATGACACTGATACCGATTAGAAAGTGCCTTGAAACTCATCCTTGTTTACGCTGCAGATACAAGGAGGACTTCATACAGAAGGGTGAGATTGGTGGTTTTTGCAGGCTGAACAAGCGAGCGCTTGCTGCGGAGGGAGAGCACAAGAGCCCCTTACAATCTTGGTGAGACAGGACACGTACATTCACACACACTCACTTAGTGATCTTTAGCCAGTGACTTTGGTATTAGTGCGTTGAAACTGGGGAAGGCATGGGTTTCATAATTACTAAAAAAAGGCGAAAAAGCATTTCCCTGACCGTGAATCAAACCTGGGCTACAGCAGTGAGAGCACTGAATCCTAACCACTAAAAATACAGGGAAATGATGATGGGGTCTGTGAACAGTTCTGGCATTGTATGACATATGTTCATATGTTACATGTACATGGTTTGTGCTTTCATATAAATCACTTGTTAATGGTCGGCATTGGGATTGAATGATCTACATGTACACCCCTGATGTGATCCATGATTTTGTGAGTAGAATTGATTGAGAATGGCAATTGCTGAAACATGTCTTTAAATAGATATATAAAAAAACATGATTCCAACATGACTTTAAAGTGCAGTCCCCCTGTGTACTCCTGATATTGTTTTCCACACCAATAAACTACTCTGAGCATTGTGCTGCCACGATTTTGCTGTACATCTGTGCAGATATTTGTGGCTTTGTTGCCTGTCTGGACAATCAGAAGTTACAGCATGTATCTAGTTTACTTTGAGTCAGACCAGCTACTTCTCCATAACACTGAGAACTGAGTAGGTAAACACTGAAAGATGCAAAGCTCTGCATGCAAGTATTACAGAAACAAAGACATGTAGATTGATCTATAATAACAAGAGGCTGTCAGCAAATAGTAATTTCTCTCCTCCCCTTGCAGAAAGACTTATTGAGTAAAATAATTATCAACAAAAAACGAACAACTAGAGCAATGACCTGCCTTTGAAATGTTAGACAGAACTAATGAAGTTACTCCTTACCTCATTCATAGAAATACCTGTATAAATAAAACTTGAGTCATAGACCACAGGATGTATAATTGATCTCTTTCAGCTCATTCAGTTAAGGTGCTTTACTTGTGCTACTTTTATGTAGCGGCTCAAGTCTTTCTTATTGCTGTGATCATATATCTGTGGGGAGTGAAAAACACTTTGCTTTTCAAAGCGGTGCTCAAAGGGAGGGGGGTAGATGGGACCAGCCAAGGACTGTGGGGGGTGGGGTGTGTGCTTGTCTTTTGTTCAAACCAGCTGTCCCATCAGCGGGCCAGTGGCGCAATGGATAACGCGTCTGACTACGGATCAGAAGATTCTAGGTTCGACTCCTGGCTGGCTCGTATCATATTTTCTGTTATTTGTAGAAAGAATCATACTACAGTAATCACATAAAGAGTGAGAAAATTACACAGAATATGTTAAATGTTACTCTAATCAGACAGACTATTTATTAATATTTAATAATGGCTTAACAGTGATAGCATTTTAAAATTCTGTTTGAGTTGTTCAATTTAGAGTTATTGCATTTGTAAAAAATCAGCCTCCATACCAACATTAGCCTTTATGCCAAATTTACTAAATGAAAGTAAGAACAGGGACAAAGGAACCAAACACTAAAGAGCAGAGATTCACATACAAGCAATAATAATAATAATAATAATAATAATAATAATAATAATGATAAATAAATAAAATGGCTCATAAAATGGCTCTATTTCTATCCCATTGCCTGCACATTCACAAACTATCCGGGGCTTATTTTAGATACACACTGTCTGAACATAAGTAAACATCATAATACACCTCTGTACGGCACCATAACATGCAGAAAAAATGGCAACAAGATTCTGATTTATGTGCCACCCCAGTGAAAACTGGCCTTAATCTGTCCACCCCTATGAAAACTGTCTGGCTCCGCCACACATCTGACGACTAATCACATTCTAGGTTCAACTCTGTGCTGGCTAGTGTCATATTTTTTTCCTTCCATTTTTGCAGAGAGGGTTTCTACAGTGAGCACCATAGACTAGAATAATCAAACAGTCTCAATCAGACCAGCCTGCAGTATTAAAACTGGAAATCCTCCATTGGTATTGTTGGCCAGTAAACATTACATTAGAGTGCACAAGTTTTGAACCATATAGCTTCCTCTTTGCCATGTTTTACAAGACAACAAAGGAGCAATAAAGTGTTTCTTTGACTCTTTTAAAAAAAAATGTTTATAAAGCACCAATATCGGCACGTAAATTATCACTATATTATTTATCAGTGTCACGCCTCATGAACTGTAAATGGCCCACTAATAATTTAGGAAAACTATGTTGATCCAGTTTTCCAGCTCTGTCAGCTCTTGTAGATATCAAAATATGTTGCTTTCAGGCCATTCTTGAAATTGTCATAGCTGGATTTGGGGGCATCAATGTGCAATTCTCTCTGTTAGAGTTACTTTTTTGATGCTATCACTGGCAACAACCAGAGTCAGAAATTTCCCAATCCCACCCATAGAAGCTCATAAAGGAATCAGATCACGGTTGAAAACCATCATACTGTGAATGTTTTTTGGCTGTAATGCTTGTTATTTCCATTGTGTGGCACCTGTAAAATGTTAATGCAGAATTGTACAGTTCTATTTACAACACTACACTGATGTGATGTGCTGTTTTTGTAGGTATGCTGAGCTGCAGACGTACACAGAGCTGGACTTTAATCCCATAGAGGATGGACACTGTGAAATCATCATTGAAAAACCCACTGTTTTTATGAAACTGGATGCTGGTAAGTAACAAAGATTTATGTGACTCAGTTTAAAGCCCTGCAATCTAAACAAGGACCTAAAACCTTAACTGGAATTACACCGTAACAGAAAATAATACATATGTTGTTTTGTATTCAACATTTAACTTGTTTGAGGCTAAACACTGGATGAAATATTTACTGTTGTTGATTCATGTTTCTTGTATGTGATAGCTATGATTCCACCAAAACTGGCATCTGAATTTATTGAAGACTTGATTCTAGTTTATTAGTCCTTAAGTTAGAATGCCTAACGCAAGCTGATGTTCACAGTTCACTTATTTTCTATTTTCAGTTGTGACATGATGACAAAATAATACCTGTGTTTTTTTGTAATAGGGGTGAATATGTACCACCATTTCTGTGATTTTGTCAACCTCTACATCTCCCAGCATATTAACAACTCCTTCAGCACAGACATCAACATCGTCATGTGGGACACGGTGGGTTATTATCAACTGAGCGTAGCTGTTTGAATTGAGGGGAACATGCCTGCTATTATAATTGGAAATTGCAGCAGTTCATAAATGACTCACTTGTTGGCTGTATTTTATGCCACCCTTATAGACAGGCAAAAGAAGATATATGTTTAAAATGCTCAAGTCTCACCTTTATTTATCTGCCTCTGATTCTACTTGAGATATGAGAAATAAATTCACATTTCTGAAATATGTCCCTAGGCTGGGCTCAGGAGTTTCAAATCTGTTCATTGATCAAAACACAAGATTTCAAAATGCTGCTGCATAACACTTTATTTTGGTAGATATATTTTTTGCTGCTCTCTAAAAAACAGCTAATCTTACTTTACTGTCCAGAGTAACATGAAAACAGAGTGCCCGATGAAGACATCAAGGGGAAACACCAGTTGAAAAACAGAATGATTTACGGACAGCCTTATCCGGCCCATTGTTCCTCCACTGTGCACAGAGGTAAAGAGGAAAAGGGAAAAGAGAGAAAAAGAAGAGGGAGGAAGAGAAAACTGACAAGGAGAAGGAAAGGAAAGCTGTGACCTTTCATGGCAAACGGCACACTGCAAAACCCAACAGGATCAGGCTGTGAGATGATAATGTGCCAACAGATTTTGTATAAAACTTTAGGAAAATACCGCCAGCAGAGTCTGAAAACAGATGATTGACTCCAGCACTGCTGAAGGCTGTCATTGATATGAATTTTATTGCTTTGTTTTTCACTTCAGTTGTACCATTAATTCGATCAACATTTGTTCCCTTCTTTTTTATTTCTTTTCCTAGAGTTTTTATAGTTATGGAGATCTGTTCAGTGAAACATGGAAAGCCTTCTCAGAGTATGACATCATCCACCTGAAGACATATGACTCGAAAAGAGTAGGTATAATGTCACCTCTGGGTGGTCCTTTTATCCTCCTCCTTTATAAAGGTGTTGATCTCGTCTCTTACTCAAGTATGGTTGTTTTTGTATTCCATTAAGTTTCGAGTTTAGGGTGTTGTTATACAGCAGCTTTCCGGTACTGGGTTGTGTTTTTCTAGGAAAAATCTTTTGGCACACAGGAAATATTTTATTTGGTGTGTACACGAGCAGCAACAACAGTCTGGTTAAAATATTAATTTAACAAACTGCAAGTTAATATTACCAACCATGACTGAATAAATCAGCACCTGCTGCTGACACTCAGTATTCCATCATGTGTGTATTACTCCATGACATGTACACAAGCAGATTTCAGAGCCATGCTGTATTCTTTCTTCATCCTGTCCGTAGGTGTGTTTCAAAGATGCCTTCTTCTCCCTCCTTCCAAGAATGAGATATGGCCTCTTTTACAACACGCCTCTCGTAAGTTATCCCTTGCATACTGTATATGTGTGTGTTTGGGTGTGTAGCCATTAACAGGATGTACTTTACATATGCATTTGCTTTGAACGAATTGCAGTGTCCCATACTTCCAGTGCTGCCTTGTTTGTGTCTTCGTTTATATGTTTTTATCTCACTTTTTGCGTTAGATTCATGCATAACTATTGTTTACTTATAAACATGCAGTCCCGATCAAATATTTATGTGATGTATTCAAAAGCTCAGCAAGTGCTTATGCTATTTAAATGATAATTCCAAGGAGATTACTATAAAGATGATACCATGTAAATATGTGTTGTCCTGTGGTTGCTGCCTTGAGTTGTGAAATATTGATAGGTCAGCCTCAAGCTGATGCTTTTGATTGCCCCTGCAGTACATGCCATGTTTATATTCATGTTTTCACATTTATAGCTGCAGTGCAGCAGTGTATGTGAGAAATTCTCAGACTTGAGTAATGCATAGGCTCATATGATATTCATTTCCAGGGAGATTAGGAAATATGTTTACAATTGTCAGATTCCTAGTACAATGTATTTTTCATCACATTCCAATGCGGTAGTGGCTAGATTCAATTTACCTTCAATTCATTTCAAATCAGACTGTAGATTTTCTAAAAATAAAAATATTTTTTGCATGACTATGCACAACCCATGACAAAATAATCATTCTAATATGATATTTTGAATTGAACGGATGAAAATTAAATTGCACATGTGACTAAAATGGACATTTTCTGTTGTTTGCTGATGGCAGATCTCAGACTGCTACAGTGAGGGGATGTTTAGGGCGTTCTCTCAGCATGTCCTCCATCGACTGAATATCCTGCACCATGGGCCAAAGGTAGGAAGAATGTCTTTTAGGAAGTTAACATTTGTTAACTAGGTGTTTGTACAGCTCCTTCGTGGGCTTGTGGTTAGGATTCAGTGCTCTCACAGCCATAGCGTTTGTTTTGATTCCTGATCAGGGAATCAGGGTTTGTGTGTGTATTCTAAAAATCCATGCTAATTGTCTATATTTTCGATAATCAGTTCTGCTTAGATAAAAGGCACAACAGACAATATGTCTAAACAATTACACAAACTGATAGTGATAGCCCAGTATTATGTGAAAACACCAAAACCCATTAGAGTGTCACATCACAGGTCGCAGGTTTGTTGATTTGGTAACCTTTGACACATGTACCTAAATAGCATGAGTGAAGGGAGCAACTGGCACAGAGTGATTACATAACTTTGACAAACCAATCAAGGCTGTAAGTTGTTCTCTGTGACATCTCAAGTTAGAATTCTTTGCAGGTTCAGATCACTGCATTGGAAAATGGTCAGCACTAACATAGTTATATGTGCTTTGTGGCAAATGAACATGAACCTATTAAAGTGTATAATATCCCTAATAAAAGTTAATTCAAGAATGGTTCTACTCCTGCTGCACTAGCCATACACAGGGCTGCACAATTAGGAGAATATTGGTCTGGACCACAATTTTCCTTTCAACAATTGAATGAATATAATCGACTTCAGTATTGACATTTAAATATGTGCTCCACTTAAAGAAAATTCCAGCTGCATATCAAACCAAGTGTTTCATAAGTGGCCAGTCATCCTGCAGTGGCAGTTCAGTAACAACAGAGAGCAGATGGGCAAAGCAAAAATGCAATGTTTGGAGCAGAAGGCGAAGAGCTAGTCCCCTGAAATGGATCATTATCCGTTGTATAGCATCTGTTCACTCCCTATTGGTCTATTGGCTAGGATTCGATGTTCTTAGTGCTGCGGTCCCCATTCAATACCTGTTCAAGGAACACAAGTTTGAAATGCTGACAATGTGGTTTGGGACAGCTTTTTTCCCAGCACACATACAGAAAGGACAGCTAGTGGGCCATGTGGAGACATTTGCTAAATTTGACAAAAAGACTTTTATAGCAGAATTGGCTACTCTGTCTTTAAATGTATTGAAGTGTAAACGTTCCCTCAGACAGGGTCATTCAGGAATGCCTCTACTCTCGCCATACTGACCACTCTGTCACCAGCTCCCTGGTGGTCTAGTGGCTAGGATTCGGCGCTCTCACCGCCGCGGCCCGGGTTCGATTCCCGGTCAGGGAATAGTTACATTATTATGTGTGCAGATCACTCATGTAGTGTAAGTGATAAATTCTGCTTAGAGAAAAGGCACAGAGGACAGTAAGTTTCATTGTCAAATTGCCATAAACACTTGCACAAACTGAGAATGACAACACAAAATGAGTGTTAAATCAGTCGCTGACTCTACCTTTACACATATTTAATTGTACAAGATCCCTGATAACCGGTTACTCTGTCTTTAAATGTATTAAAATGTAAAAGATTCCTCAGAAAGGTTCATCCAAGAATGGTCTCTACTCCTGCCATAGTAACCACTCCAGTTATCAGCTCCCTGGTGGTCTAGTGGCTAGGATTCGGCGCTCTCACCGCCGCGGCCCGGGTTCGATTCCCGGTCAGGGAATCATCATATTAATTTGTGTGTGTTCTCAAAATGTGTGCTGGTCATTCCTGTAGTGTAAGTGATAAATTCCGCTCAGAAAAAAGGCACAGAGGACATTAGATTTCATTGTCAAAGTGCCATAAACATTTGCACAAACTGATGACAACATAATGACAAATGTCACTGACTCAACCTTTAAACATATTTAATTGTACAAGAGCCCCGATAAAGGTTAATCTGAGAATTACTCTACTTTTGCCACTCTAGCTCTTCACTCCCTGTTGGTCTAGTGGCTAGGATTTGGCGCTTTCATCCCCATAGCTGGGGTTTGATTTCTGTTCAAGGAACACAAGTTTGAAATGCTGACAATGTGATTTAGAACACCTTCTTTTCCAGCACACATACAGAAAGGACAGCTAGTGGGCCATGTGGAGACATTTGTTAAATTTGACAAAAAGACTTTTATAGCAGAATTGGCTACTCTGTCTTTAAATGTATTTAAGTGTAAACGTTCCCTCAGACAGGGTCATTCAGGAATGCCTCTACTCTCGCCATACTGACCACTCTGTCACCAGCTCCCTGGTGGTCTAGTGGCTAGGATTCGGCGCTCTCACCGCCGCGGCCCGGGTTCGATTCCCGGTCAGGGAATAGTTACATTATTATGTGTGCAGATCACTCATGTAGTGTAAGTGATAAATTCTGCTTAGAGAAAAGGCACAGAGGACAGTAAGTTTCATTGTCAAATTGCCATAAACACTTGCACAAACTGAGAATGACAACACAAAATGAGTGTTAAATCAGTCGCTGACTCTACCTTTACACATATTTAATTGTACAAGATCCCTGATAACCGGTTACTCTGTCTTTAAATGTATTAAAAATGTAAAAGATTCCTCAGAAAGGTTCATCCAAGAATGGCTCTACTCCTGCCATAGTAACCACTCAGTTATCAGCTCCCTGGTGGTCTAGTGGCTAGGATTCGGCGCTCTCACCGCCGCGGCCCGGGTTCGATTCCCGGTCAGGGAATCATCATATTAATTTGTGTGTGTTCTCAAAATGTGTGCTGGTCATTCCTGTAGTGTAAGTGATAAATTCCGCTCAGAAAAAAGGCACAGAGGACATTAGATTTCATTGTCAAAGTGCCATAAACATTTGCACAAACTGATGACAACATAATGACAAATGTCACTGACTCAACCTTTAAACATATTTAATTGTACAAGAGCCCCGATAAAGGTTAATCTGAGAATTACTCTACTTTTGCCACTCTAGCTCTTCACTCCCTGTTGGTCTAGTGGCTAGGATTTGGCGCTTTCATCCCCATAGCTGGGGTTTGATTTCTGTTCAAGGAACACAAGTTTGAAATGCTGACAATGTGATTTAGAACACCTTCTTTTCCAGCACACATACAGAAAGGACAGCTAGTGGGCCATGTGGAGACATTTGTTAAATTTGACAAAAAGACTTTTATAGCAGAATTGGCTACTCTGTCTTTAAATGTATTTAAGTGTAAACGTTCCCTCAGACAGGGTCATTCAGGAATGCCTCTACTCTCGCCATACTGACCACTCTGTCACCAGCTCCCTGGTGGTCTAGTGGCTAGGATTCGGCGCTCTCACCGCCGCGGCCCGGGTTCGATTCCCGGTCAGGGAATAGTTATATTATTATGTGTGCAGATCATTCATGCAGTGTAAGTGATAAATTCTGCTCAGAGAAAAGGCACAGAGGACAGTAAGTGTCATTGTCACCTTTCCCCAAGAAGTTACACAAACTCAGGATGATAACGCAAAATGTTTACTATATCAGACTCACTGATTGTACCTTTAAATGTATTAAAGTGTATAAAATCCCAGATAACGTTTCTTCCAAGAATGACTCTACTTTTGCCACTCTAGCTCTTCCTTTCCTGCTGGTCTAGTGGCTAGGATTTGGTGCTCTCACCCCCGCATCCTGTGTTTGATTCCTGATTACAGAACGCAAGGTTGTAATGGTAACAGTGTGACTTGGCACACCTTTTTTTTTCTATTCAGCACACATACAGAAAGGACAGCTAGTGGGCCATGTGGAGACATTTGCTAAATTTGACAAAAAGACTTTTATAGCAGAATTGGCTACTCTGTCTTTAAATGTATTGAAGTGTAAACGTTCCCTCAGACAGGGTCATTCAGGAATGCCTCTACTCTCGCCATACTGACCACTCTGTCACCAGCTCCCTGGTGGTCTAGTGGCTAGGATTCGGCGCTCTCACCGCCGCGGCCCGGGTTCGATTCCCGGTCAGGGAATAGTAACATTATTATGTGTGCAGATTACTCATGTAGTGTAAGTGATAAATTCTGCTCAGAGAAAAGGCACAGAGGACAGTAAGTTTCATTGTCAAATTGCCATAAACACTTGCACAAACTGAGAATGACAACACAAAATGAGTGTTAAATCAGTCGCTGACTCTACCTTTACACATATTTAATTGTACAAGATCCCTGATAAAGGTTAATCTGAGAATTACTGTACTTATACCCACACTATCTCTTCATTTCCTGTTGGTCTAGTGGCTAGGATTTGTCTCTCTCGTCCTCGCGGCTGGTTTTCAATTCTCGTTCAAGGAACACAAGTTTGAAATGCTGACAATGTGATTTGGAACACCTTCTTTTCCAGCACACATACAGAAAGGACAGCTAGTGGGCCATGTAGAGACATTCACTAAGTTAGACAAAAAGACTTTTATAGCAGAATTGGCTACTCTGTCTTTAAATGTATTTAAGTGTAAACGTTCCCTCAGACAGGGTCATTCAGGAATGCCTCTACTCTCACCATACTGACCACTCTGTCACCAGCTCCCTGGTGGTCTAGTGGCTAGGATTCGGCGCTCTCACCGCCGCGGCCCGGGTTCGATTCCCGGTCAGGGAATGCATATTTTCACATTCAGGATTTAGAACTGTACCAAGCAACAAAAATCTATACTGAGATTACATTATCTCTAATGTATGTAATATAATGCATTATTGAGATGATAGAAAGACATGATAATATTGCCAAGCTCTGGCCCCTATGCTATAACTGTGTTTAAGGACTTTCATATCATTTTTAGAAGAGAACAGAAAATAAGAACAATGTTTTTCTAAAGCTGTAATTTCAATGTATTTCGAGTTTGGAAACTTGGTTATTTCTTTTACTTATCAGGCTTAACTTGCCAGTGAAGCAAAGATCAGGTTGTTAAAGTAAATTTGACTTTGAATAGCAGTCTAAACAACCACGCTTGATGGAGAGTCACTTCTCTCATTACAGCCAGACTTCACTGTTGGTGATCTCCTCACTGTGTCCATGCAAAGAATCTATCAGTTTCTGAAAGAGTACATGCATAAGTGGTGTACACGCACGCGTACTTAAACTCTTACAGTTAAGCACTCACCTCCTTATTGATCTCCTTCATTTATAACTCTCCCAACAGTTCTCACAGGAATTTTATGATCCCAGGTTTGAAGTACTTGACTGCATCTTTATGACCAGCAAAACCTGATAACTTCTTCCTTCCCATTCAGTAGCTCATTGGGTATTCATGGCCTTCACTGGAAATATGCTAAGGGACTTTTCAGTGAGACATGGGGCTGCTGGCGATAGCAGACCAGCTACTGAATGAGAGGTCTTCTCGGCCCTGACCCTCTCCCCAGCTCCTCCTTTCATCCCTAGATTAATGGCGCAGCCAGAGACTCACACTGCTGCTCTCGTCTGTTGTGTTCTATTCATCTGCCTCTCTCCTCCTATCTCCCCCTCGTCATAACTTCCTCTGGTCTGGTCTTGCTCACAACGGCGTCTTTTTCAATACTTTTAAAAATTATTTTTAAGTAGTAGAGTAAAAATTAGATGTGTACCTGAAATCATACATGTCCACTGTTTGTAGGTAGGTGTCATTGAGGTTGATTTATAGTGTACATGGGATTTCACATGTTGTAAGTTGCAGTAATTGCCATTACTTTGATGTAAAGATAGCAAAGTTATTATCCTTAGTTATTCCCATATGTTACAAATGCTGAAGTCTAAATACTCTTTCAGAACACAAGGTGGCAGTAGAAGAATACAGAAAAAGAAAGCATCTCTTTATTGTCTGTCTAAACTAAGACAAGCATATCAGAAAAGCAAACCTTTGTTTCCACTTAAAAAATTACTTTTAATGTGATTTTAGCTAATTTTTTATATGTTCCTCTCTGCTGTATAGAGAGACATTTGAAGAAGAAGCCTTGAAATTCTAAATGAACATCATGTTTTCCCAGCCGCCTGTCTTTTCTGTCCTTGGCTGATTGATTATTGGGTGCATTGCTGTTTTCAGGAGGGGCGTGTTCGTGTCACCCTGCTGGCACGCAGCACAGAATACAGAAGGATATTAAATCAAGTGGAGGTGAGTCCAGCACCACCTTCTCTCTCTCTGTCTTTAGATCTCTTTCTTCCTTGCGCTTGTTTTTCTCCCTCCATCCTGTTCTACCACCTGCCCTCCTTTTCCTCTTTTCCATCTCTCTCTCTCCTTCTTTTTGCCTCTTTCTCTTTCTTCACTTTATACAACTCTCCCATTCCCTCACCCCCATCCTCTCCAACATTGATTTACTGCCCGCCTCCGTTAAGTGCCTATTTAAAATCTTATTTGCTATAAACAGTACGAGTAAAAAAGGCTTGTGATTTATATGGTCACTGCCTATATTTGTTTGCTCTCTCATTGATCAGACAACATGTCCCTCTGTTGTTGTTACAGCTGGTAAATGCCCTCAAGACTGTGCCATTACTGGAGGTCAGTGTGGTGGACTACAAATACAAGTGAGTTATAGAGTGCTCGCCACATTACTACAGGAGCTATTCGGTGCTGCTTAGCACTGGTCAGGCATGTAGCAGTGCTGTATAAAAGTGAAGAAAGTGTTTAGCTTCTCAAATTGTGTAATGTGACATTGTTCACACTGAAGATGATTGATGTTTGACTTGCCTGTCCATTATTCAGGGATGTCCCCTTCCTGGAGCAGTTGAGGATCACCCACAACTCTGACATCTTTATAGGGATGCATGGGGCAGGTCTCACACACCTCCTCTTCCTCCCTGACTGGGCTGTCATCTTTGAGCTGTGAGTGACACTTTTTGTCTGCCTGCCTGTGTGTGTGTGTGTGTGTGTCTGTGTCTGTGTCTGTGTGAGTGGAAGACAGAAAAAATACAGAGAGGGGAGCAGGGAGAGCGATGGGTTTGGCAGAGTGCTGTGCCCAAAGTACCCCTCAGCCACTTGGTGTATGACTGTGAAATACTGCCTAATTAACCAGACATTCATCACACCTGGCTACCCTGGCCATGTGTATGTGTGTTTGGGAGGGTTTCGTGTGTATTTTGGTGAGTGACAGAGCGAGAACCACAGTGTGCATACAGCAAAGAAAGCGGGGGAGAGAGAGAGAGAGAGAGAGAGATGGAGCAAGAAAAAGTGAAAGTGAGGCAGACCGAGGAGAGCAAGAGATAAAGTGTCTGCATCTGTCCCTCCCAGATATAATTGTCAGGATGAGAGCTGCTATCGAGATTTGGCTCGGCTGCGGGGCATTCGATACGTGACTTGGCAGAAAATGGACAAAGTGCTCCCACAGGACAAGGTAGGGGAAACTCCCGTACCAACCATCAGCTCCCCCACGCCTCAGCATGAGCTTTCTCAATTCATCTCACACGTCTTACACACTGTGCACACACTCACTTACAGTACTCTCACCTTCACGTGTTTAATTATGTGCAATTATAGTCGCAGCAGAACAAATACACACGTATTTCTCACTCATGTTGTCTTTCTGTCGTCTTAGAGGACGGCCTTGTTCTGTTGTTTCCATTTGCTTTTATGTGTCCGTTTACTGCATACACTTTCCTCTAACACTTCTTGCAGGGTCACCATCCCACCCTCGGGGACCATCCCAAGTTTACCAACTACTCTTTTGATGTGGGGGAGTTCATGCGGCTCGTGCTGGAGGCAGCCGATTACGTCACACACCATCCCAAATGGCAGCGGCGAGCACCTCATGATGAACTATAGAGTCTCTGTGAGTGGAAGGGGGGAATACAAACATCTGCTGCTGAAGAATTCTTAACACAATCCTTGCTTTTGTTATGATGATGATCAAAAGGCATCTTGACTCTGGCAATGTACCTTAGCTATTTAAAAAAAAAAAAAGAAAAGAAAAGAAAAAAAGTTACCTCATTCACCAGTGGACAGAAAATTTGTCACCTCCTGTCTGCTGCTTTGATAAGTCTGGATGAGTGAAAGCAGTATGGCGGACAACTCGGGTTTGAATAGCTTCCATCAGCTCTATTAGTGTCAAATCAGTTAACGGACAAGGCGAGTGCAGTCGAAGCATCTGGAGAGCGATAAGATGTGTCCTATGTTTCTTCATTACCTCCGCTGCGTCTACTTCATTCCACGCCGACAAAGTTAGCTAATGAGCAGCTGTTACGGCGTCCCCTCACATGCGACATGTTGTCACATTTGATCAGTGTCACCTTCATGCGAGCCTCTTCAGAGCTGTTGACAATCACACCAGAGTTTCTGAGCACATCCAGCATACACCAATCTCATATGATGTTCAGTATTCACATATTGGATTTGCGCATATAGTTTCAAACTTAGACCTTTTTTACTGTTAGTTTGATATATTGAAATCAGAAAATAGGAGACAGAAGGTAAGTGAGACACTCCAAGAGGCTTTTTTTTTCTGTGTCAGTATTTGTGTTAGGCGTACATGCTAGTACATTAACATTGAAATGTTTTGATATTATGTATTGTGAAACATCCATTCAAGTATTTGTTAACAAGACTCCACTGTTTCTCAAATAATAATGACAATTATCTTTTGACATCTGAATATCAAAAAAACTGACTTTTTAATCTGCCGTTTACTATTGCGGTGTTATTTAAAGTTTACATGGTTTTCTTTTACATTTGACGCAGTTATTATTTAAATGTATGTGTTGTTGGTTTAGTGGAATATCGTTTTGATACACGTGTCTCTTTTATTGGAAATTCCTTTGCACCTAAGCAAAGGAAATGCGGTATCATTGTGGTCAAATGATGAGGGTGCTGCTACTGGTTGTTACCTTTCCTAAAGCCTTCTGAATGCTGTTAGTTTTATATTTTACAGTCAATTAGTCTGAAAAAGAATGAGCACTACTTGCATGCAATCTGATGCAATACACAGGAGTATTTTGAGAGATCAGAAGATAATTTTCGTGTGTTTCTTGGCCTCGCTGTGAGCTTGATGTTTTATTTATAGTTGAAACCATGTTGAACTGAGTCAGACCTTTTTGGTCAGGGCTTTGCTAGTCATGTAGGCAATTTCATATTCTAAAGCTGCGTAATATTTTGAAATAAATAATTCTAAAAAACGCTGAAGAATGTCTTACTGCCTGTGCCGGCCACATTAGGCATCAGAGATTTAATTCATCTTAATTTAATCAATCATCTTTTGAAGTCTGACCTTGGATGGAAAAAACTGAAGCCTCTGTCTTGCCAATTCTTGCTGATGCCAGACAGCTCTTTGCTGCGGGTTTCATTATTTTAGCGAGTTCAGGTCTAAGGAGGGAAAAGGGCCCCTCGCAAAAGGGCACTAGTTCAGTTTTTACTGTCACCGTAATAAATCTGGATGGCCTTAAAAACTACCCGAGTCGACAGTGACTCATCATAGCCACACGGGGGCAGTACAACACCATACATGAAGCGAAGTCTTCACCCCCTGCGCTGTGTGATCGTCCCTGACAGACCTGTTCCAACAGTGTGGAGAGTGAGAATAACTTATGCATAAATATATCCACTGGGTCATAAGAAGACAATGTTTGTTAAAATGTGTTTGCTCCAATATCACAAGTTTGATGTCAGCAATCGTGCTCCTGCCCGCTTTTTGCGGATGTTGTGTCTGAACTTTCTGAGTATTGACAGACACCGGGCCTGTCTGGGATGGACACTATTTATGGCCCTGCTCGGGTTACTGCCAGTGACCTCGTAAAGAAATGAAGAATCTCTTTGCAGTAGGGGATCAAAAGCAGAGGAACCAAGATGTCTGTTCTCATTAACCTTCATGGCCGTTCAAAATCGATGACCAAGTCCTATTTTTTTTTTTTAGCGCCAAGCCAGCAGCTGCTGGATGTATCCAAAATGGAGAATTTAAGTGGAAGACGGCAGAACACGAGGAACACACCTTTCCACGTTCAGTATGAAGCGTGAGGAAAACACAGTTTACAAAGTCAGAAGTGCGAGCCCACCCCCCACCCCCCACGTGTGTGTGGTGTGGACGTTGTGTACGCAGTATAACCTTATACTTGCGTCATTGACCGTCAGGGCGCAGCGTGAGCGCGCTCCTGTAATTAAAGGTGTTGCAGACACACTTTTTCTCTCCTGTCATTAACAAACAGGCCCCACATTCACTGCCTCGGGCCTCAGTTTGTGGTCCTCTGGAAATTTACCACTCAGAGTTCTTCCAACACCCCCGCTTGGGTGGCCTTATTTCGTCGTGCCGTAAGTAATGATTTGTTTTTTCTTTAGAAATGTTATATTACTCATCTCTGTCGCCCTTAATGCAGATGCGGGTCGTATCCTCTGAAGAAATGGGCTCACAAAGCGTCAGGACAGGAGGATCTGATCACAAGCAAAGGTTGAGGTGGAAGCTGCGAGTAAAGCCATTAGATCCGACCCTAGCTGTGATTCTCACTTTAAAATTAGGGTGAAGTTGACACACAGCGGTTTTTACGAGTTTACTTTTTCAAGCATGAGATACCCCACCAGCTACTTTGTTTGACTGTTAGTGCCATATTATAGTTGGTTCTGACATTTCCATTGGAGCAGCCTTAGTGGCAGGAATATTACAGCGTTTCTGGCCCATTATTTACACAGCCACGTGTCCCAAACCAGCATATACTTTCTTTATTACTTCCATTATTGCCTAAAGCTGGCATTGTAGTCATCTCTCTTTGTATTTCACGACGTGATCATTAGCATAATCTGATTTATCTCAAAGGACAAACATTTCTCACCACGGGACTCAGACAAATCAATTACAATCCGCTCATCTTACCTTGGCCACTTTTCCGGGCGCCCCCCCATCCACACACACACACACACACACACACACACACACACACACAGGAAAACGGAAAACGATGTCTTTGAGAGGGATTAATGCAGGCATATCGATTTAGGAGGAAGAAATATTCCTCAAGTTATAAGCAGATATTTCCCTAATGTTTTTCTCCCCTGGGCGATAATTGCTGAGGGAGTAATCCCACAGGAGATCCTATAACCCCTCTTCTCGGATACATGACACTCCAAGAGGCCTTCTGCATACATGCGCTTTACCTTTTCCACAATACCGCAATACATGAGGGCGATTCTGCAACCTTTAACATGTCAGGTCTGCTTAAGAATGGGAAACGGGTACAAACTGTGAAACGTGAAGAAAACTGATGGTTCTGTAACAACAACTAGGAATGTAATGGACGCTATAAGGGAAGTAAATTAAATTCCACACCGTTCGACCTCTTGCTTTAAAGTCCAGCAAAGTGTTCACGTCACATGATGTGGTTTTCTCTGATACTATCTGGCCCCTGTGAGGAAGGATAGATGAGATAAGTGCTACGGGCTGTTGCATCCATTAGCTGCCTCACTGTAAGATAAAAGGCCTCCGATCCCGATTGCGACACACAGGTTCAACTGCTGTAGACGCTAAACTACTTGCCGGTGCAGACAGGATATATTATTTTTTATCAACTTTCGGAAGTTTGTATCCCCCCCCCACTTACACTTTACACAGTCAAACTACTTTTGTCTATTTTGTCTGCAAACTGGATTAACTGCCTGACAGCAAAGTAAGCGCAAAGAAAAGCCCAGTGACAGGACAGTCTGGAGCTGTCCAGCGTACTGAATTTATATGCAGCGCGTCTGGCTCTGTCCATGGTGCTGAAACTAGGATTTTGTTTTTTTTTCCCCACTCAAGTTTAATGTTTTTATCTGGATCCTGCAATTAAAGGGCTATATGTACTTCAGTCTTGGCAAGCCTACATCAGTGTCTAATCTGTTCTCGGTGCAAAGCCAGACAGATCGATTTGTAATAGATTCAAGCCTAGATTAATCTGTTGACTATAACATACAACACTTTCTCACTCTATGCACAGATAGAAAAATGGTCAACAGGGGCTGGGGGCATTGCCAAACAAGGATGCTTGAGATGAGCCTATGTCGCTGTCCTGAAACTCATCACATGTCATGATGCGTGGCTTTTTTTTTTTTTTTTTTTCCCTCAGATGAGTTTAAAGGCATGCATCTTTAAACTGCTCCCAACAAAATCCCCTCCACAGATACAGGGCCCACCGCGTGGCGCAGGAATGCTGGCAACAAGGCGGCGAGGAAGACATCTGAATGTATCGGATACTCCTCTCCATGGGTCGTTAACAGGCATCGACCTCCTCAAAGCCTTAACGACGGCAAATACAGCGCAAAGCAATCAATCGCCATCAACACACTAGAATATTCTAGGGATGGAATAATTGATAGGCTGTCTCCTGGTGCGTAACGGAGAGGCGGCGGTGATTAAATTCTGTTTAACATCTCGGTAGGGGGGTTTAGATTTACACCATCCGCGCGTTGAGACGAGCACAGAACCAAGTATTGATATCCAGACAGCATCTGTAACATGATCGAAGTGTATAGAAGGCGAGGTGGGCTATTATGTGATGAGGAGGGGGTCATCGACTCATTCACAGTGTAGCACCTGTCAGTCAAGAACCATGACAGTATACCCAAGTTGCACACTCGTAATGAAGAGGTGAAAAGTTATGGCTTCCAGTCTGTGTCATTAGGCTCACTTTTACCAGTCTGAACAAAAGTCACTACTCATATGTCTTACTTGAAACTTTGGACAGGTATGTCCTATGTAAAACTTATGACAACTCTAAAGGGTGCACCTTCAGGTATACCCTCACTTTTTTTTTTCATCTGTTGGGTCATTCGTTTGTTCTTTAGTGATCTGCTGTACCTGCCACCTTTTAAGACTCTGAAAATTCATTGAAACTAACCATTAAAACTAGATAAGTAGACAAAAAGAGGTTGAAAGACTTGTTAAGGTGGACTTTCTGCAGTCCAAGAATGACAGGCATGTATCCAGCCTCACCTTGGACATATAGCTACAAAATCTCTCTTTCTCCCCCCCTCCACCCCAACAGTCCAAGCTACTTGTAAACTACATGACATCAGTGAGGAAGAAGGGGGGTGGGGGGGTGGGGGTGTACTTGGGAGCTGCTGGTGAACTGGGCGGGCGCTGTTGCACGTGTTCTGAATGGGGAAGACGGGCTCGCATCGCATTTCTCGTGTCCAATCGATCCCCGCTCGGGAGGAGCGACGGGAGCGCAACTATCACTCCTACATCACCGTACCATCACTCTCATCAGCATCTCTCCGGCGACTATAACGCCTCCCCGTGACAATCGCGCGCAGGTTGATGAACTTGTGTGTGGAGTGTTTCGCCAATTAAAAAAAAAAAAAAGAAAAAAGAAAGAAAACATCAGCCCGGCGTCTCTTTGGGGGAAATTACGCACTTTTGATGACTTTCTCCTTAGTCTGGGTTTGAGATGGGACGCGGCGAGATCATGGGAGATTGGACCACATCACCACTGCGCGAGCTCTGCTTTCTCAGCCGGCTCCGTAGGGCTGGTTCTCCGGCGTGGCAGTAGCCTCATCCTCCCCCCCGCCCCCCCCCCCCCCATTCCCCGCTTCGGTGTGTTTGTGCGCGGACTCCGGGACCTGGACAGGAGGCTCAAAAGGATTGCCCCGTTTAGTGGGAAAAACAAAATCAGTGGAGTTGAAGCAGGAAGTGGCAAAGCTCTCTATTATCTCACCTGGATCCTTTACAATTCCCAGTGATCATGCCATCGAGTTTATAGATTTGGGTAAGGTGTTTTATTTATTCAAATTCAATTAGTATAGATTGCCATTTTAATTCCCTGTGTCTTTTCATGGAACGCGGTCAATAGGCTACTGATGGGAGGATGAGGTCAGAGGGGGACTTTTCTGTAGAGATGTGGAACATTTTTCCATGGGCAGAGGGGAGAGAAGGGGTGGCGACTGGCTGACTGACTCACTAAATGACTGGCGAGCTGAAAGCAACTTTGATGTTCTTGGCTCAGGGCGCAGCGAACACATTTTGCTGAGGAACGTTTTCTTAAAAGACCAGCAGGATTTCCAACCAAAAAAAAAAAAAAAAGGCCTCCCTGCTCTCCAAGTTCACTCCGCTCCCTCTCGGCGCGTGATTACCATGCGTAAAAATGGAACACATGATGAACAGAGTCAAACGGCCGCCAGTTTCCGCTGACCGTGTGTGTGTATAGCGCGTGCTGTCGACGAGGGCAGGGGAGATTGAGGTGAGATTGATGCAGTGTTTCACCACTGTGAGGTTAAATAAACGATCGGTCGGAGCTCGGCGCTGCTTAGCACCTATTGAGTGATCTGCGAGGATGATCCGCTGACCGGGCTCTTTTCTAATCGCTTTGCATGGATCGTGATTGGCTGGGAATAGAGAGGAGAGCGCGCGGAGCTCAGACATATGGGAGAGAAATGAGGTGCCGCCGGGTTCTCCGAGCAGATTGCGCACGGAGGCAGGGAGGTGTGTAGCAGAACCTATTGGGCACACTCTATTGGGCGCACACGCACGCAATCAGCACGCACAGACACCCCCTCCCCTGGTTTCTTTTTCTTGCTCTCTCTCTCTCTCTCTCTCTCTCTCTATCTTATGCGCACACACACAAACTGAGAGGGGAAAATTACTTGGTGCATGTTAATGGACGCAGTAATGAGACCCAACCCCTATCGTGTTGTAATTGTTAGTCATCCTTGTCTCCACCCCTCCCTCTTCCCATCCCCTCTTTCCCTCCCTCTCTCCCTCTTTTTGCTTATATCTCTCGCTGTCCTGCTGCTCGACTATGCAATTTGTACTGTATTGAGAGAGTGTAATTATTCCCCCATTGTTTTCAGCGCGCGGCACTGGCACTCCACAGAAAGTGGTGTCATTAGTGTGACAGGGCGGACAGGAGAGGAGAGAGAGGGAGAGAGGAGAGCCTGGTGGAGAGGATTGGTCCAGGGACTTAATTCTCATTGACAGTCACATTAACACAGGAGCAGCACTCTTAATCCTGAGGAGATTACTCTCTCCAAACTGACCCCCTGTCACCCAGCCGTCCTCCACACACACATACACACACACGCACACACACCTGTAAGAGGGTGTCACTCTGACGCCTGGCTGTGCTGCTTTTCCTGTCCGCAGTGGATGGCTTCTCCTCTGTCTTTGTCACCCTTTTCCACTGCCTCACACCTACCCTCCCTTCCTCCCACTGCACTTTTCACAGATCCACACACACAGACACACACACAAAAAAATCACACACTTGGCAATTACTCCTCACTTCAGGCTCTTTCTCATCTAGACCCTTCCTCTGCGCCCCCTGTCCCTCTATAGCAGCTCCCAGCCTTGGGACAGACGGTATCCTCAGAGGGCCATTCGGCTCTACATGTTTCAACAGCCTCCTATCTACTTATCCCACAGAGGGCTGTTCAGGATGACTGGCTGTGAATGAGAGGGAATGGATTGTGTGCATTTGCGATTGTGCATGAGGACATGTCCAGGCGGAGAGGCGACGGACGGCAGAGAGGAGAAAAGGGAGAGCAGGCGAGGCGAGAGAAATGAGCTGGAGAGACAGAGAAAATATTTGTGAGAGATGAGGCAAGGCAAAGAGATTGCGTGTGTGTGTGTGTGTGTGTGTGTGTGTGTGTAAAAAGGAGAAACAGACAGCCTATATGTGAAATGACCTGTGTGTGTGACTGTGTGTAAGTAATGGGAGAAACTTTGCACAATGGAATCTTGTTTATCTGTGTGTGTGTGTGTGTGTGCTTGCTCATGTGTGTAAAGGACGGATAATGCTGCACGTGTTAAGAGGCGTTCTCGGTGATATGCTGGATGAATAAACAGGGATCAGCCATGTAGGACTGGTGAGGTGACAGCAGTGCGACAGATTGGAGATCACCTCCTCACACACACAGACACACACATACACACACACTCACTGGCATTAACAGATTGACTGTGATGAATGGCTACTTCCCGACTGAGAGGAGGAGGAGGAGAGGAGGGAAGAGAGAAGAAGAGAGGCATTCTTTCATGCCACGGGCAGAAAGATGGAGCAAGGCCTCTCATTTGTAAATGACAGTGTCCAGGACAACTTTTCTCCATGGGCAGTCTCTGGGTGTATTGAGGCAGGGAGCATGAATATGTGTCACGCAGGAGCAGTGGACAATAACACCTTCACTCATCCTCATGAAATCAGGTTGAGAGAAAATCCACTCAGGGACTGATGTCTCTTTTCAAACAGGAGATCCATGACTCTAATGGAGGAAGGAGAGATATTAGATCAATGAGTGTGTGCATGGTGTGTATCTGCTTCTCATTTCAACCTCAAAACCGCAATTGGACAGAGGTCATGACCATGGGTAAAAAAGGGTAAAGTTCAGATGTTGCTGAACAGGCAAAGAGTCTGTCTCCATGGATGAAATAGGTGCTCAGTTACTACAAGGAAAGATTATTTTAAAAATCTCATTAGAATAGGGAAACATCACCGTCCACCTTTCTCTGCAGCAAACTGGACTCACACATATCCTCCCTCTTGTTATGTATCCTTCTGAGTCTTTAAATGAGGTTTCATCTGCAGCGCAATCTTCATGCAATACTAAATGTTTGAATTTTAATTGGTGGCTTAATTTGTTGGAATACTCAGACTCAGAATGATTTTACCTCTGGTGCAGTCTGCCTCAAGAATCCACCAAGTATTGAATTTAGTCAAAATATATACTTCAATCATATTTTGTAGAATTTTGTTTCTGTTAAAAGATGCAACATTACAGTTATGTAGATATTAGCTTATTGCAGATATATTAGTGATCAAAAACCTGCAGTGCAGAAGTAACGCATCGTTTTTTATTTAGAAACAGTGTCACCTTTACATAGTTTTCCCACCACAGAGCACTGAAAAGTTGATTTTTCAACTGTAAAATATCATGCTGAAGATACATGTTGTTCATAATTCTTTCAAAACAAGCAAACAAACAGAAATCTGCATCAAGATTGATTGTTGAGATTGATTGTGTTCTTGGATACCAAAATATATATCGGCTGAGATATTGTTAAACTTGCAAATGCTTATCAAATAGCAGTGTCAAAAATCACAACTACAATGGTGTGTAATCTATATTTACTATTTTATTCCCCCTTTTTCTTTCTTTCTTTCTTTCTTGGAAAATGTAGATACCTATTTAATGATTTTCTGGTTTTTAGAATAGCCATAGTAGCATAGCATCTATCTATCTGGGGAAAAAAAATGACATAACATGATCAGTATCCCCTCTTCTTTATCATCACCAACACAGCATAGACTGGTATCAAGCATCAAGCATCAAGCATATGAGTACGGTGGAGTGAC
Organism: Lates calcarifer; assembly: GCF_001640805.2. Taxonomy (NCBI): domain Eukaryota; kingdom Metazoa; phylum Chordata; class Actinopteri; family Centropomidae; genus Lates; species Lates calcarifer. Next base: position 15,668,947 of record NC_066844.1, read on the forward strand.
TTCATATGAGGTCACTGTACATGTCAATAAAATGAACTAAAAGCACAGTTGATCCAATCCTCAGAGTCTTTTAAAGTGTCCCATAAGCATATTTTCTAACTTAGCTTTTCTCTAGCTTTGCTGTCACTCAGCAGTCACTTCGTAAGAGCAGGTACCAGCTGGTCCAGACGGTGGAGGTCTCATGTTGGATCTCCACAGCTGTGTTTTCTTTGTCCTCCATTCTCAACTCTGTCAGTCAGTCAGTCAGTGACGGCGAGGTCTTGGTCTCCTGTGTGGCGCCATCACAGCATCCAGTCTCTCTAATTCCACCTAACAGGTCCTGCTTTGACTGACAGCTCACTCTGCCACACGGCTTCCTCCTGTCGTGCCTGGAGAGGACAGTGTTAGGCACAGCAGCCACATTCTACTGCTCTCATGGTTTGAAAGTAGCTGACAGATTGAGGGTTACTGGGTTATCGTTCTTTACATGTCAAGTGCCTTTAAAGAATCAGTCATGTAACGCTGAGGGATTATTTTTTAAACATCTGTTTGGAATTTTTCAGTAATTAATTTATGTCTGATATTAGTCATTTTCAATATGGAGAGAGCTTTGAGGACATCATAACCCTTTTGCGAAAACTGAAAATAAAACCACTTCACCGGCCTCAAGGTGATTTCCTCCACCGCTTCGACTCACTTTGACCATGACAAATCTCCCTAAGTGATAGTAATGATTGTAATTGAACAGGCACAGTTCCTTCCCACAGTGCTCTATCTATCACCTTGGATGCAATCTGCTGCTTCCACCCGTGTGCGTATGTGTTTGTGTGTGTGCATGTGTCTATCTGTCTGCGTCTCTGCGACAGACAGCGCGTCCCTGTTCGCTCCCTTCTGGCAGCTGGCAGATGTGCCGGTAGTCGTGAGTGACGGTGTGAGTGTGTGGGAGTGTTAGTGTGTTTGTGGGATTATGAAAAGCTCCCAGCATGCTCTGCAGCGTGGGTCCACTGTGAAGCCATGGCAAGGAAGCGGTGTGGTAGTGGTGGTGGTGGTGGAGCCTGGGGCGGTCATCACAGCAGCCCTCAAACAACACTATGCCTCATGGGGGAGAAGAGGTTTTAACCACTGTGGGAGGCTGAGCATGAAAGGTGGGGGGACTGGGGATGGATGGGGGAGGAGAGGAAGGGATAAAAAAAAAAAAACAAAAAACAAAAAACAGAGAGGGGCAAGAGAGGAAGCCAGGACCCAGTGTGGGTGTTAGCTGAAGGGAGAACTGGACTGAATGGATGTGTGTGAGAGAGAGAAGCTTCAACAGAGAGGACTGTGGATGGTCAGGACTGAGGGGAAATCTGTCAAAGGAGTGAGTGAGTGAGTGAGTGTGTGTAGATGTGTGTGTCAATGTGGGCGTGCACAGTTTATGTGTGTGTGCTGGAGGTGATGGCTCTGTAATGAAAACAGCAGGCAACCAGCGGTCGAGGGTCCCTCTTGGTGGCTGACTGATGTCAGTCACCACCACCACCACAATAGCCTCCCTTGGGGGATGGCTGCTCGGTTGAGGATGAATCACTATCATATGTGTGTTCATGTGCGTGTGTGTGTGTGTGTAGTCACTTCACATTTACTGGAATTTACTGGAATTCATCCAGGTGAAGGTGAATCATGTGCATGTGTCTTTGTGTTAATTGCACTTTGGGTTCAAATTATCACATAATGGACGCTCGCCTCCGCTTTGGGAACAAAAAGCTGCTCTCTACAAAGAAAACCATTACATTTCTGGTTGTTCTTTTGGTAGGGTTACGGTTAGGCATGTAGTGGTTATGGCTAAGGTTAGGGTAAGTCAACAGGGAATGAATGTAAGTCAATGTAAAGTCCTGCCAAATCATAAAAAAAGTGTCTCTGGCTGTGTGTGTATGTGTGCGTCGAGAAATTTGCATCTACAAGCACGAGTACATTTGTATGAAAAATGTTTTTGTGTCAGCATGTACGCTCTTGATATCGGCGTGTGATCCTTGTGTGGAATTGCTTTCTAAGAGTGTGTGAGTGCGTCTGCCTATTTGTGTGTGAGAGGGTTAGAGGCCCCGCTTGTCTCAGGGGAGCAGAGTGATATGGTGTCATGCTCCGGAGACCCACAGACAAATTAATTCACTTATTGACACCGCTGACACGTCTCAGTGACTTTGTAAAATGAACAATTGATCAGGCTTCCTCACTCTGTCTCTCGTCCTACCCCGCTCTCTGTCTTTGCCTCTCTCTTGCTCTCTCGCACTCTATTGTCGCGACCTCTTTTTCCCCTTCTTTCCTTCCTTCTCTGCCATTCCGCCGCTTTGACCGCTCACTCCAGCTCCTTCATCTTTAGGTTTTGTCTTTTCCCTTCCTTTTGCTCCCTTTCTTTCCTACTTGTATCAAGCTCTCTCTTTCTTTTGGCTGGCCAATTGACAGGCTGGGCACGTACGGTAATTAATATAATTACGCGCAAGCTGGTCATTAGCAGCAGAGGGGACTGATATAATCAAGATGTCGGTTTGTCTGCATATATGAGTTTCTGTGTGTATATGGATGTGCAGAGATAGCAAACGAGAGTGTGTGCATGCGTGTGTGTGTGTGTGTGTGTGTAATGAGAGAGAGTAGGAGAGGTTGTGAGAGCAGCAGTGAGCGAGCTTCTTTATCTGTGTGTCCATTGATTTAAAGTTGCTGTGCGAAAGCTTCACGAGGCCCAGAGCTGGAGTTCAGTGAGTGTTTGTCCGATGCTTTTCCCTGGGCCTAAGGAGGAGCTACAACTACACAGAGGTCGAATGCTCATAGAAAATCAAAGCAGGCTCCACATCAAGGTTGTTTATTTTCCATTAATCATAATTTGGGCACAAGGCACAATGAATTGCCGCTGCTCTCAGGAGACTCACTGTCAGGGCCTCGGCCTGTTTTTGTTTGGCTCCGGGCCGTCATTCGATACGAGCAGCCACAGAAGAAGGGTCCAGTCAGGGATGGCGATACACTGCCACACACACAGACACACACACACACACACACACACACACACTCACACTTTGTGCCTGTCTGTTTCTGTTTCTTATTCTTTGTACAGAACAGAGCAAGGATCAGTGACTGGGTTTGTAGAGACTATGTTTTATTACTAGGCAAGGTTGTCCTGCCTCCTTTCTATACCCTGCTCAGGTTCACTGGTTCTCTCCTCTATACCTGTCCTTGTTTTGATCCTTCACCTCTACAGGTTAGGAGGGGAAGAAAAAGAAAGAAAAAGGGACAGTATGAGAGCTAGTGGAGAGAAAAGATGTTTGCAGTAAAAGAATTAAAAGAGGTAAGATAAAAAAGAAGCACTCTGTAGACAAAAGAGTTTGTTTTCCATTACTGGAAAATTGCTTTTCCAGTTACATGCATGCAGATAATGAAAATTTTGCATTATTGCTCTCATAAATAATTCCCATTCCTAATACTAAGTCTGGTATCAGTACTTAACAAATAGTAAAACCAGGATGTGAAAAGCAACTTTACATTTACAACTGTGTATGAGAGTTTGAATAAAATGTCTAAGTGCTTGCATGCACAAGTGCTGGTATGAAATCACTGTAGCAGGAAACCTCATGGTAAACCTTGTGGGGAGGAAGGCAGATCTGCAGAGGAGGCAGAGAGCGTACTGAGTGAGCAGAACAGTACATAAAGATTGCGATTCACCATTCTAAATCACAGTGTTTACTTTCTTTTTTATCACAAAAGGGAGCTGCAGCCAGGAAGAATAAAAGAGGAGTAACAACAGGAGAAAGGCATCAATATTGCAGATACCTAGTTTGTCAAGAGCAGTGAGGGGAAGGAAAACCTGCCAAAAATGTGTGTGGGCGTGTACAGCCATCTAAAAGTGTCTCCTTTTCTTTCCACCTTTCCATCCATCTTCCAGCGCTGAGGGACACTGACTTTTAATAGCCCTTTATTGCTTTATTAGAGTGTGCCGGATTTACGGCCCGGGCCGTGCCTCTGTCTGTCAGCGGCTCTGAGGAGGCCTGCTCTGATCTACGCCGGCCCATGCTGGCTGTCTCGGTTTTAAACAATAAACTTGTAAAGAGGAAACTAGAGACTGGGCCGTGGTCACAGACTTGTTGTGTTAGCGAGCTAATGTTTATTAGCCTGTTAGTGCCTGTGCTCCCCCCCCCCCTCCATAAAACAAGCAACAGCCTACATCTGCCTCTCCCCTCTTCCTCTGCTTTAGTGGAAGATGCTGTTAAAAGACTTTAATGAGACTTCTTGCAATGTGTGACTGATGACAGGTACTTACAACTAAACCAGACTTCTTCTTCTGTGGAAAAGGTGTATGAGGACTAATCTTTGTGGCTAAAACATTAGTCTGCTATTGTGTTTGTGTGTGTAAACCAGCTGTAAATGTGACTGGCTGCTTGCTTTGAAACACACACTGGGACTCTGATCACTCTTGACTTTAGATAGATAGATAGATAGATAGATAAAAAAAAGTGGTATGCTGAAGAGACTGACAGAGACAGAGTAAGAGAGGAGACAAAGAGCAACCTTGGAAAAACAAAAACCGATGAATTTTGTAGCCTCTTGCACATACACACACACACACACACACACACACACACACACACACACTAAGCTCCACAAAACACACATACATCCCGTGGTCACCGGATCCTGAGACGATGGCTTGTGCAACAAGGTGGGATTTGGACTTAAGTGCAGGCCGATCAATTGAGCTGTAATGGTACCTTAGTGCCAAGGCCATTCTCTGAACTCTGCAGTCAATACCAGAGCCAGGTAATGGTCCTGAATTCAGACTTTCACTCACAACTCTCTTTCCTCTCTTTTCCTCCCCATCTGGACATTTCACCAAACAGAGGATCCTCCACTTAATTGCTTGTTGGTTTATTGGAGGAAACAATACTGTCAGGGAGGTGTGGCAGTACGAATGAATAGCAGTGCAATGTTATTATGTCTCCCTTGGATGGTTTCTTACCTTTTCCTATATAAAAACCTACAAGAAATAAATGCTATTAAGTATTATAAATGTACAATTGCTGTGTATAGAAACACACTGTAGTTTTTATTACACAGCCATGGACACTTTCATACAGAATCCATACAAGATCATTCTCAAATATTTGTTCATACTAGTTTTAAAGAACATATTTATGGCATGTAGCAAATACCATAATGCAACCAAGCTACGATATATAAAAGTATGAGTATAATGCCATTGATATCAGCAGAGGTGTTGTGATAAACACGTACATAAAATACTTTAAAACACAGTCATTTATGTACAATTTAAATATATACAGTGTATACAGTATTTCACAACTTATATGTAGTTTTTGAAATAGCCTGATTCCACAGCTGATGTAGAACCTGTGGCCTGTTTTTGTGTGTGTCCATCATGCATCTGACTCACATGCAGTATGTCCAAGATTTCTTCTTCACGGCCTCTGCCTAATGCACACAATCCGAGGAACGTCCTCCCATGCACATTCTGACACAGCTTCACACAGCCTGTGTCACCCACAAATGTGCCTGGTGACGTGTTCATTAGGTAAAGAAGAAAAATTGCTGGGATATGATTAGAACTTTCAGTTGAGGGATGGGGTGGGGTGTGTTACTGACTTTGTCTGTAGCTGACAGAAAGCAGCAGGACAGCAGAAAGCAGAGATACTCATTTACGCAATGACAAACGGAGGAGAGGGGAGAAAAAGAGAGAGAGAGAGATGCACACACATGTACGGGGGCATGGATACTGTAGAGAGCAATAGTAAAAGACATTAGCTGGAACAAACAAGAAGCAGGAAAATAGCAGGCTGATCATGAGGGGAGAGAAAAAATGTAAGGGGCTCTGGCCTGTGAATACATACTGGTGTGTGTTAATTTAAGTTTGTGTGTGTCTGTGTGTGTGTGAGTGTGCATTTGTGTGTGGGCACACACCCGCTCTATCTGCCCAGCGACCCAGAGGAAATAGCGAGGAGCAGCATGCTGTAATGGTTTCGAGTCGGAGGCAGATAAATATATAGAAGCTGAACATTACACACCCTAACTGAATGTTAATACTGTGCATATCGGCAGAAATCTGAAACGCTTCACATAAGATTCCATTGGGCTTTGTGCTTTCACTCGTTTCATTTTCAATATCTTTCCGCCTTAGGGAGATGCACTTTGTTTTACACTGATATGCTTTTTGTCTGCTTGGTCTGTGTCTGGGCACAGAGAATCAGCATACTCAGATATACTGGTGTGATGCTTGTGTGGTCTTCTATCTCACTGCCTTTCTATTTTGTCACACATGCCCACTGGAGAACAACCAAAACCCACGTGAGAATAGCAATACTGACATTTTTGCTCCTCCATCTGGGATCTAAAAATGTATTTAGCTTTATTTCATTTCATATTTCATGTAAATTAAAACCACTTGTTTTCAGTGCAGGAAACTTCTCGTCAGAGTGAGCAAAGGCTCCAAAACAGCCTTTAGTACCTTATGGGACATGAAAAACATGCTCCAAACATGGACTAAAATTATTATTATTTCTTTGATTTTAGAGTTAGTTGGGTGCCATCTGGGTAGATGATCCTCTGAATCTCCTTTATTATAGAGAACATTTTGGAACAAAACACTGCCTCTGAATGAAAAATATGTAAAAGGCACAGACTGAATGACTAATGAATAAGATGTATATAAAAATTTAAACTGCAGCTAGATTTAGTGTTTTTATGTAACTGGTTGTGAAGAAGCATCACCCTCATCACATGACCCAGCTGGCAGTAAGTGACAGTGTTAAATATCAGATATTTTTAAAATCAGAAAAACGCTATTTTCCCTTTGAATCAACCTGCCAATATATCAGTCTAAGGACTGTGTCAGTAATGGAACTAGATGTGTAGTTTGCCTTAAATGAAACACAAGAGGAAGGGCTTTGTGGTCACTGGAATTTAAAAGAGTTGATCCTAATGTGGGCATAAATATACTCAATGAATTTTCATGTTAATTTCATCCTGCTGATTTTCATTTTGTTATTTATTTATCACAACTTTGAAACTTGTGGCCTGTAGGTAGACTATGGTAAAGCTTGGGAGGTCACCGCAATTTTGTTGTCCAATGCCATATAAAGTATCATAGTGTTTCAGGCATTAGTTGGTCAAATTGCCATGACACTGACCAAAATATTAATCTAAAGGGGAAATTTGACCTGTTTATGTGCCAAATTAAAGGTCAAGGGTCACCAACTTTTGAGAATCATAAATTTCCATTAAAAATGTGATGGATATTGAATCAATAGATGCTGAAAAATCTGGATGTGTTGGATGGATCAAGCAGACGACCAACATCTTCATACTTACATCACTGGCGTGGCAAAATCAATCAGTTTGATGATGAGATTATTGACTCAAACAATCTAAAATGGACTTTTACAAATTCATATCTCATTCCTGTTTTTAGCATCAGGTCTGATAAACAGCACTTTAGGAAACACAATTACTCCAATGAGAGATAACATACCCATTTACGAAAGATAAAACAGTGATATTCACTAAAGCCAAGGGATGAACACTGCTACATACTAAACAGGTGACACTGAGAGATTATCAAGTAATAATGTAGTTTCTATTCTTTGCAGGAGCTCAGTTCTATTGAACGGGAACTTCCTGTTCTGTCCCGACAAATGATATAATCTCTGTGACTGACAAACAGCAGAGTGTCAGTAACATCCACATCATGCTGAGAGTGTAACACTGTTTTATTTTTGATGCGTGGCATACATGTTTCCTGATGTGGCAGGCAAGGTCACTGAGACTGTATATACGAGTATAATTTTGCAGATGAGGTGTGTGCATTTGTATGTTGGCGATCGTGTGTGTGTGTGTGTGTGTGTGCTGGCAGATGATGCTGTTTGGATGCAGGGCACACAGATATATTTGTGGCCGAGGTGGGTTTGTCTCATTGCATGTTAATGAGCCACCGTGTCACCCCTGTGTGATTACTGCGAGAAATGACACAAATCAGCCCTTCAACCCTCAGAGATGCACAGAGAGAGAGAGAGGAGGTGGAGAGGGTGATACAGAAGGAGGGATAATTTTAGAAAGAGCTAGACTTGATGTTCTCAGATAATCTTGAGCATGTCTGTGTGCTGTTTGTTAACGTGAGTGTGTGAATGTATGTGTGTCCTTTCTGCTGCCAAAGCCTACGACTCCTCACAGCCGCGATGACCAGCTGAGCCCCACGCACACCTCTGCTGCCTTCAACGCATAATGCCCCCAGGGACACTTGGCCTTTTGGGTGACTTGCATGTTTTGTATAAAAATGTATGAGATTGTGTCCTCCTGAGGAGCAGCACAGATTGTTTTTTTATATAAATATATATATACATTTTTGCGTATTTATTACTCTGTTACAAGGCCACAATCTGTGTCTATGTGTGAGACTCAGTGGAGGTGACAGCATTGCTGTGACTGATGGGACGTTTTGTCCCTGAAGTCCCGACGAGACTGAACTGCATCTGGAGACCACACATACACACACATAGACACACATGCACATGCACTATTGTGCTCTTTTAATGAGTGTATCAGAGAACAAAGCTGATAAAAATGCGTGCCATGGCCCAGCCTTTAAAAAGAGAATAAGAAATGGGCTACTGTGCTGCCATGCAGCATGCCTAATCACTCCTCACACACACGGCACACGCACTTTGCATACTTTCACATACTGCACTGGAATGTAACACACAAATACACTGCACAAAACAAATAAACACACAAAATGCTAATTTAAAATCCACAAATATATAAATACTGTACAGGATGGCACTGACATTGTTTCTGCATTTACATTCCACTTCCTCTACAGAAGCACATATTCAAGAGGCACTCACATATTCAAACACACCCCCTACTTTATACAGTGCATCTGCTAACATTATGTATTATCCAGTATATGTTTAAACTGTTTTTCAATGTAACCACTGGTCCTAATATCATTTATTTTCTTACATTTTCTGCCCTCTCGATATCTCAGCATGCTCCTTGTGATCCCATCTTTGTACTCCTGACCTGTGCCACTCCTTGGTGTTATTTTGAAAGAGAATTTGGCTTTGTTGTCACAAACACTACGCAATTATTCTCTCTCACTTTCATTGCCTTTCTCACTTACGTAGAACTAATGTGCTTGCTCCTGAAGCATCTGTTCTTGATCTCTGACTGATTCATGGTTATTGCTGTTGGTTTGTTTTCCACTAGGGGGCAGTGGCACTACACTGATAGCTCAGAGGAGGTTATCAGGCTTGGTTAGAGCTGACACCTTCCTAGGAAGTTTCTGTGCATATCAGCATATGAGCTGCATATCAATGAGTCATGATGAATAATGAAGGTTCGAGGTGGGCAGAACATTTTGTTATTAATGTGAATCTGTTGTCTTTCATTTAGATTGCAGAGTTAGTCCCTTTGTAAAGAGAGGTGTGTTGACACTCTTACAGCGGGATGGTAATTTACCCTGTGAATATGTGACTGTGTGTGTGTGTGTGAGAGAGTGTAGAAGTGCACATGCATTAGAATCTGTCAATCAGCTGTAATTAGGGAGAGTCTCTCCTGCTGTCCTCTGACACTGTTTGAATTTACCTTGCAAACAGTGCAAATGTACTGTATGTGTGTGTATACGTGCGTGTGTGCATCAACTTGTGTTTATGGCTTGTTTGATCATCTGATTTGCTGCTGGTGAATGTTTTAGTTATGAGGCTACTCTGCAGGTTTTTCTTATGTACACTCATTTTGGAATCAATTTAAGTTTTACTGCGTTGAGTACACTGCTTTAGTGTGTCCATCTGTGTATGTGTTTGTACATGATAGCGTATGAGGAAGTGTGTGTGTGAGTGTTTGGGAGAGAGAGACAGAGGGAGAGCTGTGTGTGATGTCTAGAGTTTGGATCACATTCAGCCTGGGGGTAGGTGAACCTATTGTAAACAATGGATCTGACAGAATGTAGGCCTTCACATCTCTACCCCTGGGCATGTGGTTGTGTGTGCATGCATGCGCGTGTGTAGACATTCATACAAGGCCATTGGAGGCCACTGAGGAACCCCAGGAAAGACTGACCTCTCTGACCGAATGTCTTTGTACCTCTTCTCTCCAGGGGCTTCTTCTGTTGTGAGGTGAGGAAGAGGAGAAGCAGGAGGAAAAGGAAGAAGAAGAAGAGGAGGAGGAGGCGGCGGCGGCGGTGGTGGAGAGTTGAGGTGTGAGTGGATGCAGTCATGGTCTGTACGCTCTGTCCATAGAGGAGCTACTCAGTGGAAGAGAGATCAAAAGAGACAGAGACGACAAACAGGTGAGATAGTGTCCTGCATAATAGCGCATGCTGGCAAGAAACAAAAAATTATGAGGCTGTAACTAATTAATTCCTTAAATAACTCACTTATTGTTTAAGGGCAGAACAGTGAAAATGTCCATCACAAGTTCCCTGAACTGAAGTTGTGAACATCAGCAAACGACTTATTTTGTCCAACCAACAGTTTAAACCCAAAGATATTGGATGTTCATGAATACGAAGCTGAGAAAAATCTGAAAATATTCACATTTTAGAAGCGGGAGCCTGCTTTTTTTCTTGAAAAATACCTTCAATGATTAATCCATTACCACAGTTCTTGTCCATTCATTTTCCAGTCGATTGACTAATGGATTAATCAGCCACTTGTGGAACTAAAATGCTTAGTGGATCAGAAACTAATCAGAAATGAATCAGCAACTATTTTGATGAATGATCGTTTTATTTATTTTTCCAGCAAATAAAACAAACTGTTCACTTATTTCACCTGCCCGAATGTGAGAACTTGCTTTGCCAAATATTATTGTTAACGGAATATATTTTAGTTTTTGACTGTCATTTAAAGACATCACTGTTGAGTCTGGGAAACTGTCATAGGTGTTTTTCACTATTTTTTGACATTTTATAAACATAGTAATTTATTGATTAATTAAGAAAATAATCTGCAGAATAATCAATAATGAAAATAGTGACTAGTTGCAGCCCTCAACCATGGTGACCCTCACATTTCTTTTATTTGAACCTGTCATGACTCATAAAGTCATCTTTTTTGTAATTATCTGCTGCCAGAAGAAAACTGGAAAATTGGAAGAATTAATCCTACATTAGGAAGAGTTAATCCTAATGTAATACTAATAGGCATAAAGGGATGCTATGCTGGTAGTGTAGTGGTCCAGCTGGTGAGTTAGGTTTACCCACTCTGCTTACAATAAGTGTGTCTGTGCTGGAAGAAAATTTTCCTCAGGTTTATTCTGCTCTCCAGCTTGTCGTTTTTTCCTTTGACCTTTGCGGGCTCACCTCTCGCATTGTTTCTGCTTGTTGGAAAAGCAATACTTTTTGTTTGCCGTGCTGCTCTGCCTCCTGTCTCTTTTTTCGGGGAGAGGGTGCGGTGGGGTGGGGGGAGGTATCTAACCTCTTCTCATGGCTTCTTCCTCCTCTTCCTCCCCTTTGCTCTCTCTTTGCCCCTCTCTCTCCTCTGTCCCTCTCTCAGGATGAAACTGTGGGGGAGGTCAGCTTGGCCTTTGCAGGTGGCCTTCCTCGTTGCCTTGGTGATGCTCTGCGTTGACCCGGTGTCCGCTGGCAACCGTAACCATCGGGGACCGACAGGTACACCAGGTCTTGCTCCGAACCCCCCTTCCACCACCGCGAGAGGTTAATTACACTGTCACTGCAGAGGTACAACACATGTTCCCTGAGCCTGTCGCAGACTGAGCCATCCCCGTCCTGGAGGAGGAGGAGGGGGGCTGAGTGGGAACAATTTGCTCTGTCCCTCAGTATGACAGAATGTAATCTAGACGAGACCTCGTTTTGGGCTGGGATGCAAACACACCCCTGTTTGAATGATCGAGCCCCAACAGATACAAATGGCACTTAAGCTGTCAGGAGCTGTCAACACAAATAGATCAGTGTGGGTGTGATCTGATCTATTCAGAGCGGTTGCAGACATTCAGCAGTTCAGACATAGTGCTGTTCTCAAGCGGCCTGTTTCTTTGTGGTTTGGGTTTGCTTTAAAATTGGGTGTATGTCTCATGTAGAAGAGACCATGTAGGCTCATGACTTCTAATCCTTAGGCTCATAATTGCCAAAGTCTACATTAATATGCAGAGCTCTGCCCCCCCGTAACCAAAGCACCACTTCACTTATTCCCTAAGAAATCCACAAGAAAAGAGAAAGCCATTGCCGGTGCCAACTTAATTTAGGCCCACAAGCTAAATCTATTCTCTGTTTTTAATTTCCATAAGTCATAGAGACGCACCTCACCCCCCAACCAAAAAAACGACCAATACAGTCTGATTAATATTTCACTTGGGCTGGCTACAGGGACAGTTGTGCTGAGTCACGAAGGATCTTTGTGCCTTGATTTGTTGGTGACAACCTCCCAAGTCACCTCCTCCTCAAGCTTAATTATCACAATTTCCTTTTTATTATTAATTAATTAATTAATTATCTTTCTCAGTTTCTTTGCTCTCACTGCTGGTGTTTTGCAAGGTGACCTTTATGTGCCACAGAAATGCTACCAGCACCCAGTCCGTGCAGTGAGTGATTGTATTAGTTTCCTTTTTTGACGGAGAGGAGGCAGCCTGCTTACGGCAGGGACGCTACTAATTGCAGGCCCTGTGTATTGTGAAGGTCAGCGTGGGTACCCACCCCCTTCTTATTTCTCTTGCACTGTGAAACAAGATGATTCTCTCCCCAAACTGGCTGGTGCTTTTTATTAGAGGATTTAATTTAATTGGTGGAAGTCTAAAACTTGTTGGCTGTGAATACCTACACGACTCACACACAGCAGTTGAAAGCAGCTGAAAAATAATTGGCTGTATGTTGTGACTGCTAGATTCGTTTTCCTGTGTTTTGTGTTTTCTACTTAAGTGCTGTTTTATTGGCAGGTCACAAAGGCATTTGTTTGATCCATATGCTTGGTGATGTACCGTTTGTTGCCACATGGTGGCTCTAGAGGTCAAAAAATGCTTGTCCAGAAATGTGTTTTTTTAAAACACTCGTTTCATGTACTCAGCATCAATCTCAAAGGCAATCTGTCATTTTATAGAAACAAATGTATAATGGTAATAGGTAGAATGAATGTCAACTAACTTATGCAGACATGGTATGACTGACAGTTGTCGCTTTAAATAATCATGGGAAAAAATAGCATTTTTCTATTTTTATTTTCCAGCAGCACTCTGATGTGTCTGAAAGAATGAGAATGAGCTACTCAATGCATTCCTCACCCACAGTTAGAGTGTCTCAGTAATCTCAGCACATGACCACCTGGCAGGTGTCGTAGTTTATGTCAATTTATGCAGCTTATTTAGTACTGGATTAAAAGCTGTGAATAAAAACAACTGAACTTGAGAAGCCATATGCTTTTACATTTTATTGCCCTTATTACCTGCCATTAACAAGCAAATAGCTGTGCGGTTTTGCATCACTTTTGAGACAGGATAATAGATCATTTATAATAGAAATAAAATCTGCAAATTATTGCAGGATGTAGGAATCTGTTGCCCAGGACAAATCCCTGCAGGTCCAGTCCTCTCTCAGTGGTTAATGCCCTCATAACAGCAGTTAATAGCACCAACAAAATGCATATCCAGGTTTATATATAAACACTGAAACATTCAGCCATCAAAAATGATCAAGTAATATATTCATTGTTCTTATTGCCGTTTTTACTGTTGGCCCTCTCACAAATAGAACAAAGCTTTGTAGAAAATTACCTATTGCAAAACATGCACATTAACTCACCTGTCAGATTTTTTTTTATTGCTGTTAATTTAGTCCCGCGCCATATTTCATAACACTCACAAGGAACAATTCATAAGCAGGTCACACAATAACCTGCATTACAGCAGTTGTCAAATTAATGCAAATAACACAAATAATTATGCACTCCAACCTTATGTGTGGTTTTTTATTGAAACATCATACTGTAGCTCTGCTTCCAAGCATGTTTCTCCTGTATTTTGACAATGAAATTGCACTGAAATTCTCATATGCCCTTTTTCTTTTATTTTTTTTGAATGCTTAAAACTAAATTATCTATCTCCGTTCAGTTACTGGCTTGCAGAACTGAATCCAGTGTGTATGGCAGCTTTCCACAGCATGATTAGAAAACCAAACATTTTTTTTGGCTTCTTGGACACATTGCTAACCCCTTGTTCAACATACTGTTAATCACAAAAGTATATATTACATTCCCAGAAAGAGACGTTTATGAATTCATGGAGTGTTTGTTGGACCCCCTAAGTTCACCTTGGCTCATGTGAGGAAACTGCATACCAAGCTATCGCTACATGGAAAGGGCTACTGTCAAGGCTTATGTCTTATTATTAGCAGTAAAACACATCTTACACAACATCTGTGTGTATATGCAGTATGTGTGAGCATGCATATATATATATATATATATATGTGTGTGTGTGTGTGTGTGTGTGTGTGTAATCTAAAGCTGCTTAGTAGATGTCTACTCAAAAAAAAAAGAAAGAATATAAAAGAAAAAGAAAAAAAACAGCTCTGGCAAGGTCTCAGAAAGCAGGTTTTATTGGGAATAAATTTGTTGCACCTGAGTACTCAACTGTACCCGCAACCTGTTATGATAATTAGCATAAAGGTGAGGGTGATGTGGGCCTGTTAACCACTGATAGTGTCAGGAGGATTGATGAGCTGTGCTGGACCAGGGTGAGGAGGACACTGAGCAAGTGCGGAGAGTGGAGGACAAGAAGGAAGGGCAACGAGTGATCTGAGGGCTTTAAGGGGGCAAATGAGTAAAGAGATGAGGAGGTTTGAGAATTTAAAAAGAAAAACATTTGGAGATTCAGCTGCAAGGTTTACATTGCTTAATGTTAGACATGATTTGGGAAGATGTTTGACATCATTCTCAACTTGTTCCACACATCTGATCGCTCTAATCATGCTGCCTTGAAACTTTGCAGTGTATTCCTACAGGGACGTACAATATGTCCCCTCTACATTGACTTTGCTAGATATCTGGCCTTTCATAGCGGTGGACATGCTTGTCAGATATTGACAGGGAGAAAGACACAGCCTTTTGATAAATTGCACAGTGTTCCTGCTAGCCTGTGACTGTCAGAATACATCAATCGCCTGGCTAACCCATCAGTTCAAGGTAGCTTGGTTTGTTGGCTGCCCAGCTACTATTGCCACCCCCCACCAGTCTACCTCCCTCCTTTTCCCTGCCACGGGAATAGAAGCATTTAGCCATGCTTGAGAAGTCTTTTCATCTCAGCATGTGCTGGGCTCTATTACATTGAGATGGCCATAACAGAATGGTTTAAAGGCAACATTGAGACATTAGATACACTGGTTATTATGTGTATGTAGCTAGAGGGTGACTGCTCAGCACATGAATCTTAAGCGGATGAGAGGTGAGAGGCTACAACTCTCTGAACAGGGGTTGGTGGAGGGAAGACAGAACTGAGAGGGCTCATAGTGGAACTACAGTACTTCAGTCTGCTCTCCAGGCTGCTTCTCTGATGTCTGGTACTTTTCCTGGCTTTGTATTATTTCAATTCAGACTCCGTGGTTCTCTATGGTTTCGATTTAGA
Source organism: Lates calcarifer (assembly GCF_001640805.2). Taxonomy (NCBI): domain Eukaryota; kingdom Metazoa; phylum Chordata; class Actinopteri; family Centropomidae; genus Lates; species Lates calcarifer. The sequence continues at coordinate 15,684,526 of NC_066844.1, forward strand.
GTTGGTTTCGGTCACAGCTTGTGTAGATATTGACCTGACTTTATGCTTTTTGCTCCTTAGAACAATGGGCATTCACAATGACAATTCACCTCTCAAGTCCCATGTAGTTCAGTACAGTAGTTATAGTTGCACTATGTACTGTTTATGAATAGACTTTTCTATGGGAAACACACACATATAATTTCTGCAGCAATGTGAAAACTGACCCAATGTTGAAAAATATCTTATTATATCACACTAAACAAACAGGTTTGCAACAAATACAAGAAATTGCTTTTCAGCTCTTGTTTCTGGGCAACCTGGGTGGGTGGTTTTGAGTTGATTTCTCCTACATTAAATAGATTTTGGCTGTAAACTATATATGGCTCTCTAACCTCTGTTTATTGATTAAATACCTCGGATGCTCAAAGGTATAAATTATAGATAACCCTTCAAAGATGGAAAGATGCTTAGAAACAGGCCCACACTTACAAACTTACAAATATATCAGTACCTAAATTTGTGCACATGTTGACTTATCCACAGGATTTTATTTTACTTTTCAGAAATTACTTGAATATCTTGACCTATACCAGCACATTAATCATCTGTGTAGCATGATAAAACTTTAAACTCTCTCTGCATGGGATAAAATGCGAGCTGTCCATTATTATGAAAAAAAGACAACACAATGAAGGTCAGGATGCCGCTGATATAGAAGAGTAGTGTAACTAGAACTTCTGTTACTGCTTACACTGTGGTTTTACTCTTTACTCACATTTCTGTGACACCACATAGAAATTTTGCCACCTCACCACTGTACTCAGGACAGTTTTTCACTGCCAAGTTGTTTGACTTGATTCAGCAGCTGAGAGCAAAAACCACAAACTGAACAGATTTTCATGTATTCTCAAGGTGTAACATTTGATTTTTCTGTAAACACTGAGGCTAAAGACCAAACTTCGATATATTTTGAGATGTTATGTGAGATATAAGTTTCAGGTTAGCAGTTATGCCAGCACTCACAGCTGGAAAGGCTAGAACTACCATCACAAACAGAGAACTGGAAAGTACAACAACTTAAACACTTATTTTACAGCCTTTTTATCTGCAGGATATGATTTACTGTAATTTTTCAGGGTGATTTAAATCTTACTGAAGCAAATTCCTTCACATTTCAGAAATGCTGCAAGAAAAACCACATCTTTGTCATATTTTATTCATAATTTTATTCCAATTAATGATAGCTACAAGGCGTCAGTGCGTTTCTGCATGCAGTTTGTTATAGTGCCCCCTGATGAAAGCTGCATAGCAACATCTAAAACATGCTGAAGTTGGTTTGAGTGTCCTTCTGAACTGGCCATGAGAGAAAGAAATGCTTTAAAAATATTTTCCAATGAGCTTCAGCAGTAAAACACAAGAGAACCCAAAAGAGGCCCCCCAACCTGTCTTCTATAAATAACAGAGACACTTTGAGAGAAAAATGTAGACATGTCCTTACACCCATCTGTATTTAACTCATATGCATTGATATATTTAGATTTTAATCAGGGTACAAACCTGTGCATGCTTAAAAAAAAGCAGCATTAGAAACATCCAGGTGGATTTATCTTCCACTGCTCACACACGCCTTAAAAAGCTTTGCAGCTTTAAAATACAAATGGCCTCGGCCCAGCTCTGATGTAGGCAATAAAGAGTGGAGACCTGTGAACCTTTCTGACCTCATTATGCCAGCGGGAGGCGAAGCCACTCTTTGTTCTTTCTGTTGCCTGTGACACCGCTTTTTCCTCCTTCTGCATGACTCTTTATTTCTTGATAACGAGCTGGCTGTTCCTGAGCTGGGGTCCAGCTGATTGACCAGTTTTATCCAGTCACCACTTCACGCAGTGATTAATAATGATAATGAGGGCATGAGTCTGATTAAAACAAGGGGAATGTGATTGTATTCTGAATTGGACTTTGAAATGAATTCACTTTTTTCCCATCAGTGCTTAAAATGTTATTATTACATTTATCTTCACGGCTTTACTGACATTACTTGTCCCATTGAGTTCTTTTCTATTTGATTCTATTCTAGATTTCTATCAGTAGATATAGACTATATATGTGTGTGTGTGTGTGTGTGTGGTGGTGGTGGTGGTGGTGGTGGGGTAATCCGGCAGCTGCTCCAGCCTCAGGAGAGCCTGAGACAGAGGAGTGAGGGAAATGAAAGTGGAGGGATGATAGCGGAGGGGCGCCCTCAGAGAGCCAGGGATCATTGATGGGGCTCTCTGGAGAAGAGAACAAACAAACTTTAAATCAGAAAGGATGAGAGGGGCCATGGCCTGCAGAAATGGAACCCTCTACAGAGTGTGTGTGTGTGTGTGCGCACTGTTTGTGTGTTCGCAGCTGTGTTTGTGTGTGTTTGCACACTTTTGTGTCTGTCTGCAAAGCTCATTCAGCTGAGCATGAAAAGTTTTGGAGTCTGGGTAAAGTCACGTACATAAATGAAATCTGGGCTTATGGTACAGTATAACCAAGGTTTTTCTAGGGCTGTAAAGAGGCTTATAGGTGGTAATGTTGCCAGCAGGGTTTGCTGTGCTTGGGAAATGGTGCCAGAGACTCTCAGGAGTGCACAACAAGCTTTGAGAGTGAAGATAAGGCGGCTGGAATCCGTTCAGAAGCCATAAGCAAAGATTAGATTTACTAAACATTTTACCCAACATTTGCGGCTGGTGCATTTTCCTTTAGGTGGCAACAAAAAACCCTTCTTCCCCAAGAGATACATGGATTTAATGTGCTTGAGTGAAATGTAACATTAGCATAGACACTATGCAGTACAAATTTCTAAACATTAACATAAACCTATTCACACATTATCCTTGCAGCATCCTCATACACATGAGGCAGATGTAATGATGTTCAGATGTCAGCTGCTGTATTTGTTAATGTCCCAGCAAGTTCCTTTTATCATTATGAAGCCACATTTATCTTTTAGCATGAGGAGACTGCTGATCTGTTCAACAAAGCACATCTCCCCTATGAGGAGCGAGGATAATCATGGGAGAGAATTGAAACAATTTGATTGAACAGGAATAATTCTAATTAAAAGCATATTGTTACAGAAACATCACACACCCACAAACATAAAGGCACATTTTGCCACTGGGCAGAAAGCTTTGGGTTAAAATTTGCTTAAGTTAAACGTGCTGTTCTGTCCCATTACTGTCAGGTGAATGTTATAATGAACCAGACCAAGGTCCCCAGGGAAGTATGGAGATAATCAAGGGAGATAAGACAGTGTTTGTTGGTGGTGTCAGGTGAAAAACAATTATGCTCCTATGAAATATGACTTTGAGGATTACTCACATACAAATGCATAAGCCAACATAAATACACATGCACAGACGCTGCAAACACGTGGCAGAAAATGAACAAAGGTGCATACATATACACACGCATACACCTAATAGTGACAGTTTCTGGCCAGCGCCCATAAAGATTTAAGTGTATTCTATTAGTGGGTTGCTCCACCACATGAGCCCCTAATAAAATATGCATAATGGCTCTTTGCTTAGATCAAGTGGTTTATTATGTCTGAAAGGAGTCCAAAAAATGTTTTTAGTTTTTTTTTTCCCCAACAAGTCTTGCTCTCATTTATTTTTTGCTTGCACACAATGACAACAACAGAGCTGCCTCTGTGACGAACTTAATGAGGGCACTGGGCCGAGAATAAAAGCAAAGTATCACTAAAGAGTGTTTATTTATGAATCAAAGAGGATGAGACTGGAATAAATTGAGGAGTTTACACAAAAGGAAATAATTCAATAGATTTGTTTAATCTTCAGATGAGCCGTTGCGGTGTATATTTGATTGTTATTTGCAGCACAAATGTATTTGAATTTAAACTACATTTTATTTTTTGCAACAACAAACCGTCAAAGTACCAATAAGCCACCTTTTTACAGTCTGTGAATTTCCAGCAAATAATCCCCTTCTCCTGTCCTCTCTCTCTTTCTCTCCCTCTCAGTGTCATACCAGGTGAAGCAGGGGACATGTGAGGTGGTGGCCATCCATCGCTGCTGTAATAAGAATAAGATTGAGGAGCGCTCTCAAACCGTCAAGTGTTCCTGTTTCCCGGGGCAGGTTGCCGGCACCACCAGAGCCAGGCCTTCGTGTGTGGAAGGTAAAAACACCACAAGCCTTGCACGTTTGTGCGTGTGTGCGTGTGTGTGTGTGTGTGTGTGTGTGTGTGTGCATGTATATTCATACATCCTATTTGCAGCCCTGTAATCCAGATCCTCAAGCATCATTTCCAAAAGCTGCCAATTTAACCAACAGTCAGTCATCATTTCTTTAAAGGAAAAGGAGCAATCATCCATTTTATGTAAGAACATCAATTTGTATTTCTGTGAGGGAAAAGTGCTTCAGCAGACAGAAGTTTGAAGGACAACTTTCCCCTACTTGACAGTTATTCTAGTAGAGCTGCTCACTGACCACCGCTGCCACTCTGGTTATACTGGTCATTAAATTTACCCTGAAGTAGCTGTAAAGATTCCACACTGTACTGAACACTTCATTTAAGCTATATGATACCTACAGTCAGGAAAACATTCAAGCCCAAAATTTTGTGTTTTTATGACTGCACCATTAAATCAAAGAGAAATATTGGAGATGCCTTGTGCATTCTTTTTTATACATTCCCCCACAACTCTGCAGCAGGGTCTTTCCAATTCTGCTGGACCTATTTGGTATCTTTTGGAAAAAACCTTGGGAACATGACTAGAATTCAAAATGAGTTTTTGCACATTTGGACAGGGCTTGGCTGCACAACATGCTCCTATAATGACTGATGCTCTGCTGAATCAGACAGGGTCAAAGATGCTAAAAAAAATCATCTTGTATCATTAAAGTTGAGAAATTAATAACATAGATAAATAAATGAATTCCAGGAAGGATAATGGGTTGTGCTTTATGCTTTAAATGGCTGCCAGTTTGGATTCTGTAAAATTCTCTGAAATTGATGTTTTTTAAGTCAACAGGAAGATGTTGCTCTACTTCTAACACAGACAGCTAAGCTTATAAAGGTGACTGAAAGCAGAAAAAAGCTGATGGAAAATTTATTCCTGGCCTTTCTATCCCTCTTAACAAAGACGCAGAATAAAGAAATACATCAGGAAAGAAAAAGGGAGAAGATGAACAAATATTAAAAGAAAGTGACAGTAAATTATTGTCCTAACATTTGACACTAGCAATATCCATGATTTAAGACCGAGACCATGAATCACCATCAACCGTAGTCTCCTTTGTGTGGCTGTCAATAAGTCAGAGTTTTTGTTTCACACTACCACTTTGAAAGGCGGTTAAGTGGTATGTTTTTGTGTATACTTGGGATCTAGTCAAGCTGTATATCACTGCCCTGCTAGTCCATCAGTCTGTGGTTCATCATGTCTCGAGGAGATCATGTAACATGAAAGGTTAAAGCCACTAATGCAGGTAATGGAAGCCCGGCCAGCAGTGTCTCCTTGCCTTCCTTATTCCCCCGTGCTGTATGAAAGGAGAGGCAAATATACGACAGCTGTTGGCCAAGACAGCCTCAGCCTCAACACTGGAAATTTAAACTGCAGTTTTAAAAGGCCTGATTTTATTTGGGACAGCATTCCATTTCATATCTAGTCAGGCCACTGGAGTATACGACAGATGGTGATGGGAAAAGTATTTTCTTCTGATAACTTTTATAGGTCAAGACATAACATGTGGGTGATAACCCAAGCATTGGCAAGAGGGACATTTTGGGAAACATCATCAAATCATTGTATTTATGCTGTTCATGTCGTTGAGTCAATAATTGAAAAATACATGTAATATGTATTTGGTAGAGGAATAAAAGAACAAATCATCAATTATCCATAGAATTCTGCTTACACATACAAATGAGGCATAAATCAACACATATAAATGTGTTTGTGCCTGTTAATCAGTGTTATGTGTGCATGTGCGTGTGTGTGTGTGTGTGTGTGTGTGTGTGTGAATGTTGTGATGATGGAGAGATGGAAGCCGTGGGTCGTTTTCATAGACCTTTGTTCCACCCATTTGTCCACACTGAGAGCTCCTGCCCAGCAAGAAACAAGCAGTGTCACTGACCCCTATCATCCACAGACGCTCTGCTGAGATCACAAACACACACAGTGTGTCAGCCAACCCAATCCAATCATGCTGTATTAGCCCCCTACCAGAGATCAAAATACATGGTTGTCTCTTACGTGAGTGGTGCCAGTGAATCTCAGAAACTGTTGAAGCCGGGGGGGTGGGGGGTGGGGTGGATTCCACACTCACACAGACCTGAATGACACCCATGCACACATATAGAGACTTTGATGAGCTGTCAAAATTGAGTGAATGAATGACATGGTAACCATCAAGAGGGAAAAAAACTTGCAAAAATTCACCGTGCTGTTTCACTCATTAACTTCTTCTGACACATCAAATAGCATGCAGACAGGAAGAAACTTACTGTTTAAGCTCACTGCATACAAACAAAATGAAAACACTCACAAAACTCTAAAAAACAAGCTACTGTTACACTTTATTTGTTTTGTTTATTTTGTTAATTATGTAAACCCTGTGTTTTGTAGACAATTGCCTCATTTCCTCATTGTTTGGAGTCCCACAGACTTCGCTGCAAAAATAATAAAAGCAATCATGAGATTTTTCTAATTTAGTGCATCATTCAAAAAAAAAAAAAAAAAAAAAAAAGTCCAACCGCCAAACTTCAATACTGTATGTAGAAAAGTACTGAAATGCTAATCCTTTTCCATCAAACTGAGTCTATATATTTGGTGATAGAGATTATTATAAAATCATTGTTATTACACCAAATAAGGAAAAAAGGTTATATTTTATGTTACATGGGCTATGAAATGACAAATATATATTACTCTTGTTTGCCAAAAGTCATTGGCTTTTTTTTAAATGTCAGTTAGGCCTCAACACCCTGTTAAACCTCTCACGGATGAGCATTTGTAAAACTTCACTAACAGAGATCATAATAGACTGCTGTATTGAAAGTTTCTCAAATATAGAACCTATGAAAATCCATTGTATTTAACAGCCCTGGGCTCCTGGCTGTAGCGGACTTCTGTCACTCAAATTACTCCTTTTTGTTATTCATTTGCACCCTCACTGTCACTTCCGCTCGCCTCTTATTTTTTTTTTAATTTTTTATCAGTGAGTCATTTTATTCTTTTGAAATGTAACAAGCAGATCTGTTGTGTTTGTACGTCAGTGTGAATCACTTCTGGCTTCATCCGTTGTGTTGCTATTCCTGCATGTGGCCAGTAGACGGTGCTTTTCCCATTCAAATGACTCTGTCAAAAACATACCTGCTAGTTCATTTCAACACCTATTTTCACCCAATAAAAAAGTAGATTTGTTGTTTAACCTCTTTGATGAGTTCCTAGATGGGAACAATCGCTTGATAATGATAAAATCAGGCAACCAGAGCAAAGATGATTGGCTTTGTAATGAAAGCTGGGATAAATAAGGAATCATGTGAAACTTTGCTAACCTTTCAGAACAGGCATTACCCTGATGCTTTGCTTTTGTTTGTTCACTTCAAAGATTTAGTATAGTTTACTAAAAGGAAGGAATGACACTGATGAGAAACTAATAAACTGATAGTTATTACTGGGTTATTGGAATCAATTCTTTTTGATAGTCTTAAACACTAGTTCTCCCTGTCCCTCTGAAATCGCACAGCCACACACACACACACACACACACACACACACACACACACACAGAGAGAGAGCTCAGATCCTCCTTCACACTAGTCATGAGGTTTTCTAATTTCCTATGCAGATCTCACCTCTGAGTCGCACCACCTCTCACTTCCAAATCCAGTGCTCAGCAGCACTTATCTCATGAGTCATGTTTGACCTCTGAGTTCACAGTTACAAAAGATCTCACCTCATCCAACGCTGTTTTACTCACACATACACTCGTCCACGTGCACACACACATCCACTCACGCTCCTCTCACCTTTTTAGTCTTGAGCACTAATGGAAAGAGAGAACCCCCTCTCAGTAGCCATCCTTTGTAGGAAAGCCGTAGTTTAAATGGAGTTACATTATTGATGCTGGCTGAAAGAGAAGTAAATGGTAGCTGGTACTTGCTGCTGCACGGTGGAGCCCATTACTGTGAGACTAACTTTTTCAAGTGAACTCCATTCATCACAATATTTTTTCCTTGATTTTTTTCATTAATCGTTAAATCCAGTTCTCTGTGTTTATATTTCCTTTTAGAATTAGTGACCGTATTGTTTTGTGTGAATGAAGAGTGAGTGCTGAAAATACTGAGGTGATTTGGAATAAATCTAAATCTGAGAGTGAAGAGCTTTCAGAAGTAGAATTGATAATAGGCAATAACGAGAGGTCCTGAGGTTAATCTGTTTTTCTGTTACTCTACAGGAAAAATGCACTGAGTTCACTTGCGTGTCTGGGTCTCATAGATTTTCACATTTGGGGAAAGATTTTAAAGAACTATGTGGTTGTCTAAGTGAAGACAAAATGTGTCTCCATTGTTTCTTTTCACTGCAGTGGCATTCAATATATGTGTGTGTGTGTGTGTGTGTGTGTGTGTGTATGTATATTTGTCTCAATTGTCTCAAATAACTGCCAAGCTTAGTTAAGCTCATAGGGTTAGTTAGAAAAGCGCTGGCTATGGTTTGGGTTTGTGTGTACCTCCAGGGAATGTATGTAAATCTGTACAATGTTCTAAAAGAAAGCTATCCTCTTGTACAATGTGTGGGTTATTGCTTATCACTCCAACAACATAAAAATATTCCTCATCCAGTAAGAGTCTTGCTCTCAAAGATTTCTGTAAATAAAACTATGTTAGTATTAGCATTGCAATGTGCAAGGATGTCCATTGTAAAGGTACTCATTATGAGGAATGGCCCCTTTCAGAGAGTACAATTATCAACACATTAACGTGCATGGACCATTTTAATATTTTCGCTGATACATGCTGAGCTAAATGGAACCACCTTATATATTGCTGAGGCCTTTAACCTTTAACAATGTGTCACATTAAATGAACCTCTGTGCTTTTATCTGCAAAGTAACTTGTAACTACAACCGACAGATGAATGTTGTGAAGAGTGACATTTTCGTCTGACATATAGTGGAGTAAAAGTAGAAAGTTGCACATAAAGAAAACACTAAAAATACATTTACAAATTGTACATGAGCAGAGAGATTGTTAGCTTTCCACTTTTGTGTTTTTTGCGTGTGTGTCTGGGTGAAAAAGGACTTTAAATCTTTCCATAGACACTGCCGTTGAAGTGTGTTTGGTGGTGGAGACAGGCAGAGAGCGCAGTGACCTGATAAAAATGGTGGATGAGTGGATTTAGTTTTTTTGTGAGATATGGTGACAGACAAACTGTGTTTCATTACTGGGCAAAGAAATCAAGTTTAGTGTTTCAGCACACATCAGCCTTCTGTTGTTTACTGTAATATCTGCTCCATAATGTCACGCCTGTCATTTTGTCAATCTGTTCCTGTGAGTGAGGATGTGTGTGTGTGTGCGTGTGCACCGTGTATAATCTTTTTCTGACAGTTTTTTTCCACTACGCTTTACGCTTGTGTTTTCTCGTCATGCATACCTGTGTGAGCTGGGTCAACAGAGATACAGAGTGTTAGTAAATCATTGCAGAAAGAGATGGATGCCTTTCTCCAGCTGCTTCTGCACTCCAGGATCACTGAGTGGAACAGTTACAATGCCTGCGGGCATTCATACCTCTGTGTCCCTCCCCCCAACTTCTTGTGCATGTGTTTGTGTTTGTGTCAAGGTACATCGTATTCCCTTTAAATAGTAATGAACTGGGAGCAGGGGCACAGGACTGCTTGTGATTGTGCTTTTATGCACGACATTTATTGCACAGTGGGGACTGTGTATGTGCACACACACAGAACGCACAAAAGCATCCATATGTGCACATGTGTAAATGCACAGACCCACAAGCACACACACAATGCAAAGTAAAAGTAAATTCCCCATTGCAGTTTGTGTTGCTCCACTGAGTGAGTTCAGGCCTTTGTAAAGTATTAATGGGCAAACACTCTAACAGGCACACGCCTGAGTGCACATATTGTATTAGTATGCCCTGCCTTACATCAAACAGGCTACATTTGAATGTTACAATGGGATATGTAGTCATTGAATTATATATATATATATATACATATATATATATATATATATATATATATATATACATATATATATATATATATATATCTCAAAGGCTAATCTATTATTCTTATCATGTGACTGGATACTTCAGATGAAAGGGTTAGAGGTGAAGGAAATGCTTTTGAACTTGGTCACCTTTCAGTTTAATCACATGAAATACATTTTCCATGTCACTGTGAGATATACCAGAAAGGGAGAGACTATGTATCAGTTTTGATGTTTTGGTAGGGGGGGGATCTTGTTTGTCAAGAAGCTCTTGTTAAATACCTGCAGAGGTGAAAGTGACATTCATTCTCAAAGTGTTAATTGCCCAGTAACAAGGCATTATGAGCACAAAAGTATTACAAGAATTGAACCACCCACTTATATTTGGTCACAGGGGTCTGAATTATGCACTAATTATGTGTTCATGTAAAGTCACAGAGTAAATGTGGATGTGGGGACCTGCAATTTCAACTTTGTCCACTTGATGTCACAATCATTACAATGACAATACAGGCGGCAGTGCAGGAAGAAATGAACAGTGGCTGTGTTGGACTGAATGCTCATAAAGCTGACAGACTTGCTCACACATACAAACAAAAATGAAAAGCTTTAACCACAGCTGGTATAACAATGAGTGACATTTATCAGGTGTGTGTTAGACTGACGTGTTGTGATCAGTAAGAGGAGAGACAGAGCTGTAGGCAGCCTTGTAGCATGAAACCTCCACAGACCTGATTTAGAGAACCCCAGAGACTAGGCAAGAACCAGGGGAATAACATAGCCCCCAGTCCCTTGTGTTGCCTAATCACCTGCACCTTAAGCAGATCACTGTCTAGACGTTTGCCCTCAGCTGCTCCCGTGCTGAAAGTTTGAGAGTGAACTTAAAAGGGAGCCATTTTGAGCGTAGATTCCATTGTAATGAGCTGATAGTGAATGTGATGAAACATATGCCTGAGCTTTAAACCTTTTTTTAATTAGCATATGTGAGTATAAATATAGACTCTTAATGAGACTGATGCAATTAGAGTAGGTTGGCTGAAAGGTACTCCATGTATTTTACACATTTTACCTGGAGATTATGCATCCACTTTCTATTTCAAGAACTTGGAAATGATTCATTTTCACATTTACTTGTTGAATATAGTGAAATTTCACAGGAATGACAGGGCAGAGAAAGTGTAAAGCCGTCAGCACCAACTAAGCTTGATTCTTTTAAAAGCAACTGAGCTAATTTTGCGAAATTTGGCCATGATGGCCATGTGTGGAGTTAGTTGTGTGATCAATGAAAAACTTGTGTATATGAGGCACAACAAAGTGTTGGTGAGTTATCTCCCACATCTGTACATTAAATATGAAGCTAGATCCAGCAGCTGGTTGGTTTAGCTTAGGGATAACATCTAGAAACATAGGGAAACAGCTAGCATGAGTCTATCTATGCTAATTAGAATGGTTTTAGTGGTGTTAGTAGGTGGACAAAACCAAGCTAGCTGTTTCCCCCAATGGCATTAGCTTCATATTTACTGCACACACAAGAGTGGTATTAACTCTAATCTAACTTTGCAGAAGCAATAAGCATGTTTTACCAAAATGTTAAACTTTTCCTTTAAAGTAGAATTCAAGATGCTATATTTTAGGAAGATACTTTTACAGGCTATACAGTAGCTGACCTTGAAGGCCTCAGGGTGAGTCCAACTTGGACCGAAATACCATGCTCTGCACATCTACAATAGGGCATGGAAAAATATGGTCCCAGAGGTGATGATCTCAGAATTAACTACTGCACACACACAGTCATTACCCCTGTAATCTCTTTATCGTCGACCTGTTGAGACTTGTCTCTGAGTGCTGTCCAACATCTGAATTATCCATGACATCACAGGCCATGTACCGTCCCCTGTTCATTTTCTGACGTGACAGGCAGGTGGTTATGTGTCATGCCCACCCCGCCCTCCTAGTATAGCATGAGATAAGCTGCGGGGAACGCTAACTCCATAATAGCACTCACAGGCCATGCCCATTAGCTCTAAATAACACTCTCGCAGTGCAAAGCACCGTCGTCGACACCATAATGGCCACATTAACGAGCATTACACAGCCATTGGTTTTTAGAACCGCTTACTGCCACTGAGCTCATGCATCATAACAGTGTGTTCAACATTACGCCTTGTGATAGCTGTGAGAGTTCTTTTTTTTTGTGGTGACTTGGCAATCTGTGGTTGGCTTCAGTTCCTTCTTCTTGCTATATGTCTTCCTGTCCCTGTTGTTGCATTTGTGCTGCTTATTTTCCACTATGCTTCAGTTCGTTACTCTCCCTCTCTGTTCTCTTTGTTTAATCTGTTCCTTTCTCTGTTGGATAGTCATCCTCAAACGGCCTTCTTCCTTCCCGCTGCTCTCTTTCTGCCTCTCTTAGTTCCCCTCGCTGCTCATTTCTTCACTACAAAGATGTTTTCTTGGTGAACACCTATTATTTAGCCTCGTTTTCCTCCCTCTCTTTCTCTCGGTCACTGTGTTTTCTTCTTACATGATGCTTGAGAGGATTTGTCCACGTTCTTTTGCATTATGCAGCTGAAAGCCCATTTTTCTGCCAATACCACTTCATCTCTTTCCTTTGTTGGAGATGATAGTCACCAGAGATCAAAATTTCTTTCTAAACACCACCAATCCCACAACTAAATGAAGTTGGAGAAGTTTTATTCACTCTTTTATCCCTCTCTGTCACCACACTTGAGACAGGAGGACGGACAGATGATGAGTTTTGAGAGAGGGAACTGAGTTATTCTCAGCTATCAGGCTGTCTCTTGTCTAGACAGTAGGTCAGATGATCTGGAAGATTTGAGTGTGAGCTGCTAAGTCATTAGACAACTTTGGGTTTAAGCAGCAGATTAACTGTAGATCAGGACTATGTTGTGAGGCTGGATCTTATCCATTTCCTTGCACCAAGATATACAGCAAATCATCACTTAATTAGTTCTTACTATAAAGTAGACACAGTAAGGGAAATCTTTTCCATTGATTTTTTAAAAATGTAACTCTTTTAGCCCTTTTTATATTTTGTTTTTCACAACATTGTGTGGAATGTAAAAGACATGAGTTTCAAAAAAATGATTTAATTCCTGCAAAAATCACGTAATAGTCTAAGATACATGAGCACAAACTGTTTTAATTAACAGCAATTCCTTACCATAATCCTACATTTTATGCAAGAAGAATAATACTCATCAGCTCACTGTCTTGCTGTGCCTTGTGTTTTGATGATTATACCAGAAATAACAGGAAAATTAGGAAATGAGAAGTAACTTCATTTAAAATATAGAAAGCGTCTTAAACATCTGCACACATGCAAAAATACGCACAAATTAATTTCTTTGCATAGTGACAATACAGTCAATCTGCCCTGTTCAGAACATCAGCAGCATTACAGGATAGCCATGTCTGATTGGTTAGATCCAGCATAGTCACTGCTGCTTAGTTTTGACAGTGAAATTTTTTCTGTCATATAGTCTTTCCTGTGTTCTTTCAACCATAATTTTTTTTCTCCTGTGGATGCCAGACTCACCCATTCCACTGAGGGTTTAAGATCACATGTTGAGGGATTACATTAATCTGATTAAGATGAAAAAAAAAAAAAGGTAACTGATATACATTTTAGCTCCTGTGAAAAATCACAGTAATCATATTACAGATGAAAAAAGAAAACATGACTGCTCAGAGATGCTGTGGCATTGAACAGAACCTGCAGTGTTTGTTACAAGCTCTATCCATGATGCTGATCCTGCTGCAGTCCCAGCTGTAGGATCATCGGTGAGGAAAAGTGTGTAAGAATTATTTAGGCCATTTCTGAAATGATGGCTTTTGTTATTAATTCATTGCTCATCATCCTCCTCACCATTTCTACCTGTAACCTAATCTACCTGTCTTTCTTTTCCCCCTGAATCTCCATTTGCTGCTGCAGCCTCCATTGTAGCCCAGAAGTGGTGGTGCCACATGGAGCCATGTATGGATGGGGAAGAGTGTAAGGTCCTTCCTGACCTGACTGGCTGGTCCTGCAGCACTGGCAACAAAGTCAAAACCACCAAGGTGAGAAGAATGCATCGTCTTTGTTTGTATGCTTGTATACATGTTCAAATGCACTACATAAATATAAATTAGTGGCTCTAGTATACATTTTATGCATATCACATCACACTCATTGCTCTTTTCCTTGTGTTTCTTGCCTGTGCTGTTTTCTGTGCTTGCAGTGTCACCTACACGAGCATCTAGCCAAGCCCAATTATTTCAGAGGCTTTGATATCCTCTAATTTGGATGTAACAACAAAGCACGTTACCTTATCAGTGTTCACATCAGAAAAATACCTTGAGAGAGAGACATGATGTCCTCAAAGAATAAATAAATGAATTACTGAGCATCTTCCAGCTTGACTAACATTTGATGTAGCTAGGACTGACCTCGATCTTTAATTGAATTGATTTTTTTTCCCTCTGTGAAACAACTTGCCTCAATTAGTGTCTGAAAAACAAACTTTCAACCAGATGACTTTTATTGCTATTTTTAAAACTGTATATGACTGTATGAGAAAAGAAAGAACTCAGAAGTGCTTACCATGAAAATTAGCGATAATACTGTAAACAGAAGTTGTTTGGATCACAAATGAATGTACTCTAATTTAAGCACTAATTTCAAATATCAATAAATATTACAAAGAAAATACAAAGCTAATGAACAAGTAGCCCCCCCAGTGAGCCTTGCAAAAAAAAAAAAAAAAGTGATGGAAAACATAACACCTCTGTACACTCTGTACCTCACACAAACACCTGAGTGATACCTTGTAAACTGACACCATTCAGATGAGATGAATTGATTTAAATGAGGGTCCTTCATGGCCCTTTGTAAACTGTTGAAGTGTGAAAGTTAATTTGCGGGACTGACGACTCGGGTGTGTGTGTGTGTACGTATGTGCCAGAGTGCGTGTCGCGGGATGGAGCAGGTGCAGTTTATTTACAGGTGAAATATAAAAAGAGAAACAGTTGTGAGGGAAGCGGTGCAGGCGCCATAAGAGTAATTGCTCGAGAGATGGCATAACAGCACAACATCTGTCGCATTCATTAGAATGCATTATGGCTGGGGCCTTCCACAGAGGCTTTACAATTAAGAGTCATAATTAAATTGGTGAGTGGGATAGACTGAGGAACAGAGGCACCGCTGGGCTCAGTCACAGGCAGTGGAATTAATGACCCTGGGCCTAACACTAACTCTGGGACTGATAGGTGCAATTATCCCCATTCTGTTGCATGTTGCCATCTCTCTTCTTCTTCTCCTCTCCCTTTCTCTCTATTTCTTCTTTCCCACCCCGTCTGACTAGCCGATCAGCTGCAAGAAGGAAGAGGAACCAATGGCTGACTGCATCAGTGGACATTAATTGTGCATTTGCAAGGTGCTTTGGGACCGGGGAGCAGTTACTTGGAGACTCGGTGGCAGATGTCACTGAAGATAGTTGCAATGAGACATCGATTCCCTGGCAACTGCTCTTGTGGCCCTGCTCTCTCGCTTTTTTCTGTGTCTCTCTTCTTTAGCCTGCATCTCTCTTTCTACCCATGACCTCCTTTCACCACCTCAGCATCTCATTCACCACAATGATTCGTATCTGTCCTGCTCTCTGTCACTCCCACACAGCGTAGGTGTGCTGTAGAAAGATGCGTAGATTGCCTCACCGAGGCACCGAAACACTGTTTAACAAGGAACAGTAAAGACACCTGTACCATAAGATACATATTTTCACATGTCCCATTTCATACATCTGTAAACATTTACAGAATTTGCAGGACTGGAAGTGGAGAATATTATTTTAATATATTAGCATATCTTTTCATTATAAATCCACATGGGATAGGGTTTGTTGATGGAAAACAAGCTCTTTACATCTCCAATTATATGCCTTCAACTTACTGCCCAAGTGTAAACAAACCATTTCAGCTCTAAGACATGTGAAATCCAGCTTTAGCAGTTGAGACACCGCTGTTCCCTGCAATCAGTCAGCCAGCTAGACTGCAAACAAAACATTTTCAATCCAATGAAAAGGACATAGAGCCAGAAATAGCGAAGAAATGGTGTGATTTGGAATATTCTCTTCTGACCCCTGATTGGTTCTTTTCAAATGAAAGCATTCATTCAGCTATTGTGAAGCAGAACACAGAATCATCAATGTAATTACGTGTCTCTCTCTTATCTGTGCTATTGTTCCTTTTTTAGGTCACACGATAGCAAGAGAGCCGCTGAGCCATGTGGAAACCTGAGACGCTCCATGTGGAGAGGATGGATGACTCACACATATTTACTGTACGATGGGGAAAAATATCAAGGAAAGGACCGCCATCAGGCTATCCATCACTAAACTATGGGATAAAATGTGCTCATCACAAACAATGTACACTTGGCTACATGGAGCCACCTATACAGCATATACAGTATGCTGGTTAAGACCAATAGACTACAATCATGGGCACCCAGGGTAGATCTGGACACAGATGGACTCCTCTTTTCCAATAATGGACAATGTGTGGATTGATTAAAAAATGGTCAATTTTAAACATTGTTTAAGCATTTCAAAGTATATATTTCAACAAAGCATTTGTGGATGAGTGTGAGATGTGAACTAAAAGCTGTGCTTAGAGTGCTGCTGCTGGATGCAGTCCAGACCTGTTGTCAATATGTAGAGGTTATGCCGGAGACAGTGGGAATGATTTGGGAGAAGTGGAAGCGATAGCAGCTCATAAACTAGCAAATAGCAAATTAGCATCAAATTGCTCTTGTGGGTCAAGTCACTACCATGAAGACTGGGAGTCATTTTGCAGTTCTAATTAGGAATTGCAATGTAAGATCATAACAACATATTAAAAATTCATGTAAGATATTTGCACTAGTTGAAACCGTTTGGGAATGTTTTGTTTTTCTAGATATCTCCCATCTTTTGCTGTGGATGTCACATGAAGTTGAAGGTGAGCATTTTGTAAAATGTCTGACACTTGAAGTAGATAAATATAGATATATATATAGATATATATATATATATATATCATGCCCCATTATTCCTGAGTAGTTATTGGTTAAAAATGGCTCAGATTATTGAGCCTTACTTACATACAGCTTGGTACAATACAAACTAGCAAAGTGTGATTCATCATCATTTTTGCCCAGAAACTTTTCCAAGCTCAGCCCTCAAAATTATATATCTTTCATCTATTATATTCAGTCTGTGACATCTCTTATGTTAACTGTTAAAAGGAGGCCCATAAAATGTTCAAAAAAGGAAGATCGGTTGTCTTTATGTTGTTATTTCACTTTATTGGAGATGTTTTTTTCTTTTTCTCTCTAAATGCTCAGGTTCTTAATCTTCAAAAGCACTGTAACTACTAAACAATTTTATGAATGGGGTCTTTTTAAGTATCTTTATTAGGAGACACACTATTTTACGCACATTGCCCATTGATTGCCCCCCAAATCTCCCACCACATCAGTGTTTCAGTAAGATATGCTGAAATAATTGCCTTTGCAAACATTTTTTTTTCCCTACAGGGCTCGATAATTACTGCATGGGTACAATAGAGCAGTACTCCAAACAACCATCTTAAATCTCTCAGTTATGTCTGTCCATTCTTCCACTCACACTCCACTTTTCTTTGAGTCCTTCTCTTATACCACTCTCTCTCTCTCTCTCTTCTGTCACATTACATATCATGCAAAAGATGGAACAGTTAAAATAGTTTTCACACACTCTGTCCCAAACAGTATATCTTTATTTCTTGGTTGTTAGTACTAGTGTTCAGCCTTTTGCACTGGTGCATTTTTTTTTCTCTTATAGACACACATCCAAGTGCAAGTCTTTCCCAAACTGTATCTGTCTGCCTCTCTGATATGTGAATGTGTTGGGTCAGTGTGCCCAGGGGTTAGCCCGCTGGGGGCTGCTCCTCTGCGAATAGGAGCCTCTGCTTTCAGACATTCTGCTTTGTGAGCTATGATAAATCTGTGGGAGCTGAGCCGCTGCCTCTCCAACTCCAGTGCTGAGCTCTGAGCCAGAGGGAGCTGGGGGACAGCAGGGCTACCAGTGGCAGGCAGCTCCACTCTCTCATTACTGAGAGGCCTGGATAGCACTGGGCTCCTCTCGGGACCACTGACATGGAATATTTTTAGGCAGACGGTGCAGCACTGCAGTTAGGCCAGTCACACCACAATGCCCTCTTTCCTTGAGCAGTTTCTCAGCAACAATGGTCCATTTAGAGCGAGGATATGATGACATTCTGCCGCTGCATTCACACACAAGCAAATACACCTATAGTCACATAAACATGCTTTTCAAAGGAGAAAAAGCGACGAGCCTTAATTACAGCTAACACAAGGCACAATGTCTCCAGACTCTCCCAAGGATGAACCTGGCGCCTTGCTCCCTCTGCCCTACATGGCTCTCTGCAGCAGAATCAATATTTGAGGACAATTTGCGTCTCGCTGCTCCCTGGTGGCTGGGGTTTGACGCTGCAGCTCCACCTTCAGTTTCAACCATGCTTGGACCTCCCAGGACAGATTTACAGCTCATCTCAGGTCACTGCTATTTAATGAAAAAATCTGCAAGGTACACCATACATACACAACTGCTGTGCAGGCTGGCCAGCCCTGCAGCAGAGCAGACGCACACTCATCCGCCATTGCCAATTTATGAGAAGGAAGACGACTGAACTCGCTATGAGGCTTCGAGGTATCTTGGAGGGATTTTGTATTAGCATATTCACCTTTAATGAGATGTTACCTAGCATGCAAATTTCACAGTCACCAGTGCCTATCCATTGTCTATACATTGTCTGTTCTTTGTATAAAACCCCTTTAAATCTGCTCGCTACATCCCTGTTACCAGCTGATTTCAAAAATAATGAAAGAAATCTATGTCAGTGTATGAGTTGCGCTTACAGACACATTCTTCAGTGTAAAAAAATAACTGTGTTTTTAACTGGAAGGGTATGTGTCTGTAGTGTGTCAGGAGGGGTCTAACCTCCCAAATGTCCCAGGGAGATTGATTTCCTTTCATCTCCATGGGTTAGCAACTGGTGGGACCCTAAGGGCAGGACTCGCAGAAGCAACGGCATGGTGGAAATAACTGCAGGATAACATGCTAATGAGAGCGGATAGGCAGTTTGAGAGAGAATGGAAAACAGGAGAACGATGAGCTACCTAAAAGGAAAAACAGAGATAAAGAGGTATAGCTCTAGTGTTTGAACGAGAGGTAGTGTGTGAAGGATATTTTAAGTATGCCTTTGTTTATGCACTAAGCCTGGGTGGTTCCCGAGAGGCCACTTGCATCGTCAAACCAAACGCCTCCAATAGTCCATCATCACACTTGTCGGCAAATTCACAAAATCAGTACCTAGAGAGGGAGAAATAAGGGGATGAAACACCGTTGTCTTGGCTTATGCATCATCTTTTGTCAAGTCCAATTTGTATTAGCCTCCAGCCATATCCAGGAAATATGGGTTCAGGATTCATGTTCAGTGAGAATGGTAATCTTCAGATGAAGTGAGTCTGTCAGAGGCAGAGAGATGTGTGACAACTTGAGTCAGCTCTAGGAAGAGAGAGATTTGCCATTGTAGAGGAAACAGGCTCAGACCGTCTCAAACTGACATTGATTTAATATAAGTCAGAGGGAGATTAGCTGATGAAGATGATCTGATTAGCATTATCAGTGCTGTATGGCATTCGCTGGTCTTGTCACCGTCACTTCAGAGGGAACAAATCAACTCAAGCCAAAATGTTTCCTTCAGGAGATCAAATCTTTTTAGCCCTAATAACCATGACACATAATTACTGAAATGTGCTCAGATGTGTGCACAAAAGCTCTCAAAAATACATTATTCAAACCTCATTTAATTGTTTTCAGGTCTTTTATCATCATTCAGCTCACTTGAGAACAGAGTACAGTCAGTGCCCTTCATTCAGTATTCTGGTGCAGCAAGTTAGAAGGGTGCAATACGAGCATGTGATCTTATTGGCTACCACGGCTGGTTAGCTGTCAGGTGATGGTATGGGGATTAATTGCATTAGCTCCACTCTCTTACCCAGCATAGAATATGTGACAAAAACACCACAAAACGGCCCATTAAAATTCAATGAAACCAAGCAACAAAAAAAGACGACAAACAATCAAAAGTGTCTTTAATATTCATTTTGCAGCAGGCCTGCGACGGGCCGATATTGACGGTGGAGTGAACGGGGGATTCATTAACATCTCCTCCCTCACTGCTTCCTCTCGCTGAGCCATTCCTTGCTGCGTCGTCAAATTCACTTATCTCTCTGAAGCAATTAGCCACTGGAGGCTCCATTGACCTGAGCCTTTGTTAGACTAACGGGTTACATTAGCATGGCCGTAGCCTGGCAGTCTTGGCAATGCATGTGTCTGTGCCAATGTGAGAAGCACTGATAAAGAGGAGCCCTGAAGTGTGCACATGCATGTGTGTTTGGGAGGATACAGGAACTACATACATGCATATTAACTTATCATTGTGCCACTATTGAGCACCTTTAGTGTGCTCTTTATGTGTGTGTGTGTGTGTGCTGATGTCCTGCTTGCACAAGGATGGTGTGAATAACTCAACAGTCAGTGTAAGCAATTCATATCTGTGTGTAAATTTAATTTTGCTTGCCTTTATGCTATGGCATGCAAAAAAATTCAAGAGTTGAATGCACAGCAACACTGATAAGGTACACAACAGCTATCAGACTCCAGCAATATACATTTCGATATACAATATCTCCATTGTATTATGTGGTCTGTGGTGCACAAGCACGGCAGAAGTGACAGATTTAATTTTTCCTACTGAGGCTATAAGATTACACACATACACATGACAATATGATGAGTTGCAGCGCTTGCAGGGGGGAAGCGTTGCTTGCTGTCACTGCTGAACATATAACTATAGAGACCATTGTGTGGTGTGTGACCTGTGGCACTCTGTTGCTGAACATGGTATGGTAACAGTGCTATATAAAGCTTGTTTCTAATTTGAAGAAATTACATTTCCTTTACTGTCACACTGTATTACTGTCAACCATGCAGTGAGCTTCCTGACATGTGAGAACACAACAACAGAGAGAATCCATGTTAAGATGACATATGAATATGAATCTGTCAGACAAACAGCCCCCATTTATGCAAAGCAGAGAAATAGCCTACTAGTAAGTGTTTCAGTGTTTGTGCCAATGACAACAGCAGCTAAGTATGCATGCATTATTCATAATTAATTATCCAAATGTGTTACTCCTTCCTTATTTACCAAATTAATGGTTTGTTTTGCTGAGAAAAGTCTTCTGTCTGCTATGCTGGGTGGAGAAACAGCGTCCTCATAAATTTCACTGGCAGGTGAGGTATGGGGAGAGTGATGAGACAGAACAAGGGAGGATCAAAGACATAGAAGCCATTAGTTCTGCTGCTTCTGTGGCTCACTGCTATACAACTTTAAAATCACCACAGGCAGTGACCTCACAAATTCTACAATGTTGTGGTACTTGTAGTAAAACTGAGAGTCAAACTCCCGCCCCATCTATAAGCTAGCATCTGTTCCACTGGCTGATGCTCACTACCACGCTGAAAAATGTTCATGGGAACTGTAATTTTTTTTATATGCTAACAAATGTTATTGTTGATATTACAGACAGGTTCAAATTGTCATAACAAGGGCTGTCCAGCGGATACTAATTTGTATCTTCGATCCACTAGCTATCCTGGTGGTGCTGTAGAGCAGGCTGATATTCAGACACATATTTTCAGTTTCCTGATCGTGGCTGCGCATCTGCCGGGACTGGCAGCCAGATGCCGTGCCCTCAGCCAGACCTCAGCCCAGACGACAAGCTCCACAGGCGGTGACTGGCGTCTCTCATCGTGCTCTACCGTGTTCGCCCTCAGAGCTCAGGGCTATACGCCTCTACGGCTTCTTCTGTGCCAAGCTGACAGATGCCCTGTCAGCACAGATGTGAATGGTGTGGGGGTGGTGGGGGATGGCAGAATAGACCTAAATCACTGTGTAATCAACGTGTGTGGTTGGAAGGTGATGGGGGCTCAGCGGGCACGCAAACATTTACAATTGGCCAGGCAGTCCTTGTAAACAGGAGTGGTTGTACAAAAGAGGCAGGTTGAATAATTGATAGGATGTAAGAGGATCTGGCTTTGGGGGATTTTGGAGCATTGATTCTGGCTGAGAGGGAGTGAGCAGGGGGGGAGAGAGAAAGGCTTTGCTGGTGCTAACCTTTATAAATGCTTTTCTCTTTCCTTTAGCCATCACCTCGCCCAGCCCCGGTGATTCTATGCATGCCAGGTATAGTTTTTCATGTCTGCCTCCTTTGCTTTCCAGCCTCTCTCTATGTTCTCCTTTTGTGATGTTTTTCTGTGTGAAAATAGTGGGTAAGCCATCATGGCAGCGCATGACAACAACATAGCCAGAGAGAAACAAAAGAGCAGATGGCTGCAAAGAGGAAGGGAGAGAAAGAAGAAGAGAGAAATAAAGAGAGAAATTATGGAAAGAAAGGAATAATGGAATAAGAAAGATGCAAGACAAATTACACAAGAAAGCAAAGAGGGAAACAAAAAAGACAAACGGGAAAAGGATAGAGAGATAGAGGGAGGAGAACAAACAATAGTGTCTCAGTAAAAGGGTAGAGAGAGGAACACTGTCATAGCAAAACATGTCACTCTGTCTGCCTCTGGCACAAAATGTCAGAAAACAGCTAATATAAGTTTGTGAGATTTCCCCACTTTACCTGGATGAAAGTTATTAATAATCTTTCCTCTCTCTCTCTCTCTCACACACACACACCATCTATACTGTGGTAACCCTTTCATCTCGCCAGCTGCAGGGCTCATAAAACCGAGCTGATATAAATAAATTCACCAGCTTGGTTTCGAGCCCTGCCCTTAGTCTGCCAACAAACACACAGGCATGCACCACACAAGCGTGTAGATACACACACACACACACACACAAACACAGACACAAGCACACACTGTTTCACAGCCTCTTTTGACTTTGCACACTTCACATTCACATCATGTCCGCAGACTAAGAAACAAGCTTATCTGTGGTTGTTTCACTCGAGCTGTACTTTGCAGATGTAGGAGAAAATGTCTTGAAGTCTTATTCTTGTCACATGAAACAGAATAGGTATCAAGATGTGACATTTCTCAACACTGGTCACTGGTAAAAGTGCTGCTGTCTTGTTATTGTTGTGCAAGTGATGGGCACTCGCTCTATTCAAATGCAAATTTCCCTTTGAACAAAGTCGCACAGCCGTACCATCAGGTGCTTTGACTGTATATTGCTTGTTTTTATCAGAATACATCACAAACATTGCACTTGAATATTGTACAGTGCCACATCGGAATGATTTGCACTTCAAAGTCACACACAGTCACTTTTTTCCTCATACCCAACAATTGCTGCAGTAATTTAGCAACTGGTCTTGCTTTATCGTAACACTTTGCAATTAGCTAAGATGGCTATGCTAATGCTTTCCCTCCTCTCGGCAGCCCTCTTTGGCTTCCTGTGGCTAGGAAAACTGAAATAGAAATGAGGCCTTTATTGGACTTCATCTTGCTCCGGGATTTGCTATATCGTTAGTTCAAATGAGGCCCGTTTGGTGCATGAAGTAACTGAGAACAGTGGGTGGCTTCTCCCAGACAAGAGACATGTGTTTGTTTGGCATTGGGTGGGTGGGTTACATCATCTAGCTGTCCGCCTCATGGCCATGCGCTCCTCTGTGCCGACACAAAGACAACGCGCTAAGACCATCATCAGAGGAAATTAGCTCAGTAGCGTTGAAAGCGCTCGCTTCTCACAATAGCCAGTGGCCATGCTAAATCATTAGACTGTCACTTCGTTGGGGTTGAGTCCAATTATTCTCTCAATCCGCCTCCAAACCAAATTGCATTATTGCAATTATATCCATTGCATGACATATTGTCGCAGCGAGGCTGTATGAGATGGGGAAAGGAGGAGAGGGGCCGAAAAAAAAAATGAGGCAGATGGAGGGGGAAAATAATTTTGGTGGCATTATCAAGCACCAGTGAATGTCTCACTGTTTGCTAACTGGCTCTTTAAAAGGGCATATTGATTATGTTTTCTGCTGTAACGGACGTTTGTATTTACCACGCAAACATCCCTCACAAACATCTCTCCCAATCACCCTTTCTCTCACTTTTTCTCATTGATTAAGATGTTTCCGTGTCAGTCTTTGTTATGGGACCTATTCTTGTTACTTGTTACAGACTTTTCCCACTTCTCCCTCTCCCTTCGTCATCACTCTCTTTATGTGCCTACCTCTCTCTCCTCCCGTCTTTCTTTTGCAGAGTCTCTCACCACAGCTTTTGCTGTCACAGCACCCTTGTCATCAGGCTGTCAGTACTAATCAGAACACGGCGCTGCTGATCATTGTGCATCAGATCATTATCCAGACCTTCCACTCTGATGAAGTCCGAGGTGTAATACAGTGCGTGGTCCTGTCAAACCCGCCGCCGGTTCTGTTGGCATCACCTGCCTGAACTGTAGATCATAGTTCCTGCCAAGAGAGTCAGTACTGCCACTGGGATGAGAAAGCATCACACTGAAGTGTTCAGAAATGACACTAACTGACTTCATACTACTTCGCTTCAACCCTTCAATCTCTCGCTTGATACGCATATCAGCTTCTAGCTGCAACTGTGGAATCCAAATCATATCAGAAAATAATATTTCTGCTTGCTTTAAATAAGATTAGGATCAACACTCACGAGTGTAATAAAGTTCATATTTTCAGTAACAGCTTCACTGTGCAATTTCCAGTTCTCCAACAGTCAGTTGAAGAGTTTACTCTTTTCAACCATTGTTTTAGTGTAATCAAACCTCTTCTCTCCCCATTTCTTGCACTAGACAGGAGTATGTGTATGTGTTTATAAGTATGCCCTTGTGTGTGGCTGTGCCTGTGTCTGTCTGCAGTGAGACCTTGGCCCCAAATGTAATTAGACTTGGTAATGATGTGGCCTGTTTACAGCTTAAGCCCTCTGCTAATGATAAATGCACTTGACGTATGTAGTCCAGACTACACTTCAAAAAGAGAGTGTGGGACAAGCTCCATGTCAGTTTGTCAGCCAGCGGTAATGTATCATTCATTTACATTCTGGACCTCGTGCACAGAGACCCATGTCCTCAGAGATGTTTTGGACTGACCACAGTTTTGACAGCTGACTAATCACCTTAACCCTAACCCTAACTGCAAGAATCCTCGAATTCAGTGAGGAAACTTGATAAATGATACAGCTATACCATTTATATTTCATGTTATTGTATATATGATCATTAGTTCCATGGATGATCATCAGTTATGGATGTATCAGGTTATTCACTATTATTATATTACAATTTTCTGGATTCAGTAAGAATTTGTTTATTTATTTTTTATATGATTTATGAACAGTTTCATGTGATATATTAATTATATTAAGATTCATTATGTATTTACATCAGATTATCAGTGTTCTGTTAGTAATATGTATGATTCCTCAGTGTCTGTCGCATTGATGCAAGTCTTAATGGTATTGATAAGATTCTGTGTTGTTTGGACTATGCATTAATGAAAAGAGGTGACATGAGAGAGAGAGAGAGAGTGAGAGAGATCCCATGCCATGCAGACCCCTGACCACCTGCTCTCTCTCCTTGTTTGCCAGGCAGCCAAGGGGTCAACGTGGAAACACTCAGCAGACCTCCACTTAAACACAGACCGAAATGCATGTTCTCCCTCATTAATCCACTCAGCATGAATGTGTATGGCAATGTGCACATTTACACGTGTGTAGCCAGAGTGCATGCACATCCCTGTGTGTCCCTGTGAGAGTGTGTGCAAATAGGGTGGTCTGGCTCCCCAGGGGGTTAGATGGTGGGATGGTAGGGGCTGGGTGCTTGGTGATATGACAGCACTGGGGCAGAGCAGGGTCAGTTGGTGCAGCTCCATCTGTGGCCCTTCTGTTCCTCCACTGGCTGACCTTTGACTGTCTTTAGGTGTTACATGACAAGGATATCTGAGCCATGGCCCTTTAGGGCTGATAATGCTGCAGACTCAGTATACACAGAGGTTAGTAGAAATGTGCATGAAGTGGCTCCAGAATAAATCACACCTCCTGCCAAAGGTCAAATGACTTGGAGCCAGGAGTCCGTGTGTGTGTGTATGAGGACAGGTGTTTCTGGATAAAACTGAGTGGGGATTTTGTTGAGGCTTTGATTCACACTTGACGCTGTGCTAATGAGAGAAAAAAACTGTAACTTCACAGCGCTAATTTGGGTGTAATATCCCAAAGTCAGCCAATCCACTGAGGACAGGAGAGAGAGAAAATTAAGCATCTGCTTCATTTCCCTAACTGGCCGTAGCCAGACTCATTAAGAAGAACTATGCTCATCCAGAGAGGCTTGGGTCCTCATAGAAACACGCGCGGAGCCAGTTAAGGGAAGTAGAACACGTAGAAGACTATAAAATCTGCATCACAGCTCACCTCCATTTGTGGAGTCACAGAATCCAAATGAGAATCTCAAAGGGAAATCACACAATGACAGCAGATTAGTGACAACCAATGACATTAACATGAAGGAAACCTTCATAATATCAAAGGGACTGATGTTTCCACACTTTGCTGCTGACGCGTGTTTCCAGTGACTGTGAACATCCTTCATTAACCTCAGTGGTGATGATTTTGAGCTGCAAGGCCGGCTTAAACAAAGCTGCCTATCAGGCTGCTGAGCTGCCTGGCAAGATTTCTGGGTCACTGAATGTGAGAGCTGAGCTCATAACAAAATGAAGGCTGTTGTCGCTGCGGAGTCACACAACAGATGGGGTACAGAGACTGTTTACGGCCACAGTAATGGCAAAGTTTTCTGTTAAAGAGGTTAGTGAGAGTCGGAGGAATCAATTAGCTTTGGATGGGGCAAGGTTCTTAAAATTCATTAGTGACAGCCTAATTATGGAGGAACAATGGGCCGATAATTACATCTGCAATAATTAATACACTTACTGTAACAAAAGGAGCATTGAGAACACAATCATCAGCTAATAGCTTATTACTGAGTTGATACAATCAGCAATTCTGTAATGAGAGACGACAAAGCAAAAAACTCGGGCGCTGTGTGGCGGAGGATAGGGCCTGTTGTTGCAGATGTCCAAATCTGAACGTATTCCCATAAGTCTGAATGTTGGTGAAGGCTGTCACTGAGCAACACCAATAAATTCATAAGCTGTCTCTGTATGTGATGACTGGCAAACTTACTTAACCTTAGTATGTTCAAGCAAAGTATTTGTCAAGGTCTGGAATCAAAAAGAGCAAAAAAAAAAAACAATGCTCACAAAGTTTTGTGAACTTTCTGTGAATTTGTGTGTGTGTGTGTGCACGCGTGTGCAACTTTAGTGTAGTTTTACTTAAAAATGCACTGAGCAATTGCAAGGCAGTTTTGCAGCAGTGATCAGTTTTATGCAAAGTGAATACCTCATTATAGAATAGAGGACTTCACAAACAAAATAGGGGACTCAAGTCATGCTGAAGGACAACACTGTCATGTTTCTGTCCTTTGATGATGGACAAGGTGAGGACAGCAAAATCTGACATGAGATCTTCGTGCTGTCATTAACTGTTCATCTTCTGGGTGGCGTACCCATCCTAGAAGAATTGTCAGCAAGGTCCCTGCCAACCTGAGGGAAGTGTCATAATTACAACAGCCTGGAGGTACCTTGATGTGAGTGTTGCATCCCCCAGTGAATGTCATATAATACCTGGGCAGGAGACAAGGTCATCCTTGACTGCAGGTAAGTCATCATAGTTGCTGAGTTGCTCTTCTTTCAGCTGAAAAAATGCATCTGATTTGTGGGTGTGACAGATGTTTAAACAGCTAGTACTTTTGGTGGATTTGTTCTGATTGGCCAAACAAGTGCATGCATAGTGAAAAATGAGCAACCCTAGAGGCAGATAAAACATTAACTGGTAAATTTCAGTGTTTTCTAGTCTTTGTGACCAAACTGTCAATTTGTTTGCAAGTGAACATTCCACTCTCCTATCTTGAACATGTGGTAGGCCTATATTTAGATTTGGATCATAAGTTGTGCTTATGGACTTTGAGATTACTTGGATATCTCTTTCAGTGTTTATATGTACAGAAATAATGTATGATAAAATAAATACCATGCAAATGGTTCTGAATGGGTCATCTCAAATAACAGTTTTGTATCAAGACTCTTAATTCGATACCATATATTACAATATGTATGTACAGTATGTATCTAATACACATTTTTGCATTGATTTTAAATGTAAGGAGCTATACATGTCAGGAAGCCCTGATGTCTCTAAATGTGGCAGCAAAAATGAATCCTAAAATAGTACCTCCTTTTTATCTCAGTAATTTTTGCCATATCAGTCCACTCTGTAGTATCCATCTCCCTGATAATTTAAACCCATGAGAGGAAGGTCCTTTTTAATTGATTGTTGTATGCTTGGCAGGTAGTGTGTGGGAAACCCTGGGCCATGATCAAGGGAACTATAACTGCTCATTAGATAGTGTAATAGAATAAGATGTCCACAGGGAAAGTCATAAACCATCTCCTCATTATTACTCCTGCACACCTTTGCTTGTGTGAAATGGTGTACTCCACAGCAGTGTAAACGAAAGAAAAGCCCATGAGATCAGACTGTCTGCCCTCCTCTCAGCTGTCTTGACAGATGTCAACATGTGAACGATTGTCCTTGGGTAAACCTCTGGTGGGTTGGGGGATATATATGATGTAAGCTGTGGGAAATGTAGAGTCCTTGAGAGGGTTGGAGGCTTTATTTGAAAAACTTGTCATATGTGCTTGTGGAATGCTGGCACACTTTTGAACATTCAGATGCATCAGTGAGAATAAAAATAACAAAAATATTTACATTTCAGTAACTTTAACATTCATAACACTAAGGGTTAACTGGTGCAGTGGGTAAGTCAATATTATTATGGGACCTGTACTGACTGTAGTCCTAACATTTTCATTACTTATTTTGTGTGTGCACATATAGACAGCTATATAACTAGCAATTGCTACTTTACTAATTTATCATGTCAGGCACCTGTTTGTTTACATTGTTAAAGCCATTTAAACAGAGGACAAGCAGTTTCTTTCTGTATATGTACTATGAGCAAGACTATTGATATAAGTATGCTGTATAAACATCTATAAAACATTGTCAGGATGAAATGTCAAAAAAGATTCTATTTCTAGTTCTGTGAAGAAATATCAAAACATTGTCATTCCCATATTTTCAAATGATTTCTGCTATAGGTACAGTGATTGGCTTTACACAGAGTGGCTGAGATGGTTACAAGATGGTCAGAGGCTTCATTCAATACCTGACAGTCAGAAAAAAACACAGTAGCAGTTAAATCTCAGACAAGTGAGCAAACACAGATGTTTTTGGGGGGAGGATAATATGACTTTGGTTAGTCTGTTATATGGGCTGTGGTGTAAGTTCTTGAGCAAGGAAACAATCTGAAGCCAGGGAATGGTGGGCTGGATTCTGTTAGAATGGCCTCCGCCAAATGGTTCTGCATTGTGCACATTGTTAGATTCAATGTTTCAATCAAGAACACTTCAGTTGTCAAGTTTATTTTGATCACAGTTACTGTCTCAAAGGTTTTCACAGGCTGGTATTGGACATGGAAACAAATCACAACCCTTTCACTAAGGCAAGAAAAACATCTGAAATAACCTGAAGAGACCTCTGGCATGACAACTAAATAGGGGATACTCTTCCACCTTGAAAAATATGCGCAGAGTGAGGAATACCATAAGATAGAAAAAGAAAGATACAATATACTGTACATTGTATATTACTGACATCATAGCAGATCAGAAGACAGACTGTAAGGGTATCTTATGGGGTCACAGTGTAACATTCTCCTGAACATCACACCGGTGTAATGACACCCAATCTGGCAGCACTAGAAATAACTTTTGTACATGTCAGAAAGGGCAACACCTGCAACCGCTGCCAGGAAGAGCACTGTGTTGGTGAAGGTCTTCAGCTGGCGGCACTGACCAAAGAGTCAATGGCAGCATCTGCATCCGCTGCCAAGCAGCAGCCCTGGTGTCCGACATCTGGGCGAGAGGAAAGAAAGAAAGACAGCACAGGCGAACGCATTCAGCTCACATTCACAGAGTGCAGACAGCCAGTGAATGTAAAAATACAGCAGCAGTGAGGAGGCTTACTGTCAAAGGGGTTCAAACCCGTGCTTTCTTTTTGAATTATTACCCCTCTAATCATGAGGCTTGTCTGCTGGTGAAGGAGTCTGAGGTGAAGCACATGTATCCTAATGTTTAGTTAATTTTCACTTCCTTGCATCCATATTTCAAGCATCAGAGCTCCTCACTGCACAGAAAAGAGTAGAAGTCATTACTTATGTCGACCTTTTAGTGTCCGCCAGAACAACTTGTGCATCACTGCAGGAGGCTGTCGGAGGCAGTGAACTGAGACATGACTAGATGGGACTGTGTGTCTGCCAGTCCGTCCGTCTAGCAGACAGGTATATTGACTTTCATTCATGGGACATATCTTGCCGTTTGCTCAGGGTAAATGTTAGAGCTATGACTATGCTTGACTGATGCTGTAGATCGGCCTTAGACTAAAGTAAATATTCCCCTCATGAGCAACCCTGACTAGGTAGCTACTGGCTGTCAGCGGGACATTCACACCTCTATTACATCTGGCAGGGCTCGACACAACTCAGCCAGATAGCCTGACTGCTATTTACACCTACTCACATCCTGCACACTGCATTTCTGACAGTTTGGCCTGTTCCACCTCCAGCTTCATCCATTTCTTGGGGAAAATATGTGTACAGACTTACAGTATGTATCATCATATCTAGTCAATACTTAATAATGTCTATCTTTTTTTTTTTTTTATAACCTCACACTTATTTTTCACAGTCCTTGCCATCATTTCTAGCCTGTCAAAGCCAGCCCACACTTTTGCATCTGTCACTGAGGTCTGGCAAGGCCATGGGTAAATTAGCTAGAGACAGACATCATTTCCAATGGGTTGTATAACTTGTGAATGACACTGCCCGCTTTCAAACAGACATAGACACAAACCCTTCCTAGATCTTTTTGGGTGAAATAGGCTTTCATTAGTCCTTGTATTCAATGTTCAAAACGGGAATACATGGTTTGGTGCTCTAGCATCATTGTCAAAGTACTTATAAAGTGTCCATCAACTCAGTTTATACATCAATCGAGCCAGGAAATGGGCCATGCAGTTGCAGAATCATGCAATATCATAAACAATTTCCATGGTTTTTGAAATCCAATATGTGGTGCATCACCATCAAAACATTCACATTTTAGTGGATGTTTTTCAAACTTATATCTTATAGGGCAGTGGTCTCCAACCACCGGGCCGCGCACAGAAAGAATAAACATTTATGATTTCATCTTCGTAGTCTGTGCAGTGTTTTATTTTGAAAAAATGACCGGAATCTCTGCCCACTACATCCGTCTGTGCCCCATATTACCGCTTGACGCATACCTGTCTAGGTCATGGCTGTGATGCCCGACAAGTTAAAATGAGTAAAAAAAAAAAACAAATATCTGTGGAGAGCTTCTTTAAATAGGGAAAAGGGCCCAATGATGAAACAACAGAAAAGCCCGAGGCTGTCAAGAAAAACAAAGCTGCATTTAGTGGGAAATACCAGGAGTCCTACTTAAAACGCTTTATAGCAACAGATGATCCACGTGCTCCAGGCCCGCTCTACATGATATGTGGCAACAGGCTATCAATTGAGGCAGTGGAGCCTTCAAAACTGCTTCGACACATGTAGACAAAGCACCACAAGCCTGATCCCAAGTTCTTGGAGGACAAAAACGTGAACAAGAGGGACAGAGCCACCACAGCAACAGGTGTAGCTGCACTGAGGACACACGTGTTTCGTGGCTAACCGTATCGCTAGGGCAAAGAAGCCCGTCACTGTTGATGAGGAGCCGATGCTGCCTGCTGCTGCGTTATGGTGAGTTGTATTTAAAATGCTCTTTACTTGTGTTTGGTTTTATGCCGAATCTATGTGCCGGTAATCCCCCCGGCGGCTGGTCCGTGAAAATATGATCTTGCGTGAAACCGGTCCGTGGTGCAAAAAAAAAGTTGTTATAAGGGGAAACTGAACTCCTTGCATAAACATTAATATTACAGCTCAGCTGTTGAGAATGAAATCATAAATTGCACCCAGTGTTTGAAACTCATCTGCTTGTGTGGTTGTATTGTGCATTTGACTGTGAGAGCTGTGTCTAGTGGTGGTGTTGTGTCAACATATTTTACAATTAATCAGATGAGTAAAATAGTCCCAAAACTGTGGGAATTTGTGACAGAACAACCTAAAATTTAAGGAGCACGGAATTGAATTTCCTTTTTGAGTTCAGTATACTTCAGTACTCCCCAGTCACCAGATCTGGGATGTGGTAGAACAGGAGATTAACAGCATGAATGTGCAGAAATGATGTGATGTGATTTCCAATATCTTGTGCAATCCATGCCTTGAAGAATTGAGACTGTTTTGAGAATAAAGGATGTCTCTACTCAGTATCAGTATGGTGTTCCTAATAAAGTGCTCAGTTAAAGTACCTATTTTTAAGCTTTGAGATGATAGGAATTAAGTGACAGGATTTTCAGAAACAGAGTGAAATGTCAGATTCATCCCAATCAAATTTTGTCATTTTCATTTCAATATTCCCTCTTTCAGTTACTTTGTGAAAGTGTCTATTTCTATAATTCACTTCCTGTATTGATTCAACCTTGACAAATGTCCCCTCCTATAAATACCTAGGAATATGCAGTTACATCCTAGACATGTTTTATCACCTACATGACATTCTATACATGAAATGGATAAAGAGCTGGTGTTGCTGTGCATAATGCTCCCCGCTTATGACATCTTAATTAGCAGCATCTGCACTCGTTCACAGCAGTATGCGTGTATGACAAACTCCCTAAGTCACCAGAGTCTACTGGGACTTAGTTCTAATGACTGTTGACTATTTCTCATTCAGCGACTGAGCATTCATTGCAGTCCTCCAAGGGTTGGTTCCCCCACGTGCACACTCCCACGTCAGGCCATGACCTTGTCAAACCTACCCACCTTGAGGATTAAACAGAGATGGGGACTAGTGGTTTGGCATCAATGGAAGCACTCTGGAGATTCCTGGGAGAGGGTGTATTCAAGTGTTTGCTGCTGATAAGTGTGTGTGGGTGTGTGCATATATATGAGTCTTCAAATGGATATTTGTTTTCATTGCAGTGTGTGCCTGTATGTTTTCGCAGACATATGACACATGCATACAATAGTGCATTGCATGTGGGTGTAGTTGCCTTTGCATGCATTTCTATGTGGATATGCAGGTGATAGAAACAATAACAGGGACTGTATAATATAATCTAACACAGGACAGGACACCACTGCATACTGCACTATGGCCTTTAATTTTACCATACAGTGGGATTAACACCTTGACACCTCTATCTGTGATACAGACATATTGATTCGATATCTGTTTGTCAACACCTGTAAGGCAGAAGGATTGAAGATTAAAATCGAACATCATATGCTTTACAAATACATAATTACTTCATATTATGCAGGTGTTGCTATTATTAGATCTACCCACGGCAGGAGTAAACACAATAACAAACAGTATGTTCCCTCCCCTCATCTGCCCCCTCCAATATAAGACAAATCAATTTGAATTCACTTGAGAAATGAATGACACACTGTTTGCGAGCCCCTGCTCTGCTTTTCATTTAGCATCAGCTGGAGAGAGCAGGAGGCGAACTGCATCACATTACAATGACAGCATAGCAATAGACAGGGGCCAACCCTCCTTTTATAAACACTTAATCTCCATGCTTGTGAATGTCCTTTGATTTGTGACCTTTAGAGCCATGGGGCAGGCTCTGTGTGTCCCTGTAAAAGGACTGCTCCACCCACCCTCCATCCTGGTGGCTCAGTGATTAATGCCCTGCCCTCATCTTTTACTCTTTTACTGCTTGAGTCTGTCACATAGTGTTCTTAGCTCTTTAAAAAGTTAATGTTATGTCTGAAATGTAGCTTGGTTTTACCTCATCTCCTCCTCCATAGGAGAATATTCTGCCTAACACTTGTTGCTTTATAAAGGTGCAAAGTCCAATTATTCAGCGATAACAATAATGTAACATAAAGAAGCGCTGATTAAATTCCAGTCACTCCCCTGTCAGTGACTTTGTCACAAGGCTATCTATCCAAAGACTTCTTTAATCTGATCGCTTCATGTGGATCGCAAGTGGATTTTCGTTCCTCTCTGAGCCCCTACTATTCATGTTTTATTAATGTCATATGCTGTCGAGTTGGGCTCTCCTAACTGACTTACCAAGTCATCCCTTTCCTTGTCACAAATCAAATTAGCCCAGGCTGTGATTAATCATCAGGCGGAGCACCCAGTGAAAGGGGGCTGACACCTTATTAATTTCCTTAATTACATCTTGTATTAGGTTTCAGAATCGTCCCGTCTAATTATGCCGCCTTTGACTCCCAACTCTTTCAACCTGGCTACACAAATTATTTGTGCAACCAGGGGTATTTAAATGGATTTCATTTAATATAGGCGAGTGTGATTAATGTAATAACGATGGGGGTGGGGTGGTGGGGGGTGTTCAGGTGGAAGGTTTTCAAACGACTTTGCTTTCAGTTCTTTCATTTGTTACACAACAGAAAGCCAGGGATAGGCTTCAAAGTTGGGTCATGCACCATTTTACACACCATGTTTGAAATAGGCATTACATCATCTTGCAAAGTTTGACTTTGAGTTAATATTACCGGGAATTATTGATTACTGTAGCCTTGATTTTTGCCATATTAAAGTGAATGAATTGTGGAAAATAAGATCAGAGATATTCCTGTGAGTCTTGTGAGTATTTTTCAGATAGATTTGCTCAAAAGGCTGCCCTGCTGAATGTTAAAAAAACATGTATTTTAGCCTTGCCCTTTATGTTATGTGTTAGTGTCTTCACACTTATAAAATATCATGTTCTTAAATGTACAACAGCGTCTTTAAAAGGTGTAATTTCATTGCTTCTCATATAAAGCCCAGAGAATATCAATATATTGCTATTTAACATGCAGTAAAACAAATATCTGACTGCTGCAGCACAGCACTGGGCTTCCGGGTAGCAGAAAATTATGAATCAGCCAAATGATCAACACATTTCATATAAGCTCGTGGATAGGCTCGCAGAGCTTTGCTGCCACTGTCATTATTTGTGTTTAGAAGGCAATTCTGGAGGTGCTGAAATGAAAAAGAGAGATTATGTGGCTGAGTGCACACACAGTGCCTATGAATCATAGGAGAAGGACTGTGCTGTTTAATCGATGACACAGTCCAGGCATTCATTTACTAAGTTGTTCATATGGGGAGCGAGTTTAAATAGTTTTGCTCTGAGCACTTCAGGAAAATGCACTGCCAGTGTTATATGAAATGAGAGCGGTGGCTTGGGACATCCCTATATCGGCCTGCAGTGTACCGGCGATCACAGTTTCTCTCCAGCTGAAGCTTTCACATTAAAACTTTGCTATACTGAAAATTGCTTCATGTAAAACACAGAGAACTGCTTTCATATGTACTACATGGACTCAGTGAAGCATAGCTGTTCCTGCTGTAAGTGCTTTTTTTTTTAGATGCACATTCTAATAGGCAATCACTACCTTTTATGCTGGAGTTGCTGGATGAAATGGTCAGTCAGAGGTGAAAGGTGCACCCCACTGACAATCACTGGGCCACAAAAGCATGTAATTTTATGGTACTTTCTGAGGTGTGTGTAAACATATGCAAATGTATAACAGTGAGTCAGAAGTACATCATGGATGTGTGAGGCTTTGGTGACAAAAAAACAGTTAACTTCACAGCTTGGCAAAACAACATCTGGAGCACCAACACAATATTAGACAAGTGCAAGCTCCTCTGCTTCTGATATATTATTCTTCTCTATAGCGTTCTTAGATGAATATCACTGGTCAAGTGAGCTTCGCTTAATATTATATATTAAGTCACTGAGGGAAAAAAAAAACTAAAAAAAAATATAATATACACACATATATATATATATATATATATATATATATATATTATTTCAGTGACTTGCATTATGACAGCTTTGTGTCACCTACAGTTATTATGTATACATAAGCCTATTTGTCTTCTATTTGCTGTCTGTCAGGGAGAGTATGATACAACAGAGAAGCTAATACAGAAAAATACTTGTGCTACATAAGTCACTTAGTTGACAAAGTCACTTTTCAAACTCTGATCAACCACAGTGTTTTTTACGAAGCTGTTCTAGTGTAAAATATTCATATTGGATATTCTTCTGTATGTGACTGAGTGTAACTAGTTATGCAAGTGAAACTGTGCCAGTGTAGTTAGAAAGCTAGAATTACTGCCTCTGGTCACAATCTTCCCTTGTGTTCCTGACTTATGGTGCTGAATGGTAGCCAGAAACACATTTTGTATAACATTATGACAATGAAGTTGACCTTTGACCTTTTGGATATCATCATTTTATCCTATTAGACAGTTGTGTGAAATGTTGTCAAAGTGAGTGCATTAATTCTTGACTTATAATCAGTTCGTCTTTGAGGTAAAGTGGACATTTATGCATCCACAAGAATGGATGGTTGGACAAGCAACCTGAAAACATTATGCTTCTGGCCACAGCTGTCGCTGGTGCAGAGGCATGATAAAACTACTCTATATGAGATAATAGTGAGAGGTCCTTGTTGACTGCATCTATCCAGAGAGAGGACAGCGATTTCTCCCTAATAGATCCATGAGGGACAAAGAGTGAACTGGGCACTCTTTGCTAAGCATCCTGGATTTCTGGCATAGATTCTTATGCATCTGTGTGTTTTCAGGACCTATATTTGTTCAGGCATCATGGCCATTTTAAATTTATGTCAGCTAGATTTTCTACAGTCATCATGTAGTATGTCAAAACTATGACCATAAAGG
Organism: Lates calcarifer; assembly: GCF_001640805.2. Taxonomy (NCBI): domain Eukaryota; kingdom Metazoa; phylum Chordata; class Actinopteri; family Centropomidae; genus Lates; species Lates calcarifer. The sequence continues at coordinate 15,721,818 of NC_066844.1, forward strand.
CTTGTCATACAATATATTGTGCTGCAGTCCTCCAAACTGTTATTCCCTTTGACATCAAACAGAATACCATGCTTATGAGATGTGAGAGGCTATTACATAATATTGTTTATGTAGACTAATTCTGATGGGTTCTTTTTATACTTGTGAACATATCATAAAAAAAATGCAGGTTATGTGTAGAGCTGCTGCAACATGATTTAATGACGTGGGCAATTTGCAGTTCTTTTGTGATGGATGGAGGCTGGTTATAACACAGCACCTTGTGTTACAGCGGAACCTTTTGCGTGGTCTGCCTGTCTAGCTGCACTCATCAATGTAGTCTGACAAATAAAATGCATTGTGGTGATGGCTCAGGCAGTAGTATCTCACTTCCAATGTGGATCAATGGCCATCGCCTTGAGACAGAGACACCATTCTATTTGGGATGATAGCTTGGGGGAAAACAAGGTGGGGAAGGTAATACAAAATAGAAATACCCTGGACAGTCATACACAGGCACTGTCGTGGGAATAACATCTAAATTGATTTCTGCACCATGCTCATGTTAACATTCCATTCTAGCAGAAAGGTTTGCTATACTGGCTACTTAGATAAAGGAAGGCATACTGCCCTCTGTCTGCTTGTGTGTCAGTACACTTGATGGTGGGTTATGGTGATTTGCCAAACAGAGTAGACTGCTGTGAGTTGTATACATTTAGGGCCAGGATAGCACATTATGGTAATTTACACTAAATTCTGGTTTGATAGCCTCTCACACAATTGTCTCCTTACAGTACCTTAAGTAAGTAACGCCTGCTCGTGATCTTGGCACTGTACAGAGTATGAGCATGGCACTTAGATTTCACCTGCCTAAGCGAAATGATAGTATTGAATCTAAATGAGGCATGCTTGGCCCTCCAGGGTGGCTCTGTCTCCTCCAGGTCCAAAAACTGTGTCCTTCACAATTCCTGCTTGCCCTTGTACCTCTCATTTGCATACCAGAGAATGAGGCAGCTCATTGGCTGAGGGTGGAATTGGGAAAAGCAGTTCCATCCTGCACCTATTAGACAATCATCTTTGCCATTAACCCAGACTAAAGACTCTGCTGAGAGCTGTTTCTAACAATGCTGCATCAGTGTGTTAATATGAGACACAGAGAGTAATGAGTTTATACACAGATTAAATAAATAAGAGACATACGTAATACATTACACACTACAGTGTAGGTAAAATCCACATCTACACATTCAGTGTACCAGTTGTTATTAGTAAATGTTTTTGCAAAGCAAAATGAAAGTTTTCCAACATGATATTTAGCAGTGATAGCTAACATGTTGCACTGAGACAGAAAATTACATTTGTTTCAAATTAATTTACCAAATGTCAATTTTGATTAAGCTAACTTTTTCCCTGTGTAAACAGTGTCTGTTTTTCTGCTCTATACTGCGTTTTTTTTCTGTTATTTTGATTCTTTTTAAAATCATATAAAGCTCAAAGGTTTTTATGAATTGTTATGGCTTCATGTCTGGAGTTTTGTGATATGTTTTAATGAAAAAGGACACTGATTCAGTTTCAAAGGCAGTAGGATGAAAAGGACTTTTAGTGCAAAGTCCTTGAAGCATGATATAATGTAGAGCAGACCAAGCTGGGTAATGAATGAATACAGACATTCATCTTGACAATTTTTATGTGAAAGAGGTGAGAGTTTAAATCCATTAAATTGTCTCTTAGTAGAATAATATTAGCCTGATGAGGAATTATGCCTGAACCCAACATGTGCTTGTCATATACTAAACATGGATTTGGTTGACAATCATGGTGTACCAGTGTAAACACAGGGACTTTCTTTATATCGCTCTTTTTTCCACATTACTTTGTGGATTAATGCCATAGGAATCTTAGAACTGTATGGTGACTCAGTGCTGAGCACTGTCACTTTATTGGAAGAAAGTATGTTCTCACTGTGTCTGGATGGGGTTTTTTTTTTTTTTTTCAAGCGTTGTAGTTTCCTCCCACAGTGGAGACATGAAGGTTATATGAACCGGAAACAGAATAAGCAGTATATCTAAGAGTCTCAGTTATCAACATTATATTCTATGTAAGACCTACTGTTTTAGTCTTGAGGACATTATCCAGTCCATCCTAGATGCTTGATTAGTTGTGACTGGTGGTGAGTCTCAGTCATTGGGTCAGTCACAATTGTGACAAAAGTGTTGAGGCCATGTGAGCTGTAAAGGTCATGTGGCAGTCATACATGAGTCATCAGTGTCTCATGAATTAAATTGTGAATTGTTGGTGTAGAGTGCAGTGAAGCCTCTTTGAGATAATTTAAGATTCAACTTGAAGGTTTCTTTCAATCAGTTAAATATGTACTTGGATTTATAGAGTAAAAACTATAGATTACTAAACACGGGCAGCTTCACAGAGACTGAAAGAGAAATTATCGCATGGACCCAGTGACATGGAAAAACTTTTTGGTCAGTGTGTAGGCAAGACAAATGCTTTAGTTATCCTTTCCATCGTCCAAACTTTAGATAAGTTCACTGCAGCATACTGTGTGTGTGGGCAGGTTTGGACTGACGGACCGGTGCTTTGTCTCTGGCAGGCAGCCCTGAAGGCCAGGCTGCTGTTGTGAACTCTCCATGAGAACTTGGACAGACAGCATGAAATTTCATTTGACCTCCACTAAAAAATGCCAAATTACAATCTGTACCTGGTTATTATAAACATTATATACTTTTGCACACAAGAAATTTGCTAATATACTATTATCATTTTTTCTGCTTCAGGGTGATGTTTTAAACATATTTTGTGAGAATATTTGATAGATATATAAACAAATAAATAAATAAGTGAATGCACTGAGTGACCAGGGAGTCAATAAACCCATATGATGTAATACAATGTAATACCAGAACACAAAGATGTTTTTTACTGCACTGCGGGGGTTTCTATTTTCTGGTTAGTCAGTATACAGGTATGTAACAAAATATGTTCTTGTGCTTTTCAACAGTCAAGTGTATGTTAAGCCTGTGTGGTGGGCTGAGTGTCCTTATCCTTTTGTGATGGTGCCATTGTGATAACAGCAGACTGTTCGCACTGTCTGTGTAGACCAGAGAGACTCCTGAAAAGGTCATGAAAGCAAATGATTGAAAGCCAGTATTTCTGTACATTTCTGTATTATTATGCAATATCTTTTTGTGCTGTTTTGAAATGGACAGGTTGAAGGTGGAATGAGACTCAAGCTAAACCTACGTGACTTATAAAAATGTACATGGCATGCTTGTATACGCCCCTCAGGCCTGGAATAACGTATTACCTCCTTTCTCTACCTGATCCCTCTCTTTTCCAAATCCAGCTCTTGGTCATTCATTCTCAAGTGGCAAACAGCTCAGTGAGAGTCAGTGTGTTGATGTCGGTCCGGCTGTGTGGAGACACTGCTGTGAAAAATGCTCTCTGTTTAATGGGAAAGTGTGAAGTCTGAAATCTCCCGGGAAGGCTGGTCTGTGACGACATTGGTGCCCCTGGTGGGACAAGACCTGTCGTGCTCAACACTTGTGCGATCATGTAGAACATGATGGATCTCGTTGTTTGACCCCTTGCAAGTTGCTGTGTTTTGGGTTGAAACAGGAGAGGAAATAATAGTAAAGAAGCAGGAGAGAAATAAATTATCATTATGACAGCTGCTGACAATCATTGACTGGCAAGTCATTTGGCTGACAAGTGTATTGGTAGTTGGCGGGCATGGCGCAGTTTCATGGGACTAGGACAGTGATGTATTGTGTACCCATCGGAGTGTTCATTCGTTATGAACAACAGTGTTGCAGCAGACCACTGGTGTGTTTCACTCAACACTATGTCGTTTCCTGCTTTGACCTTGTTTAGTTCTACAATCTTAAGAAACTGTTGCACAAATGTAACTGTAGGATTCTTTGCATCAACTTTTTGATCTTTGTGATGACTGTGGTGTCCTGTAAAGGATCACATCTTCCTCATTAACTTGTTAGTTACAATGGTGCCGATAACGTGTATAATGACATGTAATTTTCCCATTTCTTATGTCCAGTGATTAAAAGAATTAATCAAGAATCTACCCTAACAAAAGACTGTCTGATATCATTACATTTCATGGAAAATGGGCCTCTGGTAATAATGCCTGAAGCCACTGAACAGCTATCATTGAGACCAAGTTTTAGTGTCATTAACGATTTTGAGACGTTCTTAGTTGTCCAGCTCCAGTGGATGTTCATTGTAAAGGCGACATTCACAGTGACTCATGCCCATAATGACTATAATTACAAACCGCAAAGCCCCCACAGGTATGGAGTGTGCCCTTTCCACAAATTACAGGTTGCTGTGCAAAATGATTAAAGAATATGAATGTGATAAAGTGCAAAGACAGGAAGTGCTGTCAAAGAGTCATGGAAGCTTCTACTAAAAGCTTCTAAAAGCAACCAAGCATTTAACTTCTACGCGGGGCAAAAGTTTAGGATTTACTTGAGATACCCTTGGAAGTTAATAATGCAAGTTTTATAAACAACGTCCAATATCTTCTGCACACGTCTTGGCTGCATGAAAAAGGTTGTCCTTGCTGTCAGGCGTTGATTAGCCGTTCAGCATGATGTGGACATGACTCTGTCTCTGTGTGTCGATGGGGAGGTCAGCAGGGCTTGATGGATGTCTCACTTTTGAGATTGCTCAGCGCCGTGGAGAGGGAGGAGGACCCGGCCCCTGTTATCTATTCATGCTGTGTTCTTTTCTGCTCTGCCTAAAATGGAGCAGGACCTTCCTCCACAGCATGACTCCATCATTTCTGGATAGAGCTAAGGAGTGCATAAAAGAGAATAAGAAAAAGCACCTCTTCCATTTCTGATCCCCAAGCACCTTTTAAGCAAAAATCCACTTAGAACTTGCATAAGTAGGGAGGGAGAAATCCCTTGATTTTCTACACAAGCATTGAATTTGAGGATAATCTTCACAGTGTGTCGTTGTGGGACGCCTGCCTCACAGACGCTCTAAAAATACACACAGAACTATGGTAAAACAGACAAATGCAGTCATATGCTCACATGTATCCATTTGCAGCAACAGAAAAGCACCCAGAGACACTCTCATACAAACACATAAACTCATTCCCTGACTCATTTTCTTTTTGCACAAGCTCAATAAGACTGCAGGACAGTGAATCCTATTAGATATGAGAAAACAAAGACGGGAACGGCTCATTGAAGAGGGAAAAACACACTCTCTCGCCTCTCTCCCTTAGCATATTCCTTCATGATTCTGGCAAGACCACTGGGAGATTGATGTATCTGTCTTCCCCATACCTTCTGTGACTGCTCAGCGAGGCACCGGGCTCCATGAAACTAGCCAAAATCCTAAATGATGAATGTACACTAGTGCGTCCACTGGGAGAAGAAACAAATCTCATATCAGCCGAGAGGAGGAGGCTGATATTGAAAATCATCTGGAATTTCGCCTGGCACAATATTGGAAATCTTTATTCTAATTGCGTGAATGAATTGAATGTGCTGTTCTGATAAATCCACTCTGCCACCAAGGGAATTGTAGAAATGAAGCATCACAGATTTGTTTGTGTGTTTACAGCATGTGTGTGTTTGACTGCCCGTAAGTCATTTTCATACTCGCCTTGTGCTGTTGTTGATTGCTTGTTTACTCAAGCATAAACTCTGTTCACAATGTTAACATATCATATAAATGAAACTCTTGACAAGATCTTCCACCCACATATTACAACATATCAAATAGTCATCGGAGGAACATTTTTCAAAATATCGGTTACCATATGAAGGAATGGGAGACAGCATATCAGTATAGAAAACCATTTTTATTTCTCATAAGGCTGTCCTGTAATGTACTTATATCTACTGGGGGATAACTATATGTTTCTCCATTGTGACTAATACTTTCTCACTGTCATTTTGAATAAATCATCTCTCTCTGGTGTGTGAGAGGGAGATCTATACGACAAACACAGTAAAGTTGTCGGTCCATGACCAGTCTCCACAGCTGAAACAGACACTAAATGTCCGATTATGGTCCCAGTTTTTCCTGATGCTGTTCTAAGTCCCTAATGTATCGGAAGTGGAAAGCTCAGGGGTTGTTGTTAGTGCTGCTGTCTTTTGTGAGGCAGTTCTATACAGTGTTTTCCTCAACTTTACAGAAACTACAAGCATTTTCTGGCTTAACCAACAGAATTGCTGAATGACGAAAGTGACCAAGACTTATTTTTATGATTCCATTGTGGCTTTTTCCAATGCAAGCATACACTGCAAAGCAGTCCTATACACACCGTACTGGGACAACAACCTCTGCATTATATTCAGGGGCTGATCAATATTTGGAGCTCCTAATAGAGTCTTAAATATATTTTTCAGCTTCTTGGATCTGTCATCTTATATGTAATGTATTTATATATGTATATATACACAAATTATCTTACATACAAAGAAATTAACTGCTCATGAATTTACATTGGGCATGCCCACGAATAAAAGTCAAATTCAAATGTCCATCGTGTATTGTGAAGGTGAGGCCATGGGAGCAGACGCTAAAGCCTCCTAGAGACTCTTCATTATAGCATTATAGGCTGCTAGTGGTTGTGTTCACAGAAAATCCAGTGTTTTTCAGCTAAATCTCATCCATGTCTTCACAGCAAAGCCATCCTGCTAAAGTACTGAGTCTGATACAAATGTCTTCCACACAGAAATAAAAGGATATCAAGGTAATTTTCTCTCCCACAGTTCTGTGGATCCTATGTTGAGGTCCATGTAAGCTCCTCAGCCCGTTTACCTTCAGGCAGACGGGGCGAATGTCTTCAAATGATGTTTTAACAACCTCTAAATAACCCCTGCTAAGCTGTTTCAGTTTCTGAGGGGGGAGACAGAGAGAGGGAAACAGAGAGAGAGTAGGTCGGTAACTGGCCACAGCTGTGTGGAAGAGGAGAGTCACCAACATGGGGCTCATTGATCAAACAGGGGATTAGTCTGGTTTCAAATCCTTGGCACCACGCGAGCAAAGCTGTTTTATCTGGGTGGATATCCTTTCTGTGGTCCCAGGTAATCCAGTCAGTAGCCGTGGATGTAATAGTTTTAGTCCGTTTGGTGGGAAGAGAAAGGGTAGATGAGGGGAAGAGCCTGGCACGCAGCCCTGCAATGGGAGCTCTCTGTTAGGTCCTGGGATGAATCTGCAACACAGGAGGAGGAAGAGGAGAGGAGAGAAAACACACATACACTTAGATAGAACAAAGGCATACAAGTGTGCGAGGATTAGACCCTGAAGAATTGCTCCGTTCGCATGTTTCAAAAACAAGGGGAGTCTTTTGAACTGTGGAGGCTTTGTACAGCCCCGTCTCACCTCCTGGTTCCTGCTGCTACTAAAAACAGACAGCTTATATGAGTGGAAACAACGCTGAAAATTGAGGTGTTTTTGGCATTTATAGGTATACTGGGATATATCAGGAAAAAGCTTTATAAAAAAAAACAAAAAACCAAAACAAAGCTTGTGTGTTTCCATGCTGTGTTTGTCTGCTTCACACGTTGACTCTGGCATATTTTTGACTTTATCTCAGACTATTTTAGCCACATCCTTTCCACCCCCAGCTCGCCTGCCCCCCCCCCCCAACCCTCATTTGCACCTTCATACCAGGCCAGCCAATCAAAGCTGAGGATTTTCCTCCAACCTGATAAAATGACTTTGGCTTTGCTAAATGGGATCGGGGGGCCCCCGCTGTGGAGTCTGAGCTGTCTCTCCGTGACTCTGGTTCAGGGACTCTTATTCAGCCTCAGTTGCAGACCTGGACACATTTCAATGGTACATTGTGCAACCTTGAGACTGCTATTGAATGTCCCGCTTTTCAGCATCCTGTGCAACCTGAGGCTCAATAAAAACTGTGTGCATGATGTCTACAATAGTTAAAGCAGTTGAGTTCTCTGCCCTCCTATGACCGTCTACACAGCCAAAGCGTGTAAATATTTCTTTAACTGGCTCTTTTTTTTCCCACATTTTCCAGTTATTTTACTGCTTTAAGATTTTACAAAGAAAAAAATTATGAAGTCACCTGCATGCTGTGGAGCCAATTAGAGATCCCATAATCCTGTTCAACTAAGAAATACAGCCATGACATTTCCAGCAGGCTTGGCAGGTGGTAGCCAGGTGTGTGGATTTGATTGTGAAGGGTGCTGCTTGGGACTCTTTGAGTTGTAGCACACATCAATAGAGAGTCTCAGAGCTCCAGTATGTTGGACATGCTAGCAAGAGAGCCAAATTATTTTATTAACTTTTTTTTGTGGGTAGACTGGTGTGCACCTGTACTCACCTACTGTAGAGTGTATTATTTTGGGATTATGCTTCAGAGAGCAATCTGACTCTCAGGCATTATAATTTGAGTTTAATTTAACATCAACATGAAACAGACAACATAATGCAGTGCAGTTATATTGTTGGTTGATTGCATTTAATTTGACATGATTTGATAGACTGCAAAAAATCTTAATTCCAATCAAATCATTTAGTTCATTTTAGAGTCATAAACTATTCTTTGAAAAACTGAATGCAGTGATATTAGTTCGCCAGTTTTCAATCCAGATCAACTTATTTTAAAAGAATAAAGTATCGTTTACAGTTCTGATGCTTTCCTTTTGTCAGAATGGGTATGTTTTCAGTTCTGTTTGTTTCTGGTGGATCCAACTAATACACTTAATTGAATGAATGAGCATTTTTTTTTTTTTGTATTTTGATGCAGATGCAGATCCGAATTTAGATTAATCATTTCATAACATTTTCTACTACTAAAATAACATATTTGCAGGATTGCACAGCTTTGACAGCTGTACGTGTCTATGATGCCAGAAAGTTTCTGAAACAAGGGAGGCGTCGGTGTAAATTTGGATTTATTTTTTTTAAAGCTCAAATAACTTGTTAAGACAAATGGCACATGACCTATCTTGCAGTTCCATGTAAAAGAAACACATAATTGACATACAGATTACTCATGCATTCTGCTTTACTGACTATATCATGCCTGCTTAGGTAGTTGCGCTGCAGCTGTTCCCTCGTGTGCTCAAAGTAGCTTCAAAATCTCTGATTTAACATGTTGATTTCTCCTCCAGGTCTTATCACAGCATCTCTCTTTTGCTCTTTTCTCTCATGATCCTTAAACAAAGTAATTCTCTGGGCTCATCTGTCCAGCATTTGCATTTGTATCATCTACTGTATGACGATATATCAAGATATTGGAGCAGAGAATGACCTCTGCAAGAACAAGAGCAGTAACAGGTTACATATTACGGCTCACTCTCTGTCTCAGACACAATCCACCAGAGGTTTGTTAGCGGGAGAAGAGGGGTTGTATGCAAATGCTGTCATTTCAACCCGCATGCGTGAGAGTGTGTGTGTGTGTGTGTGAGACTAAAAGTGTCCTCTGTTCTTTTTTGTCCTCTGTCTCTTCAAATGAACAGTGCAGCAGGTAGCAGCGGATTGCTCAAGGATTTCCTGCCTGTCCCATCTTTGCTGGAACTAAGCCATCTGCATTCTAATTTGCTGGCCGCATTAAATTGCAATTTACTCAGACTTCAGTTAGTAAAAGGAGCCAAGGACAATTGCCTTAGCAAAAGAATTTAGTGCAAACACAGCCTACCCTTTCCCCCCTTTTTTGTTTAGTGCTGCGCAAATCAATCATGCCAGCTGAGAAACCTCTTCAAACAGCACTAAAGAGCACCCTCTAAAAACAGAAGACTCCAGACAACAAAATACATCAAGATCCATTTAATGTGACATTGACAATGGAAAAAGCAAACGAGTATAAATTAATCAGTAGCACTTGGAATGAACTCCTCCACCCTAAACCTGTATAAAAATGTCATGAGGATGACAACCTGGGCAGCTTACAGACTTAAAAAATGCTGTTTATTATTTATCCTTAGTTTTGCAGTTTTATATATAATTTTATGTTTGTCTTCGCGATGACATCATACAGGAGTGAAAGAGGAGGAGGATTAGGAGAGGTGTTGTCAAGCACAGAGGTGAAACAGATGATTTTCTTTGTGAGGTTGAACTGTATGTGACATGGCTGCTTGGCGTTCATTTTGACTAACTGCAGAATGCGGTCGTCCGATTTGACAAATTAGATGGCGATGCATCTGCTGGCAGGTCACTTTTGCTCTGAAACTGTCTCACAGCTGGGCTACACCTTGTCACAGTGTGTTATTTTGCTTGAAAAAGTGCCCTCTGCTCCTTTTAATAAGGGACATGTGGCAAGTAAATTATGTTTGACTAGATGGAGGGGATGCACACTATAAAGTGTGAAAAGATAATGGTGTGAAAGAACTGATTCGCTGGAGTCCAATGCTATGCACTCGCTAATCTGAGCAATTACATACTCCATAGTGGAACTGCTGTGGACTTACACAGTTAAAACAACTACTCCACATGAATAAGTGGTTATGTTGCAGTGTGAAATTACCAAAAAAAAAGCCATTAAAATTAATTTAATGCCTGATGAGGATCGTGTTACGTATGTATGACATTCCTGCTTTGATACTGGAGACACATTCATATTCACTCTAACACACAAATAGTGAGGTTATCAAATGAACATAATTCTTTTCACTATCATCAAAAGCAGGGGAGAAGAACGAGTAAGAGAAAAGATGTTTTCATTACAGCCTCACTCATTCTGCCTTTCTCTCTTAAGGTGTATAATTGTTTGGAGGGAGCAGAGATGGATTGATCTATTTAGCCAGTGGAGCGGGTAATGCAGATCTATGGTGGGCGAGTGTTTTGGAAGGTGCTCCCCAGCCTTGCTCTCACTGTGACCTCCACAAACAAAAGGGCCTGCCTTGTCTGCTGCTACAGAACAGGCAATGAAGGGCTCCCTCTCTGAAAGACATAAAGAAAGAAAAGAAGAAACATGGGTGTCAGGCACTGGCTTTGCTTGGCTTCTTACTATTCATGCCAATTTTTATGAAACATGGAGATGAGGTCTGTGTGTGGGTGAACATGTGTGCGTGCCTGCCTCACTGCGCTTCACCGACACTTTTCAGAGCAAAATGAAAACCTGCAGGAAATAAAATGGCTGGGAGTAAAAAAAAAAACCAAAAAAAACAATGGTGTGTTGTGGGCTTGCTGACTTGTGACGAAACAAATACAAATGAGGCAATTTGGCCTGAGAGGCAGGTGAATGAGGAATGCTGATTAAAAAAGAGAGCAGAGTGCAGGATAAAAGGCCTTTCATGTAGCCTGTGGGCTATGCTGTGTGCCGATAGCTGCTTCAACAAGACCCTCAGAGGGGGATCAGGATATCAAGTGGACTCTGATAAGAAGCCACACAACGAAAAGGGAAGAGGCCTGCCCGGGGGTCTCGCGCACACATGTGAGCACACACGCACAAACACATACAAATCAAAATACATCAAACATGTGTGTGCATACACAACTAGGAGCAAACACAGAGAGGAGCAAGTCGCATGTCACAGATTAGTGCCTAATGGGATTGGCAGACCGGTGCAAGGCACTGTAATCAAGTCCACACAGCGGCCGATAGCAAAAACAGGACATGGAACAAAGGAAGCAATGAAAGGAAGAGGGACTGATCCTGCCATTACACACTGATCACAGAGCAGAGTTCTGCTAAGGGGTGGACCTGGCTCTCTGTCTCTTTCTACAATACTCAGTGAATGAGCTGCTACAGTATATGCATATCTCCCCCCCCACACACACACACTACATTTTAGTGATACATGTGCCACCCTTTATGTGAAAAACGCAGCAACTTACTTTTTATTTATGCGTGCGCTGCCTGTGCTGGGTGATAAATATTTACAGTGGGTGGCGGTGCGCTCAGTATTTGTGTCACGCCTGCCTAATCATGCACAGCATGTAAACACACACTTGATTATTTTCGCGCCAAGTATATGGGTTAATGAGAAGCCACTGAGCATGAGTTGGTCCCACTCTTACTGCCCGACACTCAAGTGCATAACAGTGATGTGTGAGAGAGACGGGAAAACAGAAACACAGAACAGCTTGAGAAAAAGACTAACCTTTACAGAAGCAAGAATGCAGCTCAATTTCTGTTGACGCATCCTCTGCATTTTGCTTCCGGAAGCTAAAAAGGGGAGTATGGCTGGGTGTTCTGCAAAGAGAGGGTCAAGAAAAAAGGACACGTGTGTATTGGGTAGAAAAGCAGCTTCAGGCCTTTGGCCCTCTTAAGATTTTTGATTAAATTAGATTAAATTATTAGTTCAAAAATTTACAATCTTGACTAATATGAAGAAAATAATTTGTTCCAAGTTATCTAAAAACAACGATCATTTAAAGTTTACTCATTTCAAATTGTGCAAAGGACTGAATTGAGAATTAGAGATGCATTCTTTAAAGTGAACCAAGTACTGCACCTTACCTTGGCAGGCTGGAAAAACCCCATTCGATCAACTTCTTTCTGAAAGTTTTAAGCCTGTGGCGGCTGTGAGGGGGCCCAGTGAAAGCTTTATGTCTATCTGCTGGCATATAAATCTGCAGAACAACCTTGGAAAGCCCCGTGTGGTCTAACCTTCACTGGCTGTTCCCTGTTTCCCTACCATCACATTAGTCTCTGCTTCTATTCAAAGTCATTGTCACCAAGCACTAAGAGAACACATAGGAGAGGGGGGGGGGGGGTGTTTGCTGATCGCGAGCAGGTGGGGGGGGGGGGGATTCAAATTAAATGAATACAAATCATGTGATCACCCTGTCACAGAGTGCTGGACTGCTGGCTCCGAGGACCGAACTCCCTTCATTATTTTTGCATGCCGCATTCGGAGTCAGTTTACAGAGCCGAAAGGCAGCGCAGAAGCAGAGTGGCCGTTAACTTTATCTCTGAGAGGAGTGTGGCCTGAGGCAGAGCCCACCTGTTTGTTTACTGCCTGCTTTATGTTTCTTCTTTACTACTATGGGCCCTTAGCTAGGTTGCTTACACTCCACCTTGGTATACAGAGGGCATTTTTGATAACAGTATTACTTGTGCACGTCCTTTTTACCCACAGGTTTGACACAGTGCATGTTTGATTGTTCAATGACAGAGGATTAATTAAAAATGAAGCAGGCAGTTGGCAAGCATTGTTAAGGCATTTAATTAGAGTATTCAAACAAAGCGTCTTGTTATTTCTTGAGACTGAAGTAAAAAGTAAAGTGACATTTTAGGCACAACCTGTGTGAGAATGGTGTGAGTGTGCTGGTGGGCACGTGGATATGTGTGCAATCACGTATATGCCTGGGTTAAAATGTGCACATGCAGAACAGGCATGTATTGTACATGTATTGTGAGTGTCAATCTGTAGATGCAGGTAGACGCATTTGTGGTTAGGGGTGTGTGTGTGTGTGTGTGTGTGTGTGTGCGGATGTGCACACGTGTGGACGTGCACGCACACACACAGTAAGTATGTGTGAGGTCTCACCCGTGTGGTCTTGATTTTGTTCCCAGAGGAGCACATCCATCCAGAGTTGTCAGGCAGAGTCTTACACTCTTCTCCCTCCAGACACGGTTCCATCTCACACCACCATTTCCCAATTACAATGGACGCTGGGGAAGATGAGCACAGATATGCATCACAACTGGTTAGTTTATCACACAGACACTTGTTGACACACATATTCATATGTATGCATGCAACACAGATGCAAATACAAACAAGAACCTTAAAGAGCATTAAAAGTAAAAATAAATCATACAGTTAAAAATACAAGAAGTTTAAAACGTAGGCAGAATCATCACAAAATTTGAATACATGCAGAAGCCTCCCATGTAAACATAGTTTGTGTACATATTCTACACATGTTGTGAGCGCCTCCAGAGGAACACACAACCGTGTCTCTAAAATTAATGTTTTTCCTCCTCTTTGGCCTCAGAGCGATTGTAGTCGTTGCTGCATGGGTACTTTTTGCTCTTGACAATAATGTCTTATACCAACAGAAATTAATCATTATTTTGTTTTGATATAGCTACACTGCATGTAGGGGAGCAATCTCATTTTTAATCAAAACTAATTGCCTCTCATTAACATCGACTGAATTCTTCCTCCAGCTATCTCACAAAAACAAATATGTTCTCATCTTCTCATCAAGATCTCTCTCTCTCTCTCTCTCTCTCTCTCTCTCTCTCTCTCTCTCTCTCTCTGTGCTGGTGTGTCTGAGTGTGAGTTTGTGTGTGTTCTTCAAAAATGTCTTAGGTGTTAGATGATACAAAAAAGTACCTTTAATCAAAGGTGAGTAACCTGAGTGAGGAGAAGGTAGAAGATAAATAAATAAGCTGTGTTTACCTACAGTACATGTATAAATTTCTTCTAATTAACTTATCACAGCCCATATGTGCAATTGGTTGTGTTAAATAAATAAATGTACATAAATAAATAAATTCCCTACCTATTTTATTACTTTAAACTATTTATAACAAGTCAAAAAGCACTGTAGTGGAAATGTATTTTTTTCTTTTGTTAAACCTCTCTGAATCAAACCATTGCATACAAATATAAACCGTTCTTTCAAAGTCAAGTTCTGATTCATTTATTAACCATGATATTTGAAAAACTTTTTGTTTTCCACACTCCTCCGTATGAAGAGTGAGGTTTCTGACAGCAAATCTGAGAAGTTCAAAGCGATTTTTCAGATGATAAGTCATCTCTTCCCCTCAACAATTTTTTTTTCAGCACAGAGTATATTTTCTTCAAATTTGCTGTTTAAATCTCCAAAGAACATCTTTCCTTTTATCACACTGACATAAAGAGCATGTGAAGGTCAAAGGATTGGGTGAATGTGATGAGTTAAATTTGTGTCATTTCTTTTTCCAAACCCATGTTTTGAACCTTTCGGAAAAAATATTTTTTCCCCTTCCAGCCTGTGTTGCCAAGGTTACAGGCCAACCACCAATCAATTGTGAGTATGAGCAACATGCCGTCTCCAACTGTTGGAAGAAGACGGTTAAAGTGCAGTCCCTCACAGCACAGAGTGCGCTACGCTTCTGTGTGAGCTGACACTCACACGCAAAAATATATTCCAGAAAAATACTGGACACAGAGTTACACCCCACTGCTGTTGAGTGAACTTGCTGCATTTCATGACTTCCTCCTTTGCCTTTTCCCTCCATGAGCCCTAAGGATACTGAATGCCAGAATGGGAGCGTCCACTAACCAGCTGTGAAACCACCCTTTGGCTTCCCCCTTGGCTGTTTACCTTATCCACTAATTACCACATGTTGTTCCATCATCCACTCTGCTCCTGCTATCTAGCTTTTCCTCCCTCTGTCTCCATCCAAGGGCTAAATATGCATTTCACATCATTAATCATGTTTACATTCAGCTGCAACACTGTAACTATGCAGGAAGTCCTCGTTAAGTGGCAAATTACGCCTGGGCTTGAGGAGATGTGTTTAATCAGTTCTATCGAGTGATGATGATGTGCCGCCACTCTGTTTAGCCTCTTCCTCTTGCTGCAGAGGGTGAGAATGGGGGGAGGTAACGACCAAGAAGTTGTTTTTCATCATACCACCAACTGAGGATGATTTATATTCAACAATGTGAATGCAGAATCCACTTGAAATTGAAAATGGTAAAGTAATACCTGCAAAACAAAAATCAATTCCTTCAAATACAACCAGGGTGAGAAAGCAGGAAAGAGACAGAAAAGGAAGCAAAACAAGGCAGAATATGAGAACACTGCCTCACACACGAGCTGCTGAAACATGAGAGCTGCTCTGCATGAAAGTTGAATAATATTTACTATACTTCACAGAACTGAATACACCTCACCCTCTGTGCCTTGAAATGTGTGCACATGAAGCATGGGTAATTTATACACAAGGAGTCTGGAGAACAGCTGCATTAACATGGGCCTGGGAGGTTTTGGATAGTATTATTTGTTGCATCTATTACTTATGTCTAAGATAACCAACATTAAATTCCTGCATAATGTTTTTGAATTAGGGGAGAGCCAGAATACTAACTGGTAGTTCAATAATCTACTCCTGGATTATTGATTTTTATTGTGTGTTTTGACTGCTAACATAGTTCCGTTCTCGATTTTGCCAGTAAAATATGTTTAAGTGTAATTTCCATGATATGGTGTAATGCTCAATGGTTAGTGCCAACACTGTGTTCCTGGATCAAAGCAAATGAAAAATCATCAAAATTTTAAAGCTACAATTTGGAGTTTTTCCACTCTCCTCTCTGCTGTATTTCAAACTTACAGAAAACCATGTGTCAAACCATCCTCATTCACTTATTCATTAAATGGTGGACTTACTAAGAATGGACATCAAAGCCATTGAGCATGAATAATAAGATTGGACATTAAATCTATATTGTTACACTTCACCCAATCCCCTCTCTACTGACTGATGTTTAACCTTCAATGTGCAGAATGATGTCTGTGCAAAGTTTGTTACCAGAAGGTTTTCAAATTCCTCGGCTGACGCAGGAACATTTCCCTGTGTTTACCTTTAATCTGAGTTTTATACAAGGACGTACAAGCATGAATATTATGACATCACCACCAGACTGAAAGTCAATCATTTTCCATTATGCACCTAACATAAGAGCAATGTTGAAATGTGAAGTATCTTCTACCTCTTCAAGGCTCTTTAGCTCGAAATTAAACATCTAACCAGAGACAGCACTGACTCCTTATCTGGATATTATGCCCACAAGATCAAAGATGAATTACCAGAGTCTTCACAAATTGCAGTGTGTCAGCTAGAAAATATGTCACTGTAAACTAGAACATCATTGCAGTTCTGTGTTCACATCATGTTGAAAAACTTATTGTTAAAGTTATTCCACAGCACAGACCAGACAATGTGGATAATCCACCATCTTTAGAAATGCAGTTTTGCTCAACTCTAATTAATATCTTGACAGCTTCCCATCCTGTACTAAAAGGACAGTTAAAATTTTAATGACAGTGACTATGAAATACATCTTATAAATATTCATGCTCAAATTTGATCTTTGCCTTAAAAATCTCTTTCAGTCAGTCAGTGTGTGGAAGACAGCAGGCTCATCTCAGCATAACTCAACACTTGGTTAATGACATGCCTGTTCTGATGGCTACCAGGATTAAAAAAAAAACCTCATGTGAAGCCTCATGTGAACACACACTTCTCATGTCTGTGGCTGTACCCAGGCCAGGACATCTGGCTCTGACCTTGACCACTGGAGAAGAGCCATTTCTGGGCCGGGATCCATGCATCACTCTCTGGTGACCACTGACCTCCAACAGTCGTTTTACTTTAACTACTCCCTGAGCAATCGTCAGCATAGAGGGTATAACCTTTGTTCCAACATCAGCAAACTTTACTCCTCCTCTGTGTCTGCTAGAAAGTAAAGGAGGAGGGGGGAGGTACAGTGGACCACAGTCCTAAGTCCTGACTATTAACCATCATCCATTTGTTTAAGCTGAAAGCCTTCACTGTGATTTAAAGCACCAACACCAATTAACATGATCCTCACATGTTACCATAAAATAGCTGCTGTACACTGTCAAAGATGACAGATGGGCTTGGCATAATCAGCAAACAAGGACAGAAAGAGTGTTTGATTCAAGATGTTGGCCGTGTAGCAGGCTGGAGTCTTTAGCTTTGATGGACAAACAACCGAGAGTGGGACTTGAATTGATTGAAAAACATGAAGCGATGGACCTTTTACAAGTGCATCTGTCAGATCACTGGTGAGTGCGCTCTGTGATGGATTGAACTCGCTGACACGTCCCTGCCAGGTAGCAGAATGTTTGAACACCTTGACGGATGAGGAAGGGAATTGATTTCTGTCTGTGTCAAAATGTGAATACGTGTCTTTGGGCTCAATGAATAGTTAATGTTTTTTAACTTGGAGCAGGCCGCGCAGCGCTTGGCGGACTTAATCATAGCAAAACAATGGCTTTTCAATCATGTCGGCTGTAGTGTTTGCTTTTTCGTCTCTGGTGAGCCACTTAGATGAGTCGCGTTCAGTCAAGATCTGGAGCAGAAAGCAATTAGGCTTCAAAATCTCATGCCATTTGTTGGCTTAAATTTACAGGTTGGGGTGAAGGATCGATACTTCCCACATTCAGCTCCACTTTCTTTTTCTTTCACTGACTCATTCAGGTCATCTGGGTGTTTTTTCTCTTCCCCTTCACCTGAGCAGTTTTACCTCAGTGTTCTGCAGAGTGCCCTGATTACTAAGTTAACTAAACAAACAGCCAATCAATCATTCATTCCTATAATCATGCCAGTAAGCAAACAGTCCATTAATCAAGTGATCCCTCTCTCACTTTACTAGAAGAATTACAGTGAAGTGGTTAATAAAAACAAAAAACACATCTCCATCTCAGTGAGACAGAGGTATGAATGCAAGCATTGTGCAATGGCAGGAAAGTACTGGTGGAGGGTCAGGGGAGCATGAAGCAAATGAAGCAAGTGTATAATTACAGCAGGGCTGAGACTTGGAACCCTGGACCTGAGGTCAGCCTCAGATAGTCATTATTCTGCATTAATCTTTGCCCCTCTCAGAAAAAGAGCGGGCCGGGGTTTGATTAGCTATTCAAGAAATATTGTTTGGCTTTCTAATCACATAACTGTAATGAATTTCTGAATTTGTAATGGACAGCCCACCAACTTGAAGAAGAATTCCTGTGTTTTCAGTTGATTGTTTTCAGAATGGTTTTTGAATTCAAATTAAAATGCCTATAGAAGGCTTTACTACTTGGCAGGCCCCCAGATTAATTCAGGTCGAGCTTGAGTGTGCAGCTGCACACACACTCATCAACAATATGTATCAGGGAAAAAGCAAAATGGGGGGAAAAAAACAGAGTATGTGTGTCACAATTCAGGGTCAAAATTACTACAGCTAAAAATATGACACACTATAATTTTGTAGCATTTTGAGCATCAGTGAATGAATGTAACTTTTTGTCTGTGGAGTTGGCGTGCGCACGTGTGTGAGAGTAGGTGTGTACATGTGTGCCTATTAATGGATGAACAATGACTCCTTTTGTTGTGCGGTTATTTCTTTTTCTTTATGTGAGTACAAAAGCGACTCAAAAAAATGCATCTCCCACACAGCTGACATAGATTTGCCTTATGTTTCTTTACTTCTCTATCTCTCTCTCTCAATACAACCACAGACTTGTTACTCCAGTAGTGAGAGCAGAAAGAAAATATGTTGTTGTTTTTAAAAAAA
Organism: Lates calcarifer; assembly: GCF_001640805.2. Taxonomy (NCBI): domain Eukaryota; kingdom Metazoa; phylum Chordata; class Actinopteri; family Centropomidae; genus Lates; species Lates calcarifer. The sequence goes on from NC_066844.1 coordinate 15,741,002, forward strand.
TGAGTGATGAGGAGACAGGGGAAAAAAAAAAAAAAAAAGGAAAACTTAGGACACCTATCAACCCCAGCTAAGGGTCAGATCCTCTCCTGGCAGGTTAAAGGTTGAGAGTCTAATCACATCGCCAATGTTGTGAGAGCTCTGTGGGATGTGACAAAGATGGAGGAGAAAACCTACTTCACAGTCATTATCTTCAACTTCTGCCAAGACACAAACATCTTTTTTGACCCAGGAGGATCTCTGTGTTTGTTAGTTTCTCCTCGTGTCTGTCTTTGTGTGTATTTGTCGGTAAGAGAAAGGAGTTATTGTTTTCTATTGTACAGTATAATCTGCTCCTTCTGTCCATCCCCTCAGGCAGCATCTGTAGCAGGTTTGTGACTCGCCAACCAGATACAGTAGCAGAGGGGGGCTGTGGAACAATATGACAGCCAAACTGTGGGAGGGCAGAGATTTTATAACACAGGGATGAGATATTTTCTTGGCTTTTCTTGGGTGTCACCAGATTGGACTTGATCCAAACAGATACAGCGACTAATAAACCGCTGCAGATGCGATATGTTTTGTATGCACAAAACACATACAGACAAGCTTTGCCAATAAGGAAACACTCTGATAAACTACATTCTTGCTGATAACAGTGATTGCCCAGCTTATAATGGAACTATTATGTTTCAAAGACAATATCTTATTCTAGCATGCTAATGATATTCTGATTTCACTCATAACCTGTTTGACCAGTAATGTATGTGGAAGAATTGCAGCACTTCTTGTCCCTCCCCTCAAGCAGAATCCATGTGTCTCTCCCCCCGGATGTATCTCAAATGTACCATGACAACCTGTCATGCTCGGCTATATGCGCCTGCAGCCAGACAGAAGGGTTCATTCCCCATCAGTGATCAGCAGCGAGCAGGCATCTGCGTGCATCTCTTGTTGAAGGGGTTTACCGCTACAGCAGCTACATGACAACACAAAGTGGTAGCATGTGTGCATATTAGGGCATCTGCATGCATGTGTTGAGTAAATGAGTGCATATTCATGTGTGTTTATTTGTATAAGTGTGTGTGTGTGTGTGTCTATGTCCATACTGTGACTGAGGGCTTACACGTCTCATACACAGGGATAAAGGCAGTGGTGCAGTGACGAGCGCCTAATCTGAGTGCATGTGATCGGTCCGGTGAGGCTGGAGAGATATGAGCGTTTGACTTGTTAAAAGGAATGATCTTCACTAAGAGCCTCGTTGGCCTTGACATAACTGGGACATAGTTCTCCTTGTCAAAGCTAATAATCAATTCCCACCACGGGGATAATCTGACAGCAGACCCCCACTGAGCATGACGCCTCCCAACGCAAGCTGTCGTCACATCCCCATATATTAATAACGACCAACACAGTTACCAATAGCAACTGAAGTAACCCCATGCGGCCTACACTGACGAAGTGGCGAACACTTGACAATAGGACTGATCTTCAGTATGTGCTTTGATGTTGGAGTTTGATGCTAATGACCGATAATACAGCACATCAGGGAGACTGCCTGTTTCTGCAAATTTGGCCAAAGATAAAGGAGCGTTCGTTCCTCCGGGCTCTGTATGTGTGTTCAAACCAAATGACCTCTGAAGATATACTTCTGATGTGTTGTATCAGGGCACTGGCTATTCTTCATATCTTTTTTTTTTTTTTTTCTGTGGGAACATAACCTGTGTATGGTACAGCGGCGGCAGGTGTCCCCCAGGGGGTGGTGAGATGAGCTGGGCTGCGGCATCGTTCCTTATCTGGATGGGACATTAATAATGCTGGGACCTGGGGAGAAAGCTCCATCTGGGCCAGGCCAGTGCGCTGCTGAGGGGCCAGACCACTGACTCCACAAGTCTATAATCCCTCACATAGTGCAACGGTAGCCTGCGGGGGCACAGTTGACAAACGTGCTTTCAGGTGAAGCTTTCCCAGACAATCAAAACTCTTGAATGGAATGCCCCCCTTCTCCGCCTGTGTGTCCGTTCATTTCCACACTTGCAAAAAAAAAAAGAATCCTTTAATTAAATGGTGTGTTTGCAACGCCTGACACCTCCGACTACAAATGAGCTCTTATGAATAATCACATAATTATTTCGTCTGCCCTTCAGCCCTTATCCCATGGTGGTTTCAGTGTTAAATAAATAACAAACAGCCTGATTCACTTTGAAGCAGGTGAAAACTATCCAAGTAACTGAAGGAAATAAAATTATTAAGAAGGCAGGTCGCCTTAACTCTTTCGGTAATGTGCACAGTAGCGTGGCTTGCTGCTCAGTGACTTGTCGTTTCCATTTTCTCGCCACTCCTTCTATAAGTGCTTGTTAATCAATACAATAACAGCGAGGATTCTCCCGCTGCGGGAGTCCAAAGCACAGAGGCATGAAGTGTTAACAGCATCTCCACCCTCTCCACTCTCTCCACCTCTATGCCTCGATCCGTGTAATTCAGGTTTTGATTTCTATATCTTTGTCCAACTTCTGATCACAACTTCTTTGCATTTTCTGCTCTCTCATCAAAGGCCTGATGTATCAAGTTATATTCACCTTTTATTTTTACAGTCGTGCTATTCATCTTAAGGAATGAGCAAGAAAATGCCTCAGTCTGATGTTAAGCTTTTCAGGTATTTTATAAAGTCTGTCTGGGCAGTGTTTAGTGAAGAAGACACGATCTGAATGGATATAAAAGGAGTCCAAAGTACATTGTCTGTTTTGCTGCAGAGGAGACAGTGTCTGGTTGTCTGCCTCTCTGTACAAGGACAAACACAGTCAGCTAAAAAAGCTACATCTCAAGGTCAGAGCTCTGTAAATGTTTCATCCAGGAGATCTCTCCAACCACTGGGCAAACACAACATCAGTATTTTGAACAAAACCCAAGGATTAAAAATTCAGCTGTTCACTGAGAACTTTTACAGGGTTTTGGGTAATTTTCCATCCATCTAGGAGAAAATTCTTTTGTGTCCTCCTTGGATCATATCTAATTCATATTCTTGGATCTTCTTGAGCATCAGCTGTGACTAACCAACCCTGTGAAGCCCACTGAGCCGGCCTGTCTGGCCTCTTCATGTAACATTCCTCGTAATGAAGACATTTAGGTGTCATTTCTTTGTGAAAGGGCAGTCAGAGAGATGACTGTGATCTCTGCCAAAGGTGGAGGTGAAAAGATCGAGACTGAGGAGCATTGAATGAGCTCTATGGAGTGAAGAGGGCATCGCAGTTCTGTCTCAGTAGACTTGGAGCTTCCTGTCAGCTTTTCTTTTCCCTCATGGAACTACCTCTCCCTGATTGTTTTATTCAGCTTAGGTAATTCAGGTGCACTAGCCTGGAGCTTTCCTGACTTGTGTTTATTAGTTATTCATTTCCATCAGCCCCAGCTGCCCTGGGCGATGTGATCTGCAACGTGCTCCTTGCTCAGGTGTTCAACAGCCCAACTGGATCATCCTCTCTTTCCCATGATGCCCAGCAGCACAACACTACTGGATTCTTAATGGTTGAATGTATTTTTGTTATTAGAAATGTCACAGAGAGACAGCAGATTAAGTTATATTGGAATATGCTTTATAGGTCTTGGTCCGAGGTGTTTATTAAAAAATAAATGTTTTCAAAATAATTAATTCATACCTGGTGTTAATCTCACCTTGGAACCATGTTTCATTTCTGATATGCAATGCTCAGTATTAAAAGAAGTATTTAGATTCTTTACTTTGTATAAGTAGGAATATTACATAATAAAAATACTTGTTATTATTATATCATTCTATAATCAGTATTGATGCATAAACAAGTGAAGCAAATGTAGTTGTAAACTACATTTTTGGATAGTTTAATATGCAACAGTTTATATTTGTAAAACTTAAACTGAAGCTGTCAGATATTTGTAGCCATGTAAAAAGTAAAATATTATAAATAAATGAATAAATGAATAAGAAAATGGGAACACTTGAGTAAAGTGTATTTCTAATTGTTAGTAAATGTTAGTTGATAGTGCACATGTCATGTTGGAAACTGCAGTTTGGAAGAATGAGTCAGTAAGACATTTCTAATTCAAAAACACAGGTGTGGTCAAAGTAATATTATAATATATATAATATATTATTATTGTGCACAGACCTTCGATAATACTCATAGAAAACTTAATTTCATCTCAATTTCTTTTAAATAATTTGTTGTTGTTTACTTTATTTATTATTATTATTTTAAGTAATATAATTTTAAGTAATATAATTTGGTTTAAAAAATAAATCAGATCCTAATTTTGTTTCATGACAGTGTCCTGTTTTTAAAAAAAAAAATAATTTGACATAATATGAAAAAATTACTTCTGGTGTTCTTTTGATAAAACCTAAGCAGTGTGGAACTTAATCTGCCACCAGACAAGAACATGTTAGATGCTGTTTGTTTTTTATGTACATTAGGTTCCACCTCTCTACATGTAGGGCACACTACTTCTTGCACTGGCACTGAATATTGATAAACAGTCAACAGCAGCACCATTATAAAACAAATGATTTGCCCTCACCATCCACACAGGAGGGTTTGTTGCGTGTCGTCCCGGCCACTTTCCCCGGTAAACAGGAGCACTTGACTGTCTGAGAACGCTCCTCAATACGATTCTTGTTACAGCACCGATGGGCGGCAATCACCTCACATGTACCTCCCTCTGCAGACAGACAAACAGACACAGAGGTACATAGTCAGTACATATATGAGAGATTAATAGTAAACATGTTATTAAAAATCAACTGAAGCAACTGCAGAGAAATCCTGAAAGTATTCATTAAATGACTATAAATGTGAATCAAATCAAAATCAAAAAATAATGTGAATGAAAGATTAGGATACCTCACATTATATCATGTGAGGCATGCTACAGTACAATCATTGGGCACTTACACTGTAAGTATGTGTAAAGGATTGGCCCTCGAGGCATCTCAATTATGCCATCTAATTGCCTCTCACTCAGTGCAAGCTGTCCTCACTCCATACCAATCAGCCCATGATGAAGATCACATCATACACTCAGTATGGATTAATGTGCCTGTCTTTGCGTTTTTGATATCTTCCATATGTTGTCAATATGATTAAAAAGGATGAATCTTTTTCTTTGGTGAAGACCTGGCTTCATTAGACTTAGATGGCCGACACCTCATGACTCAGTCTCATGACTGAGCCAATACAGTCTTAGGGCCATACTACACTAAAGCATTAACTCCAAAGCACAGGTGACATCAGTCATAGCAAATGCTGTGCAATAGGTCCCAGTCTGACAAAGGAGGATGTCAAAAAAATTCTGTGAAAAGAGAAGGTGATATGCGCCAATGGCGGTACTGGGTCAAAATAACAATAGGGAGGATTGCCCAGGGGAGGGAGAGGGGGTGATAGAGCTAAGGGACATCCTGAAATGAGTGAGACAGGCAGAGAGAGAGAGAGCTAGAGGACAAGGTGTGTCTGGCTGCCAGGGACTGGCCAGGCCAGTGAGTAATGAGGGAGCCACTGGAAGTGCCCCCTTCACACAATTATAAAGCGTGGGGCTAATGCAGCCAGCGGAGCTGCAGGAGAGAGGCCCTCCATCACCGCTCTCCCCTTTCCTTATGCCCCAGGAAAAACTCTTTATCTTCCCTTGACAGCCACCGCAACAGACACCAGCATCCAACAATTAAACTGGAGCTCATCCCAGGACAGAGGAGAGAGGAGAGAAGAGAAGAGAGGACAGGAGAGGAGAGGAGAAGGGTTGAACTTATCCTCTCCAAGCTACGAAAAAGATGCAAAAAGAAAGTACAAAAAGAAGGGGAGACAACCAAATGCCACATTCCATCTTGTTTGTGGCTCATTTCACTTGGCCATACTAAGTTTTAAAGAGGACATCCTGCTGCGGTGAGAAGATGCATTTGCTTCCACTGGCATGATAACAACCGGTGTGTGTTTCTCTGGCTGGGGTGGTTGTGCAAATGTTTAAAATGGCTCGGGTCATGAATTACGGAACTGAGCTCCCAGCAGCCTAGACAAGTTTGGCAACAGTTTTCTTCTCCCATTCCCATCAATGTCTGCCGTGGCCAGACCAAAGGCTCCAGAGTCCTGGATTAAAAGGCAAACATTTGCAGTCCTGCTGGACCATGCTGTCGTGCAGTATTAATGTCACTCTCTCAGCGCTTGTTGTTAGATATTTCTGGGCAGGAGGAGGCAGAACACAGACTATAAAAGTGAGGAGAAAATCCCTTGAGTGTGCTAAAACCCCAAACCCCACAATGTGTTGGCTTGTTGAATATTTTACCGACAGCTTCCTGACCTGCAGACTTGCTTTCAAGTTGAAGCATATCTCTGAATAAGTGAGGAGTGACGTTGCGTCACAGAATACTGAATTGGGTTGAATCCTCTCAGCTGGCCTCAATGCCTGATTTGCGGGTTAGCACTACAGAGGTGTAACCAGCCAACATCTGACAAGGGACAACAAAACAGCCCTCATATTGATACAGTACAAGTGATATTGATATCACTTGTTTGAATGTTACTTGGTCCTGATCTGTGACATTTGGTTCTTCAGTGAGTTAGGGTGAGGGAGGTAGTTGTGGCAGCAAGGAGTGTTGGCATGAGTTTTTCAGAATGCTTATATTGTATGTATATAACTGACAATTTATTGTATGATTGTGATTGGCTTTTACTAGTCAACTGTTATCCAAACAAAGGAAGCACCAGTGAACCAATGAAACTGACAATGAACAGAATTGCGACACCATTCAGGTGATACGAGTGCAACTTTGCTACCTGAACTAAAGCCATGGTTCATTCCAAAAGTAATGCAGGATGGGCAATAAATGAATTATATTTCATGTTTATCATAATAGACTTACTATAGTTTAGAGGGAAGCCCATCACAAAGGAAAGGCTGCACAATACAACTCTAAGACTGAACAAGTGTTGGGGATATTCACCTTGACAGCTATTTCAGTTTTCAAGTTTTGAGTCACTGTCAGGAGATTTCAACCTTTACTGAAAGAAGTGAAAACTGGTGGTTGGCCCAAAGGTACATTCAACAATGTTCTGAATGAAGTATGGCACAATTTGGGCAGTAGTAACATGGCTTGAAGGGCTTAAGCTTGCAAAACTTGCAAAACTGGGGAATAAAAGTGATCTTTCAGTGAAACATTGTGTATTTTTAACTTTTTAAACTTCTGACTGAATATATCTAATTTGAAAAAGACATATTATCATGATTATTATTATCTTTATGATGATGATTAGAATTATTGCCATCAGATTTCAGGAATATCCCTAATACACACACATAAGCACACGCCAGCATGTGTATCAGCCATGAGGTGAGGTCCAGCCATCAGCCAGGTGGACATTAGGCGTGATCACTATGAACCATCTGGTATGTGGAGAGAGCAGTGTAAATGGCTTCACGATGACTCTACTGGGTCAGTCACGAGAGCCACTTAGACGACAAATGGCCACTTGGACCAGACATTATCCCATTCAGGTAGCTGGAAGCTCAGGGTGAGGTAAATGACCATCCATTATCTGTGTCTGACTTTGCGTGTGTTGAGTATTTATGCATATGATATTTTGTGGTATTTCATAATGGATATTTTCCGCTCAAGTGCACAGTGGTAACAGTGTGTGCATTCTGGCACATTATAGGATGAGGACAACTTCAGACATCAGCGCAGGTTGTGATGGATGTAGTGCTTGGAGCCTGTCAGGCAGCTAAAGGGGTTAAACCAACCTGCTAAGATGGAGTGGCTGGCTGTGCACTCTAGCCTTTGGTGAAGGGAGGTGAAGGGCATCGATGGGACCATTGACTGGTCATTTTTCTCTCTGTGGCCCACAGTGACAGCAGCCATTAAATGACTGGATGAGGTGATTATGTTTAAGGAAATCAATGCTTCATTGTTTTCAGCTTAGCCCAACGGCCAATTAGGAGCTGTTAATGAGGGAAGATTGTAAAATGTGGAGATGGATGGGGGGCAGAAAGAATGGGGGCTCAAGATACAAAGCCACACTTCATATTAGAGTGGTTTCTGCAGAGCACAAAGAGATTTGCAGACCAGGGAAAGTTACATGCACTTTGCACAGTTGCATAGTTGTATATACATAACTTTTTACGTTGACATAAATGTAACACATTGGCCCGAGTATAGAGAATATTTTTTTTTCTGGAAATCACTTGAAGAAGTGGGGACTAGACAAGTTCAGATAATCTTCATGGATGGAGAAAGTGCTGGTTTTGTGTCAAAGTGTGTTCACAGAGTGCTGCAGAGAGAGTGTTGTAACATTAATGTTGCCAGGCTAGAGAGTATCTTTAAGTGTGTCTTTTAGAGTTAGTTAGCCTTAAACGTGTTTTGTTAGCCCAGTTAAACTTGCAGAACTTTCTGAATGGTTGTGTAACATGTTCTGCTGCCATGGAGGAAATGACTGAAAATGAGTAATAACATCTCCCATTGGCTTTACTGAAGAACCTGACTGTGGACCAAATCATCTGTCAAGCTGGTCAAAATTATTGCTGTCACATATGATAAGGGGCTCAAAAAGACAGCCATAAAAAGTGCTAACTGCCAGAGAAAATCATTCTGACCTCTTCTAAGAGCCTGACAGTAAGAGTGTATGAGTATGTGACTGATAGACAAACTACACAGATGTGGGATTTACGTGATGCTTTAGTGGTATTATTCATGTTTGACTTTTACAAGAGAAAAGGCTTGAGGGATTAGAACTTTCCCCTCCTTGGATTAATAGTGTCTCAGGGAAACATGCCCAATAAGACTAGTGTGACTGTATGTTGAAAAACAAGTTATGAAAAAGGGGTTGGGGGGTGAAGGTTGGATGGGGTCATCTTATGATTGGGCCAGTGCCGTAAACCTTAGAAAATTAAAATCCATAGATGAATCTCTATCAAGAGCTACACATGCAACCCATGACTATGTTATTTCTGTGCATAAAGTCAAGGTCACCGTAACAAACCCATGACAGTTCATTCACCAAAAGACTCCAGATTTACAGACAGTTTCTTTTAATCTTCTGAGTGACAAAGAACGTAGTCTACCGGCAACTTATTGCCTTCTGATCGCACTGGATCTGGCAATTTTTTGACACAGAGATGAATGCAGGTGCTCGTGACAATGTCACCACAAAAAAACAAAGAAAAAAACACACACAATCTCTTTCCGCTACACCTTGGCTCTGCTTCAGCGTCAACAGCTATAATCTATGCAGAGTGGCCAGGAGCAGTACTCACTGGCACACCATCAGCAAGCATTTCTGTCACCTCCTCTCTCTTAAACTCTCTTTAGCGCTCTCTCGCTCTCTCTCTCTCTCTCTCTCTCTCACACACACACTGCTTCTCTCACTGCTACAGTTATTAAGTAATGACATATGGCAGAGAGAAGAACACAGCAGCCGAGAAAACTTAAACCTTTCAAGGACTCGTCATAACAACTTAATCAGTGCATACTCTGGTGAAAATGAGCCGTTCCCGCCTGCATGTTGAAGTGCCTGCTTTGTTTTGCCAGACAGGCAGCTGCTGCATCAACCACAGTCCATCTCTCTTCGTAATTCCTCCTTCTCTGTGGGCTTGCTGCTGTTCCCTAGTGCTTCTGTACCTGACAGTCATCGACTGTCTTAGTGCTTCTAATTGTCAATTTACATCTTAGATGGCAACAGGAATTATGGTTAGGATTGTCAGTAAATAATTGTAGACATGTGTAGAGCTGAGAAATGTTAATCTGACACTCAGTTCTTATTCAAGAAGCAGAGTGAGAGCTGAATTTTAAATTATTGCTGAAAATGATGCACATTTGGAAGACAAATTGAGACTCTCACAGTTGCCAAATGCCTCTTTCAGTACAATGCGAACAAAGTTACTTTGTACTGTGCGCCAGCCAAGTCAATTCAAACCCTCACAAAGTTTTATTAAACGGCGGATTGTTTATTGAGTTGGTTTATTTCTGTCAACATTCCTTTCTGTGGAATCATGCATGATGGAAAATGACCCCATTTTTATGATGCTCAGTTTGAAACTGATAAAAAAAAAGTTGACAGATTTGTCCAAAATTTAAAAAAAAGCTCTATTCTGTTTGTCTCATTTTTTTTTTTTAATGTTTTTCAGATTTGAGGGAAGAAAAAAGGAGGATATTAATGATCTGTTTCAAGAGGCAAAGGCATCAAAGTGGCTTTGGGCCAGCTGTCCCACTGCATATATGTTTAATGATGCTCATCAGAATTTTGCTTTTCATTACTTAAACATCAAGCTGGAACTTCATGAACACTCCCCCTGATTACTTAGGATAATGTTTAAACACGTTACAAAGCACCGCAGAGTGGGTTCCAAATGGAGGCCTTAGAGGCAATGCCAGGGAACAACTTTTCATGTCCTTCCCCTTGGCAACTGATACGGTTTATATATTTTATCAGAAATTACACAACCCTCATTTACTGCTAAAATTCCTCTACTTCTGTAACAGGATGTGTTAAAATGAATAGTGTGTGAAGAGAAATCCCTGGAAGAAGCAGAATTAGACCTCAGTGCTATATTTTCATGATGGAGTATATCACTTCTGTGGTACTAATGCTCTCTGAATCACACCTCATGGAGTATGGAGGAGGTGTGTGAAGTGGCAAGAATAGGAGAGTAGAAGAGAGAGAGAAACTGCATGCATAGTGCATACTTCTGTGTATGAGCCACATTAGAACTATGCTGATATGCATGTTGCTGAATGGAGGTGTTAACATGAACACTGACAGTGTGTTTTCACAAGAGAAAGAGTTGAACACCATGAACTCCTCTTATCGTTCTTTGCAGTATTGGAAGTCCACTAAGACTTGAGCCAGAGCCTCTTGTCCACACTTTGAAGCCCTCTCCCAGAGAGCTGACTCTTGCCAATGAATAATAAAAGGCAGCCTTAAGGAGGAAGGCTACCAGAGGAGTTTGCACCATTTGCTGCTGAACACATCTAAAAAAGTGGAAGGAATGGCAGCTTTGGGACGTTTTACAGCGTGGGCTGTCTTCATGAGTAGCAAACAAATTAATCTCAGGGATTGTTAACAATTATTTATCTAATCTAAAAACCTTTTGACCCATGCATCACTGATGTGTCAGGAGCTGGAGTGGATTCACCATTTATCAAGTGCCCATCAGCACCCTGTTGCAGTGATCCGTATGGTTTCTATGACCTCAGCCAGAGTGAAGGCTTCAGGCTGGTTTCTTACTGACCCCTCTGTGGCCTGGATTTCACTTTCCTCCTGAGGCAGCATCACCCAGAGTAATGGGAGTAGACAAACAAGTGGACATAGCTGCTATAGTAGCGCCTGGAGCTACCGCAAACCTGAGGGGGTGGGGGGTGGGGGAGTGAAGAGAGAGACACTCTAGAGCTCAAGCTGACTGACAGGAACCACTGACCCAGCTATACTGGAGTCACACGAATCAATGTTGTTTTTCCCCTCTGTTGGTATGGCTTACCTCTGAATCTGGCTATACTCTTACAGAATACTGAGCACTACTCTACTACAGTGGGTCCTACATACAGAAACCTATTATGAATGGGTTTGAAAAAAAGAGGAGAAAGACAGGTGTGTGTGTGTGTGTGTGTGTGGAGGGTAAGACGTAAAAAGAAAATTCTTAGTATGCACCTTGCTTTCAACAGGCATTTTTCATGCATGAAGACATGGAAATGGGCTCCAGTTTACTGAGTAGGAAAAGTATAGTACAGCAATTGTGTGGTAATAGTCTTGACATCTTTAACAGGTAATTCCATTAGTACAAATAAGAGATGCGAGGTGCTGGTGGCCACAGCCCTGGTCGATTCTTAATCACCTGTATGGGTTTCCTCTCATGGGCCTGTATGACTCCAATGCTCACATCTTTATGGTTATTAAAGTTAACGATTGCTGCGTGCCTCATTTACCAAGGCTCTATCAATACCAGTTCAGCACCATGAAATTACCCCAGTCCAGAGGGAGCAGTGTGACAAACCGGATTAAGAAGGGCTCTGTAATACCCTGGCATATATAACTCTCCGTGTCATGGACTCAGCCCGCCGCAAGAAGACCCACTGCCAAGCTCAAGCCCAGTGAATGGCGGTGGGGGTGGGGGCGACAGGGGCAGGATAAGGGCTGCTCACAACCATTATAGCTTAAATGTCAATCCAAGCTTTTATTACCCACATGGTTGTTCAGAGAGGTGATGAAAACTAATAGCTGGCAGGTTTAAAAAAAAAAAAAAAAAAAGACCTCTTTGGAGAAAACACATTAAAAGTTCTCCGAAGTTACCATAGATGAATGGAAAAAGGAGGCGATTATGGTAAATATATGCAGGATGTAACCTACTTCTGTGGTCTTTCAGGTGTAAGCATAACTTTGTTGGATACTCTTTTATAAGCACAACAGTTATATTTTGTATGGAGATGGGTTTCATTGCATTTTAAATGTGGTATCAAAATAAAATCCTGCAATAAAGCAGAGAGATGGCTTGTGTCCCTTCACTTATATCCCGCTTATCTTATTTCCATGACAGAAGGGTGAGGCCAGAAATAGTGTAGTGCAGCACCAGAAACACTATAATATAGAATTTACTGTATGCTGTCACCCTTAAATAAAGAGACACATTAGATAAAGCCTGCAAACTTCTATTTATCACTACTTGTTTCTCACTTTATTCCTCTAACCTTGTGTGTGTCTGTGTATGTGTATGTACAATCTTGCGTCTTTAAAAACCAACACAACCCACTGAATCCAAGCCTGCAGGTGCATCTGTACTTTCCTGTGTTTCACTGCACCCTGTAGTACAGTTGGTGGTGCCTGACCTCTATCCAATGGCCAAATGACACAGGTCACTGCTCCCTCTAAATGAGACTCGGATGGTGAAATGAGCAACTAAATTGTCCATTCAAAATCACAAAACTGCCTTTTTGAACGAGGCCATAGAGCAGCCTTCAAAAAGTGAAATTCCTTGGGAGAAAACAATTGGATGCTGTGAGCCCTGGAAAATGGCCTGAATATAGCCCATGAGTTTCAGTTCACCTCGTCTAAAAAAAAAAAAAGGTAAACGAAGGAAAGAAGTTCTGAAAATGGTTAAAAGCAAAGTTACAAAATACTATATAGGACCGTTAAGTCCGACACAGGGTGTAGCTACTGTCTGGTCTCAGGTCTAATATTGTGTGACATAGAATGACACAGCGGAGGAGGTGTGATGCATGGTGGCTGTCTCAACCAGCGATCACGCCATACTGAGGCTTCTGCGTGTGGGGTTTGGAACGACATGCCACTCTAGGTTCAGGCGAGGTCTGCCTGGATTACACACAATGCATTATCTAACATGCATAATGCATCAGCAGGCACTTAACATCAAATTATGGATGCATGCAAAAATTCCCAGAGTAGTATATAGTAGAGAAAGGGCACTTTGCTGTGCAAATAATCTGCCCACTTTCTGTAAAGCCGAGCAATCAGAGAGTCGCATGATTTTGCATAACTGGGCCCCATATGCAATAAATGTTAATAAGTTCAGATCCTTCTCACTGGCATGTTTGCATGTTCTAACACTGCCTTTAAGCATTAAGACAGTTGGCTGCAGCTCACAGTCTATCTGTTAATATGCTCTCGTATTTATTTATTTATTTATTTATTTATTCACATAATTATCTTAATGAAAACACTTGCAGGCACAAACAGCATTTTAAATGCACAAGCACATGTGTTGTACAAACATGTAACTCTTGGCTGTTAGAGCAAACGTGGCTAGAAAATTGTATAGAATAACCCTGCTTTGCCATGGAACTGGTTGAGGCCTGTTTGAGTTAAAGCAGTCTGCTCTTAAGCATGCACAAAATGCTATTTCTTGCTAACTAAATATTATGCAGAGTTGTCAAATGCATAATATCTACTAACAAATGCTCACAGCTATTGCACGCTTTACAATTCAGTGTCTGCTTTCTCTGTTTAGGTCCAGTGTCATTGCCTGACATGTGCATGACAAAGTGTTTTCCGCTAAGCACCTTATTAAAGCGGATATTGGCTTTTAAATGACGCATTTGTGAGATGATAATTGTATGGCAGAGCATTGATCACTTTCCCAAAGACTGACTTCCACATGATGATCAATCTAAGTAAGAGCAAAAGAGAGGAAAATCAATGTGCTAAACACTTAGCTCCTGTTTGACAATGCGGAGTAACGATGTCAGATGTGGCATTTAGCAGCTGACCTTGCTCTCGGTGGCGCCAAGGACAGGAGAGTGTTGTGGACTATGAAGAAGACAGTGTGAGGCTGTCATAAAGAGCTATAATCTGTCAAGACTGAGGAAATTGTATTTAAATTGATCAGGTAACAGCCATTTTTAAAACCTGCTTATTAGATGATAAGTCACACACTCAAGAATAACTTGAATTATGTTTTTTCATCATTATGTTAATCCATGAATGAAACGAAGGGCACAAGGGTGATTCCACCAAGATAATGACCATTTGTCTTTATGTTCCCATTATTTCATTAGTGGACATTTTCAATAATGGTTACTTTTCATATACAGTGCATGCTTTAAGCTAGGTTATATTTTTGATACTACAATATAAAAGGACATACACTGAGCCTATTACCCCATCTTTGAGAGAATCTATTCTGACATGGCTGGACTATATGTAGTATAGTCAAGCTATGTTCCAGCATAACCAGACCATAAGTTTGCGGCAACAGTGGATTCATAAAGAGAGAGCTATATAGTATTCCATACATTCCTTATTCACTGTGATAAAGTGTAAATGTAGCCACTGACTGTGCTTTGACAGAAAGAGCCTTCACTGTTAATTCTCACCACCTTTGTGGTGTTTCTTTTCTGCAGAAGCTAATTATACTCATCATAAAGCAGCACTGATACCTTTAGAGTCAGGTTCTCAATCCTGTCAAGACAGAATAGAGACTATTGAAAATACAGCACAGAGAACACAATGTACATCAGATTAACTATGGGCCAAATAGACATTGGACAATGATAATCTATTTTTGTGTCACAGAGCACTAAAATGGGTTTTCAACCTGTTTCTTTACCTGTGGGGAAGGATCGCAGCTATGACAAATGCCTGTGCATGTATGAGACGAGAGATTTTGAAGGGAGCGTAGTTATTTGCAGACTCTAAAATCGGAACAATATGAGGACTAGAACACAATTTGGCATCAGATTACTCGCAGTGATATCCATCAAAACACACAATTCAGTCACTCAATATCATTACTGTCGGCTTGATAAGCTTTTAAGCTGGAGATAACATCTTGATGTGGTAACACAAATGGGCGAAGAGTCTCAGTCTCATCTGTTTCTATTGTTGAGGCCACAACAGAGAGAAATGAACCCACGTACCGCAGCAACGAGCGAGATGATTCATTATAAAAAATGATTGACGAGTTTATCATTAACAAGGCGCCATCTCCCATCCCCACAGAGATGAAGACAACAACAAAACTTTCCATATTATTGACATCTCTTTGAATCAATACTTTGTATTTATTATGAGTGTTTTCTTATGAGTCATATGTTTTCTCTGTGTGCAGAGAAAATATTGTGATCAAAAGCTTTTTATTTTTTTTTTAACTTTTTTTTTTGGATTCCTATAGCACAACACTGGGAGGTCACTGAATTGACTTCCTGAATATTGGAACTCTTGTCTCTTTTCTTTTTTGACGGAGAGTGATTACTTCATCTTCCATTGTAATCCTGTGCAGAGAGGAATCAATCATGAATTGAAATATGCCACGATTCAGTCACAGAAACTATCCCCCATCTATGAGATTAAATATCAGCAATAATGAATGACACAGGCTCTTGTACCCATTAATTATAAAGATTAGAATCATGACTTTGTTTTGAACTCGTGCCCACGCTGATTCTCAAGGTCATTCTCTCTTCTAAGTTAATTGCAAAGAAACACAGAGACAGAATGACTTCAGTATTTTATAATAGTTTGCATTCATTTTTCTATTGCCTCATAACTTGTTTACGCAGAGTTATGGTGAAAAAAAAAACAAAAAACAACCAACTAAATGTATCAATATTGAGGCCCAATATTCACATACAGCACATGCACCTTAGGCATTGTATTGTCTCATAACTGTGAAACCCTAAGTAGAGATGAAATGAAAACTTGAATCTCCTCATCAGTCTTGCCTCTACATACCTGTAAATTTGATCTGTGCCACCAGGGTGGACTGTGAAATCATGGGGCTGCACATCAAAGTGTGACTGAATTCAGTGTGCATACTAATGCCAGAGCAATGCATGCACTGAGCTCTGCGACGAAGAGAGGGGAGAAGAGAAGGGGGGGGGAGCAAGAAAGCAACCGGGGAAAATTTCTCTTCAAAGAAAAATAAATATATTGGAGAAAACTGAATTGTGTTGACATTTAGTGAATATTTTACTCGGGTGAAAAATAAGGTTAAACACAATTTTCAGGTACATAAAGGTCCTCCTTAACTACTCTCCCATGCTGGTATATAGACTGTACTTGCAAAAATGTCCCCCTCTCTACAACACATCAACTTAGGAAGAGATATGGCTGGTACGGTGCCAAAAGCAGCAGTCACCGTGTGTATCTTCTTTATCCATCATATCCTTTGCATCATTTCCCTGGTCATTGCCTGTGTACTGGTGGTGCTCCAAGTCGTGACTGTGGGATCAGAGCAAGAAGATAAGTGATTGTCTTCTGGCAGACAGACTAGCAGCCTTGACAGGCAATGAAGAAAGGAGCCTCTGCACAGCACTTCAGTAGATGCTCTCCCTATTTCTCTCTTTTCTCTCTCCCTCCATCCATCCATCCACCCATCTGTCCATCCATCCATCCATTGCTCTCCAAGGTAGGTCAAAAGAAAGATCCGGCTTGGCAGCTCATTCTTCACTCTGATGAAGCCGCTTGTTAGAGACTCATCAACTCCTTTCTTACACACACACACACACACGCACGCACGCACGCACGCACGCACGCACACAAACTGCAACACTATCTTTCACTCGAATACTTGTCTTAGAATGTCTCCATTTTACTTTTCTCCCTGCCTGCCTTCCCTTCTCACGGCTCAGGTCTCTATCTCATTAAAGACGTCTCCAACAGTGGAGCGCACAAGGGAGGTATAGCATCTGACCAGACTGAACTGTGACGTGTTAGAAGAGGGCAGATTGCACCGTGCACGGGCTCTCATTACTCCAGGTCACTAACCAGAGGTCACTGGGGCTGAGTGGCCCTACTGACTGGCAGCCGTTGCAGTAAAAATGCATCTTATTATATACGCCCCATAAAATTATTCTTTGGGAGGCATGCCACAATGGAGAACATGCAGAAGCAAGGGTATAAAAATTGGGCGTGTTATGGCAATATACACACACATAAAAAGATTAGAGATAAATATTAGTCTTTTGTGCTGTAATTATTGCAATTAAGTCAATCATACACAGGAGACATTCAGCACCAGCAAATAAATGGTCCTAATTGGTAGCTAACGGACTTGTTACTAGTTGTCTTTTGCTTGACACTGTTGCAAAGAGTGTTTTTTTGATTAATTTCATCATGGAGTAATTTGTACATTAATTTTCACATTATTGCTCCGATCTGTCAACACCTATGCACTCTAAATGGAAGAAAATGCAATAAGGATATTTGCCAGCTGTTTCCTGCACACAAATCGAATTAGAGTGCAGCTCTCAAGGACAGCAACAGATGGTTGATCACAACAAGGGGAGAGTAAATCCCCAGTAGTTACTGTACTATGACACTCCTAGGTTTATCTCCACAGACTCTTCTGGAAAAGGTCCATTAATTACATGTTTTCACAACTAATGGCATTTTCTAACAGTAAACTGCTGCATGTTCATAACCAGACAGACTTGTTCAGCGAAATACAATGGCAGCTTGTTAGAATGTGTTTTAAAAGTCTCCTATCTGTCTTTCTCAGGGTTGCTGAGGCTGAGGCAGATGCCAACTCTTTTCAAAATAGAAATGTCTTCAGACCCGCCTGCTCTCTTTGGAATTTAATTAATCACCTTCAAATTTTGGCATGTAGCCCTCTGACAATAGTGCAGCTTCTTGATGACGTCATAGCTAGAGCTTGGCACACCCTCTCTGGCCTATACACCTCTGCTGGCATCAGCTGGAGGGCTCAGATAAGGCGAAGGAACAGAGAAAACACAGATTGCAGTGTATTCTTCAGGCTAGTTTCTAACCTGACTTTCGCAGAGTTACCTTCTCTGTCTACTCTCAAAGTGCAGCAGCATAGCAGCATCTCTTCCAGAATCTATGCGACCAAGTTCCAAACTGATAAATTTTGACATTCAGTTCATCACATACAGGGAAATTCAGGTTTCATACAACCTGGGACATGTTTGCCGTAGTTTTGCTCGTGATTTCAATAGTTACGAGATTCTGTCCCTGCCGTACTTCATTGTTTATTGATATTTAAGAAATTTACCAAGACATTAGACTTTATATCTGTGCTAGTAGAAAAAAATATGACATTTTATTGTGCTATATGTAAGTTTTTGCTATTGCTACGTTGTTTACGTACCAATCTAGAAGAAACCTTCACAAAAGGCGGTCTCCAACCCCAATGTTGCCTCCCGTTTTGCTTTTATTTCTATTCTATCTTTTGTTGTACTGAAATTAGCATGTCATCCAGCAAGCCCCTGCCTGTCCTGTTTTGTAACACCACCTTGCAATAGTGACTCACGGTGGCATCCTAGTCTGTCCTCAGTCAGGAAGAAGAGGTAGCACTCTCTTGTGCACTGGCATACTTCTTGTCTTGTAACGACAAAAATGGCTGAAGCTCGTGGTATCTAAACCAGTGCTAACATTGGTTATGTAGCAATAACTTACACATAGCATTTTTAATGTCATCAATTCGGGATCTGGTGTCTGGAACAATTTGTCATTATGTTTGACATGTCAGGGTTTAATATGAAACTGATTAAGTGACTTATTAATCCACAGTGGAAAATCAATAGATTCATTGATACTGAAAATAATCCTCAGTCGCAGCTCTGTGAGAGTGGCAGATGAAAAGGATGAAAAGAGACGGAGGAACAGGCAGTCTAATAAAAAGACAGATGGAACAGGTTGCCAGCCAGCAAGCTTGCCATACTGTTGAGTCTCCTCATATAACTCATCACAAGGTACATTCCTTTTTTTCTCCTTTCTTCATCAAGACTGGGTCTCTCACTGACCTTGTAACAACTTTAACCAAAACTTTTTCTTAGAGGACAGAGTTTAACAAAACTTTCCCACCATGTTTATTTGCTCCTCTTTTAGGATACAAACAGGACCATGAATATGGGTCAGCCCTGCTGGAACACCTGAAAGTTTTCAATTGCTAAACAATTTATGTAAAATCTGAAGGCCCCTGAAAAACTCTTAACTTAAATCAAAATCACTACCTCAGATCAACACTTGAGGAAACCATTAGATCTTTTTTTCACTGATGCAATCAAATGGAGGGAGGGAGAAGGAGTTGCTCTTTTCTTTTTTGACTAAAGCTTATCTGATCTAACATTGACATAACAGACAATTCAAGAGGAGGAGAACCAAAAGGGAAACATGAAAAAAACCTTAACATTAGCTATTGTGAAATCACCCGTCAAACCTCTCTTTTAACACTGTTAAACACATCATTCTTGTCATGCTCTTTTGGAACAGAGCAGCCTTGGAAATGACACAAAGTTTCCTCATCAAAGTGAATATACAAACTTTGAGGGACACAGAGAAAGTTGAACACACAGAAATTTGTCATCTCACATGAGCAGAACTATCGATCAGTGTATATACTGTACTGTATTGTCCTGTAAAAAGCGTTGCTAACTTGCGACAGCCAGACTAGCAGAAGTCATTTGGTCCAGTGCACTTTACCTGCACTGACTTTGCAGTGGGAAAAAGCTCTGTTATATGTGATCAAATTAGGGTCAAAAAGATTTGAGTTTGGGAAATGATGTTCACAAAGTCCAAGGTTCCAGAGATTGTAGTTGTAAATCTGTAAACTTTGTAAAATAAATCTGCATATGAAATTCAAGTTTATACAAAGAAAAGTAGAAGAGATTTATATTTGTACAAATGATATCAGTAGTGAGGTTACAAAAGAAAAAAAGTGAGAGAGAAGAAGTGCTTCTGTGAACTTCTGTTTGCAGATACAAAACAGAAAAGTTCCCACACTGTGTGTGAAGCCAGTATGAATTTTTGCCCTTTCTTTACACCTGAATCTGATTGGACAATGGCAATCCTATGTCAAATAAGAGGCCAGCTGGTTCTGTTCTCTTCATCTCCACCACAGGTCACAGCACACAGCACATAAACATTTACTGTTATTTTCTACAGCATCATCAAATATAATTGAACCCACCTGGGTCACAGAAGAGCCCGTGCTGTCGTCCATTTTACAAATACACATCTTTTCTACACGTGCAGACAGATTTATTTTACAGATTTATAAAAGGTTGATTTACAACTACAAAATCTGGGAATTATTTGTGAGCATCACTTTATAAGCTCAAAATCTTTTTTGACCCTAGTTCGAGCCCAT